>NC_056623.2:201176112-202376112 GCF_002870075.4 Lactuca sativa | reverse complement strand
ATTGATAGAAGGGTTATAGAGTGTTTATTCACTAAAGAAAAATGAGGGAATAATTATTAGTTTATATAACCCCCATACATCAGAAACGGACTTGGGCAAAATAAAATTTTTGTCACACAACGGTCAACTCGTCGAGTGCATCTTATGGACTCGCCGAGCCCATGTGAAAATTCACGATTCTTCTGCCATTTACGCTTCAACTCACCGAGTCTACATACTTACTCGACGAGTCGCTCATTCTTATTACTTTTGAGCTGAAGATTTGATGACATTTAACATAGGCATTGGTTCTATTCTTTGAAGATCATTTTCCGAGCATTTCCATGATTTTTTCCCTTATATTTGGAGCTTTTATAAAGACTGTACCACACGAGATTTGATGCCCAAGACATGGATGAGTTGTTCCCATGTCTAAAGTCAATCGAAGAAAGAGGTGAAAAGGAGAATTATCAACCTATCGACTGCTATCCCAGGGGAGTTTGTTCCAATTCTCTCTATATTTTGCATTTTTATTTTTTGCATTATATGAAATGAGGGCATTGCATAAAATAAGTGTGGGGTAGGGGGTTGGTCACATATTAGAAAATTTAGAGTCTTAATTTAGGCTAATTTTAAAAAAAATTACATAGCAAAAAATATTACTTAGGAATTAATTTAAAGAATTTTGGTAAAAGCAAATTAGGATTCCATGATTAGAATTGTGTTGATAATTGCATTAAAAACCCAAATGTTTAGTTGAGCCTATATACGTTCTAGTGCATTTGTGGCTTCCTTATTCTAGTGAAATCATGGGACAAAAACACGACCTCGCTCAGCCCGAGGGATGCAATATGTTTAGCATCGTGTACCAGAAATGTGTCCAGGAAAATTATTATCTTTAGCCAATAAAGGTTGAAGTTGAGCACCCCTGCTTAAGCATGTAGGGATTTGAGTGAAAAAAAGTGAGATACATGTAAAAGAGAGAGAGAGAGAGAGAGAGAGAGAGAGAGAGAAATTACAAGAAAAGTTTGAAGAATTCTTGGAGCATCAAAGTCAAATATGAAATTAGAAGATCAAAAACTCCAAAGAAATTCAAAAATTGAAGATACCAAAAATCAAACAACAAAGGTGGTGAATTCAAAGAGATCAAAGATCAAATACCAAAGAAGTGAAGAATTCAAAAGAGCTGCATAGTGGTTTCAACCCTCTCTAAAGTGTAGTCTCCTTTCTTGATCCAAGCCTTCCCTTTATTGTCCTGGACGGGGTTTAGAAGAGGCCGGTCACATAGCATCTCAAGATCTTGTCTTGTGCTCAATTTATCTTTAGATTTGGGGGTGCCCATACTAGTATCAAACATATTTTCAAACACATTCTTCTCGATATGCATCAGATCAAGGTTATGTTGGATCAACAAATGATGCCAATAGGGAAGCTCCCAAAAAATTCTCCTCTTTACCCAATTATGTGTCACTCCAAAACCATCCGACTTTATATAATTTGGACCATACGGATTCCTTTCATAAACAGTGTTAAAATGTTTGACTGTCTGCCAAATTTCATCTCCAGTTGGGTACAGAATATCTACTTCGCTTTTCGATGTCTTGTTTTTCTTAAAATTAATCTTATCTTTTTTGAAAGTGTGGCCTTTGCATAAATATTTTCTATGGCAGTCAAAACGACAATTTTTATTTCCCTTTTGAGGCCAGAATGATTTTGATTGATCCATACAATATGGGCAACCTAACTTACCATGTATGCTCCATCCGAACAACATTGCATAAGCAGGGAAATCATTAACTGTCCACATCAATACAACTCTCATATGGAAATTTTCCCTTCGATGAGGATCATAAGTTTCAATGCCATCTATGAACAACATATTTAACTCGTGCACTAAAGGTTGTAGGAAAACATCCAAATTTTATCCAGGATTCTTCGGCCAAGGAATGATCAAAGGAAGCAATATGTATTGATGTTTTATGTCCAACCAAGGAGGTAGGTTGTGTATTGTGATAAACAATGGCCAACATGAATACGGACTCCCATTTGAATTATTTGGACTAAACCCATCGGTACACAACCCAATTCAGATATTACATGACTCTTGTGCAAAATCTAGAAAAACTTCATCAAAATGACTCCAAGCTCGACCTTCACTAGGATGTATCATCTTTTCATGATCTATCAGATGATCTGAGTGCCAAGTCAAATGTTGAGCCGTCTTCTTCGAATAGAACAACCTTTGAAGTCTAGGTCCAATAGGCATGTAAGTCATGACCAAATTAGGAACCTTGTTGCCCTTTTCCATGTATCTACTTTCATTACATACTACACACCGATCCAGATAAGCATGATATCCATAGAATAACATACAATGGTTTATACACACATGAATCCTTTGTGAGGGCAGTTGTAATGGCTTCAACATTTTCTTGGTCTCGTAAAAGTTGTTAGGAAGCTTCTCACCTATAGGTAAAAGTTGTTAGGAAGCTTCTCACCTATAGGTAGACTGTCTTTAATTGTAGGAATTAATCTATCAAATGAAGAGTCTGATACATTGCACTCCGGTTTCCAGTTCAACAATATGGTGGTAGTGGAGAGCGTGGAAGCTTTTTTAGACCCGTCCCATAAAGGCTCACTAACTTCGTTCAACATTTTATAGAAAGTTTGGGCTGATTGATTTGGTTTTGTTTTGCTTGTTGACAATAAGGAGCCTGTTTATAGTAAGGAGCCTCAGGTTGATGCATGCTTTCGATAATCATCTACACGTATCAATGATAATCACCCACACCTTCATTATTGTCTTGAGTCGTTTCAGAGATTGAACATTGACCAATTTCTAGTGTTAGATATAATTCGCCATGTGCATACCAAAACTTATAATCTTCCATGAATCCATTCTGGCAAAGATGCAATTCAACTAAATTTCTTGTCTTGTAATAACGATTTTTGCATTTCTTACACGGGGATCTAATTTCAAAAACCTCCACCCCTTCCACAATACCATGTTGAATGTTTTTTGCGTTGGTGTAAGCAAACTCCAAGAAATGATTGACATAACTTCGAAATTCGGTATTGAAAGCCCCATTCCTAGTGAGTCTCCTTGTGTACATCCATTCTCTATTTGATGTCAATTCTATCTAGAAACAACGTTTAACGTATCATTCTACTTAGTTAATCCCTAAACAAATGAACATAACAATGTACTTTACACTAAACAAATAAACATATATGTGGTATAACCTAAACAAATAAGCATAGCAATACATGAAACATTATTCAAATATATTGGGACGTTTTTTATGCGTAGATTAATAAATAAAAATGATGACATTGTATTGTTAAATGTAAATTTGAATATTAGAAAAAAACAACCACAAATAAGGTTGGGAATACAATTGTTATATGAAAAAAATTTAAATTTACGTTATTGATAGACATACAATTAAGGTTGGAAATACAATTGTTATATGAACATTTTAAATTTAAGTTATTGATAGACATATATGAAAACATATAATAAATTACAAATAAAAAATTTAGAATAAAATGTGTTTTATAATTAAAAAATAAAATATGTTATAAGAAAAAAATATGCTTTACAATTAATAAATAAAAATGTTATAAAAAAATTAACATACTGATATAAATTCCTAATTAATGAGTGGTAAAGGAAAATACATATAATGACATTTTAATATATGGTTAATTTAATATATGGTTAAGTAAATATGAGAAATCAATTTTATGTTATAGAATATTTTTTAAGTTAAAAAAAATTCTTTCATATTTGTTTGGAAAATATACGGATCGAATTAAATAAATATTTTTATTAACAATCATTTAAAAAATATGAAAAAAATGGATTGTTTTTATAATTACATTAAAACATATACATAAATTTAAATTAACTATGCCGCTTTTTCATCAGCTAATAATATTAATAATACTTTTCACAATTAGTACCGTAAACATATGCACTCCATAGTTGTTTTGGTTGAGATTTTGTTAACAAACTAGGTGTGAGACCCGTATATTATACGGGTTGATTTAAAAAATGATTAAACTTAAAGTATAAAAATGAAATATTTTTTAATGTATAACTTTAAAATAAGTAAGAAACAAAATGTATTTATTACAATTTAATATATATATATATATATATATATATATATATATATATATATATATATATATATATATATATATATATATATATTTAATACTCTACATTTATAAGTATATGACTTTAATTAAAAATTAAAACAAACCAAAAATTGACAAATGGATAATATTTATTTCAAAATTACCACAAAATGAAAAGTGTCAAAACTTATGAGAGATTGACAAGTGGCAAAAAAAACCTTCATTTATTAAGGAGGATAAATGGTATAAAATAACTAATTTATTTTGAAATCTTTATTCATTTTCAATATTTCCTAAATTAACAAATAAATATTAAGTAACTAAAAGTTGAAATCTTTATTCATTTTTATTTTCAATATTTCCCAAATACTTAAACTCTTAAAACTAATAAAATAACAATAAATTGAAATAATAATGAAAATATCATATATTTTTGGAGGTAGAATTGTCAAAGGTTTGACAGTTGCTGAATTTATCTATATTTTTGGGGGTTGGTGTCAAATAAAACTGTGAAAACTATTGTGTCAACAGTTGCTGACTACCACACTTTTTAAATAAACAAGTCATGTCTCCTGCAACTCCTGATTATAATAAATTTGGGGGTAGAATTGTCAAAGGTTTGACATACAAGATAAAAAAAAAGGATCTCAATAAACTATGACCATGTCTCCTGCAACTCCTAATCATAATAAATTTGGGGGTAGAATTGTCAAAGGTTTGACATACAAGGTAAAAAAAAGATCTCAATAAACTATGACCATGTCTCCTGCAACTCCTAATCATAATAAATTTGGGGGTAGAATTGTCAAAGGTTTGACATACAAGGTAAAAACAGGATCTCAATAAACTATGACCATGTCTCCTGCAACTCCTAATCATAATAAATTTGAGGGTAGAATTGTCAAAGGTTTGACAGTTGCTGAATTTATCTACATTTTTGGGGGTTGGTGTCAAATAAAACTGTGAAAACTATTGTGTCAACAGTTGCTGACCACCACACTTTTTAAATAAACGAGTCATGTCTCCTGCAAATCCTAATCATAATAAATTTGGGGGTAGAATTGTCAAAGGTTTGATATACAAGGTAAAAAAAAGGTTCTCAATAAACTATGACCATGTCTCCTGCAACTCCTAATCATAATAAATTTGGGGTTAGAATTGTCAAAGGTTTGACATACAAGGTAAAAAAAAAAGGACTTCAATAAACTATGACCATGTCTCCTGCAACTCCTAATCATAATAAATTTGGGGGTAGAATTGTTAAAGGTTTGACATACAAGGTAAAAAACAGGATATCGATAAACTATGACCATGTCTCCTGCAATTCCTAATCATAATAAATTTGAGGGTAGAATTGTCAAAGGTTTAACATACAAGGTAAAAAAAGGATCTCAATTCTCCATCTCACCACCATGTCTCCTGCAACTCCAGAAATAGATGCATCTCCTCCAAAAGAACGAATTCATTCCAAAAGACTTCTCCATTCGTGCAAACGGTTTAATGTGTTTTCCGGAGATGCATCTCCTCCGGAATGCATAATTGATGAGCCATTGATGAAGTTGTAGTACAAGCTCGATTTCTGATCGAAATAGAAATATGGAGACCAAACAGGTGTTTGATGGAACTCTTCCTCCTACTTTACTGGATGATTCTAAGCAACAAGCAAGTCTTGAGAAATCTAATATATTGTGGGGGTTCAAAATGGTTCAAATCATGGCCAAAAGGTTGACAAGCACAACATGTTTAATATATTGATAAGGGGGAGAAGAAACTAAAATCACAAAAATCGACAGGTTACAAGTATGGAATGCACAATTGAAATCACAGAAACTGAAATTGATTCTCCAGGGGCAACAGCAAACTGAAATCGACATACATAAATACCTGGGGTGTCGTTGATGGTGGTGTGGGGTAGCGACAGTGGTAGTATGGTGTAACGATCTATGCGACAGCGACAGCAACAACAACAAGCGGAGGTAGGTGGGTCGGCGGAAGTGTGCAGGAACAGGGGTGGGGAATCGACCGGTGTAAGGCTAGGTTTCAGAAACGATATGATAATTAACTTCTGAAAAAAAAAACGACATTTGATCCTTGAAAAAAACGACAGTAGGTAATCTGTAGGTAAATACCTACGGATTGCCTACAAATAAAGGTAACTTGTAGGTAATCCGTAGGTATTTACCTATAGATTATCTACGATTCTTTTTAATTTTTCTAGTTTTAAAGGTTAAATATCGTTTTTTTTCGTTTCGTTTTTTTCACAACTTAATTATACTTTGATTGCTTTGTTTTAACCAATTTATACATAACATAAACTTACAAACAAACATATGCATCATTAAAAACCATTACTATATATAATAAACAAAAAGTCTATGTTTGTGTTTAAGCCACAATTAACATCATTAAACAAATACATGATATACTAATCATAATACATACATATGGTGAGTATGTAAATGTGTGTACTTATTTCTATTTGTGTTTAGAAAAATAGGATTTAAATAAATAAATAAACTTATTATTTCTATTTGTGTTTAGAAAAATAGGATTTAAATAAATAAATAAACTTATAAACGAGTAATGGGTTCTAATGGTGCATTTGTTTTGTATGTAAGTTTATGTTATGTATAACTCGGTCAAAACAAAGCTATAAAAGTAAAATTAACTTGTGAAAAAAATGAAACGAAAAAACGACATTTGATACTTGTAAAATAGAAAAATAAAAAAAGACTGTAGGTAATCTGTTGGTAAATACCTACGGATTGCCTACAGATAAAGGTAATCTGTAGGTAATCCGTAGGTATTTACCTACAGATTACCAACGATTTTTTTTTTTTATTTTTCAATTTTCAAAGGTCAAATATCGTTTTTTTCGTTTCGTTTTTTCACAACTTAATTATACTTTAATTGTTTTGTATTAACCAATTTATACATAACATAAACATACAAACAAACGTATACATCATTAAAAACCATTATTATATATATAATAAACAGCTATCTATGTTTGTCTTTAAGCCACAATTAACATCATAAAACAAATACATGATGTACTAAACATAGTACATACATATGGTGTGTATGTAATGTGTGTACTTATTTCTATTTGTGTTTAGAAAATAACTTGGATTTAAATAAATAAATAAATAAATAACTTCTAAACGCATAATAGGTTCTAATGGTGCATACGTTTGTATGCAACTTTATATTATGTATAACTCGGTCAAAACAAAACTACCAATGTATAATTAACTTGTGAATAAAATTAAACGAAAAAACGACACATGATCCTTCAAAAATAAAAAAATAAAAAAATACCGTAGGTAATCTGTAGGTAAATACCTACGGACTACCTGCAGATAAAGGTAATCTGTAGGTAATCCGTATAGGGATGAACATGGTTCGGTTTGGGTCGGTTTTTGGCTAAAACCAAACCAAACCGTAGAAAGTCGGTTTTTCGGTTTTTAAAACCATATAGGTTCAGTTTTTGCATGGGTCGGTTTTTCTGTTTTCCGGGTTGGGTTTATGGGTTTTCGGTTTTAAACCGTGGGTTCAAGCCTAGTGGAAATACGTTGCGATAAATAGTATTGTATCACTTTAAATATACTAAAATAAAGAGTACAAATTCTAGTATTATAAAAGCATAAAAGTGTTCAAAAGATCAAAGTTTAACACCATTAACAATTTGTTGAAAATAAACATAAAGTATTAAAGAGATAAAGTCTAAAGTTTAAAACTAAAAGTTTAAATCATAATATAAATAATATATATGTGGGTCGGTTCGGTTTTTATGGGCGGGTTTATACGTCAAAACCGAACCAAACCGTTATTTTCGGCTTTTGTAAAATTCAAACCTAAATCGTCGGTTATTGCTTTGGTTTCGGTTTTTCGGTTTCGGTTATGTCGGTTTTTTTCGGTTTTTCGGTTTTCGATTCGGTTTTTGCTCATCCCTAAATCCGTAGGTATTTACCTACAAATTATCTACAGTTTTTTTTTTTCAATTTTCAAAGGTCAAATATCGTTTTTTTCGTTTCGATTTTTTTCACAACTTAATTATACTTTGATTGCTTTCTTTTAACCAATATATACATAACATAAACTTACAAATAAACGTATGCATCATTAAACACCATTATATATATATATATATATATATATATATATATATATATATATATATATATATAACAAACAAAAAGCTATCTATATTTGTATTTAAGCGACAATTGACATTAAACAAATACATGATATACTAAACATAGTACATACATATGGTGTGTATGTAATGTGTATACTTATTTCTATTTGTGTTTAGAAAATAACTTAGATTTAAAAATTAAAAAAAAAAAAAAAAAAAAAAAACTTACAAACGAGTAATGGGTTCTAATGGTGTATACGTTTGTATGTAAGTTTATGTTATGTATAACTCGGTCAAAACAAAGCTATCAAAGTATAATTAACTTGTGAAAAAAATGAAACGAAAAAAACGACAATTGATCTTTGAAAAAATAAAAAAAAATAAAAAAAGACCGTAGGTAATTTGTAGGTAAATACCTACGGATTGCCTACAGATAAAGGTAATCTGTAAGTAATCCGTAGGTATTTACCTACGAGTTTTTTTTTCAATTGTCAAAGGTCAAATATAGTTTTTTTCGTTTCGTTTTTTTCCCACAACTTAATTATACTTTGATTGTTTTATTTGAACCAATTTATACATAACATAAACTTAAAACAAGCATATGCATCATTAAAAACCATTAATATATATATATATATATATATATATATATATATATATATATATATATATATATATATATATATATATATATATATATATATATATATATATATATATATAATAAACAAAAAGCTATCTATGTTTCTCTTTAAGCCACTATTAACATTAAACAAATACATGATATATTAAACACAGTACCTACATATGGTGTGTATTTAATGTGTGTACTTATTTCTATTTGTGTTTAGTAAATAACTTGGATTTAAATAAATAAATAATTCTAAACCCGTAATGGGTTCTAATGGTGCATACGTTTGTGTGTAAGTTTATATTATGTATAACTCGGTCAAAACAAAGTTATCAAAGTATAATTAACTGGTGAAAAAAATGAAACGAAAAAACGACATTTGATCCTTGAAAAATAGAAAAATAAAAAAAGGCCGTAGGTAATCTGTAGGTAAGTACTGACCGATTGCCTACAGATAAAGCTAATCTGTAGGTAATTCGTAGGTATTTACCTACAGATTACCTATGATTTTATTTTTATTTTTCAATTTTCAAAGGTAAAATATCATTTTTTTCACAACTTAATAATACTTTCATTGCTTTGTTTTAACCAATTTATACATAACATAAACTTACAAACAAACATGTGTATGTTTAAAAACCATTACTATATATATATATATATATATATATATATATATATATATATATATATATATATATATATATATATATATATATATATATATATATAATAAACAAAAAGTTATCTATATTTGTATTTAAGCCACAATTAACATTAAACAAATACATGATATACTAAACATAGTACATACATATGGTGTGTATGTAAATGTGTACTTATTTATATTTGTGTTTAGAAAATAACTTGGATTTAAATAAATAAATAAATAAATAAATAAATAGCATCTAAACGAGTAATGGGTTCTAATGGTGCCTACGTTTGTATGTAAGTTTATGTTATGTATAACTCGGTCAAAACAAAGCTATCAAAGTATAATTAACTTGTGAAAAAAATGAAACGAAAAAACGACATTTGATCCTTGAAAGATACAAAAATAAAAAAAGACCGTAGGTAATCTGTAGGTAAATACCTACGGACTGCCTACAGGTAAAGGTAATCTGTAGGTAATCCGTAGGTATTTACCTACAGATTACCTACGGTTTTTTTTTATTTATCAATTTTCAAAGGTTAAATATCGTTTTTTTCGTTTCATTTTTTCACAACTTAATTGTACTTTAATTGCTTTGTTTTACCCAATTTATACATAACATAAACTTACAAACAAACGTATGCATCATTAAAAACCATTACTATATATATAATATACAAAAGCTATCTATGTTTGTCTTTATGCCACAATTTGTCACACCCCATAACCGAAACGGCGGAAACGTTCTGGGGAGGATGACGTCATGTCAAGTATCACAACATATGCAGTATAGTAATCAAAGTACAACAACCATTGCATTAATAGTAATAATTTTACATAGGTTACATTTCATAGCAGCATCAAAGTAAATACAGAACATAACATAGATGCAGCTCGGTATTAGGTTGTCTTCACAAAAGCTCCCGGGATGTACCTGTCTATCGATGACCTGAGAATACAAGTTATTTTGAAAGCGAGTATCAGTATTTTTATAATGCTGGTGAGTCCATAAGTATTTAGTGTCATTTGTATAAATACACATTTTTAATCAAAATAACTGTATGAAAGATAGTAGTTTAGAAACTACGGTGTATTAGCGTCCTTTCCAGAAAATCCTATATTTTCTAAATAAAAGCAGTCTTCTACCAAGACCCGACGGATTTATGTTTTAAGGAGTAGTTTTCTCCAAATTACTATCATTACCAAAATACAGAATTGACTTTAAAAAAATAATGAGAAAATCACAAATGAAAATACTAGGGCAAAATAATATATACCTCAGCAGTAACACTGCTGACTAAAACAAAAGCAAACATAGACTCCAGGAGAGTATCGAATGAATGATACGCCTGGCTCAGTCTAACAAAAGGAAGCACAGACTCCAGACAGTATCGAATGAACGATACAGCTAGCAAAGTCTAAAACAAAGGGTGAATGTGAACTCGTATGTAACCATGTTGATCGACGATAAAGTATCTGATGACCCTCCAGGTCACGCGTAGAGGTAGTGGCATTATGTCACCCATGGGCCTTACCGACGCGGACTATAGCTAGTAGTCTGGGTGTGGGAGTGTCAATCCCATATGGATCTATACACATGATGTTCGCTCTCCTTCCCGGAGACTCTGGTTACACGGCGTTGGCGCAATGAAGCGCTGTAGAGGGAAATAGTGTGTCACATTCTAAAGTAAGAGAGAGAGAGAGAGATATAGAGAGATAGAGAGAGAGAGAGAGATAGAGTCTCCTAACTATTCCTATAATAGTTACTAGGTTTCCTGAAACATGAATAATAAAAGGATGCATGTACTACTCTAGGCGATGAATTGGCTGAGAAAGAGAGAGAAAGAGAGAGAGAGAGAGAGAGAGAGAGAGAGAGAGAGAGAGCTTTTATGTCCATACATGTATAAATGATATATAACTAATGTTTAAACGAACTTCGGACGGATAATCGATACCCACCAGACCACATCCCAACGAGGAAAAGGAAATAGGGTGAACTAGCCTTCCTAAGTCCTTTAAACATTATTTATATAACTATACAAATATAGGCATGCATTTAATGAAATAAAAGCATAGAAGAAAACTTTGGTAAAATCTTTGGAAAACCTTTACACATAAGAAATTTACGACGTGTAGTCATTTTTTAAAACAAGTTTTGAAAACCTTTGGAATCCTTTGAAAAACCTTTCATAAGCAACTTTGAAAATAATTTTTATAAAATAGTTGAAGTGAAGAAAACCTTTGATAAGAAATTATGACTGGATGTATCTTTTAGTAACACACTTTGAAAAACTTTGGATAACCTTTAATGATCTAAAAAGGGATATTCATACTTTAACAAGATTAAAAAACATGATTTGGAAATCTTAAGCTGGATAAAGCAGTTTAACATTGCAAAATCTATTTTGCTATACAGTTATTAATCACATGTGATTTATCTAATAACTGTACAGTTTAACTTGTATTCCCCCCAATAAAAGCAGTTAAAATCAATTAAAAGGTTATTTCAGGGTTATGAACTCACCTGACGTGGGTGATTCGGATGAACGGATGGTATAGGATGCTATGTGTCAATTGAGGACTTGAACACACACTCAGATCCTATTTAGCAAGTAGTGATACATTTAAGTATCTAATTAGTCATTTAACAACCAATTATGCAAGTAAGGGTGTCTTAATACATGAAAACACTTTGCTACAAGTGCTAGAAGTACCAAGGGTTGCATATGAAGAGATTATGGACTCACATTAGAGTTTACTCTTCAAATAATGGCCCTTAGGGGTGTTTACGGTTTTCGAGCCATAAACCCCATGATTTTATGGTCGTAAGCTCATGGTTGTGGTGCCATTGGGTGTTTGAAGGTCTTATACCACTCAAGGAATTATGCTAGATTCGAATCAAGGGCTAAGGAAGTGATTGGGGCTCAAAATGGACACAATAGGGAGTTTACGGTCCTTGGACCACCCCCTTGGGTGTTTACGATCGTAAACACATGGGTTTATGGCTGTAAACCCATGTTTGTCCATTTCTTTTGTGTTTTGGGTGGTTCTAACTCATGCATGCAAGTTTCTAGACACATATACAAGCATTGGAAGGTGTTAACGGCACTTTAACCCCTTTAGAAGGTGTTTACGGTTTTGGGAGACCTTCGCAAACCGTAAACTCATCTTTTCCCTCTTAAATTCATGTTCTTGGGGTCCCTAGTTCATGCAAGTAAGGTTCTACTCCATTACACAACCATTAGAAGGCATTAGGGGCATCTAAACACCTTGGAGGTGTTTACGGTTTTTGGGATGATCTCCCCAAACCGTAAACTCATGTTTGCTTTGGAAATGGATGATTTTCGAGTGTTAAACTCATCAAGAAGGGATCTATGCTAGTTTTCAAGGCTTAGAATGAACCAAGGCACACTTTGGCACCCATTTTGGAGTTTACGGTCCAAGAACACCATGGGCCGTAAACACCTTGTTCTTGGTGTTCTTCAAGGTTTTGACATGCATTCTAAGCAAATAACTAGCTAGGAGAAGTATACTTACATATAGGAAGCTTGAATGATCGATTTTGGCGAATTTAACGGGATGAATTTATGATAGTTGAGAGAATCCTTGGGTGTTCTTGAGGTTGGAAGTTGGAAAATGAGAGAAAATGACTAAGTGTCATATTTATACTCTCGGGGGTTCACGGTCAAAACTCCGAGCTTTCGTCCGTAAATTCCAAATTTTGGAGTTCCGTGACTTACGCTAAACACGACAACTCTAAATTTATACTTCCTTGTTTTTGGTTCGCTTGACGAATATTATATAAAATATTCCAACGGGATTAAATCCGGCCAAAAATATTTTGGGATAAATTTGGCTAATTTTTTTGACGTGCTTAATTACAGAGTTAAACAAACAGAAATTTCGGGTTGTCACATCATCCCCCCGTTAGAGGGAATTTCGTCCCGAAATTAGAGTTTAGGCAAGGAAGTAGGCATGAACAATCGAGTAAAGAGATGAGGGTACTTCCTATCCGGTTGGTCCTCGCGCTCACAAGTGAACTCCGGTCTTTGCATTTGCTTTCCAGCGAACCTTCACTTAATGGTATGCGGATTCGTTACGCTCGTTTGATCTCTCGGTTCGCGATTCCTACAGGTTCCTCTACGAAGTTAGGGTTCCCAATGATTTCTATCAAGACAAGTGGGATTTACGTCGGGCAAGCACTTTTTCATGTCAAAGATGTGGATCGATTTGGGGTGAAACTTATGGGATTCCGAAAGTAGTCGTGGTCTGACAATGGTTGGACCAATTCTTATAAAGAATCTCGGATGGTCCTAAGCTCTCGGAAAGATAGAGCTTTTCAGTACTTAGAACATCATCTACTTCTATGGTGGGATCGTCACTGGCGTGATCGCCATTTTGAAGTTCCAAACGTTCTCTCATACTTGGGGTGTAGTTCTTAGAAGGCTCGGGTTATCCTCGGATTCGTGTTACCTGCTGATTGGCTTTCAGAGCTTTTCTGGATCATCGGGCGTATTGGCTACACACTGGCATGTAATTGGTTTCGTGGCATCTATCTCGACCTAGTGGTAGATGGACATGCACTTCTGATTCTTGAGGTGCACTTCTAATTCTTGACGTGTTTCTAACGAAAACTCTCAAAGTTAGTGAGATAGGGTATTACCAGACGACGTTTAGAAAGTTTTAATTTTTCATCATCATCTAACAGATGCTTTGACAGTATGATTCCTAACTGGAAAGAATCATGCATCATTAAAAACCATTAATATATATATATATATATATATATATATATATATATATATATATATATATATATATATATATATATATATATATATATATATATAATAAACAAAAAACTATCTATATTTGTATTTAAGCCACAATTAACATTAAACAAATACAAGATATACTGAACATAGTACATACATATGGTGTGTATTTAAATGTGTGTACTTATTTCTATTTGTGTTTAGAAAAAAAAAAACTTGGATTTAAATAAATTAAAACAAAAAATAAAAAATAACAAAACTTCTAAACAAGTAATGGGTTCTAATGGTGCCTACGTTTGTATGTAAGTTTATGTTATGTATAACTTGGTCAAAACAAAGCCATCAAAGTATAATTAACTTGTGAAAAAAATGAAACGAAAAAACGACATTTGATCCTTGAAAGATACAAAAATAAAAAAAGACCGTAGGTAATCTGTAGGTAAATACCTACGGATTGCCTACAGGTAAAGGTAATCTGTAGGTAATCCGTAGGTATTTACCTACAAATTACCTACGTTTTTTTTTTTTTCAATTTTCAAAGGTCAAATATCGTTTTTTTCGTTTCATTTTTTTCACAACTTAATTGTACTTTAATTGCTTTGTTTTACCCAATTTATACATAACATAAACTTACAAACAAACATATGCATCATTAAAAACCATTACTATATATATATATATATATATATATATATATATATATATATATATATATATATAGATATATATATATATATATATATATATATATATATATCTATATATATATATATATATATATATATATATATATATATAATATACAAAAAGTTATATATGTTTGTCTTTATGCCACAATTAACATCATTAAACATATACGTGATATACTAAACATAGTAAATACATATGGTGTGTATGCAAATGTATGTACTTATTTCTATTTGTGTTTAGAAAATAACTTTGATTTAAATAAATAAATAAATAAAACTTGTAAACAAGTGATGGGTTCTAATCGTGCATACGTTTATATATAACTTTATGTTATGTACAAGTCGGTCAAAACAAAGCTATCAAAGTATAATTAACAAGTGAAAAAAATGAAACGAAAAAACGATATTCGATCCTTGAAAAATAGAAAAATAAAAAATAGGCCGTAGGTAATCTGTAGGTAAGTACCTACGGATTGCCTACAGATAAAGGTAATCTGTAGGTAATCCGTAGGTATTTACCTACAAATTACCTACGGTTTTTTTTTTCAATTTTTAAAAGTCAAAGATCGTTTTTTTCGTTTCTTTTTTCTCACAACTTAATTATACTTTCATTGTTTTGTTTTAACCAATTTATACATATCATAAACTTACAAACAAACATATGCATCATTAAAAACCATTACTATATATATAATAAACAAAAAGCTATCTATATTTGTATTTAAGCAACAATTAACATTAAACAAATACATGATATACTAAACATAGTACGTACATATGGTGTGTATATAAATGTGTGTACTTATTTCTATTTGTGTTTAGAAAATAACTTCGATTTAAATAAATTAAAAAAAAACTTCTAACGGAGTAATGGGTTCTAATGGTGCCTACATTTGTATGTAAGTTTATGTTATGTATAACCTTGTCAAAACAAAGCTATCAAAGTATAATTAACTTGTGAAAAAAATGAAATGAAAAAACGATATTTGATCCTTGAAAGATAAAAAAAATAAAAAAAGACCGTAGGTAATCTGTAGGTAAATACCTACGGATTGCGTACAGGCAAAGGTTATCTGTTGGTAATCTGTAGGTATTTTACTTACAAATTACCTACGGTTTTTTTTATTTTTCAATTTTCGAAGGTTATATATCGATTTTTTCGTTTCATTTTTTTCACAACTTAATTGTACTTTAATTGCTTTGTTTTACCCAATTTCTACATAACATAAACTTACAAACAAACGTATGCATCATTAAAAACCATTACTATATATATATATATAATAAACAAAAAACTATCTATGTTTGTCTTTACGCCACAATTAACATTATTAAACAAATACATGATATACTAAACATAGTAAATACATATGGTGTGTATGTAAATGTGTATACTTATTTCTATTTTTGTTTACAAAATAACATGGATTTAAATAAATAAATAAAACTTTTAAATGAGTAATAGGTTCTAATGGTGCATACGTTTGTATGTAAGTTTATGTTATGTATAACTCGGTCAAAACAAAGTTATCAAAGTATAATTAACTTGTGAAAAAAATGAAACAAGAAAACGACATTTGATCCTTGAAAAATAGAAAAATAAAAAAAGACCGTAGGTAATCTATATGTAAATACCTACGGATTGCCAACACATAAAGGTAATCTGTAGGTAATTCGTAGGTGTTTACCTACAGATTACCTAAGTTTTTTTTTTCAATTTTCAAAGGTCAAATATCGTTTTTGTCGTTTCGTTTTTTTCATAACTTAATTATACTTTAATTGCTTTGTTTTAACCAATTCATACATAACATAAAGTTACAAACAAACGTATGCATCATTAAAAACCATTACTATATATATAATAAACAAAAAGCTGTCTATGTTTGTCTTTAAGCCACAATTAGCATTAAACAAATACATGATATATTTAAATAAATAAATAAATAATTCTAACCCCGTAATGGGTTCTAATGGTGTATGTAACAAACCGAAATTTCCATTCTGTACAACATACCAAGTCAATAGAAAGTCAAAATCATTCCTGCTATCATTCAACTCAATTTAGAGTTCGTTTGAGAGTTCTGAGCCTTGTGCACTTAAGGAAGAAGTGTCGGGGTTTATCTGCTGAATTTATAGCACAAAGACCGAGCCTTAAGCACATTAACCATAAGTTCACGGCCACCACATGGGAGTTTACGGCCGTAAAGTCCATGTGGGTCGTAAACTCACCTTATATCGTGAAGATGAAGGCCATTTGTTCATTTCTTTCATTTCCTTGGCCCAAATCCTCTCAAGTACCATCCCGATCTTCGTCCCCGATCTTCAAAACTCGTAAGTTTCTTGCCCTAACTAGTTGATATCTTAGATGATCTAGTAGTATTACATGATTTCATCCGTGAAATCATTCCATTTTGTAGATTTTCAAGATCCACCAAGAACACCAAGAACACACACTGGTGTTCTTGGCCAGAAACGACCATTCAAGCTCTTAGATTGTAAGTACCCTTGATCTAACTCCTTGTACACTAGGAAAATCATGTTTAGAGCTTAGAAAACATAAGAAAACATGGGATTCAAGGAGTTTACGTCCAAGACATGTTTTTGGGCCGTAAACCCCTTTTTAGGGTGCAAATGACACCCTATCACCTTAGTAATCTTTGGTTAGTGACATAGAACCTTACCCCCATCGACCTAAGGACCAAGATTCACGAAATGGTACTCCTTACCATGAGTTTACGACCGTAAAATCATAGGGGAGTGGTCCCAGGGCCGTGAACACCAAGCAAGGCCATTTTAGGACCATAAACCCACCCAAACTCTTGTTTAAAGCTTTGGAGCACTTAACCAATTAAGCCCTTAGAGTTTTAAGCCCCTTTTGGTGACCAATAGAGAGTTTACGGCCAAGAGTAAACTCCCCTGGGCCGTAAACTCCAATAAAGATGGTCATTGGACCATAAACTCCCGTATGAGGCTTTGCACTCCTTAGTTGCAACCCGATAGCCTCCTAGCACTTGACCAAAGTGTTTTCCTCGCAATAGGATGTTTATACATGTTTAATTAGTGATAAAAATCACTAATTGTTTATATACATATGTCTTCATATGTAATTAGGATCATTGTGTGTGTCTAAGTCTTCACTTGACACCAAACACTTGTCCGACACTTCCTTCCGATCCGCTCACTGCAGGTGAGTTCATACCCCTAAACCAATCTTTTAAATGTTTTTAAAAGCTTTAATGGGGGGGGGGGGGGGGAATACAGGTTGAATCATGCTGGTTATTATATCAACTATGTGATTAATAACCAGCATACTAAAGGATTTACTGCACTTTAAGCTGTTTTACCAAACAGATTTCTGTAAATGGCTTTCCAAAACGTGTTTACAAACTAACATCAAGTCATCTTTCTTAGTTGTTAAACTTTACAAAGGTTTTTACAAAACTCTGTTATACTTTGTTATCAAAGGAGATACTTTTGAAATGTTTATTAAAATGACATCAAGTCATTGTTAGTTATTGTTCAAAACTCTTAAATGTCTTACAAAACCATTTTTCATCCTCTTGATCAAAACTATATCTATACACTTATGTTCTTATATATATATATATATATATATATATATATATATATATATATATATATATATATATATATATATATTGATATGATAGATTTCATCCTTCATTCAGTTCCCACACTCTTGTGTAGCAAGGGTGTATAAACCTTATTGGACATCAATTACCTTCCAGTAAACTATTATAGGAATAGTTAAAAGATACAAAACATTATTCTTATTACAAGGAATTACACCAGAGTCAGTTCATTCATGAGTCTATACTATACATTACATGTTATATGAATACGTCTACATAGATACGCTTACATGAATACAGTTACATAAATACATTTACTTGTATACACTTACATGAATACTTGTACCTAGATTCTATATGATGAGTTACTAGTACATATTATACGTGTAAATTAGTTCTGCCTATCCTAGTTCAATATGATAACTAGATGGGACTAACCATTCCGGAACCCACCTGTTAGCAACAGAGGTAGCGAACGTCTACGGATGCCTACGGTTAATACTTATATTAGGGGTACCTTTACGGGACTAACAATTCCTTAAACCTGTTGTTAGCTACAGAGGGAAATGAACATATACGGATGCCTATGGTTAATACTTATATTAGGAGTACCTTTACGGGACTAACAATTCCTTAAACCTGCTGCCAGCTACAGAGAAAAATGAACAATCTACGGATGTTCAAGGTTAATACCTTTTCGGCAGTCGCGATGTCGAGTTGATCCTAATACAAAAGGATAACACTTACATGGCTATATTTTTCCTATTACTTTTATTTTGTGATACATTCACATAAACGACGAGGAAGACTTTATATTGTTAATAGTAGTTATAGAGGGGAAAACCATCTTTGTTATGGCAAAATATTCGAGTCTTGGTAGAAGACTACTTTCCATACATTTGAGTCTTGGTAGAATACTACTTTCCATACATTTGAGTCTTGGTAGAAGACTACTTTCCACACAATTGAGTCTTGGTAGAAGACTACTTTCTAAACATTTGAGTCTTGGTAGAAGACTACTTTCTAAACATTTGAGTCTTGGTAGAAGACTACTTTCAAAACATACGAGTCTTGGTAGAAGACTACTTTCAAAACATACGAGTCTTGGTAGAAGACTACTTTCAAAACATTCGGGTCCTGGTAGAAGGCTACTCTTTATACTAATAGAAATCATAGGGATTTGCTAGGGTATTCCAAACACTTTCAACTGCTTTCAAACAGTTCATACTTATACAATCTTTTTCCAAAGGTTTACAAGTCATTACTTTACAGTTTTACAAATCAAACACACATTAATACTTATGAATTCACCAGCTTTTTGGCTGATACTCGCTTTCAAAATAACTTGTATTCTCAGGTCACAAATAGATAAGTACGACGACTAGGTTTTGTGAAGACGGAGAAATCAAGACTCCTATTTTATTTTGATTGTTCATTATGTTGTCTTATATTATGAAAGAATACTTGTAACTAAAATTATACTATTAATGCAATGGATGATGTTGTTGCTTGTTTACTACTTTGCATTGTTATGATACATTACATGACGTCCTCCGCCCCAGAACGTTTCTGCCGTTCTCGGTTTTGGGGCGTGACAGATTGGTATCAGAGCATTGTTTATAGTGAATTAAGTATATCAACCCATAAAAGATATACATACTATAAATACATTGGGATTAAAAATACTCTGACCAAGAGTATATACTTTTAAATAATAAAATATTTAACAAAGTATACGTGCATGCGTTCATACTAAAATCTGTGTCACATTGACAAGAACAAAAGTATTACGATTGTTGAATATCACAGGTAAGCTCGGGGATGTATGGTTAGTCTTGGGAGTGGCATAGCCTGATCAACTATGCTGTTCCGAGGAGTGATTAGCACATGCCCAAGAACGGTTGTGATGTGTCAACAAGTCTAAAAACTTATCAACACTACTACAATAAGAACATTATAACAAAGCCTAGGTCTAAAATACCATAGGGGTGTTTTGTGTTACTATAATTACTTACTTGAGAAGTAAAAAGGGTCTTCATTACTAAGTTGATAGTTGCTAAGTGGATACACTAAGGTTATATGCAACTAGGATGTTATAGACTTAGAATCTGTGAAATTTTTGCTTTACTCCTATTCCTTGTGAATTTGGAGTTAAGGTCACTTATTCGAAGGCCTATCCTATTTTGCTTTCATATGAATGGTATGCGCTTTACAAATAGTGATTTAACTAATGAAGATTTTCTAATAATTATCTAGATAGTTCGTCTAATAATTATTTTCTTACCTAAATTCTCGCATAGATAACATGGCTGGACTCCATCCCCACGGCAACCCGTACCTTCCGAACAAAGTCATTGCTGGATGGTTTGGAGAAGAACCAGAGAATGATCATCCGATTTCTTTGAATGATCACCACGCTGAAGACCTTGCGGATGATGATAACTCCGAACCCGAGTTTGAGAACTTACCCCAGGAAGTTCCTTTTCCAAATCCTAACCCTCGTCCGGCTTTTCATGGCCCGACGCCTCCTTGGGTAGAATGCTTGGAAACATGGAGCCAAGGACAGGATCAGCTCATGCCATTTAATGGAGACCGGAGCTTTTATGACCTGAGCAATGGGGGCTCAGCAGACAGAATCTTGCCAATCCTGGTCCACAGAGTGGCCCGAAATAAAATTCAGGGCAGGACAGCCCTATATCAAATCACAGAAGTTGTCGCCAATGCGAGAATGCATACCCTTCGCACCATTCGTCTGGAAGATGCTTGTGAGAGATCTGAAAAAGACCATGAAACCCTGCTTCAAGCACTGGCTAAATCACGAGCCAAAGTCATAGAACTCCGAGTATGCCAGAGGGTGTACGAAAGACACTTGCTTGATATGGAACGTCAACTGGCTGAGTTGAGAGTTCACCAGAGGGATGATCATCACTAGTAGGAGATACTTTACTTTCCTTCTTGTTTTAAAGAAGTGTGTTCCTGTCTATGTCCTATGCGGAATTTTTCTATGGAACTGCCTTGTACTGTAGGTACTTTTAGTTAGGCCTTTATGCGGCCAAAACTTTTGCTACTCCGGATATGATGTAAGACCTCTTTCAAGGTCAAATTTTCCCTGAACTTATTACATCTTAAACATCGATGATGTTGACAGTCGGCTAACTTCCGTGTCACGGTTTTGTTCAAATACTCTCATCATACTTTTATTGGAGTCTATCTGAAACATGCTTTAGTCAAGTCATTGGACTATAGTAATTTAACTCCGGAGACAGTTTCAAGTCTCTTTTAGTGGTTGGATCATGTTATTCACCAACCAACGATACCTCGGCTTGAACGACAAACGTCTTGAGACCATTGTACGAGCTTACTTCCAATCTTTGCTAGGACTGCATCATAGGGATGTAGGTCAAACCTTCGTGAACATACTTCCATTTCGTACTAGGACTACATCATAGGGATGTGGGTCAAACCTTAGAGAACATACTTCTATTCTTTACATGAACGATTGAACTACGTCTAGGTTCAACCATACTCGCTCACAAATTCATTTTCTTTCCGTGAAACAGAATCATGTCGCCAAAGAAAAACGATCAACCAATCAACCAGACACCAACTCTTCAGATTGATGCAGCTACCTTTCAAGCTGTAGTCTCGGCTGCCGTGTCAGCTATTCTGACCCACCTTAACGCTAACAACGCGAATGTTAGCGGGATTGTTAACAACAATTCCAATCCAGGTAACAATCAAGTACCTCAACGAGCAACAAACTACCACGACACCCCGAGTCCTAAGACCAAGAGTAACAAACGGAGGTGTTGGGCTAAATCTAAGGACAAATCGCTTCGAAGGGCGAACAAGAAACAACCACCGGGAACGACCTTCACAGCCACGACATCTGTACCTCCTACTACCATCCCTTTGGGTATCCCAGTTGCCCCTAACCCAGCCATGCAGTATGTTGGAAACTTACCAAAGTGCAACAAGTGCAACTTCCATCATCTTGGAGGATGTCGTCTACCGCACTACTTTAACTGCAACAAGGACGGGCATAGTACCCGCTGCTGCAGGATTCGAATCCAACACATTACTTCAACCACCAATGTCGAAACCTCTCGGATATGCCATCTATGTGGCGTAATGGGACTGCCCATCAGGGCAGAACGACAATGGGACAGGAGGAGTTTGACCTCAGAATGGAAATAGGCGACGAAGGACCCTACTATAGTATAGGTTCACTTCCAATTGTCAGTATTTTGTATGCTTTTAAAACATGTTTAAAACTAGTGAAACTTGAGTCTTATCTTTTGCAAGATCTTGTCAGTTAAGGGACCCTCGTGCTGCGTATACTTGTCTTTTGCAGTATACCTTGTTCGCAAGAATAGTCTCGTAGTAAATCAAAAGCACAGTAACTCTGTTAAAGGTTTCAGTGTTGTTTTTTTTTCTGAAACGCCTTATGTTCAAATCTAATGTCTTTAATGGTGTTTTTTATTTTTCAATATTCAATGGTTAAATATCGTTTTTTTCGTTTCATTTTTTTCACAACTTAATTGTACTTTAATTGCTTTGTTTTACCCAATTTATACATAACATAAACTTACAAACAAACGTATGTATCATTAAAAACCATTACTATATATATAATAAACAAAAAGCTATCTATGTTTGTCTTTATGCCACAATTAACATCATTAAACAAATACATGATATACTAAACATAGTAAATACATATGGTGTGTATGTAAATGTTTGTACTTATTTCCATTTGTGTTTAGAAAATAACTTGGATTTAAATAAATAAATAAAACTTCTAAACGAGTAATGGGTTCTAATGGTGCATACGTTTGTATGTAAGTTTATGTTATGTATAACTCGGTCAAAACAAAGCTATCAAAGTATAATTAACTTGTGAAAGAAATGAAACGAAAAAACGACATTTGATCCTTGAAAAATAGAAAAATATAAAAAAAAACTGTAGGTAATCTATAGGTAAATACCTACGGATTGCCTACAGATAAAGGAAATTCAGTAAGTAATCCGTAGGTATTTACCTACAGATTACCTACGTTTTTTTTTTTAATTTTTATTTAATTTTTCAATTTTCAAAGGTCAAATATCGTTTTTTTCGTTTCGTTTTTTCACAACTTAATCATACTTTGATTGCTTTATTTTAACCAATTTATATATAACATAAACTTACAAACAAACATATGCATCATTAAAAACCATTACTATATATATAATAAACAAAAAACTATCTATGTTTGTCTTTAAGCGACTATTAACATTAAACAAATACATGATATACTAAACATAGTACCTACATATGGTGTGTAAATGTGTGTAGTTATTTCTATTTGTGTTTAGAAAATAACTTGGATAGAAAAAACACTTCTAAACGAGTAATGGGTTCTAATGGTGCATACGTTTGTATGAGTTTTTGAGTTGAACCGGTATGGTGATCGGTTCCCGTTTCAACCGGTTTAACCGGTTCGACCGCCGGATGAACCGGTTTCTATATTTTTCATATATTTTTTTTGTATTTTCCTACACATACATACATATAGAAATTATGAACTCGATGTTTACAAGTTTAAATATTAAAAATACACATAAAATAAGTTGTAGATGAATCCAAATACATTAAAATAACACATAACCATAAGGTTAGTGTTTTATATCAATCCATATACGTCAAAAAGAAAAATAAAGTATAATACCGAAAGGAAATATAGTTATTGATGAATACAAACACATTAAAAGAATTTTTAACATTTACCATATGTTTTTATTTACAGAAAACTAAATAGATTTAAAAAAAAAAAATCAGCAAAGTACATTATGTAAATGGTTCTTTTTCATGTGTTTTTATTTGGTTTAACCGGTTTATTTTGACCGGTTCAACCGGTTTTTTCTAAAAACCGGCCGGTTCAATCCGGTTCAGAAATCAATGTAAAACCGGTGATAGTTTAACCGCTCCCTCTCCTGTTTCCCGGTCCAACCGGTTTGACCGCCAGTTTCAAACCGGTTTTTAAAACATTGATCAAAGTATAATTAACTTCTGAAAAAAATGAAACGAAAAACAACATTTGATCATTGAAAAAAAAATAAAAAAAGACCGTAAGTAATCTGTAGGTAACTACCTACGGATTGCCTACATATAAAGGTAATTTTTAGGTAATCCGTAGGTATTTACCTACAGACTACCTACTGTTTTTATTTTTTATTTTTCAATTTTCAAAGATCAAATATCGTTTTTTCGTTTCGTTTTTTTCACAACTTAATTATACTCGGATTGCATTATTTTAACCAATTTATATATAACAAAAACATACAAACAAACATATCCATCATTAAAAACCATTACTATATATATAATAAACAATAAACCATATATGTTTATCTTTAAGCCACAATTAACATCACTAAACAAATACATGATATACTAAACATAGTACATACATATGCTGCGTATGTAAATGTGTGTACATATTTCTATTTGTGTTTAAAAAATAACTTGGATTTAAATAAATAAATAAAGAAAATAAAGAAAAACTTCTAAACGCGTAATGGGTTCTAATTGTGCATAAGTTTGTATGTAAGTTTATGTTGTGTATAATTCGGTCAAAACAAAGCTATCAAAGTATAATTAACTTGTGAAAAAAATGAAACAAAAAAAACCACATTTGATCCTTGAAAAATACAAAAATAAAAAAAGACCGTAGGTAATCTCTAGATAATACCTACGGATTGCCTACAGATAAAGGTAATATGTAGGTAATTCGTAGGTATTTACCTACAGATTACCTAAAAGTTTTTTTTTTTTTTTTTTTTTTTTTTTTTTTTTCAATTTTCAAAGATCAAATATCGTTTTTTCGTTTCGTTTTTTTCACAACTTAATTATATTTGGATTGCATTGTTTTAACCAATTTATACATAAAAAAAACAAACAAACGTATGCATCATTAAAAACCATTACTATATACATAATAAACAAAAAACTATCTATGTTTGTCTTTAAGCCACAATTAACATCACTCAACAAATACATGATATACTAAACATAGTACATACATATGGTGCGTATGTAAATGTGTGTAGTTATTTCTATTTGTGCTTAGAAAATAACTTGGATTTAAATAAATAAATAAACAAAATAAAGAAAAACTTCTAAACGCGTAATGGGTTCTAATGGTGCACACGTTTGTATGTAAGTTTATGTTATGCCTACAGATAAAGAAAATAAAGAAAAACTTCTAAACTATAGGTAATATGTAGGTAAATACCTATGGATTGCCTATAGATAAAGGTAATCTGTAGGTAATCCGAAGGTATTTACCTACATATTACCTATAGTTTTATTTTATCAATTTTCAAAGGTTAAATATAGTTTTTTCGTTTCGTTTTTTTCACAACTTAATTATACTTTAATTGCTTTGTTTTTACCCAATTTATACATAACATAAACTTACAAACAAATGTATGCATCATTAAAAACCATTACTATATATATAATAAACAAAAAGCTATCTATGTTTGTCTTTAAGCCACAATTAACATCATTAAACGAATACATTATATACTACACATAGTAAATACATATGGTGTGTATGTGAACGTGTATACTTATTTCTATTTGTGTTTAGAAAATAACTTGGATTTAAATAAATAAATAAAACTTCTAAACGAGTAATGAGTTCTAATGATGCATACGTTTGTATGTAAGTTTATGTTATGCATAACTCGATCTAAATAAATCTATCAAAGTATAATTAACTTGTGAAAAAAATGAAACGAAAAAATGACATTTGATACTTGAAAAATAGAAAAATAAAAAAAGACCATAGCTAATTTTTAGATAAATACCTACGGATTGCCTACAGGTAAAAGTAATCCGTAGGTAATCCGTAGGAATTTACCTACAGATTACGTACAGTTTTTTTTTTCCAATTTTCTAAGGTTTAATATCGTTTTTTTCGTTTCGTTTTTTTTACAACTTAATTATACTTTAATTGCTTTGTTTTACCCAAGTTATACATAACATAAACTTACAAACAAACGTATGCATCATTAAAAATCATTACTATATATATATATATATATATATATATATATACATATATATATATATATATATATATATATATATATATATACTAAACATAGTAAATACATATGGTGTGTATGAAAATGCGTGTACATATTTCTATTTGTGTGTAGAAAATAACTTGGATTTAAATAAATAAATAAAACTTCTAAACAAGTAATGAGTTCTAATGGTGCATACGTTTGTATGTAAGTTTATGTTATGTATAATTCGGTCAAAACCAAGCTATCAAAGTATAATTCACTTGTGAAAAAAACTGAAACGAAAAAAACGACATTTGATCCTTGAAAAATAGAAAAATAAAAAAAGACCGTAGGTAATCTGTAGGTAAATACCTACGGATTGCCTACAGATAAAGGTAATTTGTAGGTAATCTGTAGGTATTTATCTACAGATTACCTACGGTTTTTTTTTGTTTTTCAATTTTCAAAGGTCAAATATCGTTTTTTCGTTTCTTTTTTTTCACAACTTAATTATACTTTGATTTCTTTGTTTTAACCAATTTATACATAACATAAACTTACAAATAAAGTATGCATCATTAAAAACCATTACTATATATATAATAAACAAAAAGATATCTATGTTTGTCTTTTAGCCACAATCAACATCATTAAACAAATACATGATATACTAAACATAGTACATACATATGGTGTGTATGTAAATGTGTGTACTTATTTCTATTTATGTTTACAAAATAACTTAGATTTAAATAAATAAATATATAAAAACTTCTAAACCCCTAATGGGTTCTAATGGTGCATACGTTTGTATGTAAGTTTATGTTATGTATAACTTGATCAAAACGAAGCTATCAAAATATAATTAACTTGTGAAAAAAATGAAACGGAAAAAATGACATTTGATCCTTGAAAAATAGAAAAATAAAAAAAGACCGTAGGTAATCTGTAGGTAAATACTTTCGTATTGCCAACAAATAAAGGTAATTTGTAGGTATTTACCTACAGATTACCTACAGTTTTTTTTTTCAATTTTCAAAGGTTAAATATTGTTTTTTTTTTCGTTTTGTTTTTTTCAAAACTTACTTATACTTTAATTGCTTTGTTTTACCCAATTTATATATAACATAAACTTACAAACAAACACATGAATCATTAGAATCCATTATTATATATAATAAACAAAAAGCTATCTATGTTTGTCTTTAAGCCACAATTAACATCATTAAACAAATACATGATACACTAAACATAGTAAATACATATGGTGTGTGTAAATGTGTGTACTTATTTCAATTTGTGTTTAGAATATAAATTGGATTTAAATAAATAAATAAATAAATAAATAAAACATCCAAACGAGTAATGAGTTCTAATGGTGCATGCATTTGTATGTAAGTTTATGTCATGCATAACTCGGTCAAAATAAAGCTATCAAAGTATAATTAAGTTTTGAAAAAAATAAAACGAAAAATCGATATTTGATCCTTGAAAAATAGAAAAAATAAAAAAAGATCGTAGGTAATCTGTAGGTAAACACCTACGGATTGCCTACAGATAAAGGTAATCTGTAGCTAGTCTATAGGTATTTATCTACAGATTACGTACAATGTTTTTTTTCAATTTTTTAAGGTTAAATATTGTTTTTTTCGTTTCGTATTTTTCACAACTTAATTATACTTTAATTGCTTTGTATTACCCAATTTATACATAACATAAACTTACAAACAAACGTATGCCTCATTAAAAACCATTATTATATATATAATAAACAAAAAGCTATTTATGTTTGTCTTTAAGCCACAATTAACATCATTAAACAAATAAATGATATACTAAACATAGTAAACACATATGATGTGTATGTAAATGCGTGTACATATTTCTATTTGTGTGTAGAAAATAACTTGGATTTAAATAAATAAATAAAACTTCTAAACGAGTAATGGCATCTAATGGTGTATACGTTTGTATGTAAGCTTATGTTATGTATAACTCGGTCAAAGACAAGCTATCATAGTAGAATTAACTTGTGAAAAAAATAAAACGAAAAAACGACATTTGATTCTTGAAAAATAGAAAAATAAAAAAAGACCGTAGGTAATCTGTAGGTAATCCGTAGGTATTTACCTACAGATTAACTACGGTTTTTTTTTTTTTTTTTTTTTTTTTTTTTTCAATTTTCAAATGTCAGATATCGTTTTTTCGTTTCTTTTTTTTTCACAACTTAATTATACTTTGATTGTTTTGTTTTAACCAATTTATACATAGCACAAACTTACAAATAAACGTATGCATCATTAAAAACCATTAATATATATATAATAAACAAAAAGCTATCTATGTTTGTCTATAAGTCACAATTAACATCATTAAACAAATACATGATATAATAAACATAGTACATACGTATGGTGTGTATGTAAATGTGTGTATTTATTTCTATTTGTGTTTACAAAATAACTTGGATTTAAGTAAATAAATAAATAAAAACTTCTAAACCCGTAATGGGTGCCAATGGTGCATACGTTTGTATGTAAGTTTATGTAATGTATAACTCGATCAAAACAAAGGTATCAAAGTATAATTAATTTGTGAAAAAATGAAACGAAAAAACGACATTTGATGCTTGAAAAATAGAAAAATAAAAAAAGACCGTAGGTAATCTGTAGGTAAATACTTTCGTATTGCCTACAAACAACGATAATTTGTAGGTAATCCATAGGTATTTACCTACAAATTACCTACAGTCTTTTTTTTTTTTTTTTAATTTTCAAAGGTTAAATATCGTTTTTTCGTTTTGTTTTTTTCACAACTTAATTATACTTTAATTGCTTTGTATTACCCAATTTATACATAACATAAACTTACAAACAAACACATGCATCATTAAAAACCATTATTATATATATAATAAACAAAAAGCTATCTATGTTTGTCTTTAAGCCACAATTAACATCATTAAACAAATACATGATACACTAAACATAGTAAATACATATGGTGTGTATGTAAATGTGTGTACTTATTTCTATTTGTGTTTAGAATGTAAATTGGATTTAAATAAAGCTATCCAAGTATAATTAACTTGTGAAAAAAATAAAACGAAAAAACGTATGCATCATTAAAAACCATTACTATATATATAATAAACAAAAAGCTATCTATGTTTGTCTTTAAGCCACAATTAACATCATTAAACAAATATATGATATACTAAACATAGTACATACATATGGTGTGTATGCAAATGTGTGTACTTATTTCTATATGTGTTTAGAAAATAACTTGGATTTAAATAAATAAATAAATAAATAAAAACTTCTAAATCCGTAATGGGTTCTAATGGTGCATACGTTTGTATGTAAGTTTATGTTATGTATAACTCGACCAAAACAAAGCTATCAAAGTATAATTAACTTGTGAAAAATTGAAACGAAAAAACGACATTTGATGCTTGAAAAATAGAAAAATAAAGAAAGATTGTAGGTAATCTGTAGGTAAATATCTACGGATTGCCTACAGATAAAGGTAATCTGTAGGTATTTACCTACAGATTACGTACAGTTTTTTTTTTTCAATTTGCAAAGGTTAAATATCGTTTTTCTCGTTTCGTTTTTTTCATAACTTAATTATACTTTAATTGCTTTGTTTTACCCACTTTATATATAACATTAACTTAGAAACAAATGTATGCATCATTAAAAACCATTACTGTATATATAATAAACAAAAAACTATCTATTTTGTCTTTAAGCCACAATTAACATCATTAAACAAATACATGATATACTAAACATAGTAAATGCATATGGTGTGAATGTAAATGTGTGTACTTATTTCTATTTGTGTTTAGAAAATAACTTGGATTTAAATAAATATATAAATAAATAAATAAATCTTCTAAGCGAGTAATGGGTTCTAATGGTGCATAAGTTTGTATGTAAGTTTATGTTATGTATAACTTGGTCAAAACAAAGCTATCAAAGTATAATTAACTTGTGAAAAAAAATGAAACGAAAAAACGAAATTTGATCCTTGAAAAATTGAAAAATAAAAAAAGACCGTAGGTAATATGTAGGTAAATTCCTACGGATTGCCTACAGATAAAGGTAATATGTAGGTAATCCGTAGGTATTTACCTATAGATTACCTACGTTTTTTTTTTTTTTTTTTTTTTTAAATTTTCAAAGGTCAAATATCGTTTTTGTCGTTTTTTTTTTTTTTCACAACTTAATTATATTTTGATTGTTTTGTTTTATCTAATTTATACATAACATAAATGTTAGGCGTGTCAAATGCAACAAATAAAGGGGTACAACAGACTCCAATTATACTACTTTACTGCACTAAAAAGTAGTACAAGGCAAGCAGGGTCGAACCACAAAGACACGGGACAAAAGTTTGTACCTCTTTGCGCAAGGTACTTTGGTCACAAAGAGGGATTTGTTTGCAAAATTAAAATAATAAATAACAATCTACTTTAAAAGCATGTACAAAATGAAATAAATTTGTAAAGAAATCGTAAAAATGCTTCCAGTTCTAGTTCTCAATGTTGTTGTTCAACTTGATTATGACTTGATGTAATTCATGATTGTTATTCTAAGTTGGTACTGAAAGATATTAACACGCTCTAATACCTCTCGCTTGCCAAATTATCTAACCAAAACACGCTCTTTGACTAGACCTAGCTTTACTAATTCAACCTAAACACGCTCTTAGAATGTATTGAAAAACCGCATTAACTTTTGTACAAGCTTCCCAACAATGTTCATTTCTTCTCATACGCTCGGAAGTGTGAAAACATGTGATATATGTTTTACAATAAGAAAACTTATTGCTTGTTACCAATTATTAACTCAATAGAACGATTAGGTGCCCTAAAAGTTAATTAACTACACAAAAATTCAATTCATGAAAGTGGCCTATCAAACACAAATCAAATTCAAAGATTCTAGTTTAAACAAAAACATGATCACTAGAATAGAATCACAAATCAAACATCAAATCATATGCTTCAAGTTAAGCAATCAACATGTTTTGAACAAGAACTTGAAACTAGGGTTTCTTAGCCACACATGGCTAAGAACAAATCAAACAAGAAATAAGATGGAATTGAAATGTTTAATTCTTACTAAAATGAAATCAAAAGTGTTTGCAATGATTAGGTCTTCTCAAAAGCTTCAATAAATCTCCCAAAATTGCCCTAGATTGCCAGAAACTGCTCCCAAAATCGTTCCTCTTTAAAATGGCGACATCTCCTGACTTTTATTAAAGCTCACGTGACTTGCCATAAGACCATGCGTTTTTAGCATGGCCATGCCTTTTGCCCATGTGTTTTTAGCATGGCCATTTGTCATGACCATGTGTTTTTGGCATGACCCATGCTTTTCGCTAAAAATCAAATACATCTTCACTGTTGGCTCCATCTTCAGTCTAGCTTCACCACGAGTCATGTTGCTCAAATATGAGATTTTAAAAGACAAACACGACCCGTGTCAATGTGACAAGAACCGCGTTTCAAACGTAATCCTTTGCTATGATGACAATGTAACAATGACTCGGGTTATGTCTTCATGTATTCTGCCATGGAATGACCGGTTAATCTTCTCTTCATGTTCCAAAGCTCCAAGAATCCAAGCTCCATGCATCCAAGCTCCACATTCCATGCTCCATAATGCCTGCAAAATAAATCAAAAATAGTGAAGTACCAGACATTCTTAAGGAAATATGCAATTGCCCTAATAATCAACTAAATGCAAGAATTATGAAGTAAAATGCTATAAAAAGACAGAAATAAACATGCAAAATAGGTGCATAAAATGCACCTATCAAACCTCCCCAAGCTTAGATCTTTCTTGTCCTCAAGAAAGAACAAAATTGAGAATCTACCTAGAGAAGACGATAGGTGACTAAAAAGAAACTAAGATGAATAGAAGGGAAGGAACAAAAAGGACTAAATGGAATTAAGAGTGCATGCATGCAATAAAAGAAGAACTAATGAAAATAACATATGTACAAAAAGATTTTTTTTCTCAAACATTAATGAAATAAACAAAACAAAATGAACATATTCAATCCAAGTAACCTCATTATGTCATACAATCGAAGGTGTACCTGTCAGGCCTTGAGATAACTTGACATTAACCCCACAAACATATATAACATGTAAAACAAGGTTTTTAGCCATTCCCTAACGCAACTCAACAAAATCAAAAGTTACAACACTTGTTCACTTTTACAGGTATTCGGTTAGCACATGGAACAAATTATGGTCTTACTCTTGTGAAAACATGTGATGCAAAATATGCTCAATCATTTTCATTTTACAAAGCATGACAATGATCGACTCCAACTATTTGTTGACTAACAACAATCTTTTAAAAAAAAATATTTTCTAAAAATTTCCTAATATTTACCCAGATTGGTTACATGTTTCAAACCACTTACACCAGTCAAAGTAGTTAAACTCAGTCCCAATGTGTACAACCGAACATTTTTTTTCCAAACACATTATTCAATTAAACTATAAACATAAATATATACAAACTATCTAATTATATTTTTCTACAAATAAAGCTCATGGCTTTCTTTGAAATCCATGTAACGGGCTTCCAACCAACACATCCAAATCAGATGACCTTAGTGTGCTAGATTTAAAGAGATCCCTCGGGTTTACTTGCCCGAACCTCAAAGGCCACAGATTAGCTTTATTTGTAATTATTAAGTTCATGACTTTCTATGGAACTCGTGTAGCGAACTTTCAACCCAATCTGTCCCAAACAATTTTGCTTTAGGCAATTAGGTGTAGGACACCCCTCAGGGTTTACTTATTTGAGTCCCAAAGGTCACATATTAACTTAATAATTTTTTTTTTTTAATTTTAATCTTTTTTTTTGTTTGCCAGGTTTTTTTCCTTATATTTTCATCTTGACTCTTTTAGGGGGACTGATGTAAACGCGCAAAGACCCATAAGTATAGTTGGAAACGATGTCCCCAAGCAGGGTATTTAGAAGGGAATAGGTAGAAATGAATTTTTAGAGCGCTGGAGGATTCGAGTCACTGAAATTTTATATTCATTTTATGGCTCTTTTGAATTTGGAGTTTGGATATGAATGAGCAATAACTCATAAGACCGATCGTATGTTCCAAGGGATAAACTATATCTGTCGTTATGCTTCGGTGTTGATAACCTTATCATTTTTTGTTTTGCACGAGTGGCTTCGGGAGACGTGTTCGTGTGTGATCAGATCGCATCAAGATTTTTAATGAAAAATGAACAAGTTCTAATCTCAAGCCACGACTAATTTACCACTTCATCTTATTTAAGAAGATTAGGTTCTTTTAGATTTTTTTATAGATGAATTGCATGTGGAAACTAACTAGAACCTAATGTACAAAGACCCCTCCCCAAGCTTAAGATTTAGCATCATCCTCGATGCTCGGAGAAGGTAGGGAAATCTACTAGCTGTGAGGGGCCCAACGCTGCATAAACTACATGGCTTGTTGTACCGTTTGTGTCAATTGCTGAACGTTAGCACGAATGTCGGAAACAGCTTGATCAAGGTGATCAAAACGCCTCATGTATGTGTCGTGGTACTGAGTCGCCTGCTGGGTGTAGAAATAATGTGCAGTCTCTACTGGGGCAACAGAAGTGGACCCCCTGCAGTGGGAGTAATGGAGTAAGCGGGAGGAATAGGGATGTCGTCTTCGTGGTCGACGATTGGCCGCTCAGGAGCTCTCGGAATTGGCGCGGGAGCGCGTGGGATGAAATTTGCAGAAGTGTTCTTTTGTAGACACCACCGAGTCTGAGTGATGTCCTGCTGGAGTTGGAGGGAACTGAATTCCCCAGCAGGAACTCGAAAATGTGGCTCACCCTGTACCAACCATGTGATACTACCATCACTGTTGAGTCCATTTGTGTTGCGCCTTGGGCCATATATTTTGTATCCGGATTGGGCCTGTCCATCCGTGTCTATCTAGATTAGTTTCGTTGTTATCTAGATTAGCTGTTAGGGTTATGGTATATATATGCATGCATGTATGCGTATATTAAATAGTGTGGTTAATCACATTGATTCTTGTAGCCCTAAACACCTCTACACATTCAAGTTCTTTATCGAGCTCTTCTGAGGTGTTATCACATTAATCATACAACATATTTAGTGCCATACTTGTGTTCTTTATTACGTTCTTATTTAATATCCTGCTTAGAATCATACGATCCTAAAAGAACTTTGTTCTAAAAATTGGTATCAGAGCAGGAGACTGTGTGATCAATACACATTCCTTCTGTATTCATAATACTTTAGGGTTTCCGCTTTTATCGTATAAATAGAAGCCGTCGTCTTCATATCAACGACAACTCTGTTTTTGATAAATCCCTAATCTCAAGTTTACAGGTTTGATTCTAGCAGCTCACCATGTCTCACGATGATTCACATACAAACCCCATTAACATCTCAAACAGCATCGGATCAACAACCAGAGTACCCATACTTTATACTCAAGACTACGAAGTATGGGCTCATCACTTTGAAGATTACGTGGTTGGATCTGAAAACAATGGCTATCTCATCTGGGAAGCTATCACTCATGGACCATTTGTACATTCGTGAACAAACACGACTGTTAAGTCGCAAACGGATTACAACAAGTTGGTGACGGATGTGGAGAAGATGCCACAGGATGAGAAGGACAAGCTCTTGTGTAACGTTAAAGCCATGTGAATGTAAGATTCGCCCTGCAATCTGACACCTTTCGGCTAGTAGGTTCATGCACAACTGCTAAAGAGATCTGGGATAGGTTGAAGGAACTTTACTCAACTGATGAAGATCTAGAACACTCCATTCAAACTCTGTTACTGTCAGAATTTGGAGTTTTCGAACAGAAACCTGAAGAGAAGCTTGTACAGACCTTTGATCGGTTCAATCATCTCCTCAGTAACATGACCAAGCATGGGATAGAGAGAAAGCTGATCGAGCAGAAAGTAACGTTCATGAACGGGCTGAGACCAGAATGGATGGCTGTGGTTTCCATTGTGAAGGTGCATGAACAGTTCAAATCGTACTCGCTGACGAAACTAGTAGGTATACTAAAGTCTCATGAAAGTGTTGTAACCTAGGAAGCGAAAGTGATCTCTAGTGTTCGATCGTTGGCTCTTGTTTCTAAAGGAAAAAGTACTGCAGAAGAAGAAGAAGAGTCAGACATGTCAGAGTGAGACCTTACAAGTGAGGAGTATGCCTTGATGGTCACAAATCCAAAGAAATTTGCAAGGAGAAAATTTCCCATCCGCAAGAACCGAAACTGGCAGGGAAGTTATAGTTCTGAAAATATGAAGGATGAACCGAAACTCTCCTCTCAAAAGGATGAAGAGAAAAAGAAGAGCAAGCTTGCTGGAGACTCTGGATACGACTGCAACTATTGTCACGGTAAGAACCATTTTGCCAAAGATTGCATGTTGAGAAAGATGGCTGAGAAAAGAGAGGGTGAAGATGATGAGGCGTATTATATGCGAAAATTAGAAGAAGTAAAGAAGAAAAAGGCGTCCAACAGCTCGATGAATGCGTTAATCGTATAGGAGAATGCTGGGGAAGATGAGTTCGGTGGCATAGAAGTATGGTCAACCGACTTTGAAGACGAAGAGGTTAGAAGGCCCACTCATGGAAAGGCGTATGTGGCAAAGAATGAAGGTTCGGGTGGAAAGTGCTTTATCGTCACTGCTAGTCCATCAACCGAAAGTGCAAATACGGAACCGAACCTGACAGAAAACAAGTGTTTTGCGGCCAAGCCGGTGAGTGAGAAGATCAACGACTGCGATCGATTGATCAAAAAGGTACATTCTATTCTTGAGTCTCTTAAAATTTCAAAAACTGATTCTCAAGAAGAATTAAATGAATTAAACTTTAAATTTTCTAACCTAAGTAGTAGCCTCATGCAAACCCGCTTAGCGAATTCTAACCTAACTGACCAACTCGGCAGGGTGTCTTCAAAAAGTGAGGAAAGGAGAATGTGGATTGAGCTGAAGGAAGCGGAAGCGGAGTTAGTTGGAGCTAGGGATGAAAGTATTTATTTGCAAAGAGACAATTTAAAGTTATTAAAACAAAGAAATGTTTTTTGTTTAATTGCTAAGCGTCTTTATACTAATATTGCTCAATTACATTTAAGCTGTGAAATTGGAAAGAAAATTCATAAAATGATTTTGCCGTTTCTTTAATTTAAGGCAGATGAAGTTATAGCAGAATGTGAATCAGAAGTGTCCTCTGAAGAGACATCAAGTTCATATAGGCTAGGTTTGGATAAGATAGAAACCTTCATCGATTCTAAGGAACATAAAAGTATGTTAAAAAATATCTTAGATGAAAATGATAGGCAAGAGATTAAAACTGAAACTATACAAACATTCGATCTGTCAAATGCCAAAATTGTTAAAGATAATAAAATAAACTTAGATAATTCGTCTGAATTTGATGTGGAAAGCGAGATGAGTGAAATCTCAGTAGAGGATGAAATTGATTGCTCTAAGTTTATGAAAAATGAAACCGAAAATGAAAAACCTCTTATATCAGAAAACTCCGTTGAGTTTGCTCGTCTGTCAAAAGAACAGAAACCAAAACTCAAGGAAAAGGCATTGGTCTATCAAAAAGTTCAGACCGTGCCAAATCAGGTTTATGCTGTGACTGGGGTCACTAAAAGGCAAACGACAGAATTAAGAATCATAGTTGACGAAGATAACGCTGAAGGATGCGAAGACTATTTCTGGTCTGCTCCTACTGACAACGCAGACAAGACTGTGGGACTATCTGAGAAAACCACCTAGAGAGTCAAAGGTAGATACATACCAGAAACCATCAACAAACCCTCCAGTTTCGACATTCCAAGCACAAGTGGAACCAAAGATGTTCCTGAGGAACCAATGGTTGAACCTGATGTTCCAATCAAGAGGGAAGAACCGAAAGTTCAAACTAAGAAGAGTACAAAATCTAAAATGAAAGGTAAGACAACTGCAACTCAGAAGGAGAAACCAAAGGCCAGCTTCAATGTTCACAAATCTCAGAAGGAGCTATCTGAACAGAAACGCTTGAGAAATCAGAGATATGCCACGAATCTGAATGAAAGGAAAAGGCATTGGAATTCTCAAAATCCCAACTATGAGCCTCCCAGGAAAGGATCCATGGACGAGGGAAAGGAAAAGTTGAAGGAAAATTTCAGTCCAAATTCCTACTATTCCAAATCCCAGAACCGAAAGTCATGTGTCGGTCCTGAACCCACTTTTGGTCCTCAACCTAGTTTTGGTCCTCGACCTAGATTCGGTCCTCGACCCAGATTCAGTCCTAAACCCAGATTCGGTCCCAATCCTAGTTATGGATCCTCCAAGTCCCAAGTTGAAACAAATTCTTTAAAGGACATCAAAGGACAAGGAAAGTTGGTATCAGACTCTGAGAAGGAAAATAAGAAATCCTCCACTAAACCTAGGAATCAAACGAAAAATCCTAAACCATCAAAAACAACCCCAACTGATACACCAAAATTTAAAGAAGATAAAACAAAAATCAAGGTGTATACCATTAAAAGAAAAGATCAAACCACTCTTATTAAACGAACTTATTTAGTTGATGTTTCTGTGGTTATTCCTTTCTCTGTGAAAAACTCACCAGGACCCAAGAAACTTTGGGTTCGTAAATCTGCTTGAATTTGCAGGTAATCAATGACGAGCAGTTTGACGACGAATGGTATATAGAAAGTGGCTGCTCGCGTCACATGACAGGGATGAAGGAGGAGCGAAGAGAGTTTCGGTCTCTGAATGATGGTGGGTCTGTGAAGTTTGGAAACAATTCCTATGGAACAATCAAAGGATACGGCATGATATCTAATGGATACTTCTCGATCAGAAAGGTGGCTTATGTAGAAGGATTGCAACACAATCTCATCAGCATGTCGCAATTAGTTGTAGGCACAGGTTTGAAGGTATCATTCGATGATGAGGGGTCTGAGATAATGGAAAAACAATCCAAGAAGGTACTACTGAAATCTGCACGAAAGGGAGAGATGTACCCTCTGAATCTTAACCCAATTCGAGGGACACCGGCTATCTGTCTGCTGTCAAAGGCAAACACCGATGAAAGCTGGTTATGGCATCGACGTTTATCACACCTAAATTTCAAAGACATCAACAAATTAGTGATCGGTGATCACGTTCGAGGCCTTCCTCTTCTCAAGTTTGAAAAGGAGCATTTATGTGCAGCATGTGAGATGGGTAAATAGAGTAGAAGAAGCCACCCTACACACATCAATACTAAGATAGTGGAAGCACTTGAACTGTTACACATTGATTTATGTGGACCTTCTGCTATAGAGAGTATCGGTGGAAGTAAGTACATTCTTGTCATTGTAGATGATTTTTCATGCTTCACTTGGGTTTTCTTTCTTAAGCAGAAATCAGATGCCACTCCCAAGCTGAAGGCATTCATCAAGAAAGTGGAAGTACAACTAAAGAAAACGGCCAAAAACATCAGAAGTGACAATGGTCTGGAATTCAAGAACAAGGATTTTGAGGACTTTCTGGCTGATAAAGGGATAACTCACAATTTTTCGGCCCCTTATACACCACAGCAGAATGAGATTGTTGAAAGACGAAACCGCTCGTTATGTGAAGTAGCCAGAACCATGCTAAGTTTTGCTTCCCTACCTTTATACTTCTGGGCTGATGCAATTTCCGCTGCATGCTATACTCAGAATCGGTCCTTGCTCAACAAGAGATTCTCCATAACTCCTTATGAGATCTTAAACAATAGGAAACCAAATGTCAAATTTTTCCATATCTTCGGTTCAAGGTGCTTTATTTTTAATTCTAAAGAGAACCGAAATAAGTTTGATGTTAAAGCCGATGAGGGCATATTTCTGGGTTACTCTCTGTCATCAAAAGCATACAGGGTGTTGAATAAGCATTCCAAAAAAAGTGAAGAGACTTATTATGTCACCTTTGATGACAATTATATGCAGAACGTTCAAAGGACTGAAAGTGCCTTAGGAGATATATTCCCAGAATCTGGACAGGTCTCGGTTCCAATATCCAACCTGTTTGAGGAATACATTCGGCTCTTCGATGAACCAGAAAAAGCAATTCATTCAGAGGCAACGACAGCAGATAACAAACTCGACAATCTCAAGAAGGTCATAGACGAAGCTACTAAAGAGATGGAAAGCGAACCACCAAGTACTAAGTCATCAACAGGCTCTCCAAACAAAGATTCAACGTTCCAGGGGGAGAGCTCTACAACTTCAAAGACAACCGAAGTTTCTGTTGAGGGGGAGAATCCAAGTTCATCCCCAACATCTAAAGGTTCAGATGATAGGGAAAACACTGATCCAAAACAAACAAGTGATAGTCAAATCGAGGGGGAGAAACCAACTTCCACAAGAAATGCAAACTCTGATGCTGACAGAGATTTCACTTCGCTAGTCGAGGGGGAGAAGGAGAAAGAAAGTGATAGTTCTACTGACGAAGGTGAGGGTGATCTGTCAGATGTTGAAATAGAAGTAGAAGCTGAATTGAATCCAGAATATGATCCAAGCTATCCTCCATTAGTGAAATGGACAAAGGACCATCCCAAAGAGCAAATTATTGGTGAAACCTCAGAAAGTGTTCTTACTCGATCTCAACAGAAGGCGAAACAAACTGCATTATTCTCTAAATTGGAATTTTGTATGTTTAATTCGTTTATTTCCAAAATTGAGCCGAAAACTATAAATGCTGCACTTGATCATTCAGATTGGGTTCAAGCAATGCAGGATGAGCTTTATGAGTTCGAACGCAACAGAGTTTGGAGGTTGATTCCTACACCGAAAGATGCTTCTGTTGTCGGACTGAAATGGGTGTTTAGAAATAAGCTGGACAAAGAAGGGAATGTCATTCGTAACAAGGCTCGGTTGGTGGTAAAAGGTTATTGTCAAGAAGAAGGGATAGATTATGAAGAAACCTTTGCTCCAGTAGCAAGGTTAGAATCTATCAGAATCTTTCTTGCATATGCTGTCACACCCCGAAAAACAAAGGCGGAAACATTTCCGGGGTTGACTCCACGTTGAGTATCAAATCCAATGCACATAGTAAAATAGTAAACACAAAACATTACATTACATACTATTGCTTACATTTGTTTGAAAGAAAGGTTATACAAGTGTTATATACATATATCATATGAAAAAATGTAAAGACGAGTCTTCGGAACGCTCTGTCTTCTCCAAAAGGTGGCGGTGTACCTGTCTAACGCTGACCTGAGAATACAAATAGTTTGAAAATCAGCATAAAGCTGGTGAGTTCATAAGCGGTTTAGTTTTGAAAAGAACGAGTTTCCTTTGCTTTCCGAAAAAGTTGTTGTTCAAGAAAATCCCATATTTTCTTATGAAAACAGTTTAGTTATCTTTTGTTACAAATTCGAAAACGGTTTGTTATGTCATTCCAGGAAAATCCCATATTTTCCTAACAGTTTAGTTATTCGTTTGTTACTTTATTCGTTTCTAATTTCGTCACTAGTTGTTATGTTACTTCAGGAAAATCCCATATTTTCCTATGTGTTGAGGTTGGTTCTTAAGTTTAATTTCAAAGTACTAATGATTACCATACTCGTAGTATTAGTTAAGTATTCTAAACTTTTAGTTATTCTACATTCGAATGTCTATCATCTACTAACTTAGTTGTATTTTCGAATATTTGGATTCACCAGAAACGTACATTACAGTATTTTCGATTATTCTAATGATTTCCAAAAGAGTACATTAGTTGTATTTTCGTATCTCTGGCGACATTCTAAGGCAGATGTATTCGAAACTCAGTAGAGGTCCAGAGGCGTACTTTTGTATTAAATTCGAAACTCTGGTGACATTCAAGGCATACACTAACTGTATATTCGAAGTCTTGGTGTCATCCAAAGGCGTTAATTCGCATTCGTAGACCTATTTCTATTCGTATTCGTATTCGTTCTATCCTATTAGTTATATTTGTATTCGCATTCGTATTCGTACTAACCTAATAGTTATATTCATATTCGTATTCGTACTATACTATTGGTTATATTCGTATTCGTATTCGTATTTGTACTATCCTATTGGATATATTCGTATTCATATTCGTACTATTTTATTGGTTATATTCGTATTCGTATTCGTATTCGTACTATTCAATTGGTTATATTCGTATTCGTATTCGTATTCGTATTTGTACTATCCTATTGGTTATATTCGTATTCGTATTCGTACTATTTTATTGGTTATATTCGTATTCGTATTTGTATTCGTATAAGTCTTAGTTTATGTTAAATATGATTTCTTTTGCAAAAATGTAATATAATTCAAAACACTTTTTATAGAAATCTCACTTTAGTCTGACAGTATACCCTGCAATTCGAATCATTAGTTATCACGATTTTTGATATTAGAAACATACATGAAATAAAACATTTGGACTGAAAATATGTTTAAGTACAAGATTTCCTTGTACTTTTGCTTGTATTCCCCCCCCCCACCTGAAAACATTTGAAAAACATTAAAAAACATTTGAAAAAGGGTAGGGGTATGAACTCACCGGTTGAGAAACGCGTCAGTTTGGATCCTAAACGTCAGATCTGGGTTTGCGAACGCACAAGATTCCTATGGATTATCAAATGATACACATTTGTATCTAATTAGGACTTGATTAATTTATTTGCTAAGGACATACACTTCTAGTTGTGGAAACACCCCATTTCAAGTGTTTGGAAGGACCCGGGTGGGGTTTAAGGACTTGTATGACTAGGGAATGGAGTTTACTCTTCAAGAGTAAACTCCTAAAGGAGTTTACTACCCTAAACACCTCATCCATAGGAGTTCACGGCCGTGAACTCACGGAGGTTGATTTTGGGTGCAAAATGGCTTCAAAACACTTGGGAAATATTGCTAGACTTGGATTTTAGGATTTGGAATATTTTATTGGTTATATTCGTATTCGTATTCGTACTATTCTATTGGTTATATTCGTATTCGTATTCGTATTCGTATTTGTACTATCCTATTGGATATATTCGTATTCGTATTCGTATTCGTATTTGTATTTGTATTCGTATTATTTTATTGGTTATATTCGTATTCGTATTCATATTCGTATTAGTCTTAGTTTATGTTAAATATGATTTCTTTTGCAAAAATATAATATAATTCAAAAAACTTTTTATAAAAATCTCACTTTAGTCTGACAGTATACCCTGCAATTCGAATCATTTGTTATCACGATTTTTGATATTAGAAACATTCATGAAATAAAACATTTGAACTGAAAATACGTTTAAGTACAAGCATTCCTTGTACTTTTTCTTGTATTCCCCCCCTGAAAAGATTTGAAAAACATTTGAAAAAGGGTAGGGGTATGAACTCACCGATTGAGAAACGCGTCAGTTTGGATACTAAACATCAGATCTGGGTTTGCGAACGCACAAGATTCCTATGAATTATCAAATGATACACATTTGTATCTATTAGGACTTGATTAATTTATTTGCTAAGGACATACACTTCTAGTTGTGGAAACACCCCATTTCAAGTGTTTGGAAGGACCCGAGTGGCGTTTAAGGACTTGTATGACTAGGGAATGGAGTTTACTCTTCAAGAGTAAAATCCTAAAGGAGTTTACTACCCTAAACACCTCATCCATAGGAGTTCACGGCCGTTAACTCATGGAGGTTGATTTTGGGTGCAAAATGGCTTCAAAACACTTGGGAAATATTGCTAGACTTGGATTTTAGGCTTTGGAATAGATTGAAACTAACATAGGGACCATTTATTGGAATTTACGGCTGTAAACATGGAGTTTACGGCCGTAAACTCCCCCCTCACATCCAATTCTTAAAGTTTTGGTCCTTAGACAATCACATGTGATTCTAATGATTTTTCCTAAGCCTTGTATCAATTTTTGGGGGACTTTTGGCATGATTTTAGGAGTTTACGGCTCATGAACACCCTCATGGCCGTGAACTCTTATGAAAGGGTGATTTTATATGTTTTAAGGTCCAATACTTGTTTGTAAACACTTCTAGAATTTATCCCAAGGCTTTAGGTGTGTTAAAGTGGCATTTTAAGACATTTAGAGGAGTTTACTCCCCATTTTAATGAGTTTACGGTCCAAGCATGTTCTTGGGCAGTAAACTCAAGTTTACTCCTCTAAATTGATGTTCAATGTGTTCCAAGGCCAATTCCATAATTCTACAAGTCGTATCTAAGCCTTATTGGTGTTTTGGAAGGGTTTAAGGGCTTAAAAACCCCTTTAATATGTGTTTACTCTCCATGATATGGAGTTTATGGCCCAAGCATGATCTTGGGAAGTAAACTCATGTTTACTCTCCAAAAATTAAGTTCAAGGTGTTCTAAGTCCGGTCCATTAAGCCATTAAGCCATATCTAAGCTCCGAAGGTCGATTGGAAAGGTTTTTGGGCTCCAAAACCCATTTTATGTGAGTTCACGGCCTAGGACTGTTCTACGGCTATAAACTCATGAATGTGGTCCTATTCCATGATTTGAACTCGAATTTAAAGGCTAGAGGGGTTGCATAACAAGTTAGGGATGGTACCTTGGTGATTAGAAGCCTTAAATTTGAGATTTGGACCCTTAAACTTGGATTTAGAAGAGAGGTTAGAGAGAGAGTAGAGAGAGGAAGCAAAAGCTTCAAATTAATGTTTAAAAACGTTTAAATAGGTCCCAAAACTTGGACATGGTGGAATTCTACCCGATACCGACATTAAACGGGGCTTTTGGTCGCACCCGATTAAGTTTCCGTAATTCGACGGGATAGAATTTAGAAATTTCAAGTTAATGATTGTGGGCCATTTTCATGAGTTTTAAATGGATTTGAACACTTACGAGATTAAAATAAACTTATAGTTTATATATCTTAGCCCAAAAACGAAAACGGGACGAATCGATAAAGGCGGATTTTTACGCGCGGAACGGATTTCGGCGATGGACAACTTCGGGTTGTTACATATGTTGCTCACAAGAACTTCAAAGTTTTCCAAATGGATGTCAAATGCGCTTTATTGAATGGAGAATTAGAAGAAACCGTTTATGTTGAGCAACCGCTTGGTTTTGTGAATGAAAAATACCCTAATCACTGCTATGTGCTGGATAAAGCTGTCTATGGGCTAAAACAAGCACCGAGAGCCTGGTATGAAACGCTAACTCGCTTCATGAAAATGTCAAAATTTAAACAAGGTTCGGTTGACCCAACCTTCTTTCGTTAAAAGGAAGGCGAACATTTGATGATTGTTCAGATTTATGTTGATGATATCATCTTCGGCTCCACGAATCCTAACTTAACAGCTGAATTCAGGAAGTTGATGGAGACTATATTTGAAATGAGCACAATGGGTCCAATTAAAATTTTCCTCTGTTTGAATATTAGACAGGGACCAGAAGGTATCTTAATAAACCAGGAAGCATACACCAAGAACTTACTAACAAAATTTGGAATGAAGGGTGATTCAAAAGTGAAGGTTCCTATGGCATTTGGCACTAAGCTTGTAGAAGCAAAATTGTAAAAGTCAAATATTGTGTTTTGTATAGTTTCGCATGTTTATGTTATTTTACTAAGTCATATTTGTGCGAAGTGTAATGTTTAGACTTAGTATTTTTTTTGTACACTCATGTTCGCTATAAATAGGGACTGAGGATAGAAGTAGAGGATAACTTTTTCTGTAACGCAAATATCCTTTCTGCTTATTCTGTACTCAGTCTTCATCAATATAAGATCTGATTAATATTTACTCTTCGTGTTTTAACTCTTCAATCACTCAAATCATATTTTACTTTTGTAAATCTCGATAACAATTCTCATCAATTGGTATCAGAGCAGGATTCAAACTGCATCGATCTGATTTTCGTGTTGCAACTTTACTCAAAATTTTCCATGCATTTTGGTTTTGAAAATCAAATTTGATCTTCAGATTTGAATTGATTCTGTCTTTGAATTTTTTAGTCGAGTAATCGATCAGTGATTTGTGATCAATTCAATTGATCAATTCTCAAGTTCATCAAGTTTTTCAAGCTTTCTGAAAATTTCTGTGTTCATCAATAGCGAACTTCAGCATAAATACAATGACTTCCTTCTCTCACTTGCTTGGTTCCTCAACCAAAATTCCGATGTTAATTCCAGAATACTATGATCAGTGGGCTGATAGAATGGAAGATTACTTAAATGGAATTGATCAAGAACTTTGGAATTGTATCGATGGAACAGTGCAAGCTCCTGCTAATGTTCAACCAATTGGTCCGTCTGCTGCATCTGCTGAAGTTGCTGATCAAGAAAAACGGTTGAAGAATAATGAAAAGAGGTGCATGAGGGAACTAAGAGGTGCTCTTCCTCTTGTGGTTTATAATTACATTCGTAGTTGTAAAACAGCAAAGGAGATCTGGAACACTCTAAAAGAGAAGTATCAAGGTAGCGAAAAGATGAAGATCAATTTTGTGAAGCAATGTCTAGTTGAACTAAAAGAATTCAGACAAAAGGATGCTGAAACTCTTGAAAATTACTATGATCGTCTGAATGAGCTTATGTTTCGCTGCAATAGGTATGGAATCACCAGGTCTCTCATGGAGTTCAATTTAACTTTCATTATGGGTCTTCACAAGGAATGGCGAAGTGTGAGCATGATGATTAAGAATCAACAGAGTTTTGATACAACTCATTTGAATGATCTCTACAATCAGCTGAAAACACATGAAAGTGAAGTTTCAGAAATGTATGAAGAATCAAAACAAAGTATTGGAGGTCCTTTGACTCTTGTTTCAAAGGTATCAGAAGTTGATGTTAATGAAAAAGATGGTTCAGATGATGAAGGATTTTTGATGAACTCTGATGATGAAGCTGTGGCATTCTATTCAAACAACAGAGTTAAGAAGTTTTTCAAAAAGCCTTTTAATCCAAAAGGAAAGGCTAGTGATGTGAAGAGTGCAGTCACAAAAACTGGAGGAGATGAGAGGAAGAAATCGGAGAAAGCTGATGAGAAACAAAAAGATGCGAAAGAAGTGAAGAAGCTGAAAGGTGATTTAGGAATTTACTGTCACTACTGCAATGGTGCGAATCACTTTGCAGCCGATTGCATGTTGCGAAAGAAAGAAGAGAAGAAGGAAAAAGTTAAATATGAAGCATACTATTCTGAAAAGATTGAAGAGATACGTGCTAAGACCAAAGGAGTATCGTTGGTTGCGAAAGGTGAAACTGATAATGAAGAGAGTGGTACGTATCAGATCTGGTCTTCAGGATCTGATGACGAGGAAATGAGGCATCCTACACATGGAGCCATGTTCGCAAGTTTTGAAGATTGCGAAGAGGAAATTTCAGGGAGGTGCTTCGTATCCAAATCCACGGAAAAATCACCCATGACCACCAAGGTACGTGCAATACTTGAATCTTTTAATATTCCTTTATCTGCTTATGATGCTAAAATTGTTTCATTTGATGAAACTGTGGCTTATTTTGATTCTGTTATTGTGTCTGCTAGTACTGAAGCTCAAAAATTAAATATGCAACTAGGTAAGACACGGAGAGAATTAGAAATAAAGAGGAGCAGAGTAGAAAAACTTGAAATGCAGATCAAAAATGTAGATTGTGATAGGAATAATCTTACAAATGATGTTAGGTTGTTGCTAGCACAAAGGAACATATATTGTAATTCTGCCAAACGATTGTATGCAAAATTAACTGCTTTACATCATTCTTCTGACATTAGCAAAGAACAACATAGGAAACTTTTATCTTTTCTTTAATATGAACGTGAAAAAGTTGATGTTGTTTCTTATGATTGCGAAAGTACAATTGCTCAATTTGACAAAATACCTGATGATAGATATCCGTATGGTATTGTCAAAATTGATGAATTTCTAAATGCTGATGAGTTGGTTAACATTGTCAATGAAAGTTTGACAAAGAGTGAACAAGTGAAAATCTTAAAGAAAACATAAACTTCAACTCTTGCCTCTAAATTCAATTATGCTGATATTGATGACAATTCAGATAATGTGAGTGAAATCAGTGAGATAGAAGAGGAAGAAGAGGTTGATTGTTCTCAATTGTCAATCATTAATATCACATCTAAGATTAAAGGTAAAGAAATTATTGTTGATTCAATAGTAGAGGATGAAATTGATAAACCTTTAACTTTGCAACATTGTAAGTTTGATAATGTGGAAGTTGAAAGCTGGAAATCTGATGATAATGAAGAAAACAAAGAAGAAATGAAAGATTCACATGAAATACCTCCACGAGTTGTGGTTGATCAAGTGTTTGAAAATACAAAAGAATTTGACAAAATTTTAAATGACAAAGGCGCACATTATTTGGAAACCAACACTGTGGTATATCCAAATTTTGTATATACTGATAAAACCATTTTTCCGATTCAAGTTTTTGTCACTACTGGAAATGCTGAGAAAATTCATCCTGAATTCAACAAAATGATTGAAAAAGATAATCTAAAGTCAACCACTGAAGGCTTTTTCGCAAATCAAAACACAGAAGAAAACAATTTAATTCAAAATTCTTATGTGTTTCAAAAACAAAAATCATTACAAAAATGGGTGGTTAAAGGTGAAAAACCAAACAAAGTTTTTGAAAAAGTTGAAAAACCAAAGGCTGAAGTGAAATTAAATTCTCATGAATTCAAATTGATGGTTGGAAATTATTCAAAAGAAAATAATGTTTCAAAAAGAAAAGCAAGAAAAGCAATTTTCTGGCAAGTTGTGTCAAATGACAAACCAAGAGCTGAAAAAGAACAAATTTCAAAAACAACATCATCAAAATTTCAAAGCAAAAATAAACAAACAGATTCAAGTTTTCATAAACCAATAAATTTTGTTGATAAAATTCCATATGTTCGCAAATATGACAACAATCGAAAATTTGAGAATTCGCAAAAATTTGCAAATAATCAAAAGTTTCAAAATGTTGGCAAATTCACGAATACTTCATCAAGTTTGAAAGATTCAACTCAAGCAAAAGTAAAATTTTCACCAAAACAACCAAATTTTCCAAATCCTTCAGTTCAAAACCAACCAAAGTTTCATATAAAAAAGGAAAATCTGATGTAAGTACAATCAATCGTTGGTTTGAAGCGAAAGGAAGAAAATATCAAAGTAGGAAGTTTACAGAGCAACAAATCAAGAATGCATTTGACAAGTTCGCAAATAACTCTTCCACTGCTAGTTCATCATCTCATCATTCGCAAGTTCCAGTTCAAAAACGGAAACTAGTTATCAAAAATGTGAATGTTGTGAAGGATAAGATTACAATCAATGGAAATCCAAAACTATTGAACGACTATATTTCAATATCTAGATCTGATGATGTTGATATAATGGATTTTGTCACAAAGTGAAAACATGGTTTTTAAATTCAAAGAATTTGTTTCATTCTACTAATGATGGACCCAACAAGTCTTGGGTTCCTAAAATTTTCAAATAAATGCAGGTGATGTGTGACGAGCAATATGATACAAAATGATATATTGATAGTGGTTGCTCTCGTCATATGACTGGAAGAAAGGAAAACTTGCGAGATTATAGAAGCTTGGAAAATGCAGGAGTAGTCAAATTTATGAATAATCACAAGTGTCAAGTGAAAGGCTATGGGAAAGTCACAAATGGACAATTCACTGTGAACAGAGTTGCTTATGTTGAAGGACTTCAACATAATTTGATAAGCGTGTCACAACTTGTTGTTGGTACTGGAAATCAAGTTGTATTTAATGAAGAAGGAAGTATCATTTCAAATGCGAAGTCCAATGAAATACTTCTCAAATCGAAAAGATATGGTGATATGTTTACACTGGACATCAAACCAATTATGGGAAAACCTGCTGTGTGTTTACTATAAAAAACATCTAATGATGTCAGCTGGCTTTGGCATAGAAGATTGTCACACTTGAACTTTCGAAATATTAACAAACTTGTCACTGAAGATTTAGTTCGAGGGTTACCTGTACTAAAATTTGACAATAATTCTCTGTGTCCAACTTGCGAACAAGGAAAACAACATAGAAAAGGTCATCCGATTGTGATAGATTCAAAAATCATAGAACCACTGGAACCTCTTCACATTGACTTGTGTGGATCGTCGACTGTTGCTACAATCAATAAAAAGCGGTACATTTTAGTTATTGTAGATGATTTCTCTCGATTCACATGGGTATTTTTTCTCAGGTTAAAATCTGAAGTTGCTCAGACGATGACTGATTTTACCAAAAAGATTGAGCTTAGTCTGAAAAAGAATTTTCGAAAAATTAAAAGTGATAATGGTTCTGAGTTTAAAAATCAAACTCTTGATTCTTTTCTCACAAGAAAAGGCATTTCGCATAATTTATCATCTCCATATACTCCGCAACAAAATGGTGTTGTTGAAAGAAGAAATCAATCTCTATGCGAAGCAGCCAGAACCATGTTAACATATGCGAATCTACCTCAATATCTTTGGGCTGAAGCAGTTTCCACTGCATGTTTTACTCAAAATCGATCATTCATTCATCGAAGATTCAATGTTACTCCATATGAAATAATCAATAATAGGAAACCTAATGTCAAATTCTTTCATGTTTTTGGTTGCAGGTGTTTTATCATGAATCTCAAAGATAATTTGTCCAAATTCCAAGCTAAAGCTGGTGAAGGCATATTCTTAGGATATTCGCAGAATTCAGTTGCATACTGAGTGCTTAATAAAAGAACTAGAAAAGTTGAAGAAACTTTCAATTTAACGTTTGATGATTACTATCTTAAACAAACGGATAGTAAATTTGAAAATAAATCAATACTTGTTGATTCAAATACTCAAATTGATAATTCTGAAATAAATGATTTTGATTATGACTTAATTTTCGGAATTCCTGACAGGGCAATTGAAGCGGAAAATAATGCTCCTGATAATCAAACATCAGAATCCTCAAAACATACTGATGATTCGACAAAAACTACAACGTCAATAAATTGCGAAAATATGTCTGACGCTTGTATGGAGGGGGAGCATACGAGTATCCATGAAGATTGTCAACCAACTTTCGAGGGGGAGAATGAAAATATGAATCATCAAGTTGAGGGGGAGCATTCGCAGAATCAACAAGAACATCATTGTGAGGGGGAGTATCAAGATGAATATCATGTTGAGGGGGAGCATGATGAAACAAAGACAATTAATCTTGATGAAAATGATGAGTTTCATGAACTAAATGAAAAATTTTCTGTTGCAGTATCTGAAAATGAAGATATGTATGAAGATGCACCATTAGAATTTGATCCTAATTTTCCACCACTTGAGAAATGGACAAGAAATCATCCAAAAGAACAGGTAATTGGTAATCCACAAGATGGTGTGTTGACAAGAGCTCAAATTCGTGCGAAAAAGGAGGTACTGAATGCGAACCAAGAACTATGTATGTTTAATGTCTTTATTTCGAAAATAGAGCCAAAGACAGTAAAGGATGCTATGGAACACTCAGATTGGGTTGTTGCTATGCAATCTGAACTGACTGAATTTGAACGAAACAAGGTCTGGATATTAATTTCTAAACCTACTGATGTTTCAATTGTCGGATTAAAATGGATTTTTAAAAATAAAACTGACAAAGATGGCAATATTATACGCAATAAAGCTAGACTAGTGGTTAAATGTTATTCGCAACAAGAAGGAATAGACTATGAAGAAACATTTGCACCTGTTGCAAGACTTGAAGCAGTCCGCATATTTTTAGCTTATGCAGCTCACAAAGACTTTGATGTTTATCAAATGGATGTTAAGTGTGCATTCTTAAATGGAGAACTAGAAGAAACAGTGTATGTTGAACAACCACCAGGGTTTATAAATGATGAACATCGTGATCATGTTTACATCCTAGATAAGGTTGTATATGGATTAAAACAAGCACCAAGAGCCTGGTACGCAACACTTACAAATTTCTTGAAACAATCTAAATTTAAACAAGGATCAGTAGACCCCACATTATTTCGCAAGAAAGTTGGGAATCATCTAATGCTTGTTCAAATTTATGTTGATGATATTATCTTTGGCTCGACTGATCCAGCATTGTCAATTGAATTTGAAAATCTAATGAAAAGTCAGTTTGAAATGAGCATGATGGGAAAAATTAATAATTTTCTTGGTTTGAATATAAGACAGAACAGGGATGGAATCTTAATCAATCAAGAAAAAGATACGAAAAACTTGCTTGAAAAGTTTGGAATGACTAACAGCACGAAACTAAGAGTACCAATGGCAGTACGAACAAGACTAACTCCTTCGTTAGATGCTCCTGCTGTTGATTTAACACTTTATCGAAGCATGATAGGGTCTTTATTGTACTTAATTGCAAGTAGACCTGATATTATGTTTTCGGTTTGCAATTGTGCTAGATATCAATCTAATCCCAGAGAACCTCATTTGGCTGCAGTGAAAAATATTTTTTTCTATTTTAAGGGAACATTTTCGTTAGGACTTTGGTATCCTTCGAAAACGGGGTTTTTCATTCAAGCTTTTCAGATTCTGATCTAGGAGGATGTACTTTGGATAGGAAAAGTACGAGTGGTGCATGTCAACTATTGGATGGGAAGTTGGTGATTTGGCAATTGAAGACACAAACTTGTGTGGCTATATCAACTACTAAGGCTGAATACATTGCTACTGCTGCTTGCACATCGCAAATTATTTGGATTCAGAGTCAACTTCGTGACTATGCAATAAACATGAAAAAGATTCCCTTGTATTGTGATTCGCAAAGTGCAATTCGCATTTGTCATAATCCAGTACAACATTCAAAGAAAAAACACATTGCTCTTTGATATCATTTTATCAAAGATCATGTGGAAGATGAGAATATTGAAATTCATTTTGTTAAAACAACTGAACAACTTGCTGATATTTTTACAAAACCTCTTGATGAAAAATCATTTGTTAGAATTTTAGTAGGTTTGGGGATGATTGATGCGAATTCAATTCCAAAAACTCAAGCATGAAAATCTCGTTCAACAAGTATGAGTCAAACTTGTTCTAATGTTACTGTTCATCCAGAGGCTTCGCATGGCTTCGCATCTACATCTTTTCGCATTTGCGATCATAACAACTAAGGTTAGGTTTACAATTCATTTTGTAGTTTTTCATTTTTGAAAAATCAAAAATCCAAAAAGATTTTATGTTTATTCATTTTTGGTTTTTGAAAAATTAAAAAATCCAAAAAGATTTTATTTGGTTATGTTTTTAATTTTGAAAAAAAAAATCACAAAAATATTTTTGTTTTCTTTGTTCTTTAATCATTGTGTGCTGAGAATTTAGTACAGGGCTTAATGCGAAGAGGTCATGCTTATGTGTTTCTACGGGAAAGTATTAAATTCTTTTTAAAACTAGTTAGGATGTCCGTAGAAGCATGCTGCTGTATTGACCAAAAGCCTCAACAAGACTTTATGTGTGTGAAAAGAAAGCCTTAATGAAATTATCACATGAAAATTTCTTCCCAAAAGGCTTATATTCGCATAAGTCAAAAGAGCTACCTTACTCTTCTCAAATAAGTTAAGAGTTTTCTGTTTTGTCCATTATAACAGAGGTACACTTAGATTCTTAACCAATGTTTTTATACTAAACAATTCTTTCAATCCAAATTTTTGAAGAGATTTGTCCTTGAGGTCTTTGATCAAACCAATCAAAACCTAGACAAATCACAAGTCTGTGTTTATGATCTAACATCATGAGTCCGTGATGGAAGTGAAACCCAAACATCATAAACCTTAAGGAATTGACGAGGAACATTGTTCCATATTTTAACGAAACCTTTGTTTCAGTATCAAAATTTCGAAACTCCAAATCATATTCAATTCACATGTGTGGTCTTGATCAAATATTCGCAACCAACGATGTTTGTTACCCAACAAGATCCAGAACAAATTTTTTTTGAATATGATTTCTGTGTGAGTTTTATTCGCAAATCCTAGTCATGATAAAAATTTTCAAAAGCCACCTTGTCACTGACTACACTGGTCAAACAAGTAATTTCATTTACAATTTCTCACCTTATGTTAAGGTTGATATGTAATGAAATTTAAAACCAATCCAAAATATCTTTTAAAAGAAGCCCTTCGATACTTATCTAAAAGTATTCGATTGTAATTCACGGGAAACTACACAAGTTGTTGATTATCTCTCTTGATGATTAACGAAGCAACTTTTGCCTGGGGTTTAACTGCATTCATGTCAAATTGAATTTTTGACATCACAGAATTCCAAATTTTTTTTGTTTTGTTTCTCATCTTATTCTGTTGACACAATGCACACACGAAATCCTTGAGATTCTGAGTAAAACCAACTCAGGCTGATGATTTCACAAATCTGACATATGACTTCACTTTACATCCCAAAAGTGAAAGAGCCTTGACTCCATGCGAAGGGTTTTAACGGTTCAGATTCTATAACGGGAAACTTGACAGGCTGTGTACTCAAGATGGTTGGTATTCTATCCGGTTTTCAAGGAGATGTGACAGTTACTTTTTGAAGCATGGTTATCTTTCGCAGTCATGATCCGATTTTCAAGGTGCAACATCGAATAACATTAAATGCATCCTGCTTTAATTTCATATCAATTTGGGTAAACTATAAAAGGGGGATCAAGAACACTATATACGGTTACGCAAACCGAACTCTCACAAACCTGCAAAGTTTCAAACTTGATCAAACTTCATCTCTTTCAAACCCTAACAATGGCAGCCACTCAATCCAACACTGATGAAGTTCTTTCCTAATCCCTGATGAAAATCCAAAGCACAAATTATCAAGTTGATCCAAATGTATCGTCTTATCCCGAAGGCTTGAAGATGCTTATCGTTGCCCTGAAACGATCACCTCTGTCCACTGCCATGTTTAGTTCCTTCTCCGTTCCGATGACATGGTTATCCTTGGCAGCTTCAACGACATCATACAACCATACAGCTGATGTGATAACATTAAACTTGATCAACAACAAACGGGTAAAACTTTCCAAGAAGATGTTTGTTGAATTCTTGCAGATTCCAAACAATCCTCCATTTTTCAAACCTGTTAACCCTCAAATCATTTACATGTTCAATGAGATAGGCCATCAACCAGAGCTTGAGAAGATCAGTGACTTTCGAAAGTCTGGGTTGCCGTGCATATGGAATTTCTTATTTGGAATTTTTCTCAGATGCCTAATAGGAAGATCAGTTGGACTGGATAGAGGACGAATGGAAGTATATGCCATGGTTATGGGCTTATACTATGACATCAACGTCGATTATGCAACCCAGGTATGGAAGGAATTTGTTAAGAGTCTCGAAAACACAAATTCTGAAAAAGGGATTCCATGTGCGAGGTATTGGAGCTTAATTATGGAGAAGGTATATGAAAAAGAAGGGATTCCAGTAACGGAGGATGTTGAAGTTGCTGAATTTTCTTTATATCAATTTCTGAAGGTAGTGGAAGATGATGAGGCTATTTTTACTCATGTTGCTCGCATTCCAGATGCGATGCTTCGCAAGGTCTCTCAAAGTCACAAGGTCTTGGTGAGATATTTGAAAACAATTGATCAATCGGTGCAGACTGGAGTGTTATTAGATGTTGTTGCACCATCAAAGAAGAATAAGTCCACAAAGAAGGATGCGAAAGGTTCATCTTCACAACAAGCTCAGGATGAAGATGTTCATATTGAAGAAACTTCATCTAAATCGAAGAAAGAAACAATACCTTCCAATTCTAGGGTATTGAAAAAGATTCGCAAGACTGAGGTGAGCAGTAAAGGGGTTACCATTCGCTGTATTCCAGCTCCGGTTTCTCCAGGAAAGAAAAGGCAAAGAGCTGAAGACGTTGCGGAAAACATGCAACGTACTCTAATAAAAAGACGGAAGCTGGTGATTCGAAATGAATCATTTGATGAAGAAATAGTTCCAGAAACTCCACCGGTGACATCTACGGTAAATGTTTCCTTACCAATAATTTCCATTACCCCTACTTCGCAAATCTCTACCACAATACCACTCACCGAACCACTCGAAATAGTCACTACCAAATCAGTTTCTGAGGAGGTACCTATTTCTGATACGATTGTCAACGTATCTGATACGGGGCACCTATCACGAGTGTTGAAACCACATTACCAATCACCTTACCAATTTCTTTACCATTTGTTTCATTTCCATCTACAACTCTATCCACAACCTCATCAATTTTTGATCATCCACTTCAAAACCCATTTACAACCCTTTTTCCATCACAATCACCAGAAAATCCTCAACCTTCGCAACCTTTATCTGATAATGAAGCTGAAGGAGGAGCCTTTGGAGGTGTAATTGAAGACATTCATTTTGATTCAGAGGAGGAGGATATTCCTGATCATATGCTTATGACAGGAAAGCAATTTAAAATCCTGAATCATAAGTTGAATGCTATTATTCAGTCGCAAGCTGATTCTGGCAGGATGTCTTCTATCTCAGCAATGGAGGTTGATATAATGCTCAAGGGTTCTGAGAAGCGTATAATGGAGAAGGTTGATTAGTCTGATAAAAATAATGAGCTTCGCATTAAAGCTCAAGGGAGTATTTTTTTCTTCAGTGGTCCAGGACTTGAAAACAGTTGCAAAAGAACGTCATGTTCTTTTCGTACAGGATGTGAAGAAAGTTCGGGAGGATGTCAAATTTAAGCTTCAAGAGTTGAAAACCGAACTTGCGAAGGAGCTCAAGGATATTCATACTCAAAATGTCGAAGTTCAAAAGCAGATTGATGAGGTTTCTTCAAAAGTGCAAAAGGTTGTTGATGTTCCTATCCTTGAAGCTAATAACAAAGAAACCCAGGAGAAGTTTGATCAGCTGATCAAGTTGATGACTTAGCTTAAAACGGTGGTTTCGCAATCTTCACCTACACAAATTCTCACTCCTGAGTTCTTTTCTCTAAAGGTTAATACTTTAGAACAAGCAATTCAGAAAGCTCTTGCACCAATCGCCAATTTTACCTCTTTACTACCAAAGAGTGCCCCACCTGCTTTCACAGGGGTGCAAGGGGGAGAGAAAAGTTTAAGTAAAGAGGAGGATGCAAAGACAATGGGAAAAGTTATATCTACCCAGCTTAAAACTACTCTTCCCATACTTACGAAGCCAATTTCCTCAACTACAATAACCACAAAACCGATTGCCAAAGGAATTTTTATTGGGGAAAAAGAAGGAGATTCGAGTTCAAAACCTCAAACAGACGTAGTAGGAAAAGGAAAAGGGATATTGTACGAAAAATCAAAGGAGGAGAAGAAAGCTGAGGCTGAGGCAGAGTTGGAAAGGATGAGGCAAGTACAAAGCATCATGTGGGAAAGGGCAAGTGATCCTCCCACGATGAACAAAGGAGATCCTGCGAAGCTGTTCTCTTACGAAACTATAGAGTCAAAAGTTGTGGGGATGGAAATGTATGAATTCGAGAAGAAGCCAAAGAGAAGTTATGATATTGCGAATTCAGACAATTGTCAACTAGATTTTCCAATCAACGAAATGCTCTTCATTACTGCTCAGTACAAGATTAGCGAGAAGTTTGATAATCCTGATGATTATACACACATGAAAATCATATTTCATGTTGTATTAGGGAAGAATTCGGATAAAGTTTGGTCTTTAATGAAGATCAAAAAGGTGCTAACAATCAAGAAAGATACATTGTTTGAAGACATGCTTCAAAATTTTCGTTATTTTGTTATTCGAGCAGACAACAAGCAATATGACTTCACTGTAGCGGGTTTTCCTCTGATGAACTGCAACGATTTGATTCAAGTGTCTCTGATTTTGAAGCATATGGAAGAGAATAAGCTCAAAGGCTCTGAGATTGAAGTGTTCAAGATAGGCTTCGCACATGTTAAGACATACATCGACAATTACTTCGATTGTTTGGCTCTTACTGATGAAGAATTGGCGAATGTGTTGAGAAGAGAAGTGAACGTTCCTTGGGAAGAAACCTTATCCCAGTCAGCATTATCGAAATATGTTGTTGGGGAAATATGCCTGAAACCTTTCGGCATGGTGTTTTTAGGAAGAGATACAAAGGGGGAAGCCTAAGAAATTCTTGTTTAAAGTCTCAGAGGTGGAAAGATATACTTCTTCGCAATATACGCACTTTATTGTTCGTATGAAAAATTGCAAGAAGAACAATGAAGGAGACAATAAGGATCTCAAGAAGGTGATTTCCTGGTATGGAGAAGTGCGAAAGACAATTCACTCTGCTGTTCAAAAGCTTATGGACTGAATAGCTTCAACTGTTTACAAAGGGGGAGATTGTAGAAGCAAAATTGTAAAAGTCGAATATTGTGTTTTGTATAGTTTTGCATGTTTATGTTATTTTACTAAGTTATATTTGTGCGAAGTGTAATGTTTAGACTTAGTATATTTTTTGTACACTCATGTTCCCTATAAATAGGGACTGAGGATAGAAGTAGAGAATAACTTTTTCTATAACGCAAATATCCTTTCTGCTTGTTCTGTAATCAGTCTTCATCAATATAAGATCTGATTAATATTTACTCTTCGTGTTTTAACTCTTCAATCACTCAAATCATATTTTACTTTCGTAAATCTCGATAACAATTCTCATCAAAGCTAACCCCATCCTTGGAGAAACCTGCTGTGGATATAACACTTTATCATCAAATGATTGGGTCCCTTATGTATCTAACAACTAGTAGACCAGATATTATGTTTTCTGTTTGTTATTGTGCCAGGTTTCAAGCCAATCCAAGAGAACCTCACATGCTTGCTGTGAAGAACATTTTTCGATATCTGAAGAAAACTTCATCTCTCGGTTTCTGGTATCCTGCAAGATCTGGATTCTTCATCCAAGCCTTCTCTGATGCTGATCTAGGAGGATGTGGACTGGACATAAAGAGTACTACAGGTGGATGCCAATTTCTTGACAGGAAACTTGTTAGTTGGCAGTCCAAGAAACAAACCTGTGTTTCGTTAACCACAGCCGAAGCTGAATATATTGCTGCAACATCTTGCACCTCTCAAGTGGTTTGGATTCAAAGTCAACTAAGAGATTATGGGCTAAGTATGAAGAAGATTCCTCTCTATTGCGACTCTGAAAGTGCAATTAGGATTTGTCATAATCTAGTGCAATACTCAAAAACCAAGCACATTGCACTTAGGTATCATTTCATCAAGGATCATGTAGAAGATGGGAACGTGGAAGTACACTTTGTTCGATCTGCTGATCAACTGGCTGACATCTTTACTAAAGCCTTACCATAAGCAACCTTTAACAAAATCTTACAAGGCTTGGGAATGATGGAAGGAGAGTCGGTACCGAATCCTCAAATCTCTTATTAAAAATTAGACAACTAAAATGGACAGACCGCTCGGTCTATTTCGGCTCTAGACTTTTAGGGTACCGAAATGGACAGACAACTCAGTCTATCTCGGCTCCGTAATTTTCTGGAACCGAAATGAACCGAACGCTCGGTCTATTTCGCTTCACTCATTTAAAGATAAGGTTTCGGTTGTATATTCTGTGCATATCTTTCTTTTGATTTGAACTTAATTATTTTGTCTTTCTGTTTTTATTCTTTTTCAGAAAATTTCAAAAATCCAAAAATATTTTATGTTTCTGTTTTTATTATTTTTTCAGAGAAATTCAAAACTTTCACTAAGTTTTATTTGTATCGTATGTTTGTCTGTTTGGTTTGTTTGGTGTGTTTCTTTACTTTTCATAGGTGATATGAATACCCGTATAACCGACTGTGGATCTAAGGAAGGTATGATTCAATTTCAAAATGAACTAGTTAAGGGTCCCTAGAAGCATGCTGCTGCATGTTGTCTTAAGCCTCTACGATCTTGAGCAGGCCTTAATGATTCGATCTACACCTATCGTTTCTTCCAAATCAGGCTAATTTATATTACTCGGTCTCTGCTCTGTCAGGATTATCTAGCAGAAGGTACATTTGGTTCTTTAGCCACCTCCTTATATTCTCCATCTACTTTCGGTTCACCAAAGTAACCCTTGAGACTCTCGGTCTTTACCACTGAGGTTTATGGTTACACAACATCTGTGTTTGTGATCTTAGATACGTTTACCACGTGCTGAGTGAAACCCAATATCCAACACCAAAAATGAATTGACGGTGAATTATATATTCAAGAACTTACTGGTTACCTAAGGAAATCTCTCTTATTATTTTTGTGTGATCTTTTATGAAATTGTCTACTACCAAGGCATTTCTTCCCAAAGAGATCCAGCTTTTTTTTTTTTTTGAGATATCTGATTTCCCTATAGTCACTAAAACAATAAATCCCACCTACCTGTTCTACAGACCACATCGGTCTCATAGGTACTTCTTCCAACGTTCGGTATTATGTTAAAACTCGAAGTTCGGATGAAGATAAGCTACCCTAAGCCTATGATTAAAAGAAGCCTTTCAATGTTTATTAACAAACAGTTGATCGTATTTTTCGGGAAACCATACAGGCACTTCAAGTCTCTCTTGACTTTGAGGGAAGTGATTCTTGCCCGGAATCCTCTGCTTTCTGTCTAATAATAAGACATCACTCACATCCCATACACATTTAATTTGTTTCTTTATCTTTGTCACACTTAAGCACGAAATTTTTTATTTTCCAACATTCTAGTTACTGTTTGGTTTGAGTTTTGGGTTATCTATTGCAACCAAACAAGGGGCTATTGTGGAATTTCAAACGCCGATTGAAGATAAGATTTAGGCGCGTGAATTTGAATGGTTTCTAAAGCCATGCATGCTGACGTATACCTGGGAGTAACCACACTGTCACATCGCGCTTTTTCAGGCGACGTTTTGGTGATCTCATCATAATCATCACGGTTTTCTCTCTCCAGGCAATGGTATATAAAGGGTTGAACATTTTATTTGTCTTTTACCAGCATTCAATTCTCTCAAACTTAAAAGACATGTAAACATTGTTCATCTTCTTCTTCATTCATCAATGGCGACTTCCTCTTCAGTACATGAACACACGGCATCATCATCCTTGCTCACCATTAAACCTAACCAAAATATGATCATCGAACTTAATCCGTTCTTGTATGACTCATATATGCTGCAGGTTGTGGAATGTTTAAAATATTCCCCCTGGTTTTAGACCTAACCCAGGTTGAAGCAGTCCCAATGTTGCTGTTATCACAGGTTTATTCCACGGCGACTTATGACAAAAACAAAGATCGTATCTATTTTACCATCCACGACAAGAAGGCTTCAGTTTCGAAGGTGAAGTTCTGTTCGATTTTGAATCTTGCAGTAGATTCTTCTGTCATCTCGCCAGACTTTATCACCACATCTCAGCTATTTTCAATGATGTCCGAGATGGGGTATACCGATGTGCTAACAACTATTACCAAAGTGAAGAAATCTTGTTTACCCTTTCAGTGGAATGGCTTGCTCACTATACTGATTAAGGGTTTAGCAGAACGATGTGGTGGTTCCGATACTACTAGCAAGGGTTTTCTCACTATTCTTTACGGCCTCTACAACGGGATCAATCTTGATTATGGCTCTATAATCTGGTCTCAGGTGGTGCAGAGTCTCAATACATCGACACGGCATTCTGAAGTTTCATGTGGGCGTTTTTGGACCCTGATTACAAGGAAGGCAATTAATTCTTTAGACATTCCGATCATGCAGGATGCTCTACTTGCTTCTATTGCCACATTCCATACAAAGAAGATAATTCTCTCTGATCCGCTCAAGTTTCCTCATTATGGAATGATTCCCAAAACCATGTATCGTGGTGTTACAAAAAAGAGCAATGTCATGGCTGACTATAGGAAACTTCCTCCTATCGGACCGAGAGTTCTGTCTCCTGAGCAGCAAGCAGCTTTGGATGCACTGGTGAAGCCTATCAAAAGAGGAAAGAGGGTTTCAAAGAAAGTGGATCCTGAAGAACGTAAGTCCAAGTCCTCTAAACGCATGTCTGGTGAAGGAGATACTTCTCAACCGAAACAGAAGAAAATAAAGCAGATGGCTCGCAGACCTAGAGACAACACTCCTCCAAGCACAGATCATGCAGATGAGCAAAGTGAGGAAGAAGAGGTTCATCATGTCTCACCCCGAGAGCCCACTCCACCACGATCTCCTACTCCACCAGAATCTCCAAATCACAACAGAGTTCCAACTCCAACCCAATCGCCGAAACAAACTGTTCCACTTTCTGTTCCCATTGTTACTACACCCCTTAACACTCAAGCAACATCTTTGCCAGTCCCACCACCAATTACTTTCGTTCCTATTTCTACTGTACCCTTATATTCTCCACTTATAACCGAATCAACAACCACTACCATTCCCAAACCCACCGTGGAAGTCAATGTATCTGATACAGGGTGGACTAGATTCCATACGGGTCATCGTCGATAGACTGACCAAGTCTGCACACTTCCTACCGATCAAGGAAACACACAAGATGGAGAAACTTACCAGAACTTACATTAGGGAGATTGTAAAGCTGCACGGTGTTCCTTTATCTATCATCTCAGACCGAGATAGTAGATTCACTTCGAGGTTCTGGCAGTCATTACAAAGTTCCCTAGGAACTAGACTGGACATGAGTACAACCTACCATCCACAGACCGACGGGCAAAGTGAGAGAACTATCCAAACCTTAGAAGATATGTTGCGTGTCTGTGTGATTGACTTTGGAAAAGCTTGGGATACTCATTTACCCGTTGTTGAATTTTCCTACAACAACAGTTATCATACGAGCATAAAGGCAGCTCCGTTCGAGGCCCTCTATGGCTGAAAGTGCAGATCCCCTCTGTGCTGGGCTGAAGTGGGTGATACCGAGTTAGCTAAGGGACGAGTTCCCGAAAGCACTCTCACGGGTCCGGAGATCATTCGGGAAACAACAGAGAAGATCTTTCAAGTTCGTGAACAATTAAAAGCCTCTAGAGACCGACAGAAAAGCTACGCCGACAAGCGTAGGAAACCATTGGAGTTCCAGGTGGGCGACCGAGTCCTACTGAAGGTTTCACCCTGGAAGGGCTTGATACGCTTTGGAAAGCGTGGGAAGCTCAATCCAAGATACATAGGGCCTTTCGAGATTCTCGCAAGAATCGGCCCTGTGGCTTACATGCTCAATCTACCGAAAGAACTCAGTAACGTACATCCTACCTTCCACGTGTCAAACTTGAAAAAGTGTCTATCCGACGAGACTCTTGTTATTCCACTTGACGAGATCGAGATCAACGAGAGCCTCAACTTCGTGGAGGAACCAGTAGAGGTCATGGACCGAGAGGTCAAGCAAACAAAGCAGAGCCGTATCCCGATAGTGAAGGTGCGCTGGAACGCAAAGCGTGGACCGGAATTCACTTGGGAACGTGGATCAGATGAAACTGAAATACCCTCACCTTTTTGCTTAGTTATTTGTAATTTCTTACTTGCTTAAATTCTAATTTCGGGACGAAATTACTTCTAACGGGGGGATGATGTGACAACCCTAAATTTCCATTCTGTACAATCTATGTCACTTCAATAGAAGTTATAGTGGTCACTGTTAATTTTCAGACTTTTTCACACAAGTTTGAGTAATTCAGGGTTTACACTTCAGGAAATATCAGGAGAGTGGGTGCACTAGGGTTTTGTGCAACACTGTTATTCCAACACTCTATTATATTAGAGATCATTTCAGGAATAAAAATATTTTCTGCCAAAAATATTTCAGGACTATAAATAGATTTCTAAACCAAATTCATTCATTATTCACATTTCCAACTAGAGAAAAGCCATTTTCTCTCTCACGGATCTTCGGGTTTTTATACCAAAACGTGAGTAACTCTTTCTAGTAGTGATTAGAATGCTTATTAGATGCTTATAACATGATTTAGATGGCTAAATCATTAGATCTAGGAGTTTACTCCCCAAGGTGTTCTTGGGCGGTAAACTCCCGAAACGAAGCCAAAACCAACCCTCGTGTTATGCTAAAGCCTTAGACTCATATGTATGCATGTTAGGGACAAGAAAACAACCAAAAATCCACCTAAGTTTGGGAGTTCACGGCCCAAGAGATTCATAGGCCGTAAACTCCCTTTTCACACTCAAAATGGTGTTTTAAGGACTCTAACACTTTAAGGCTTTTATCTAGACTAGATCCCATTTAGTGTAAGGCATTAAACACATCAAAGAACACAAACAAATGAGAATTTACGGCCCAAGTGTATCTTAGGCCGTAAAGTCCATTGAAATGGACAAAAGGGGTGTTTTCATGACACCTAAAGCCCTAGACCTTTACAATGAAATGTTTCCACTTAATTGATGGACCAAAACTCATCCAAATCACTTAACAAAGTGAGTTTATGGCCAAGAGGATGCTCTTGGGCCGTAAACATGAAAGAATGGCACCAAAGTGTGCCGAGGGTCCTCATTTGCCTTAAACAATTGTATAGAGCATATCCTTCAAAAGCAAGAGGCTTGAAAACAACAAAAACACCCCATACTTAGAGTTTACGGCCGTAAACTCTAAGGGGATTGGCCTCAGGGCCGTAAACTCCTATTTGGAGTATTTCTAGACCTTAAACCCGTCCAAGAATGGAACCACCAAGTTAGAATAATTCTAGAAAGCATTTGGACTTCAAAACACACCAAACACACATGTTTGGGAGTTTACGGCCGTAAACTCAAGAGTTTACAACCGTAAACTCCATGTGTGATGGTTTAGGGGGAGTAAACTGACTTATAGGGTCCTTTGGAAACCCTAAACACAAATACCCTGTCCCACAATAGCTTAGATGCAATCCTTAGGGCTTAAAACACTTATATAAAGTGTTTATTATGTCTAGGATGTCTTAACTTTATCAATTAGTGATTTAAGACTAATTGAATGCATATTTGTGTGATTATATGTTCATTAGGATCGTAGTGCGTGTACAAGTCCTCGCTTGACACCTAGCCATCCTATACCATTCAGTTCATCCCAATCACCAACTACAGGTGAGTTCATACCCCTAATCAATATTTTAAATGATTTTAAATGCTTTAATGGGGGGGGGGGAATACAAGTAGAAACAAACATGTTATTAAATCATTGATATGTATTTTATAACTGTGTTTGTCATTTAACAGATTTCACATGTTACAAAATGTGATGCATGAAATGGTTTTACATCTTAAAAGCACATTGTTACCAAATGTTTTACCTTTGAAATGTTTATTAAAATGACATCAAGTCATTGTTAATTATTGTTCAAAACCCATAAGATGTCTTACAAAAACCATTTTTCATTCTTGAACTAAACTATGCATATACACTTATATTCTTATATATGTATTGATGTTATAGTTTACATCTTTCATTTGGTTTCCCACACCCTTGAGTAGTAAGAGTGTTCAAACCTACATGATCAACCAGTTATATTACAGTAAATTATCATAGGGATAATTTGAAGATATCAAACATTACTTCTATTACAAGGAATCACACAAGAGTTAGTTCATTCATGAGTCTATACTAGTACATTACCTGATACATGAGTACTTACAGAGGTTTACCTGATACATGAATATGTTTACATATAGTTACTTGTTACATGGACACACATACATGAATACCATACAGGAACACTTTTACATAGGTGCATTATTCTGTATTCACTTACCTGGACACTTGTACTTAGGACTACGAGGATGATTTATTAGTACTTACTGTGTAAATTGTCTTTCCTATCCCGGTTCATGGGATAGCTAGACGGGACTTACCATTCCGAACCCCACTGATTAGCACCAGTGGTCGATGACCATCTTCGGAGGTCTAAGGTTACTACTTATATTAGGAAGATCGATTTGGGACTAACCCTTCCACCCACCTGCTGCTGCTACAGAGGACAATTGGACAATCTTCGGATGTTCATTAGGTTATACATTTCGCTTAATGCGATGCTGTGTTGGTCCTAGTACCCAGTGACAACCCTTACAGTAGTACATTTTCCTGTTTACTTTATTTTGTGATACATTCACATAAACGATGAGTTAGACTAAGCACTTTTAGTACTAGTCAATACAAAGGAAAAACTATCATTTTACAAACAGAACATTCGGGTCTTGGTAGAAGACTACACTTCATACTCACAAAACATTCGGGTCTTGGTAGAAGACTACATCTCAAACTGATAGAAAATAAGGGATTTTCTAGGGTTTTTCATATGTACTTCAACATTTTCATTTAACGTTTTACATGGCCTTCATAACAGATTTTCACAAACAAGGCAATGACACTTATATACTTATGAATTCACTAGCTTTAAAGCTGATACTCGCTTTCAAAATAACTTGTATTCTCAGGTCATCAGTAGACAGGTACGGAGGCCAGGTTTTGAGAAAACGGAGCAGACAAGTCTCGTCTTTCATTTTGATTGTATATTTTTGGTGTCTTATTACAATGAAAGAACACACATGTATTAAACTTTACTTATAATGCAATGGATGATGTTGTTGCTTGTTTATTATATTACGCTGTTGTGATACTGTACATGACGTCCTCCACCCGTGAACGTTGCCGCCGTTCGTGGTTTTGGGGTTTGACAGATTGGTATCAGAGCATTGTTTATAGTGAATTAAGTATATCAACCCATAAAAGATATACTAACTATAAATACATGGTATTAAAACACTCTGTCTCAGAGTTATACTTTTAAATAATAAAATATTTAAGTAAGTATACGTGCCTACATTCATACTAAAATCAGTGTCACAACGACAAGAACAAAAGTATTACGATTGTTGAATGTCACAAGTAAGCCTGGGGATATATGGTCAGTCTTGGGAATGGCATAGCCTGATCAACTATGCTGGTCCGAGGAGTGATTAGCATATGCCCAAGAATGGTTGTGATATGGCAACAAGTCTAAAAACTTATCAACACAACCATAAAGAAATACCATAGGGGTATTTGGTCTTACTGTAATTATCTTAGTTAGTTCGTCTATTTTAGCTATTTCTTATGTCCCTTTTCTCGCGTAGATTAAAATGGCTGGATTTCACCATGGCGATCCGTACTTCCTGAACCAAGGCAATGCTGGTTGGCTAGAGGCTGAACTAGAAGATGATCACCCAATTCCTTTGGATGATCACCATGCTGAAGGTTTTTCTGATAGTTCTGACTCGGAGACAGAAGTCAACAACCTACCCCCAAATGCTCAAAACCCAAACCTGAACCCTCACCCTGTGTTTCAAGGACCCACACCTCTGTGGGCCACTAACTTAATTACCTGGAGTCATGAAGACGGTCAGCCCATTCCCTACAATGGGGATCGAAGTTTCTACAACCTCTCTAAAGGAGGTTCTGCTGATAGAGTCCTACCAATCATGGTGCGTAGGATTTCTCAGAACTCGATAATAGCTCAGGCGACTATCAATCAAGTTTTGGAAGTTGACGCCAACTCTGGTGTTAACACTGTCCACATTCGCCAACTAGAGTCTGCTCATGAAAGGACTCCGGTCCGCAATGCAAACCTGCAAAGGGAACTTGCTGAAACTCAAGCTGAAGTTAGAGAACTTCGAGCTCAGCAAACAAGGTCGGACAGGCGTATAAGGGACATTGAATGTCTACTGTCGGGATCGAGGACTCATGCTAGCAGTTCTCATCGCCGATAGAATCTCATTGACTCATCTTTTGGATATAAGCTAGTTTATGTAAAACTTTGGTCAAATTTCCTATCTGTATAAATCTTAGACCTGTTGGGTCTTGATCTAGTCTTAATTCTGTCAAAATGTTCCATCTTGGTTGATGTAAGGCCTACTTCTAGGCCATTTTTCCCGAACTTGTTACATCTGTCAAAATGTTCCATCCAAATGCTATCTTCTTCATTTAGTGATACTATTCTTTCTGTTGTTGGGTTATGGGGATTTAGTCCATGAGACATGTTCATTAATCATTTATTCTTATCCATTTCGTCATCTTTTAAACGTATAGTTAAAGATGCCGCCACGCAGGAATCCAAGGAGGAACCCAAACAACGAAGCACCAATACCACCACCTCCACCGCCACCTGTACCTCTTCAACCACCAAATCCTTTCGATGCCAATATGTTCCAGACAGCTTTCACAGCAGCACTTGCAGCTGCTGTGTCAGCAATCAACGCTCCTGCCCCTAGTGGATCAGGAACAGGTGCACCACCCTCGAAAGACTCGCAGTTTGATATGCCTATTACCAGAAAAGCTTTTGCATTTCACTGCTTTGAGGCGACTGTTGAGTTTCCGCATCCACACCCGAAGGTTGACATGGAATTGATCGATTTTTACTTGAAGTATGGTCAACCACAGTACTTGACTTGGAGTGCACAGAAGATTATGAAAGTCAAGGTACTGAAAGCTTCACCTGCTGGGAGATTCGTAAATGTCAATTTCAAAATCACCTGTGGTTCAGCAAACACGGTGTCTATCATCTCTCTAGCAGATCTTCCTAACCTCAATTCTCATGACTGGATTCTGCTATACAACATTCTTCTCTCTAATCCTAAGGAGTATGAGCCAATTTTAGATCATCTTAAGAGAATGTTGGCCTTCTATATCCATGAGCTTGCAACTATGGATCAGGAAATAGCAAAGGTAATGAATAAAAAGCCAATTGTGAAGACAACGCCTAAACCTGGAGATGTAAACATGATGGAATTGGGACAGATAGATTCAACAAATCTAACTGTCATGTTCACGAAAGGAGGAGGACTCAAGTTTCTGTTGGGCCTGTCCATCCGTGTCTATCTAGCTTAGTTTCGTTGTTATCTAGATTAGCTGTTAGGGTTATAGTATATATATGCATGCATGTATGCATATATTAAATAGTGTGGTTAATCACGTTGATTCTTGTAACCCTAAACACCTCTACAGATTGAAGTTCTTTATCGAGCTCTTCTGAGGTGTTATCACATTAATCATACGACATATTCAGTGCCATACTTGTGTTCTTTATTACGTTCTTATTTAATATCCTGCTTAGAATCATACGATCCTAAAAGAACTTTGTTCTAACAATCACCTTCTCTCCGAAAGAAAGACGATGCTACAAGGACATTGGATGTGATGGTATAGTGCCTTGTGTGATTTTCTCGAGGTTCGGGCGCTTGCTCTAAAAAAGATCGGCACAAGCAAGGCGGGTGGCAAGATAGGAGATAATCCCACCACAATGAATAGGGCCAAAATCGCTGGTAGAAACCTTAAGAAGTTTGGAAGCAAGGAAGGCGCCAAAATGAGGTCTCTTCAAGCCGGTGACCATGCACCAAAGAATTTCTAACTCCATCTTACCAGCTCTGCTAACGTCTTCTTGGGGAAAGACAATGTTAGAAATAAATCAGAGAGCCACCCTTCAGATTGGATGGATGATATGAGATGCTTTGGCAGATCGAGCCTCATACACATCAAGTCCTACGATTTCCTTCCAAAAGGCTTTGGCCTGGGCTTTAAAAGGATTATTTTTCTCTCGCATGTAGCCTAATTTGGGACCATTTGTATTGAATTTAGAAATCCCAACAAACCCACTAAGATCGTCTAGACTCGGTTTAAATTTCAAACGCATGAGACGAAATGAGAGACATTTGGCATTGTCATTGAATTCCAAAGATTGTAAGAATTCAATGGTTGTGTTTTTATACGATTCCATTGGTGCCAAAGTGAGAAGTTTCTCCCAACCGATGTTGCTAAACAATCTATGGACGCCATCATAAACTCCTAGTTCTTGGAGAGTGGGAATATATACAAACCGTTGTTGAGAATATTCGCGGTCCTTGAGGTGAAGGAATCGCTCACGCTGCTCAAGAGAGTTGTGAATAATGGTGGTGACACCATATTTGGATTCCAATTGTTCTTTTGGTTGTGGGTTTTTTCGTTTTGGCATGGTGACAAACCGGACTTATGACAAACGGGTGGTTCCCAAAAATGATAACACAACTAGACAAGCACAAATGAACAATTATATGAAGCACAGGAACGGATTCACAACTATTCGAACCAAACAAATTAAAATTCAATGCGTAAAACTTGAGATATGGAAGGAGTGTACCATTTAAATGCTTGGATTTGTGGTGTTGGCTTATATTATTCACTTCATCTTCAACCTCAAGAAGGCTTGAACACTTCAATGGTGGAATGTCCAATTGGAGATGAAAGCTTCTAATCTTCCTTCCAAAATCACCTCCCCAAGCTTGGTCTTGAACCCTATACAAGAATTTTTGAAACCCAATAAAAGAATCAATTCAAACTTTACAAATCAAGAACTAGGGTTTATAGGTTTTACAGGTTTACGAAGGAAGATTCAATTTTAGCCACTAATTGATGAATTTCGACCTAGATAATGAAGCTGATGAAGTTAGGAACCCAAATTGGCATACCTTTTGATCTTTATTGGATTAATTGAAGAAATATTCGAACCCTACACTAGGGTTGTGGGGATCGGCCGAGAATGGTGAGGAGGGGAAGCAAACGCACGGTCGTGAGGGTTTGAGAACAAGAGAAAATTGAACGTGAGGTGCACGATGTCGATCGGTTTAGGCATTCCATTCGTTGGCTGTGCGATTTCGATCCATAGGCATGGCCGTGAGTTTTGAGATTTGCTCATGCGTTTCTTGTGTTTCTCGGAAGCTAGATACAATATGCACGGGCCATGCGTTTTTTTAACCATGGCCGTGAGTTTTTTTCTTTGAGGAATAGATTGCGATATGGACGCACGGTCTAGCTTTAGGCCGTGCGTTTTTCCTTTCAAGCCCATGCTATTTGGAGCTAGGTCGTGCAAAAAAAAAAAATTTAAAAATCTCGTTGGCATGGCATGGGTCAAAAAAATGACCGTGAGTTTTTGCCTTCCCCATGCGTTTTCTTTCTGTAAACATCAAACTCATGATTTTGTTTTGTTTTTTTTTTCAAAACCAAATTTTCTTTGACCATTAAATAGGAAAGTTATTTGTGCGGAACCCACGAAAAGACACAAAAACATTGCAACACGTATATAAATTATGAATTTGATGTTTACAAGTTTAAATATTAAAAATACACAACAAATAAGTTGTAGATGAATTCAAATACATTAAAATAACACATAACCAAAAGTTTAGTGTTTTACATCAATCCATATACGTCAAAAATAAAAAATAAAGTATAATACCGAAACGAAATATAGTTCTTGATGAATACAAACACATCAAAAGAATTTATAACATTTACCATATGTTTTTATTTAGAGAAAACTAAATAGATTTTAAAAAAATCAGCAAAGTTCATTATGTAAATGGTTCTTTTCATGTGTTTTTATTTGGTTTAACCGGCTCAACCGGTTTATTTTGACCGGTTCAACCGGTTTTTTCTAAAAACCGGCCGGTTCAATCCGTTTCCGAAATCAATGTAAAACCGGTGATAGTTGAACCGCTCCCTCTCCTGGTTCCCGGTCCAACCGGTTCGACCGGCCGGTTCAAACCGGTTTTTAAAACATTGATCAAAGTATAATTAACTTGTGAATAAAATGAAACAAAAAACGACATTTAATCCTTGAAAAATAGAAATTTAAAAAAACACCGTAGGTAATCTGTAGGTAAATACCTACGGATTGCCTACAGATAAAGGTAATCTGTAGGTATTTACCTACAAATTACCTACAGTTTTGTTTTGTTTTTCAATTTTCAAAGGTCAAATATCGTTTTTTTCGTTTCGTTTTTTTCACAACTTAATTATACTTTGATTCCTTTGTTTTAACCAATTTATACATAACATAAACTTACAAACAAACGTATGCATCATTAAAAACCATTACTATATATATATATATATATATATATATATATATATATATATATATAATAAACGAAAAGCAATCCATGTTTGTCTTTAAACCACAATTAACATTAAAAAATACATGATATACTAAACATAGTACATACATATGGTGTGTATGTAAACGTGTGAACTTATTTCTGTTTGTGTTTAAATAATAACTTGGATTTAAATAAATTAAAAAAACAAACAAACTTCTAAAAGAGTAATGGGTTCTAATGATGCATACATTTCTATGTAAGTTTATGTTATATATAACTCGGTCAAAACAAAGCTATCAAAATATAATTAACTTGTGAAAAAAATAAAACGAAAAAACGACATTTGATTCTTGAAAAATAAAAAATAAAAAAAAAGACCGTAGGCAAAATGTAGGTAAATACCTACGGATTGCCTACAGATAAAGGTAATTTTCTATTTTCAAAGGTCAAATATCGTTTTTATCGTTTCGTTTTTTTCACAACTTAATTATACTTTAATTGTTTTGTTTTAACCAAATTATAAAAAACATAAACTTACAAAAAAACATATGCATCATTAAAAACCATTACTATATATATATATATATATATATATATATATATATATATATATATATATATATATATATATATATATATATATATAATAAACAAAAATCTATCTATGTTTGTCTTTAAGCCACAATTAACATCATTAAAAAACGCATGATATGCTAAACATAATACACACATATGGTGTGTATGTAAATGTATGTACCTATTTCTATTTGTGTTTAGAAAATAACTTGGATTTAAATAAATAAATAAAACTTCTAAACGAGTAATGGGTTCTAATGGTGGATGCGTTTCTTTGTAAGTTTATGTTATGTATAACTCGGTCAAAACAAAGCTATGAAAGTATAATTAACTTGTGAGTAATGGGTTCTAATGGTGCATACGTTTGTATGTAAGTTTATGTTATGTATAACTCGGTCAAAACGAAGCAATCAAAGTATAATTAACTTGTGAAAAAAATGAAACGAAAAAACGACATTTGATCTTGAAAAATAGAAAATAAAAAAATACCGTAGCTAATCTGTAGATAAATACCTACGGATTGCCTACAGATAAAGGTAATCAGTAGGTATTTACCTACAGAATAGCAACGGTATTTTTTATTTTTCAACTTTGAAAGGTCAAATATGGTTTTTTTCGTTTCGTGTTTTTCACAACTTAATTATACTTTGATTGCTTTGTTTTAACCAATTTATACATAACATAAACTTACAAACAAACGTATGCATCATCAAACACCATTACTATATATATAATAAACAAAAAGCTATCTATGTTTGTCTTTAAGCCACAATTAACATCATCAAACAAATACATGGTATACTAAACATAGTAAATACATATGGTTTGTATGTAAATGTGTGTACTTATTTTAATTTGTGTTTAGAAAATAACTTGGATTTAAACATATAAAGAAATAAATAAACTTCTAAATGAGTAATAGGTTCTAATGGTGCATACGTTTGAATGTAAGTTTATGTTATGTATAACATGGTCAAAACAAATCAATATAAATATAATTAACTTGTGAAAAAAATGAAACGAAAAAACAACATTTGATCCTTGAAAAATTGTAAATAAAAAATTACCGTAGGTAATTTGTAGGTAAATACCTACGAATTGTCTACAGATAAAGGTAATCTGTAGGTAATCCGTAGGAATTTACCTACAGATTAACTACAATATTTTTTTATTTTTCAATTTTCATAGGTCAAATATCGTTTTTTACGTTTCGTTTTTTTCACAACTTAATTACACTTTGATTGCTTTTTTTTAACCAATTTATACATAACATGAACTTACAAACAAACGTATGCATCATTAGAACAATTACTATATACAGAATAAACAGAAAGCTATCTATGTTTGTCTTTAAGCCACAATTAACATCATTAAACAAATACATGATATGCTAAACATAGTACATACATATGGTGTGTATGTAAATGTGTGTACTTATTTTTATTTGTCTTTAGAAAATAACTTGGATTTAAAAAAAAAAAAAAAAAACTTATAAAGGAGTAATAGGTTCTCATGGTGCATACGTTTGTATGTAAGTTTATGTTATGTAAACTCGGTCAAAACAAATCAATCAAAGTATAATTAAGTTGTGAAAAAAATAAAACATAAAAAACGACATTTGATCCTTGAAAAATAGAAAAATAAAATAAGAATGTAGGTAATATGTAGGTAAATATCTACGGATTGCCTACAGATAAAGGTAATCTGTTGGTAATCCGTAGGCATTTACCTACAGATTACCTACGGTATTTTTTTATTTTCAATTTTCAATGGTCAAATATCGTTTTGTTTTTTTTTTCACAACTTAATTATACTTTGATTGCTTTGTTTTAACCAATTTATACATAACATAAACTTACAAACAAACGTATGCATCACTAAAAACCATTACTATATATATAATAAAAAAAAAGCTATCTATGTTTGTCTTTAAGCCACAATTAACATCGTTAAATAAATACATGATATACTAAACATAGTACATATATATGGTGTATATGTAAATGTGTGTACTTATTTCTATTTGTGTTTAGAAAATAACTTGGATTTAAATAAATGAATAAAAAACTTCTAAATGAATAATGGGTTCTACTGGTGCATACATTTTTATGTAAGTTTACGTTATGTATAACTCGGTCAAAACAAAGCAATAAAAGTATAATTAATTTATGAAAAAAATAAAACGAAAAAAACAACATTTAATCCTTGAAAAATAGAAAAATAAAAAAAGACCGTAGATAATATGTAGGTAAATATCTACGGATTGCCTACAGATAAAGGTAATCTGTAGGTAATCCGTAGGCATTTACCTACATATTACCTACGATATTTTTTTATTTTTCAACTTTCAATGATCAAATATTGTTTTTTTCGTTTCGTTTTTTCCATAACCTAATTATACTTTGATTGATTTGGTTGAACAAATTTATCCATAACATAAACTTACAAACAAACGTATGCATCATTAAAAACCATTACTATATATATATATATATATATATATATATATATATATATATATATATATATATATATATATATATATATATATATATATATATATATATATATATATATATATATATATATATAATAAACAATAGCTAGCTATGTTTGTCTTTAAGCAACAATTAACATCATTTAACAAATACATGATATACTAAACATAGAACATACATTTGGTGTGTATTAAATGTGTGTACTTCTTTCTATTTGTGTTTAGAATATAACTTGGATTTAAATAAATAAATAAATAAATAAAACTTCTTAATGAATAATGGGTTCTAATGGTGCATACGTTTGTATGTAAGTTTATGTTATGTATAACTCGGTCAAAACAAAGCAATCAAAGTAATTAAGTTGTGAAAAAAATAAAACGTAAAAAACGACATTTGATCCTTGAAAAATAGAAAATAAAAAAAATACCGTAGGTAATATGTAGGTAAATACCTATGAATTGTCTAGAGATAGTGGTAATCGTTTTTTTCACAACATAATTATACTTTGATTGCTTTGTTTTAACTAATTTATACATAACGTAAACTTACAAACAAACGTCTGAATCTTTAGAAACCATTACTATACACAAAATAAACAAAAAGCTATATATGTGTGTCTTTAAGCCACAATTAATATCATTAAACAAATGCATGATATACTAAACATCGTACATACATATGGTGTATATGCAAATGTGTGTACTTATTTTCTATTTGTGTTTAGAAAATAACTTGGATTTAAATAAATAATTAATTAAATAAATAAATAACTTTTAAACGAGTAATGGGTTCTAATGGTGTATACGTTTGTATGTAAGTTTATTTTATATCTAACTCGGTCAAAACAAACCTATCAAAGTATAATTAACTTGTGAAAAAAATGAAACGAAAAAACGACATTTGATCTTTGAAAAATAGAAAAATAAAAAAAAGAGCGTTGGTAATCTGTAGGTAAATACCTACGGGTTGCTTTCATATAAAGGTAATCTATAGGTAATCCGTAGGTATTTATCTACAGATTAACTACGGTATTTTTTTTTATTTTACAATTACTGTATATACAGAACAAAGAAAAAGCTATCTATGTTTGTCTGTAAGCCACAATTAACATCATTAAACAAATACATAATATGCTAAACATAGTACATACATATGGTGTGTATGTAAATGTGTATACTTATTTCTATTTGTGTTTAGAAAATAACTTGGATTAAAAAAAAAGAAAAAAAAAAGAAAAAACTTCTAAATGAGTAATAGGTTCTGATGGTGCATACTTTTGTATGTAAGTTTATGTTGTGTATAACGCGGTCAAAACAAAGCAATCAAAGTATAATTATGTAACAACCGGTAAAATTGTTCAGAGTTTGGCGGTCAAACCACCGCAAACCTTATGCAATAAAGACCAATTGCGTGAAATTTTATGTTTATAAAGTATACTAAAGATATTATTATTTGTCATTTTCAGAAAAATAATTTGATATCCGGATCGAGGGCACAAAATCAAGAATGATAGAAAATATCATCATTTTTAAATATTCAAACATGACATTGTACTTTTGATACTTTGAATCATACATAATTGAATTTAAACTTTCAACAATATAACTATAACATCTATATTTATGTTTTCTACCACATTGTCAATAATACCAAAAATATATGTTTATAGATATACAAATACACATAATATATACATCAATACATAGAATGATTGAAGCATTACATTGCTTCTAAATCTATCTAAAAGTACAACCAATAAATGCAATTGACAATTATGTTTCTTCTACACTTCAACTTATCCAAGGCTACACACAATTGAAAACACTTGATCTTTGTTTTATTATTGTTTCTTCTCTACGATTGTGGCTGTCTAAAACCAAAGAGTCAGCAACCTTTTCTTCCATCTTCTTCTTTCTTTCTTCTTTGATCGTGGCTGCCAAGAAACAACAAGAGGTATCAACCTCTTCTTTTGGTTCTTTTCCTTACTCATTCCCTTTTAATCAAAACAAACCCCAAATATCCAATGCTTCATCAGGTGCTATCTAAACAATCAAAGAAAGAAGAAAATTTTTGTTGTACTTCCTTGTGCAATACCTATCGATTGAAACAACAAAAAAATCACCCCACAAAATGTATTTTTCTTTCTGTGAAATCGAAGAGGTAGCAGCCTCCTTGCTGCTAATCGGAGCAAGCCAAATACCCCCTGAAATCGTCACAGTTGCTGCTAGTTTCTCCCTTATCTTTTGCTTTTGCTGTCGGACCAAAGAAGGGACAACCAAGAGTCGCCAGAGAAGCCTCGGTGCCACAAACTGTCGGCAACAGCTTTGTTGCTACCCCTCTTTTTCTGCCTCCTTCGATCGGCCTAGCACTGGTGGTGTTCCTCCTCTTCAACTACGGAACAGCCAACTCGACACCTGCTCCACCGCCGCCAGTCGCTGCTGTTGCTGCCCATTCGTTTTCCAGCTGTCGGCGACGAGAAAGAGCCTTGAGAAGGTTTGCTGGAGATAGGCTACCCCTTTTCCCTCTTCACGATGGACTTCCTCCACCGAGCCACCTGGTTCCGCCTTCGATCTCTTTTCCCTTCGCTCGACGGATGAACCGCTGAAGACGTACATGGTGTCGTTTGCGCTCCTATCTCACATCTGATTCTTTCTTTTGATCGATCGGGTAAAATATGAGGGCACAAAAGCCCTAAAGTCCTTTTATTATTATAAATAACCACATCAGGCCCTACAAATGCTAAGTGGTATCAAATTAAACCATGTTTAAAAAGATTGATCAAATCTAGTCACTTTTGATTAATGAATATACTACACAGCCCCCATTTGTTAAATTATTTCCCAAAACAGCCCTACAGTTGCTAAAATACACCAAAGCTCTCTCTCATTTGTTTTGATTCACCAAAACTATCATTTTGTTTAATTAAACTACAAATCAAACCCGGTTCTCTTTTACTTTAATCAAAATAGTCCCGATGGTTTGTTCCAAATTCATGAAGGTGTAAATTACGGTTCCTCACGACAACCTTCACAAACCGAGCCTAGATCGAGATCACGCATCGAATGTGAGTTTCTACGACCCCTCTTTGACAATTTTAATTTTGGGGGAGAATACATGAGTGTCTATTTAAAGTTTTTATGATTTTCAAGGTTTTATACATAAAATAACATCAAACTTTATTATTGGTTAAGATTTTATGAAAATAACAATCTAAAAAGTAGTAAGTACTAGTAGAACGCTATGAATGATATAATTATACCTGGTTGTCATATATTAATTAATATTAATAAAAATCACACGATTATAAGTAGATTGATATGAAGATATAAGTTATTCGACGAATTATAAACTTTAATACTCGTCGTATATATGTACATGAAAGTATTGAAAAAGCATAAAAAGACCTTATATACATAACAAAATATGTTATTCAACATAATTGTGTACAAAGGAAATGTATATTGTCTTAAGCGACTATAAACGAAGATTTGACAAATATATAATAATTAATTGAAAATATACCAAAATTCAATTATTATGATTATACTCCCGATCATAACGTGGAAACGATTGCTAAATAAATGATATAATTTATTTTTATAATTATTATAGTTGTGATACGAAACTCGTCACATATGATAATATAATTAATTCTCTGATTTTTGGGGATTATTACCTAATAAATAATATATATTATCAATTACGTAATTTATCGAATATTTGCATAAATGAGTATTCGGTTGCGCGAACGAACATCCTCCTTATAGGCTGAAGTAAAGAACTATACAAATTATTACCGCCACAATAGTCGAACGCTACGTTAATCTCACTATTTAACTAATTTCACTAAGCTTCAAAAATCTTAATAATCTAAGATTCGCGTTAGTGACCCTAGTGAACGACAAATTTATGAGTTGAAGAATCGTCATCATGGATTTTCTGAATTGTGTATCTCGTGTGTGTTTGTGGGAGGAATGTATCGAAAGGGGTGAAAGAGAGAGTTTTATGATGGTGTATTTTTCCTTTGTAGGGATCAAATCCTGGAATCGACACCTAGCTCTATAACCGTTAATCCAGGAGGAATCATATATTATAGGTCTATGCACACGGCATAGATTTATAATAAAGAACCTTGGTGTAGATTTATTTATTATGGAAAGATTTATGTGAATGGTTATTTTCCGTCTGTGGTTGCTAGCTACAACTTCGTCTGACGAGGCAACAGGCATCAAGTGTTTCTTTCTTCATTACTATACGAATGCTTTTAAATGTTAGTAATGATCTCGATTCCTCCATTTATATTTATATTGTGCCTGTGTGGCTTGTTTATTGTGCCCTTTTGGCTTGTGGAGGAGCGACGAATAGTGTCGGTTATAGGCAGATTGATATATTGAAGATTTTATTCGAAGAAGTATAGATCTAAATTGAGTCAATCCTCCCAATTTGGGCCGAGTGTGTAAGAGTGTTTAGGTATTTAACTACCTCTCCCTATGACTCAATTCTCTGTAAGCAGAGGCGTTTGAAAGAATATAATTGTAAAGATAATGGTTAATATTTGTTGTTGAAATTATACGAGTGGTAAAAATATGCATTTATAATTTATCGGTTATTGAAAAGTATTTTGGGATGAGTTTGCCCCACTGGTTAAGTGTTGATTTCCAAATTAAGTAAGATAATGCTTAATTAATAATATGACACGGATTTACAAAGTTTATAAAATTCAAAATTTTGAGTTTTACATATAAACTATACGAAGATTTGTACAAAGTTTTAAGAGAAAACTTGGCTAATTTATGTTTACACAAAGTGTGATATGACTTTATTTATATAAATTGGTTTCAAAATCTTTATATAAAGAGCATTTCGGTCATGAGAACCGTAAGAATTTGTTATAAGTTTGGTTTACTTATATATTTTACAAATGGTGTATTTTTGGATTTGAGAAAATGACATTTCTAAATGACTTTAAATATACTTTTATGACGCAATTATTTTATACTTTCGATAGAAAAATATGTGTTTATAAAAGCTGGTCAACCAGATAAATTTTATAAAACATTTTTGGGTGTAAAAATACTTTGTGTCAAAACCTGTAGAACTCACCAACAATTTTTGTTGACATATCTTAATGCATGTATTCTCAGGTTATTTATAAGGTCAGAAGAGTTTGTACAAAAGATTCTCCGATATTCTTATCATACAAATGTGAACGTCGGATTGTTAGGCGTGTGTAGCGTTTCAGCAATAACTATTGTCAATGTAATTTCCATTTCGGTAGTAATAAAAGATTATATTTCTATTGTTCAATGTATGTTCAATAACTGTGATTACTGGTTTACGTCGTGCACCTCGGCATTTCCGCCGTCGGCCGAGGGTGTGACAAATTAAGTTGTGAAAAAAATAAAACGTAAAAAATGAAATTTGATCCCTGAAAAATAGAAAAATAAAAAAAGATCATAGGTAATCTGTAGGTAATACCTACGGATTACCTACAGATAAAGGTAATTTGTAGGTAATCCGTAGACATTTACCTACAGATTGCCTACGGTATTTTTTTATTTTTCAATTTTCAATGGTCAAATATCGTTTTTTTCGTTTCATTTTTTCACAACTTAATTATACTTTGATTGATTTGGTTGAACCAATTTATACATAACATAAACTTTCAAACAAACGTATGCATCATTAAAAACCATTACTACATATATAATAAACAATAGCTATCTATGTTTGTCTATAAGCCACAATTAACATCATTTAACAAATACATGATATACTAAACGTAGTACATACATATAGTGTCTATGTAAATGTGTGTACTTATTTCTATTTGTGTTTAGAATATAACTTGGATTTAAATAAATTAATAAATAAATAAATAAAACTTCTAAATGAATAATGGGTTCTAATGGTGCATACGTTTGTATGTAAGTTTATGTTATGTATAATTCGGTCAAAACAAATCAATCAAAGTATAATTAACTTGTGAAAAAAATGAAACGAAAAAAACGATATTAGATCCTTGATAAATAGAAAAATAAAAAAAGACCGTAGGTAATACCTACGGATTGCCTACAGGTAAATGTAGGCAATCCTTAGGTATTACCTACAGATTACCTACGATATTTTTTAATTTTTCAATTTTCAAAGGTCAAATATTGTTTTGTTTTTTTTCACAACTTAATTATACTTTGATTGCTTTGTTTTAACCAATTTATACATAACATAAACTTATGAACAAAGGTATGCATCATTAAAAACCATTACTATATATATAATAAATAAAAGCTATCTATGTTTGTCTATAAGCCACAATTAACATCATTAAACAAATACATGATATACTAAACATAGTACATACATATGGTGTGTATATAATGTGTGTACTTATTTCTATTTGTGGTTAGAAAATAAGTTGGATTTAAATAAATAAATAAATAAAAACTTCTAAATGAGTATTGGGTTCTAATGGTGCATACATTTGTATGTAAGTTTATGTTATGTATAACTCGGTCAAAACAGAACAATCAAAGTAATCTGTAGGTAATCCGTAGGTATTTACCTAAAGATTACCTACGGTATTTTTTTATTTTTCAATTTTCAAAGGTCAAATATCGTTTTTTTTGTTTCGTTTTTTTTTTCACAACTTAATTATAATTTGATTGCTTTGTTTTACCCAATTTATACATAACATAAACTTACAAACAAATATGCATCATTAAAAACCATTACTATATATATAATAAATAAAAAGCTATCTATGTTTGTCTTTAAGCAACAATTAACATCATTAAACAAATACATGGTATACTAAACATAGTACATACATATGGTGTGTATTAAATGTGTGTACTTCTTTCTATTTGTGTTTAGAAAATAACTTGGATTTAAATAAATAAATAAATAAATAAATAATTAAATAATTAAATAACTTCTAAACGAATAATGGGTTCTAATTGTGCATACATTTGTATGTAAGTTTATGTTATGTATAACACGGTCCAAACAAAGCTATAAAGTATAATTAACTTGTGAAAAAAATGAAACGAAAAAACGACATTTGATCCTTGAAAAATAGAGAAATAAAAAAAGACCGAAGGTAATCTGTAGGTGATACCTACGGATTACCTACAGATAAAGGTAATCTGTAGGCATTTACCTATAGATTACCTACGGTATTTTTTTATTTTTCAATTTTAAAAGGTCAAATATCATTTTTTTAGTTTCGTTTTTTTCACAATTTAATTATACTTTGATTTCTTTGTTATAACAAATTTATACATAACATAAACCTAAAAACAAATGTATGCATTATTAAAAACCATTATTATATATATAATAAACAAAAAGCTATCTATGTTTTTCTTTTACCCACAATTAACATCATTAAACAAATACATGATATACTAAACATAGTACATAAATATGGTGTGTATGTAAATGTGTGTACTTATTTCTATTTGTGTTTAGAAATTAACTTGGATTTAAATATATAAATAGATAAATAAACAAATAACTTCTAAATGAGTAATAGGTTCTAATGGTGCATACGTTTGAATGTATGTTTATGTTATGTATAACATGGTAAACACAAATCAATCAAAGTATAATTAACTTGTGAAAAAAATGAAATGAAAAACGACATTTGATCCTTGAAAAATTGTAAATAAAAAAATATCGTAGGTAATCTGTAGGTAAATACCTACGGATTGCCTACAGATAAAGGTAATCTGTAGGTAATCCTTAGGAATTTACTTACAGATTAATTAGGGTATATGTTTATTTTTCAATTTTCATAGGTCAAATATCGTTTTTTACTTTTCATTTTTTTTCACAACTTAATTATATTTTGATTGCTTTGTTTTAACCAATTTATACATAACATAAACTTACAAACAAACGTATGTATCATTAGAAACATTTACTATATATACAGAATAAAGAAAAAGCTATCTATGTCTGTAAGCAACAATTAACATCATTAAACAAATACATGATATGCTAAACATAGTACATATATTTGTATTTAAGCCACAATTAACATTAAACAAATATGTGATATACTACACATAGTACATACATATGGTGTGTATGTAAATGTGTGTACTTATTTCTATTTGTGTTTAGAAAATAACTTGGATTTAGATAAATAAATAAATAAATAAATAAAACTTCTAAATGAATAATAGGTTCTAATGGTGCATACGTTTGTATGTAAGTTTATGTTATGTATAACTCGGTAAAAACAACGCAATCAAACTATAATTCACTTGTGAAAAAAATGAAATGAAAAAACGACATTTGATTCTTGAAAAATAGAAAATAAAAAAAATACCGTAGCTAATCTGTAGATAAATACCTACGAATTGCCTAGAGATAATGATAATATGTAGGTAATCCGTAGGTATTTACCTACAGATTACCTACTGTATTTTTTTATTTTTCAATTTTCAGAGGTCGAATATTGTTTTTTTCGTTTTGTTTTTTTCACAATTTAATTATACTTTGATTGCTTTGTTTTAACCATTACTATATATATAATAAACAAAAAGCTATCTATGTTTGTCTTTAAGCCACAATTAACATCATGAAACAAATACATGATATACTAAACATAGTACATACATATGGTCTGTATGTAAATGTGTATACTTATTTCTATTTGTGTTTAGAAAATAACTTGGATTTAAATTTATAAATAAATAAATAAATAAATAAATAACTTCTAAATGAGTAATAGGTTCTAATGGTGCATACGTTTGAATGTAAGTTTATGTTATGTATAACATGGTAAAAACAAATCAATCAATGTATAATTAACTTATGAAAAAAATGAAACGAACAAACGACATTTGATCCTTGAAAAATATTAACTAAAAAAATACCGTAGGTAATCTGTAGGAATTTACCTACAAATTAACTACGGTATTTTTTTATTTTCCAATTTTCATGGATCAAATATCGTTGCTTTACGTTTCGTTTTTTTCACCATTTAATTATACTTTGATTGCTTTGTTTTAACCAATTTTTACATACCATAAACTTACAAACAAACGTATGCATCATTAGAAACAATTACTATATACAGAATAAACAGAAAGCTATCTATGTTTGTCTTTAAGCCACAATTAACATCATTAAACAAATACATGATATGCTAAACATAGTACAGACATATGGTGTGTATGTAAATGTGTGTACTTATTTTTATTTGTGTTCAGAAAATAACTTGGATTTAAAAAAAAACTTATAAATAAGTAATAGGTTCTCATGGTGAATACGTTTGTATGTAAGTTTATGTTATGTATAACTTGGTCAAAACAAATCAATCAAAGTATAATTAAGTTGTGAAAAAAATAAAACGTAAAAAATGACATTTGATCCTTGAAAAATAGAAAAATAAAATAAGACCGTAGGTAATATGTAGGTAAATACCTACGGATTGCCTACAGATAAAGGTAATCTGTAGGTAATCCGTAGGCATTTACCTACAGATTACCTACGGTGTTTTTTTATTTTTCAATTTTCAATGGTCAAATATCGTTTGTTTCGTTTCGTTTTTTTTTCACAACTTAATTATACTTTGATTAATTTGGTTGAACCAATTTATACATAACATAAACTTACAAAAAAACGTATGCATCATTAAAAACCATTACTATATATATAATAAACAATAGCTAGCTATGTTTGTCTTTAAGCCAAAAGTAACATCATTTAACAAATACATGATATACTAAACATAGTACATACATATGGTGTGTATGTAAATGTGTGTACTTATTTCTATTTGTGTTTAGAAAATAACTTGGATTTAAATAAATAAATCAGTAAATAAATAAATAAAACTTCTAAATGAATAATGGGTTCTAATGGTGCATACGTTTGTATGTAAGTTTATGTTATGTATAACTCGGTCAAAACAACACAATGATACTATAATTCACTTGTGAAAAAAATGAAACGAAAAAACGACATTTGATTCTTGAAAAATAGAAAATAAAAAATATACCGTAGGTAATCTGTAGGTAAATATCTACGAATTGCCTAGAGATAATGGTAATATGTAGGTAAGCGGTAGGTATTTACCTACAGATTACCTACGGTATTTTTTTTATTTTTCAATTTTCAAAGGTCAAATATCGTTTTTTCGTTTCGTTTTTTTCACAACTTAATTATACTTTGATTGTTTTGTTTTAACCAATTTATACATAACATATACTTACAAACAAACGTATGAATGATTAGAAACGATTACTATATACAGAATAAACAAAAAGCTATATGTCACACCACGAAACCGATGGCGGAAACGATCCGGGGCGGAGGACGTCATGTAGTATCACAAACAATGTACATAGTAAGCGTAGTAACACAACCATTACATTACATAGAAGTATTTACATTTGTTTGAAAACAAAGTTATACATGTTTATATGTACATCCCAATATGAACAAAAGTTAAGACGTGACTTCTAAATGCTCCGTCTTCTCCAAAAGATCTTGTGGTACCTGCCTAATGCGGACCTGAGAATACAAGCAGTTTGAAAATCAGCATAAAGCTTGTGAGTTCGTAAGCGGTTTGTCTTCTGAAAATGAACAAGTTTCCTTTGGTTCTCCGAAAAAGTTGTTATCCAAGAAAATCCCATATTTTCTTATAAGAAAAGTATAGTTATCCAATGTTATACAGTATGGTTAAGAATACTAATGTTATCCCAGGAAAAACTCTTATTTTCCTAATAGTTGGTTGCCAGTCCGAAATGAAATGTACAAGTATCTACCATATTTGTAGTGTTAAGAGAGGTATTCTGAAAACCTGGTTATCCTTGTAAAGTGCATTAGTTTTAACACATATATAAAACTAATAAGTAGGAAGTAAACCAATTACTAGGTTCATTATTACTAACAAGTAAATCGCTGTTATCTAAATTGCGAGTTCCATAACCGTACGATATACTAGATATGGCAATAAGAAGTCCAATATCATTTTATGACTTTTGTCACCCTTGGACTTTTCGGTCCGACTGTAGCTAGCAGTCAAGTGCAGGGTAGTCAGCCCCATATAGATTTATAAACTCAAGTCACGTTCTCCCTCTAGGAGATTTTGGTTACAGGGGCGGTCCTCCACTCGCATATCTCTGTGGAGTGTTTCAGAGGACGTGTCTCCAATTTTTAAGAATAACAAATTTACAAGTAATAATGTGGAAAACCCTATTACAACAAGGGTGGTCCTCCACTTGCGTATCTCTGTGGAGTGTTACCGAGGACGAATCAAAAGTACTAAGCTAATGCCTTTAACAGTAATGACATGGAAAATCATTTGTGAAATATAAAATATTACATTTTATAATAAGTTTCACAAATAGTTTGAAAACTAACTCTGCAAGTTAAACAGTTGGTTATTACGGATTCCAGTGTTAAAAGCATACGAAATATGAAACATTTCAAATGAATTAATGAGTTTGAGTACAAGATATTCTTGTACTTTTGCTTGTATTCCCCCCCCCCCTGAAATCATTGAAAACACGGAAAAAAGTGTAGGGGTATGAACTCACCAGTCGAAAAATGTGTCCGGTAGGATGCTAAGTGTCAGTTCGGGGCTTGAAAACACGCTAGGTTCCTATGTAATATGAAGAGATGCATAATTGTATCTAATTAGACCTTGAAATACTAATTAGATAAGAATATACACTCCGTGGCACGAAAACACATCATTTCAAGTGTTAGGAGGGCTTTAGGTAGCATCTAAGGATGTGTAGGGCCTAGATAAGGAGTTTACTCTTCAAGAGTAAGCCCTTAGGGGAGTTTACGGTCCAAAGACAATATCCCCATGAGTTTATGGCCGTAAAGTCATGGGTGGTGTGCTTTTGGATGTTTAAAGGTCTTACAATGCACAAAGGAAGGTTCTAGGGTTGATTCCATGGCTTAGGAAGTGATCGGGACTTGAATTGACCTTGGAAAAGGAGTTTACAGTTCTTGAATGGCACTTGGGGAGTTTACTACCGTAAACACATGAGTTTACGATAGTAAACTCATGTTTGTCCATGAATCATGTGCTTTGGTGGTTGTAGGTTAAGCATACAAGGTTCTAGATCCAAATCTAAGTCATATAAGGTGTTAAGGGCACTTAAACACCCCATTAAAGGTGTTTAAGGTTTTGGGAGACCTTTCCAAACCGTAAAATCAAGTGTGACACATTTGTATATGTTTTCGTGCATCTCATGAAGGAATATAAAGTTCTAGACACTCATGGAAGCTTTTGGAGGTGTTTAAGGGGCAATTTAACACCTTAAAAGGTGTTTATGGTCTTTGAAGATGTGTTTATGGTCCAAGAATGTTCTTGGGCCATAAACTCATGTTTACTACCCAAATCATGTGATTTTGGTGTTCAAATCTCGTACATGCAAGACCTTAAACCATATCTAAGCACTATAAGGGACTTGGAATGGTTTTGGGGCTTCAAAACCCCTTTAAGGGAGTTTACGGTTTAGGGAGATGTTCCCAAACCGTAAACACAAGTTTTTGATGGTTTTGGGTAGTTTAAACATAGATTTTCATGCCAAACAAGCTTAGAAACATGCTAGGATAGATTACTTACCAATTTGAAGCTTGAAAGTGGTGTTTTTGGCTCAAACTCGAGTTTTAGAGAGAGAGTAGAGAGAGAAAGTTTTGAGAGTGGGTAAAAATATTCAAAGATGACCACTCAACCTTTAAATAGGGGTTGTGTTTGAGACCCAGTGGAAATCTACCCGATACTGACGTTAAACTGGGTTTAAAATTTTACCCGATTAATTTGCCGTATTTACGACTTAGTCATAAATAAAATTTTTCCAAATAAATAAAGAGGATATTTTTACGCGTTTCCAATGGGTTTGGACACTCATGAGGTCATAATAAAAGTCCTACTTTAATTAATTTAAACCAAAAGCTAACGGAAAAATTGGAGTACGATCGGTTTTATTAACGGGAACGGTTTATAGTGACAGAATAAATTACGGGTTGTCACATTATCCCCCCGTTAGAGGGAATTTCGTCCCGAAATTCAAAATTAAGATACAAATCATGGATTTGGAAAGAGATGCGGATATTTCTGTTTGAACGAGTCTTCGCGCTCCCAAGTGAACTCGGGTGCTCGCTTGGCATTCCAGCAAACCTTCACTATCGGGATGCGACTTTGTTTCGTACGTTTGATCTCTCGATCCATGATTTCGATGGATTCTTCCACAAAGTTTAGGTTTTCGTTGATCTCGATCTCATCAAGAGGGATCACGAGGGTCTCATCGGATAGACACTTTTTAAGATTAGAGACGCGGAAGACAAGATGGATGTTGCTAAGTTCTTGAGGTAGTTGGAGTTTTTAGGCTACAGGACCGATCCTAGCGAGGATCTCGAAAGGTCCTATGTACCTCGGGTTAGGCTTTCTGCGCTTTCCAAAGCGTATCATGCCTTTCCAAGGTGAGAACTTCAACATGACACGATCTCCAACCTGGAATTCTAAAGGTTTTCGTCGTTTATCAACGTTACTCTTTTGTCTGTCTCGTGAAGCTTTCAGTCGTTCTCGGATCTGGATGATCTTCTAGGTGGTTTCGCGGATGATTTCAGAACCAGTGAGAGCACTGTCGGGGACTCGACTCTTGGCTAGCTGCGTGTCCTTTACCTCAGCCCAACACAGAGGGGATCTGCACTTACGACCGTAGATGGCTTCGAATGGTGCAACCTTGATACTGGTGTGGTAGTTGTTGTTATATGAGAACTCAATCAAAGGTAAATGGATATCCCACGACTTTCCGAAATCGATGACACATGCTCTCAGCATGTCTTCCAGGGTCTGAATAGTTCTCTCACTTTGTCCATCTGTATGAGGATGATAAGTTGTATGCATATCCAGCTTAGTTCCAAGAGCTTTCTGAAGGGACAGCCAAAACCTTGAGGTAAACCTGTTATCTCGATCAGAGATAATGGACACAGGCACACCTTGTAGTCGGACTATCTCTTGGATGTAGGTTCGTGTAAGTCTTTCCATCTTGAATGATTCTTTGATCGGAATGAAGTGAGCGGATTTTGTCAAATGATCGACAATTACCCAAATTGTATCGTACCCACTCGGAGATCTGGGTAGCTTGGTGATGAAATCCATGGTAATCATCTCCCACTTCCATTCAGGTATCTCGGGCTGCTGGAGCAAACCCGAGGGTTTCTGGTACTCGACCTTCACCTTGGCGCAAGTCAGGCACTTGCCCACAAATGTAGCGATTTCGGCTTTCATGTTTGGCCACCAGTATTGTTTCTTGAGATCCAAGTACATCTTGTCCGAACCCGCGTGAACAGAGTATTTGGTCTTGTGAGCTTCGTTCATGACAACCTCCCTAAAACCTCCGAACTTTGGGGTCCAGATTCGATCCATGATAAAATAGACTCTGTCACCTCTGATCTCAAGCTTCTTATCCGTTCCCCTCAAGGCTTCATTCAACACGTTCTCTGGTTTTAGGGCTTCCAACTAGGCTTCTCGGATCTATGCAGATAAGTGGGAATGGATAGTCATCGTCAATGTCTTTACCTTGCGGCTTGAACTCTCCTTTCGGCTAAGGGCATCTGCTACCACATTGGCATTTCCGGGATGGTAGCGGATTTCACACTCGTAATCACTGAGCAGCTCTACCGATTGCCGCTACATCATGTTTAAGTCTTTCTGATTGAAGATGTGTTGCAGGCTTTTATGGTCAGTGAAGATTGTGCACTTAGTTCCGTAGAGATAATGTCTCTAAATCTTCAGTGCGAAGACCACTCCTCCTAGCTCCAGGTCGTGAGTCATATAGTTAACTTCGTGTGCTTTCAGCTGTCTCGAGGCATAAGAGATAACTTTTCCTCTCTGCATAAGCACGCAGCTTAAACCTTGATTGGACGCATCGCAATAAACAACGAAGTCCTCTGTTCCTTCGGGCAGGGACAGGATAGGTGCACTGCACAAGGCTCGCTTCAACGTTTGGAATGTTGTTTCTTGCTTCTCACTCCAACAAGAGGGTACACCTTTTTGTGTCAGAGTAGTTAGGGGTTTGGCGATTCTGGAAAAATTTTGAATGAACCTGCGATCGTAGCCAGCGAGACCCAAGAATTGACGGATTTCTATGGGTGTCTTCGGTGCTGACCAATTCTCTATCGCCTTAATTTTGGATGGGTCCACGTGTATACCCTCCTCGCTTACCACATGACCAAGGAAAGCTACCTTCCGAATCCAGAATTCACACCTGGAGAATTTCGCATACAACTTCTCCGTTCTAAGAGTTTCCAACACTAACCTCAAGTGTTGTTTGTGATCTTCTTTGTTGCGGGAATAGATAAGTATGTCATCAATGAACACGATGACTAACTTGTCCAAGAAGGGGTGAAACACTCGGTTCATCAGGTCCATGAACACAAGCGGTGCATTGGTTAGACCGAAGGGCATCACTACGAACTCGTAGTGTCCATATCGAGTCCTGAATGCCGTCTTGGAAACATCATTCTCGTGAATTCGAAGCTGATGGTACCCTGATCTGAGGTCTATCTTCGAGAAGTAACTGGCTCCCTGAAGTTGATCGAAAAGGTCGTATATTCGAGGAAGAGGATAACGGTTTTTGACGGTCAATTTGTTCAACTCGCAGTAGTCGATGCACATCCGGAAGGATCCATCTTTCTTCTTTACAAACAATATCGGGGCTCCCCAGGGTGAGGAACTCGATCTGATGAACCCTTTGCTGAGTAGCTCATTAAGCTGACTGGATAACTCCTTCATTTCTATTGGAGCTAAGCGATACGGAGACTTGGCTACAGGATTAGCTCCAGGAATTAGGTCGATGTGAAACTCAACTTCACGTACGTGATGAATTCCTGGATGCTCTTCGGGAAAAACATCAGGAAAGTTGCAGAATTCGGGGATGCTCTCGAGGTCTTTAGCTTCTTGTTTCTCATTGATTACATGAGTTAGGAATGCGTGACACTCCTTTCGTAGAAGCTTTTGATCTTTGATGCAGGAAATGATGCAGAGATTAGAACTAAGTTTATCGCCATAGATCATGAGAGTCTGGCCAGAGGGGAGATCGAGACAGATGGCTTTTCATAACAAAGGATATCAGCATGATTGGGACTCAACCAATCCATGCCAATGATAACATCAAAGATCTTTATGGAAACTGGCATTAGGTCAATGGGAAAAGAATGATCGTTCATGGTAAGGGTACAACCTATGAATATATCGCTAGCACTTTCTTTCTCACCGTTAGCCATCTCGATGGTGAATGTTTCGGTTAATGGTTAGGGATTATGTTTAAAAAGGCTTTTCAATGAATGGCTAAGAAAACTATGTTCAGCACCAGAATCGAAAAGGATACTAGCATAAGAGTTGTCGAGAAGGAACGTACCCGAGACAACGGTGGGATCGGCGACTGCCTCCTCTCGTCCCAAATCTAGGACTCTCCCAGTGTTACCAGCTATTGTCGCTTTGGGTCAGTTCCTCTTAAAATGCCCGACTTCACTACATCCATAGCAGGCCTGACCGACACCCGCTCCGGAAGTTTGATTGGTTGATTGGGTTGGAGTTTTGCAGAATCGAATCGTATGCCCCTTTTTACCACAGTTGGAGCATGACAGATCATGGCAGGGGCCGGGGTTATGGTGGAAGTTACACTTATCGCATCGGGGAAGGGTACCAGCATACCCACTGGTAGGTGCTTGAGCTGTAGAACCAACAACAGAAACAACAGCAGGGGCAGTAGCAGCGCGGACTGCCACCGTTTGCTGCTTCTTCGAGGACTCCTGAGAAGGATGAATCTTCTTCTTCTTCCAGAATTTCCTTTTATCACCAATCCTCTTTGTCGGTTCAGGAGTGGTGGCCGCTTCCTCAAGGTCATCACTATGATCAATCAAAGTTTGCGCTAAGCATTTGGCGCTATCGTAGGTATCTGGCTTCACAGCTAAAATGTTACCCTTGGTTGGATGGGTCAACCCCCAGATGAACCTCTCAATCTTTTTACTCTCTGGGGTAATCATTCCCGGACAGAGTAGCGCCAAGTCATCAAATCTTGAAGTATAAGCGGCAATATCGGAACCCTTCATCTTCACGTTCCAGAGTTCATGCTCTAGCTTCTGCATTTCGCCCCGAGGGCAGTAATCTGCAAGTAAAAGCTCCTTCATAACTTCCCAATCCATAGCATTGGCTACAGGTAGGGTTAGGGATTTGACTCGGCCGTTCCACCAAGTCAAGGGTTTATCGGTGAACGTGCAGGTGGTGAACTTTACTTTGTCAGATTCGGAGCAGGCACATATTTCGAAAATAGATTCAATTTTCTCGAACCATCGAGTTAGGGTTATGATATCTCCAATGCCGTCAAAAGATGTGGGTTTCACGTTCATAAAATCCTTGTAGGAACACTCCTTCCGGTGTCCTTAGCTACCTTCCTGGTTTTGGGGCTGAGTACCACCTCCTGGACCGCCTGAACCACCGGGGTTCATTTGTGACATAGCGACAGCCACAGCAGCAGCAACAGCTGCTTGGAACATGGCGGGATCAAATTGAGGAGGAGGTGGTGGAGGAGGAGGATTGTTGTTCTTTGAGCTAGGTCTTTTCCTTGGAGGCATCTTGATCTAAAATGATCAAGAAAGAGAGGATTATAAGTCCTCTGAATTTAATCAAGAGATATGGAACAAGAGATATCTCATTATGACATATATAAAGTCCTATTAAGCGATAAAACAGGAAAGAGCTATCAAAGCAGGTAAACTATCGGTAAAGACGGAATGAGTAGCAACACTCGGAATGAATTTCTACAACGTATGCGGTTTCGGCTAAAATACTCCCATAGTATTTTATGTTTCGCTGTGACGACAACTCGTTGTTTGGGTATTAGGTAAGTTTTAGGCATGTTGTATACCATAGTCACTCCCAAGCACATGTTGGCCGTGTCTCGAATGAATATAGTTGATCAGGCTATATTGAACCTAGACACGACTACATAACTGCCCAGGTTTAACCGCAGCGTACAACACCCAAATACTTATGTTTTGTTCTACTCGAGGTTACAGATTTCGGCGGTTAGGTATACTTGTATACTTTTGAAAAATACTTACATTTTAAACTATACTTTTAGTTTAGAGCACTTCGGCCCCTTTACTATTTATAGTCTTTTACCATGTAAGGTTTGGTATACTAGTTCACTATAAACAAGGGCTCCGATACCAATCTGTCACACCCCGAAACCGATGGCGGAAACGTTCCGGGGAGGAGGACGTCATGTAGTATCACAACCAATATACATAGTAAGCGTAGTAACACAACCATTACATTACATAGAAGTATTTACATTTGTTTGAAAACAAAGTTATACATGTTTATATGTACATCCCAAAATGAACAAAAGTTAAGACATGACATCTAAACGCTCCGTCTTCTCCAAAAGATCATGTAGTACCTGTCTAATACGGACCTGAGAATACAAGCAGTTTGAAAATCAGCATAAAGCTGGTGAGTTCATAAGCGATTTGTTTTCTGAAAATGAACAAGTTTCCTTTGGTTCCCTGAAAAAGTTGTTATCCAAGAAAACCCCATATTTTCTTATAAGAAAAGTATAGTTATCCAATTTTATACAGTCTGGTTAAGAATAGTTATGTTATCCCAGGAAAAACCCTTGTTTTCCTAAAAGTTGGTTGCCAGTCTGGAATGAAATATACAAGTATCTACCATATTTGCAGTGTTAAGAGAAGTATTCTAAAAACCTGGTTATCCTTGTAAAGTGCATTAGCTTTAACACGTATATAAAACTAATAAGTAGGAAGTAAACCAATTACTAGGTTCATTATTACTAACAAGTAAATCTCTGTTATCTAAATTGCGAGTTCCATAACCATACGATATACTAGATATGGCAATAAGAAGTCCAATATCATTTTATGACTTTTGTCACCCTTGGACCTTTCAGTCCGACTGTAGCTAGCAGTCAGGTGCGGGGTAGTCAGCCCCGTATAGATCTATACACTCAAGTCACGTTCTCCCCCCAGGAGATTCTGGTTACAAGGGCGGTCCTCCACTCGCGTATCTCTGTGGAGTGTTTCAGAGGACGTGTCTCCAATTTTTAAGAATAAAAAATTTACAAGTAATAATGTGGAAAACCCTATTACAAGAAGGGTGGTCCTCCACTCGCGCATCTCTGTGGAGTGTTACCGAGGACGAATCAAAAGTACTAAGCTAATGCTTTTAACAGTAATGACATGGAAAATCATTTGTGAAATGTAAAATATGACATTTTATAACAAGTTTCACAAATAGTTTGAAAACTAACTCTGCAAGTTAAACAGTTGGTTATTACGGATTCCAGTGTTAAAAGCATACGAAATATGAAACATTTCAAATGAATTAATGAGTTTGAGTACACGATATTCTTGTACTTTTGCTTGTATTCCCCCCCCCTGAAATCATTGAAAACACGGAAAAAGGTGTAGGGGTATGAACTCACCAGTCGAGAAATGTGTCCGGTAGGATGCTAAGTGTCAGTTCGGGGCTTGAAAACACGCGAGGTTCCTATGTAATATGAAGAGATACATAATTGTATCTAATTTGACCTTGAAATACTAGTTAGATAAGAATATACACTCCAAGGCACGAAAACACTTCATTTCAAGTGTTAGGAGCGATTCGGGTAGCATCTAAGGATCTGTAGGGCCTAGATAAGGAGTTTACTCTTCAAGAGTAAGCCCTTAGGGGAGTTTATGGTCCAAAGACCATATCCCCATGAGTTTACGGCCGTAAACTCATGGGTGGTGTGCTTTTGGATGTTTAAAGGTCTTACAATGCACAAAGGAAGGTTCTAGGGTTGATTCCATGGCTTAGGAAGTGATCGGGACTTGAATTGACCTTGGAAAAGGAGTTTACGGTTCTTGAATGGCACTTGGGGAGTTTACTACCGTAAACACATGATTTTACGGCAGTAAACTCATGTTTGTCCATGAATCATGTGCTTTGGTGGTTGTAGGTTAAGCATACAAGGTTCTAGATCCAAATCTAAGTCATATAAGGTGTTAAGGGCACTTAAACACCCCATTGAAGGTGTTTACAGTTTTGGGAGACCTTCCCAAACCGTAAACTCAAGTGTGACACATTTGTATATGTTTCCGTGCATCTCATGAAGGAATATAAGGTTCTAGAGATTCATGGAAGCTTTTGGAGGTGTTTAAGGGGCAATTTAACACCTTAAAAGGTGTTTATGGTCTTTGAAGATGTTTTTATGGTCCAAGAATGTTCTTGGGCCGTAAACTCATGTTTACTACCCAAATCATGTGATTTTGGTGTTCAAATCTCGTACATGAAAGACCTTAAGCCATATCTAAGCACTAGAAGGGACTTGGAAGGGGTTTGGGGCTTCAAAACCCCTTTAAGGGAGTTTATGGTTTTGGGAGATGTTCCCAAACCGTAAACACAAGTTTTTGATGGTTTTGGGTAGTTTAAACATAGATTTGCATGCCAAACAAGCTTAGAAACATGATAGGATAGATTACTTACCAATTTGAAGCTTGAAAGTGGTGTTTTTGGCTCAAACTCGAGTTTTAGAGAGAGAGTAGAGAGAGAAAGTTTTGAGAGTGGGTAAAAAATCATCAAAGATGACCACTGAACCTTTAAATAGGGGTTGGGTTTGAGACCCGGTGGAAATCTACCCGATACTGACGTTAAACGGGGTTTAAAATTTTACCCGATTAATTTGCCGTAATTACGACTTAGTCGTAAATAAATTTTTTCCAAATAAATAACGAGGGTATTTTTACGCGTTTTCAATGGGTTTGGACACTCACGAGGTCATAATAAAAGTCCCACTTTAATTAATTTAAACCAAAAGCTAACGGAAAAATTGGAATACGAACGGTTTTATTAACGGGAACGATTTATTGTGACGGAATAAATTACGGGTTGTCACACTATATATGTTTGTATTTAAGCCACAATTAACATCATTAAACAAATGCATGATATACTAAACATCGTACATACATATGGTGTGTATGTAAATGTGTGTACTTATTTATATTTGTGTTTAGAAAATAACTTGGATTTAAATAAATAAATAAATAAATAACTTCTAAACAAGTAATGGGTTCTAATGGTCCATACGTTTGTATATAAGTTTATTTTATGTATAACTAGGTCAAAACAAGGCTATCTAAGTATAATTAACGTGTGAAAAAAATGAAACGAAAAAACAACATTTGATCTTTGAAAAATAGAAAAATAAAAGAAGACCGTTGGTAATCTGTAGGTAAATACCTACGGATTGCTTACACATAAAGGTAATCTGTAGGTAATCCGTAGGTATTTACCTACAGATTAACTACGATATTTTTTTTATTTTTCAATTTTCATAGGTCAAATATCGTTTTTTACGTTTCGTTTTTTTCACAACTTAATTATACTTTGATTGCTTTGTGTTGGGGCTTATTATGTTGCGTCTTGGGCTTTTTGTATTATATCCGGATTGGGCCTGTTCATCCGTGATTTTCTCGTAGGGTTACACTATATATATGCATGCATATGTGCAATATATTTTAACATCTTTTATTACGTTTGATTATTTGTAACCCTAAAACACCTCTACAGTCGAAGTTCTTAGTCAAGCTCTACTGAGGTGTTGAAGCATTAATCATTCAACATATTCAAGCCATATTCGTGTTTATATTTATGTTAATTATTTTCATGCATAGAATCAATCGATCCTAAAGAACTACATTCTAACAATTGGTATCAGAGCAGGAGAATGTGTGATCAATACACATTCCTTCTGTGTTCAGGATTCATTAGGGTTTCCGCTTTTATCGTATAAATAAGAAGTCGTCTTCTTTGTTTCGACGACAACTAAATTTTAGATAAAATCCTAATCTCAAGTTTACAGGTTTGATTCTAGCAGCTCACCATGTCTCACGATGATTCGCAAACAAACCCAATCAACATCTCAAACAGCATTGGATCTACAACCAGGATACCCATTCTCTACACTCAAGACTACGAAGTATGGGCACATCACTTCGAAGACTACGTGGTTGGATCTGAAGATAATGGCTATCTGATCTGGGAAGCTTTCACACTTGGGCCGTTTGTTCACTCAGGAACGAACACTACTGTCAAATCCCAAAAGGAATATAACAAGCTGGTAGCGGATGTAGACAAGATGCCGCAGTACGAGAAAGACAAATTGCTATGTAATGTGAAAGCCATGAGGATGATCAAATTCGCCTTACAATCTGACACCTTTAGGTTGGTTGGTTCATGCACGACGGCCAAAGAAATCTGGGATAGATTGAAAGAACTATATTCGACCGATGAAGATCTAGAGCACTCCATTCAAACCTTAATACTGTCAGAATTTAGAGTATTTGAACAGAAACCTGACGAAAAGCTTATACAAACTTTCGATTGGTTCAATAATCTCCTAAGTAAGATGATTAAGCATGGAATAGAGAGGAAATTGATTGAGCAAAAAGTGACTTTCATGGATGGGCTCAGACCAGAATGGATGGCTGTTGTTTCTATAGTAAAAGCGCATGAATAGTTGAAGTCTTACTTGCTAGCGAAACTTGTGGGAATACTTAAGTCCCATGAAAGTGTAGTAACCAAAGAAGTGAAAGTGGTTTCTGGTGTAGGATCGCTGGCTCTTGTCTCTAAAGGAAATGGTATTGCAGAAGAAGATGAAGAAGCTGATATGTCGGAGTGTGACCTCACAAGCGAGGAGTATGCTATGATGGTCACCAATCCAAAGAAGTTCGCAAGGAGAAAATTTCCTATCAACATGAACCGAAACTGGCAGGGAAGTTATAGCTCTGAGAAAGTGAAGGATGAAGCAAAGATCTCCTCTCAAAAGGATGAAGAAAAGAAGGAGAGCAAGCTTGCAGGAGACTCAGGATACAACTGCAATTACTGCCACGACAAGAACCACTTTGCCAAAGATTGCATGCTAAGGAAATTGGCTGAGAAAAGAGACGGAGAAGATGATGAAGCATACTATATACGCAAGTTGGAGGAGATCAAGAAAAAGAAAGCAACTAACAGTTCTATGAATGCTTTGATTGTGCAGGAGAATCTAGATAAACATGAGTTCGGTGGCGTCGAAGTTTGGTCAACCGATTCTGAAGACGAAGAGGTGAGAAAGCATAATCATTGAAAGGCTTGTGTGGCAAAGGAAGTAGGTTCGGATGGAAAGTGCTTGATCGTCTCGGCCAGTTCATCAACCGAAAGTGCAAGCGAGGAACTGAATATGACTGAAAACAAATGTTTTGCAGCAAAGCCAGTAAGTGAGCAGATCAACGACTGCGATCGGTTGATCAAAAAGGTACAATCCATCCTTGAATCACTTAAAGTTCCATTGACAGATTATGAAGAAGAATTAAATGAATTAAAATTTAAATTTTCTAACTTAAGTGGTAGTCTCATGCAAACTCGCTTAGCGAATTCTAACCTAACCGACCAACTCAATAGGGTGTCTTCAAAGAGTGAGGAGAGAAGGATGTGGATTGAGATGAAGGAGGCAGAGTTAATTAGAGCTAGGGATGAAAGTTTTTATTTGCAAAAAGACAATTTGAAGTTTTTCAAACAAAGAAATGTTTTTTGTTTAATTGCTAAGCGTTTATATACAAATATTGCTCAGTTACATTTAAGTTGTGAGATAGGAGAGAATATTCACAAAATGATTTTGCCCTTTCTTGAATTTAAGGAAGACGAGATCATAGCAGAATGTGAATCAGAAGTGTCATCAGATGAAACATCCGTGTCTTACAAAATTGGACTGGACAAAATAGAAACATTCATTGATTCTAAGGAACATAAGTGTAATCTAAAAGATATTTTAGATGAAAATGATAAATTGAGAATAAAGTCAGACACTTTAAAATCATTTGACATGTCCAATGCCAAATTGAACTCCGAAAATAGAATGAACCTACATACTACATCTGAATTTGATGAAGAAAGCGGGATGAGTGAAATCTTGGTAGAAGATGTTATTGATTGCTCTGAGTTTGTAAAAAAGTGAAACTGAGAATGAGAAACCCCTCATTTCACAAAATTCGGTTGAATTTGTTCACATGTCAAAAGACAAGCCACAAAAACTCAAGGAAAAGGATGTGGTTTATTGAAAAGGATGTGGTTTATCAAAAGGTTCAAACTGTGCCGAATCAGGTATATGCAGCTAAAGGAGTCACTTCTAGAGAAACAGTAGAACTAAGAGTCTTGGTGGAAAAAGACAATGCAGAAGGGTGCGAAGATTTCTTCTGGTCTGCCCCTATTGACAGCGCAAATGAAACCAAAGGCTTGTCTGAGCAAACTTCATGGAGGGTTAAAGGAAGATACGTCGCTGAAGCCATCAACAAACCCTCAAGCTTCGACAAACCAAGCACAAGTGTAACTAAAGAGATTCCTGAAGAACCAAAGAAAGAATCGAAAGTTATAAACAAAAAAACCAAAACTCAAAGAGAGAAGCCAAAGGCCAGCTTCAATATACATAAATCAAAAAAGGAACTAGCTGAACAGAAACGCTTAAGAAATCAAAGATATTCAAAGAATCTGAATGAGCAAAAGAGTTACTGGCATTCCCAAAATCCCAACTATGTTCCTCCTAAGAAGGTCTCAACGGACAAAGGAAAGGAAAAAGTAAAGGAAAATTTCAGCCCAAGTTCTTACTATTCCAAGTCTAAGAACCGAAATTCAAGTTTCGGTCCGAACATCGCTCAGAACCAAAAGTCCACTTTCGGTCCGCAGACTAGTTTCGGTCCTAAGTCCACTTTCGGTCCCCCGACTAGTTCTAAACCCAACTTCTATACCCGGTCAAGTTTCGGTTCCACCAAGTCCCAATGCAAAGCATTTTCTAGGGAAGCCATCAAAGGAAAAGGAAATATAACATCAGTTCCTAAACTTCAAAATGAGAAATCATCAACTAACCCTAGGATACAAATGCAATCTAACAAGCAATGCAATACACTAAAATTTAAACAAGATCATACTAAAATCAAGGTGTATACCATTAAAAGGAAAGATCAAACCACTTTGATAAAAAGAACATATTTGGTTGATATTTCTACTACAATTCCTTTTTCTCTGAAAAACGCACCAGGACCCAAGAGACTTTGGGTTCCTAAATCTGCTTAAATTTGCAGGTAATCAGTGACGAGCAGTTCGATGATGAATGCTATATCGAAAGTGGCTGCTCACGTCACATGACAGGGAGGAAGGAAGAGTTGAGGGAGTTTCGGTCCCTGAAAGATGGTGGGTATGTTAAGTATGGAAATAATTCCTATGGTACAATCAAGGGATATGGCATGAAAACAAATGGAGAATTCTCGATTCGAAAAGTGGCTTATGTAGAAGGATTACAACATAACCTCATAAGTGTGTCTCAACTAGTTGTAGGAACAGGTCTGAAAGTGTCATTTGATGATGAAGGATCTTAAATAATTGAAAAACAATCCAAAAAGGTTCTCTTGAAATCAGAGCGAAAGGGAGAGATGTATCCATTAAATCTCAAACCGATACAGGGTAAACCAACAATATGTTTGCTATCAAAGGCAAATAGAGATGAAAGTTGGTTATGGCATCGAAGATTATCACACCTGAATTTCAAATACATAAATAAATTGGTGCTTGGTGATCATGTTAGAGGAATTCCTCTTCTCAGGTTCGACAAGGAACATCTGTGTGTAGCCTGTGAGATGGGTAAACAAAGCAAAAAGATCCATCCTACTAGGATCAATACAAAGATTGTTGAAGCTCTTGAACTATTGCACATTGACTTGTGTGGATCTTCGTCTATCGAAAGCATTGGTGGTAGTAAGTACATACTTGTCATAGTAGATGATTTTTCTCGTTTCACCTGGGTTTTCTTTCTTAAACAGAAATCAGAAGCAACTCCCAAGTTGAAGACATTTATTAAGCAGGTGGAAGTGCAACTGAAAAAGACTGTGAGAAATGTCAGGAGCGACAATGGATTGGAATTCAAGAATAACGACTTTGAGGAATTTCTGGCTGATAAGGGGATCACTCACAACTTTTCATCCCCGTATACACCACAACAGAATAGTATCGTTGAAAGACGAAACCGTTCCTTATGTGAGGCCGCAAGAACCATGCTTTGTTTTGCTTCACTTCCTTTATACTTCTGGGCTGATGCTGTTGCAACTGCATGTTACACTCAAAACCGATCCTTTCTTAATAAACGATTCTCAATCACTCCTTATGAGATTTTAAATAATCGAAAGCCCAATGTCAAATTCTTCCATGTGTTCGGTTCATGGTGTTTCATCCTCAACTCCAAGGAGAACCGAAACAAGTTTGATGTTAAAACTGATGGGGGCTTATTTCTTGGTTATTCACTCTTCTCAAAAGCTTACAAAGTTATGAATAAACGATCTAAAAGGATTGAAGAAACATATTATGTCACCTTTGATGACAATTACATAAAGAAAGTTCAAAGAAACAATAGTCACTTAGGGGAAATTTTTCCTACATCAGGACATGTCTCGGTTCCGATATCCAACTTGTTCGAGGAATACATCCGGTTATTCGATGAACCGAAGAAAGCGGCACACTCAGAGGCAAAAGTAGCAGATAACAAAATTGATAATCTCCAAAAGATTATTGATGATGCGGCAAAGGAAATGACAAGTGAAATTCCCAAATCTGGAGGTGATCAATCCTCTGCTGACTCTCAAATCAACGACTCAACGTTCAAGGGGGAGAGTTCATCAGCACCAAGTGCAACCAAGGTATCTTTCGAGGGGGAGAATTCTATACCGTCCCCATCTAATAAAGGTACATTTGATGGGGAGAATCCAACTCTCTCAAAGGAAGCAAACTTCGATGCTACAATTGGTTTCGCTTCGCCAGTCGAGGGGGAGAAAGAACAGGCAACTAACAAAGGCGAGAGTGATCAATCAGAATTTGAAGAAGAAGTGAATGTTGAATTGGATCCGGCATATGACCCAAATTATCCTCCATTAGTAAAATGGACCAAGAATCAACCTGAAGAACAAATTATTGGTGAATCTTCTAAGAACGTTCTTACTCGTTCTTAGATAAAAGCGAAATAGACTGCATTATTCTCTAAAGTTGAGTTCTGTATGTTTAACTCGTTCATCTCTAAAATCGAACCAAAAGCATTAAATGTTGCACTTGATCATTATGATTGGGTTCAAGAAATGCAAGATGAGCTCCATGAGTTCGAACGTAACCAAGTTTGGAGATTAATTCCCACACCAAAGGATGCTTCTATAGTTGGCTTGAAATGGATCTTTAGAAACAAATTGGACAAAGAAGGGAACGTTATTTGAAACAAGGCTCGGTTGGTGGTAAAAGGATATTGCCTAGAGGAAGGGATAGATTACGAGGAAACTTTAGCTCTTGTGGAAAGGTTGGAATCAGTTAGAATCTTCCTAGCATATGTTGCCCATAAAAACTTTGAAGTCTTCCAAATGGACGTCAAATGTGCTTTCTTAAATGGAGAACTAGAAGAAACAGTGTATGTTGAACAAACTCCCGGATTCATGAATGAGAAATATCCTGATCATTGCTATGTGCTGGATAAAGCAGTTTATGGTTTAAAGCAAGCACCGAGAGCCTGGTATGAAACCCTAACTCGTTTTCTAAAATTGTCAAAATTTAAGCAAGGTTCGGTTGACCCTACCTTCTTCCGAAAGAAAGAAGGCGAACATATAATGATAGTTCAAATTTATGTTGATGATATCATCTTCGGCTCTACGAATCCTAGCTTAACAACTGAATTCAGAAAGTTGATGGAGACTAAATTTGAAATGAGTGCAATGGGTCCAATTAATTTTTTCCGTGGTTTAAATGTTAGACAGGGTCCAGAAGGCATCTTTATCAACCAGGAGGCATACATAAAGAATCTGTGAACAAAATTTGGCATGATAGGTGACTCTAAAGTAAAGGTTCCTATGGAATTTGACACTAAGTTAACACCGTCTCTGGAGAAACTTGCTGTTGACATTACGCTTTATCGACAAATGATAGGGTCCCTTATGTATCTAACAGCTAGTAGACCAGACATTATGTTTTCTATTTGCTATTGTGCTAGGTTTCAAGCTAATCCAAGAGAACCTCACATGGTGGCTGTAAAGAACATCTTTCGTTATCTAAAGCAAACTTCATCTCTCTGTCTCTGGTATCCCTCCAAATCAGGATTCTTTATTCAAGCTTTTTCTAATGCTGATCTTGGAGGGTGTGGACTAGACCGAAAGAGCACCACAGGTGGATGCCAATTTCTTGACGGAAAACTTGTTAGCTGGTAGTCTAGAAAGCAAACATGTGTGTCACTTTCTACAGCAGAAGTCGAATACATAGCTGCAGCTTCTTGTACTTCTCAGGTTATATGGATTCAAAGTCAACTAAGAGATTACGGACTGAACATGAAGAAGATTCCCCTCTATTTGTGATTCAGAAAGTGCAATAAGGATTTGTCAAAATCCAGTGCAACATTCCAAAACTAAGCATATTGCACTTAGATATCATTTTATCAAGGATCATGTCGAAGATGGGAACGTGGAAGTACATTTTGTTCGATCCTCTGATCAACTTGCTGATATATTTACCAAGGCATTACTTGAAGCAACTTTTAATAACATTTTGCAAGGTCTGGGTATGATGGAAGCAGAATCAGTATCAAATCCTTAAATCTAGAACTAAAAGTAGAGAGGCAAAATAGAGCAACCGCTCGGTCTATTTTGGCTCTGGAATTTTATACAGCCGAAATGAACCGAACGCTCGGTCTATTTCGGCTATGTAATTTTCTGGAACCGAAATGCACCGATCGCTCGGTCTATTTCGGCTCATTCCATTAAGGAAAGTTTCAGTTGTAAATTTTGTATTTTCTCAATTACTTCTCGTTAAACTACTTTCTGTTTTTATTCTTTTTCAGAAAAATCAAAAATTCCAAAAATATTTTTTACTTTCTGTTTTTATTCATTTTAAGAAAAATCAAAAATTCCAAAAATATTTTTTACTTTCTGTTTTTATTCTTTTTCAGAAAAATCAAAAATTCCAAAAATATTTTTTTCTTCTATTTTTTATTTTCAGAAAAATCATATCATCATTTTTTTTTGTGTTTGTGTGGTGTGTTTGCTTAGGTCACAAGAGTACCAGTACAACATTCTTTGGAGGTAAGGCAGGTACCATTACAAGAACTAGTTAAGGGTCCCTAGAAGCATGCTGCTGCATGTTAACCAAAGCCTCTACGACGTTGAGCAGGCCTTATTGATTCGATCTATACCTATCGTTTCTTCCCAATAAGGTTGTTAACATTAACTCGGTCTAGAGCTACCTTACTCTTCTCATATGAGTTAAGAGTTTTTCTGCTTGGTCATGTTTTTCTTTAGCAGAAGGTACTTTCGGTTCTTTCACCACCTCCTTTATATTCTCCATCTACTTTCGGCTCATCAATGTAACCCTTGAGACTCTCGGTTCTTACCACTGAGGTTTTTGGTTACCCAAAGTCTGTGTTTACGATCTTAGTTATGTATACCACATGCTGAGTGAAACCCAAAATTCAACACCAATAAAGAATAGACGAGCTCTTACTTGTTACCAATTGAAATCTTATTTTTTTTGTGATCTTTTATGCATTTGTCTTAAACCAAGGCTTTTGCTTCCCATAAAGATCTAGTTTATTTTTTTAAAGATTTATATATCTTCTTTAGTCACTGCATAATATAACCGACCTGCTTGTTCAAGAGACCACATTGGTCTCACAAGTACTTCTTCCAACAATTGATCTTATGTTAAGTATTAATGTTCGGTTGAAGATAAGCTACCCTTAAGCCTATATCTTGAAAAAGATGCCTTTCAATGTTTCTCTCCAAACACTTGATCGTATTTTTCGGAAATCCACACAAGCACTTCAAGTCTGTTTTGACCTTGAAGGAAGCGATTCTTGCCCGGAATCACCTGCTTTCTGTCTTTTCTTAAGACATCACGCACATCCCATACACAATTGCTTTATTTCTTTATCATTTGTCACTCTATTGCACGACAATTTTATTTTCCAAAACTCTAGTTGTTGTTGGTTCAAGTCTTGTTTAAACATGGGAGTTCATGTTTCTTGAAGTCACATTGAAGTTCAAAAGACGATTAAGGATAAGCATTTGGCGCGTGAATTTGAACGATCCCTATCCGCACGCATGCTGACATATTTCTAGGAGCACCCAACCTTTCACCTAGCATTTTTTCAGGAGACGTTTTAGTGATCACGTCATTATCATCACAAATTTTTATCTCTCTCCTAGCAACGGTATATAAAGGGTTTCGACGATTCTTTGTCTTTTACCAGTGATAAAGTTTCTCTACTATAGCGGCGCTTTGAACTGTTCCTCTTCCTTCTTTGATCAATAATGGCGACTTCTTCCTCTACACAAGATCAGACTGCTTCTTCGGCATTTCGTTCCATTAAGCCAAATCAAAACATGATCATTGAACTTACTCCCTTCCTCTATGATTCCTATATGTTACAAGTTGTGGAGTGTTTGAAGTATTCTCCGTTGGTTCATGCCCTAACCTAATATGAAGTTGTTCCCATGTCTCTCTTGTCCCAAGTTTACTCTACTACAACCTTCAACATGAACAAAGAACGCATCTACTTTCAAATCCACTCCAAAAAGGCCTCTATTTCCAAAGGGAGGTTTTGTTCTTTACTACATCTTCCAGTGGATTCTTCTGTTATCTCTCCTGATTTCATCAACACTGCTCAGTTATTCTCAATGCTTTATGAAATGGGATATACAGATGTCCTGACCACCATTACAAAGGTCAAGAAGTATTGTCTACCGTCTCAATGGAACGGGCTTCTTACTCTTTTGATTAAAAGCTTGGCAGAACGAAGTGCTGGATCTGATGGCGCCAATAAAGGATTTCTGACCATACTCTATGGTCTTTACAACGGTTTAAATCTAGATTATGGGTCTATAATTTAGTCTCAGTTTGTGCAAAGTCTCAATACTTCAACTGATCATTCCGAAATTTCATGCGGAAGGTTCTGGACCATTATCACAAGGAGGGCTATTGATACTCTGGAAATTTCGGTGATGAAAGATGTCCTTATCGCTTCCATTGCCACGTTTCATACAAAGAAGATCATTCTTTCTGATACAACCAAGTTTCAACATTATGGTTCCATTCCAGAGACCATGTATCGTTGTGTCATTGTCGAAAGTAACGTGATGGCTGAGTATCGGAAAATTCCTTAAATGGAGCCAAGAGTTCTATCTCCGGAACAACAGGCTGCCTTGGATGCAGTTGACAAGCCAGAAAACCAAGGAAAAAGGGTAAAGAAGGAAACGACTGAGAAGGATGAATCTAAGCCTTCCAAATCAAAGAAGCGAAAGTCGGAGAAAGAGAGTTCTTCTAAGCTGAAGAAGGTAAAAAGAATGGCAAGAAAATCCAAGAGTCCGACTCCCCCAGACTCAGGTAACGACGATGATGAAGTAATGGAATCTCGTCAGGAATCTCCAAGAGGTAATACTCCACCCAAATCTCCCACTCCAACCAAATCTCCTTCTCATAAACTTCCAACCCCACCTCCATCACCGAAATCGAAAGTTACAGTTTCGGTTGTTCTTACATCAACCTCTGTTTCAACACCACCAGTTACTTCTATTTCCATTCCTACAACCACTTTCACCACTACAATATCACAAGCACCACCTATGTCTTGTACACCAGTTTCTTCTACACCTATTTCTACAATACCTTTACCTCCTATCATTACCCAAACCACCACCACTACACTTCCTGAACAGACAGTGGAGGTCAACGTATCTAATATGGTGGAAACTACTGACATCCAACCTCCTGTCATCACTAAACCACTTTCACCAACCAACTCAACCGGTTCTGGTGCTACTCTAGGTTGAGACAATGATGAGTATGACTCTACATACTTTAGTCCATATCGGCTTCAATATGATGAAGACAATGATGCTCCTGTCAACCGCCAACATTTGCAGAGCATTCATGAAAAGTTGGATCAGTTACTTGAAGATAACAAAGCTTATGGTGGGGTGGTTCTTAAAGCTTTTGTGGAGACTACCATAGAGCAATATACAAAGGCTATGGATGAATCAACTGATGCAATCAAAGAATCAGATTCTACTTGTAGAAAAGCCTCTGTCGATGTTGCTGAAGTTATTCAAACAATGCAAATCTTTTTGGATTCTTTAAAAGGGTATGCTGATACGAATGCTGCCAGAGTACGTGAATCAGTCGAATCTCTTTCACAGTCTCTACAAGAAGAACAAAAGAAGTTTGCTAATGTTCGTTCCTCCATCCAAGCCAAAAATACTTTCCTTATAAGTTCAGTTTCCTCTCGGCTGGACTCACTTCATGCCGATATTGCCAAAGAGAGTGCTTTGAGAGAAGTAATTGCTCACCAAGCCTCTACCATTGAAGTTCAAAAAGTTCACCTTGCTCAAGTCGAGAAGGAGATTACCTTGTTCAAAACCGAGAGAGCTGTCTTCCGAAGCTGTGCAAGTGATGTCAAGGACAATGTGACCAATCTCCTTGGTGCTCATGATCCAATTCTCACTCCATTAGAAATCATCTTGCTGGCAAACTGCTTCCTGCCCTTGCAATACTTCATGAGATGAAAGGTGTTTCGGAGCCTTTCATTACTCCAAAACAAGGGGGAGAGGGTGGACCACAGAAAGTGACTGCAACAACTGAAACTCTTAAACCAAATATCCCAGTTACAAAAGAACTGAAGGTTAATGTAGCTTCAGGTTCTGGTCCAACAAATAAGCAGAAAAAGATTGTCAATGACAGTGATAGTGATGCAGAAGAAACTATTGCTGAAGCCCTCAAACGGAATAAGAGAGATAAAGATTTGGATGACAATCTGAAAATAATAGAGGAGGCAGAGGAAACAGAGAGGCGTAACAAAGAAGAAGAAGATGTCTTAAAGTGTAAGAAGGCTCTGTTTCCTGAGTGGACTAGAGAGGTGCTAATCAGTCAAGCAATAGAGTCACCAAGTGTTTATTGGTTAGAATCGATTGCTTCTTTTGACTGTGACAATTCAAAGGACTCACAGTTTGATATGCCAATTACAAGGAAGGCATTTACATTCCATTGTTTTGAGTCAACTGTTAAGGTTCCTTTTCCTAGTCCAAAGGTTGACTGAGAGCTTATCGACTTTTACCTAAAGTATGGCCAACCTCAATACCTGACATGGAGTGCACAGAAAATTATAACTGTCAAGGTATTGAAACCGACACCTGCTGGAAGGTTTGTGAACGTGCATTTCAAGATTACTCGAGGGTCTACAAATTCGGTTTCGATGATTTCTTTAGCAGATCTTCCCAATCTCAATCCTCATGATTGGATATTACTATACAACATTCAGGTCACTGCTCCGAAGGAGTATGAACCGATTCTAGAGCACTTAAAAAGAATGTTGGCCTCCTACATCTATGAAGTTGCAACGATGGATCAGGAGATAGCAAAAGTGATGAACAAGAAGCCGACTGCCAAGACTACTCAAAAGCCAGGGGATGTGAACAATATGAAGATAGGGTAAATTGATTCAACACATCTGACTGTGATGTTTACTAAAGGTGAAGCTCACAGGTTTTTGTTTGCTCTGGTAGATAAGCACCTATTTTCTACTGACTGCTTGGAGCACATTATCAACTTGATACATCAGTGCAAGCAAAACTCAGATGCTGACAAGAAAAATTTCACTTATATGCTTTGGTGGTATATTACTTTTCGATACCATCTTTTTGCTATCATCCCGCGGATATTCAAGACGGTGAAGAAGTCTTCGGTTGTTAAACATAGTTAAAGTCTCGGTCCCAAAGACGCAAAGTGGGAGATTGTTGGGGCTTATTATGTTACGTCTTGGGCTTTTTGTATTATATCCCGATTGGGTCTGTCTATCCGTGATTTTCTCGTAGGGTTAGACTATATATATGCATGCATGTGTGCATTATATTTTAACAACTTTTATTACGTTTGATTATTTGTAACCCTAAAACACCTCTACAGTCGAAGTTCTTAGTCGAGCTCTTCTGAGGTGTTGAAGCATTAATCATTCAACATATTCAAGCCATATTAGTGTTTATATTTATGTTCTTAATTATTTACATGCATACAATCAATCGATCCTAAAGAAATATGTTCTAACACTTTGTTTTAACTAATTTATACATAACATTAACTTACAAACAAACATATGTATCATCAGAAACAATTACTATATACAGAATAAACAAAAAAGCTATCTATGTTTGTCTGTAAGTCACAATTAACATAATTAAACAAATACATGATATGCTAAACTTAGTACATACATATGGTGTGTATGTAAATGTGTATACTTATTTCTATTTGTGTTTAGAAAATAACTTGGATTTAAAAAAAAAAAAAAAAAAAAAAAAAACTTCTAAATGAGTAATAGGTTCTCATGGTGCATACGTTTGTATGTAAGTTTATGTTATGTATAACTCGATCAAAACAAAGCAATCAAACTATAATTAAGTTGTTAAAAAAATAAAACGTAAAAAACGACATTTAATCCTTGAAAAATAGAAAAATAAAAAAAGACCGTAGGTAATCTATAGGTAATACCTACGAATTGCCTACAGATAAAGGTAATTTGTAGGTAATCCGTAGGCATTTACCTACAAATTATCTACGGTATTTTTTTATTTTTCAATTTTCAATGGTTAAATATCGTTTTTTTACTTTGATTGATTTTCTTGAACCAATTTATACATAACATAAAGTTACAAACAAACGTATGCATCATTAAAAACCATTACTATTTATATAATAAACAATAGCTATCTATATTTGTCTATAAGCCACAATTAACATCATTTAACAAATACATGATATACTAAACATAGTACATACATATGGTGTGTATGTAAATGTGTGTACTTATTTCTATTTGTGTTTAGAAAATAACTTGGATCTAAATAAATAAATAAATAAATAAATAAAACTTCTAAATGAATAATGAGTTTTAATGGTGCATACGTTTGTATGTAAGTTTATGTTATGTATAACTCGGTCAAACCAAATCAATCAAAGTATAATTAACTTGTGAATAAAATGAAACGAAAAAAACGATATTAGATCCTTGAAAAATAGAAAAATAAAAAAAGACCGTAGATAATCTGTAGGTAGTACTTACGGATTGCCTACAGATAAATGTAGGCAATCCGTAGGTATTGCCTATAGATTACCTACAGTCTTTTTTTATTTTTCAATTTTCAAAGGTAAAATATCGTTTCGTTTTTTTTTCACAACTTAATTATACTTTGATAGCTTTGTTTTAACCAATTTATAGATAACATAAACTTACAAACAAACGTATGCATCATTAAAAACCATTACTATATATATATATATATATATATATATATATATATATATATATATATATATATATATATATAGAATAAAAAAAAAAGCTATCTATGTTTGTCTTTAACCCACAATTAACATCATTAAATAAATACATGATATACTAAACATAGTACATACATATGGTGTGTTTGTAAATGTGTTTACTTATTTCTATTTGTGTTTAGAAAATAACTTGGATTTAAATAAATAAATAAAAAAAAAAAACTTCTAAATGAGTAATGGGATCTAATGATGCATACGGTTGTATGTAAGTTTATATTATGTATAACTCGGTCAAAACAAAGCAATAAAAGTATAATTAACTTGTGAAAAAAATAAAACGAAAAAAACGACATTTGATCTTTGAAAAATAGAAAAATAAAAAAAAGACCGTAGGTAAATACCCAAGGATTGCCTACAAATAAAGTTAATCTGTAAATAATCCGTCGGTATTTACCTACAAATTACCAACAGTATTTTTTTATTTTTCAATTTTCAAAGGTCAAATATCGTTTTTTTTTTGTTTCATTTTTTTTCACAACTTAATTATACTTTGATTTCTTTGTTATATCCAATTTATACATAACATAAACTTACAAACAAACGTATGCATTATTAAAAACCATTACTATATATATAATAACCAAAAAGCTATCTATGTTTGTCTTTAAGCCCCAATTAACATCATTAAACAAATACATGAAATACTAAACATAGTACATGCATATGGTTTGTATGTAAATATGTGTACTTATTTCTATTTGTGTTTAGAAAATAAGTTGCATTTAAATAAATAAATAAATAAAACTTCAAAATGAGTAATGGGTTCCAACGGTGCATACGTTTGTATGTATAGTTATGTTATGTATAACTCTGTCAAAACAAAGCAATAAAAATATAACTAACTTGTGAAAAAAATGAAATGAAAAAACGACATTTGATCCTTGAAAATTGAAAATAAAAAAATACCATACGTAAACTATAGGTAATACCTACGGATTGCCTACAGATAAAGATTACCTACAGATTAGCTACGGTACTTTTTTATTTTTCAATTTTCAAAGGTCAATGAAAGTTTTTTTCGTGTCGTTTTTTACAACTTAATTATAATTTGATTGCTTTGTTTTAACTAATTTATACATAACATAAACTTACAAACAAACATATGCATCATTAAAAACCATTACTATATCTAAAATAAACAAAAAACTATCTATGTTTGTCTTTAAGCCACAATTAAAATCATTAAACAAATACATGATTTAGTAAACATAGTATATACATATGGTGTGTATGTAAATGTGTGTACTTATTTCTAGTTGTGTTTAGAAAATAACTCGGACTTAAATAAATAAATAAATAAAAACTTCTAAATGAGTAATGAGTTCTAATGGTGCATACATTTGTATGTAAGTTTATGTTATGTATAACTCGGTCAAAACAAAGCAATCAACGTATAATTAACTTGTGAAAAAAATAAAACGAAAAAAACAACATTAGATCTTCGAAAAATAGAAAAATAAAAAAATACCGTAGGTATTCTGTAGTTAAATATCGACGGATTGCCTACAGATTAAGGTAATTCGTAGGTATTTACCTACAGATTACCAACGGTATTTTTTAGTTTTCAATTTTCAAAGGTCAATTATCGGTTTTTTCGTTTCGTTTTTTTCACAACTTAATTATACATTGATTTCTTTGTTATAACCAATTTATACATAACATAAACTTAAAAACAAACGTATGCATTATTAAAAAACCATTACTATATATATAATAACCAAAAAGCTATCTATGTTTGTCTTTAAGCCACAATTAACATCATTAAACAAATATATTATATACTAAACATAGTCCATATATATGGTGTGTATGTAAATGTGTGTACTAATTTCTATTTGTGTTTAGAAAATAACTTGGATTTAAATAAATAAATAAAAAAAACTTCTAAATGAGTAATGGGTTCTATTGGTGCATACGTTTGTATGTAAGTTTATGTTATGCATAACTCGGTCAAAACAAATCAATCAAAGTCTAATTAACTTGTGAAAAAAATGAAACGTAAAAACGACATTTGATACTTGAAAAATTGAAAATAAAAAAATACCCTAGGTAATCTGTATGTAAATACCTACGGATTGTCTACAGATAAAGGTAATCTGTAGATAATCCGATTACCTATAGATTACCTCCGATATTTTTTTTATTTTTCAATTTTCAAAGGTCGAATATCGTTTTTTTCGTTTTGTTTTGTTACAACTCAATTAAAAACCATTACTATATCTAAAATAAACAAAAAAACTATTTATACAAAACATAAACTTATAAAGAAACGTATGCATCATTAAAAACCATTACTATATCTAAAATAAACAAAAAACTATTTATGTTTATCTTTAAGCGACAATTAACATCATTAAACAAATACATGATGTAGTAAACATTGTATATACATATGGTGTGTATGTAAATGTGTGTACTTATTTCTATTTGTGTTTAGAAAATAACTTGGATTTAAATAAATAAATAATAGAAAACTTCTAAATGAGTAATGGGTTCTGGTGTGCATACGTTTGTATGTAACTTTATCTTATGTATAACTCGGTCAAAACAGAGCAATCAAAGTATAATTTAGTTGTGAAAAAAATAAAACGAAAAAAAACGACATTAGATCATTGAAAAATAGAAAAAAAAACGTTGGTAATCTGTAGATAATACCTACGAATTGACTACATATAAAGGTAATCAGTAGGTAATCCGTATGTATTTAACTACACATTACCTACAGTATTTTATTATTTTTTAATTTTCACAAGTCAAATATCGTTTTTTTCGTTTCGTTTTTTTTTCACAACTTAATTATATTTTGATTGCTTTGTTTTTACTAATTTATTCATAACATAAACTTACACAAAAATGTATGCATCATTAAAAACCATTACTATATCTAAAATAAACAAAAAAGTATCTATGTTTGTCTTTAAGCCATAATTAACATCATTAAATAAATACATGATGTCCTAAACATAGTACGTACATATGTTGTGTATGTAAATGTGTGTACTTATTTCTATTTGTGCTTAGAAAATAACTTGGATTAAAAAAAACAAAAAGAAACTTTTAAATGAATAATAGGTTCTAATGGTGCATACGTTTGTATGTAAGTTTACGTTATGTATAACTCGGTCAAAACAAAGCAATCAAAGTATATTTAAATTTTGAAAAAAATAAAACAAAAAAAACAAAATTTGATCATTGAAGAATAGAAAAATAAAAAAAAGACCGTAGGTAGTCTGTAGTTAATACCTACGAATTGCCTGTAGATAAAGGTAATCTGTAGCTAATCCGTAGGTAGTATGTAGTTAATACCTACGAATTTCAATTTTAAAGGTCAAATATTGTTTTTTTCGTTTCGTTTTTTTCACAACTTAATTACACTTTGATTGCTTTGTTTTAACCAATTTATACATAACATAAACTTACAAACAAACGTATGCATCATTAAAAACCATTACTATATATAATAAACAAAAAGCTATCTATGTTTGTCTTTAAGCCACAATTAACATCATTAAACAAATACATGATATACTAAACATAGTACATGATATATTAAACATAATACATACATATGATGTGTATGTAAATGAGTGTAGTTATTTCTATTTATGTTTAGAAAATAACTTGGATTTAAAAAAAAAACACTTCTAAATGAGTTATAGGTTCTAATGGTGCATACGTTTGTATGTAAGTTTATGTTATGTATAACTCGGTCAAAACAGAGCAATTAAAGTATAATTAAGTGCTGAAAAAAAAAAACGACATTAGATCCTTGAAAAATAGAAAAATAAAAAATGACCGTAGGTAATCTGTAAGTGAATACCTACGGATTGCCTACAGATAAAGGTAACCTGTAGGTAATCGGTAGTTATTTATCTACAGATTACCTACAGATTACCTACGGTATTTTTTTATTTTTGAATTTTCAAAGGTCAAATATTGTTTTTTTTCACAACATAATTATACTTTGATTGCGTTGTTTTAACCAATTTATACAAAACATAAACTTACAAACAAATGCATGCATCATTAAAAACTATTACTATATATATAATAAACAAAAAGCTATATATGTTTTTCTTTAAGCCACAAATAACATCATTAAACAAATACACAATATACTAAACATAGTACATACATATGGTGTGTTTGTAAATGTGTGTATTTATTTCTATTTGTGTTTAGAAAATAACTTGGATTTAAATAAATAAAGAAAAAAAACTTCTACATGAGTAATGGGTTCTAATGGTGCATACAAACGTTTGTATGTAAGTTTATGTTATGTATAACTCGGTCGAAACAGAGCAATCAAAGAATAAGTTAGTTGTGAAAAAAAATTAAACTAAAAAAACGACATTAGATCATTGAAAAATTGTAACACCCCGAGATTCAGGTGCATTTCTTTCACCCTTATTCTTTGTCAATTGGTCATGATTGGTCCTTGAGTGGAGGAAACCTTGCAAGTGAGTACGCTGGGCGTACTCATGCACTTATTTTGGACGCGGAGTCGCTTGGTACATTGGGCGTACCCATCGTTACGTCGGGCGTACCCGGCCCAGATGCAAAACCATATTAAGACTTGTGCACTATTTAAAGGATGCTAAGGCTCATTCCTAAGCCTCCGTATCAGTGAGTAAAACCCTAAGAGAGAGCCTTCCGTCATCCTTAGTGAGTGCGTGTGTTCTTGGAGCTAATAGTGCCTTGGTGTGTTATTGAAGAAGGAAGAAAGAAGCTTGTGGAGACTAAAAGCTTGAAGTGTAAGCTTGGATCTGAGATCTACAGAGAAAGGAGCTGCATTTAGAGGTATAAAGTTCAAAACTTTCCTCTTCTTTTTAGTTGTGGTTGCATGTGCCATTTCTAGGGTTAAAAACCCCAAAGGTGGAGACTTTATGAGTGTAAGGTGCTCCATGGTCCAAGATCTATCCCTTTTCTGTAGTATTTTTCTCAAGATCCATAAAGTCCCCATTTTGGTCGATGATATGAGGTCATGCTTAAGTTCTACGCCTTCTAGGGTTAGAGAATGAGATGTTTTGGGTGCTAGTGACTTATTCAGCCATGCAAGGGCTTAAGGTCATCGACTTTCTGGTTTTGGAGGGTTAGATATGGTCAGACCTAAAAGTTGGACGTGGGTCTTAACTGTTTAAGACCCCAAGAGCTGAAGGACTGAAACTGGGTATTACGCCGCGCGTAATTCCAGTACGCACAGTGTAGGGGGTGGCATATCCCGATCCTCTGATGTTATCGGTTACGCCCAGCGTACATGTTTGGTACGTGCAGCGTAACCCGAAGGGTTGACTTTTGTTGACTTTTAGGGTTTGGTCAACTTTAGGGTATTTGAGCCATGTGAAGGGTAAAATGGTCTTTTATCCTCATAAGAGTATTAAGAGAAGGGATGGTCTAGCCTTGGGAAATGTGTTGATATCGAGTACTTATTTCATATGATTAGGCGGAGGCTTGGCCTTATCCCACGAAGTCCGAGATTTTCGAGATTTGCGAGTTACCGAGCTACACGAGGTGAGTCTTCTCACTATACGTTACTTATAGTGGTATTTATGTGGACCGGAGGGTCTTAAGTGTTATGTATAAGACTATGTGAATCTATGTTCTACGTGATATTTGTATGCTATATGGTTGTGTAGACCGGACCGGAAGGTCCAACGATACAGACCGGACCAGAGGGTCCAACGATTTAGACCGGGCCGGAGGGTCCAATGAATCTACGGGACTGGAGGGTCCCGCTGAGACACATCGACCGGAAGGTCGTATTATAGCCTCGAGTGGCGTATATGTTGTATGTGGTATTTTGGGGAACTCACTAAGCATTTATGTTTATAGTTGTGTGTTATGTGTTTCAGGTACTAGTGATGAGCGTGGGAAGGCGGCGGCATGATTCGTACACACTTATGGAGTTTATGTTTGAGATTCTGGGGAGATGTTTTGTGATGATAACAAATGATACAATATGTTTTGACAATATTTTATGAGTATGTGTATGTTTTAAAAATGAAAAATTGTTTTCAAAATTTTACGTTGTTAGAAAAATAGAAAAAAAACCATAGGTGTGTAGGTAAATACCTACGAATTGACTACAGATAAAGGTAATCTGTAGCTAATCCGTATGTATTTACCTACACTACTAGAAAATAGACCTTTAATGACGCGCAATTTATGACACGCGGTGATTTATGACACGCAAAAGCACGTGACCTAAAAATAATGTCAGCTCTCTAGAAATTTTAAGGATTTAGAACGCGCAATTTTGCGTGCCCTAGAATAAGTGTTAGAAAAAAAACACGGAGGGCACTAATTATAAAACATGCGTCATCTAAACATGTCGCTTTATATTTTTTAATGAAACGCGCTCTTTAGTAATAAGCGGGAAAAAGAAAAACCCAAAAATTAGAAAAGCCCGCTTTCACTTCCCTCTTTACCTTAGCCCGCTTTCACTTCCCTCTTTACCCTAATCGGCGATACTTCTTTCCCCTTCCCACATCGACCGCTAACTACTTCCCCAATCGTTGACATCGTCGACCTAGCCTCTTACTTCTCCTAATTTCTCTAAGTCTTAGCTAGGGTTTTTTTATTGGAGACGTTGATCGGTGCCATATATTCCCTCGCCAATGATTTCAAAGAGTATTTGGGACTCAAACTTGGTATTTTATCAGCATCATATATTTTGCAATTTCAGAGATGATATAGAAGATGAACAATATTGATTAGAGGGTGTCAAGCTAACTGAAGCTGAACAACGTGAGCTAACGTAATCAATCTCCTTGAAAAAATTTACATTAAAATCTTTACTTTTGTTTTGTACCTTACGTTTAAAAATCATATACTTGTGCAGATACAAGAAGCAAATATATGATCTAGTTAAGAAGCAATCTCAAGAGGATGATAATGTTAACTGATACTTATATCACCTGATATTGCACAAAAGACTGATCTGAATTCTGAGGTATACACTTTTGTTGATTTTTCTTTTCGTCAATGTTGATTTGTTGAAACTCTATATATGGTAGATTACATATGGATCAGTACTGAATTTGATGCATGAAAAGACAATATTCCGACTTCATTCACATGATATGCCATATGGGTCAAGCAGTGGGTAGCAACCTGTTACAGGTTTTCCTAACGTAATGATGCCAATAGCTACTGGGTATGTTAATGGTGTTTATAATTATAACTTTATATCCACATTTCACATGGTTAAAAAAATGACATAATTCTCGAGTATGCATGGAGACTCCAACCTCATAAAAAAGGGGCATGGGAATACATCCCATGTTCAATGACCACCAACTGTTCGATGAAATGCCCCACTCAACTATCATACCATTTCTAGTGAAATTTGTTACTTTTTGTGTAGGTTCAAAAGTGCTATGGACTTTCTGTTGAGTATGAAGGAAATCTTGCCCTAATAATTCGGATGAGCTTGGAAGTGTATTAACAAGTCAAGACTAAATCTTCAAGTGTTTATTTTTTAGAAATGCAATTGAATTTTTCTAATCTTCAATTGAAGTTTTAGTTATTTATGCCAAAAAACCTTGGAGTATATCACTACTCATGGTCGACCAAAATCCACCCTTGTAACCCGATTAATTCAAGGTTTTGAGACGGTGGCATTCAAGACTAATTTTGAGTCATGGCCATCAGCAGCTGCACATCAAGCAGAGAATAAAGGAAAAGTAACAGGTAATAACAACCTACTTTCATTCATCGTTTGTATTTTTTTTACTATAATTGGATGATTATTAACTTACTTTCAAGATGCATGCAGGCCTTGCCGACTTCAAATGAGATGGCGCAGGTGTATACATGTTGCGTCAATCATGAGTTGTCACCAGTTTTCTTGATCTTTATTCTAATACTGAAATGCTGATGCATGTAGGCCGTTTTTCGCTTCCTAGATTTAATGATTATCGATCTAACTTTTTGCAATTATTTCATTGTTTAAACTGTAGGTTATTACAGATTTTGACAAGACATTGACAAAGTTTTGGGTTGATGGATTTAAAGGACACTGTATTTTTGTGATTTATTAAAAAATTTGAATGAATAACACATTCGTTATTGTTAAGATTGTATCAAACCGGATGAAATTTGACCAGAATGGTAACCTAGTAGCTTTTACAGGTAAATTCTTGATTCATGGTTTATATAATAAGATTGAATTGGTTTTGTTTCTTTAAAAGTATGAAAATTTATGGTTGTTTCAGAGAAGTTGATTCATAGTTTGAAAAAGAATGAGCATGCTCTTGATATTGCTTCTTCTTTACATGATAACTTGGGTGAAATTGATGAGCATGTGATCGATGGTGCCCCTGTGAAAAAGAGAACCAATGTGCTACTTCTTTGTGATCACATGGGAGTCAGGTGCTTCAATTGGTGTTTCCGTTATTGAAGGTTGCAGTCAGGTGCTTCAACCGATGGTTTGTCATTTTCTCAACTATTGTATCTTGGACAGAGACATCGTTCTAAAAAACGTGAGAAACGCACGCCTTAAGGCACGCCTTGAGGCGAAGCGACTGCTGATCGAACTAGAGGCGCCGCCTCTGTGGTAGGATTTGATATGTATGCCTCGTAATAGTGAAGCGTATAGGAATCGGTTGAGGCGGAACGATTTTCAGAAGCGCACGCCTTCAAAATTTTAGTCTAATTTTTACTTATTTTGACTTAGTCTAATTTTGACGATCCCATCCCATGGCCAAATTCATTACTGGAACGTGTTTTTACCAAACGGAATTGCTTCAATTTGCAATTGGGATCGTCAATTTGGCTTTTGGAATGTTGAATTGGAGATTGACGAGAAATTGATTGTCGACTGAAATTCCAGTCTTATGCTTTGATACTTAGTCTTATGCTTTGATGCTTCGCCTAGTACTTTAATGGATTCAAGTGACATTCCAACTGAAATTCCTCTCTCTCTCTCTCTAGCTTTTTCAAAATCAAATTACCTTTTAGCATATTCATCCTTATATAGTTTCTATTTTTTGTAATTACAGACTGATCTGGTTGATGTTCGGATAACAATCCATCAGGGGAGGAATCCATTGCAGTTTTGTATAAGTAACTAGTTTATTCATATCTTGTTTCTCTCTCTCTCTCTTTCCCCCCCCTCTCTCTCTCTTATGTCCAAATCACATTTCCTTTCTATATTATCTCAAGTAGCAGCATAGTTTTAAGGAAAAAGCACAGCTGATGTGCTGTAGAAGAGATTCACAAACTTATATAATCTTTGGCTAAGCTCTCGTAATCTTTGGCTAAGTTCTCAAATTGTTAACTTGGAGTGGCTTCTTGTAATCTTTGGCTAAGTTGTCAAATTGTTAACAGGAGTTCCCAAATTTCTAATCTTGTTTTTCTATTCTCATCCAGATAATACTTGTCCACGAGAAGTCCTTTGAAGCTGATAAATATTCCTCGATGAAATCTATATTCTTTTCAGCTCAGGTAAGTTTTCTTATGGTAAAAAAATATGTTGCCTGGAAAAAAAAATTGAAATCCATAAATACTGCAAAAACTTTTCTACCTTAGTAAATTACATAAATGGACCTTGTAGTTTGGTGGAATCCAATTTTGATTTTTGTTGCATGGCTCGTCCTTGTGGTTTCATTTTATGTGAAGCGTTGGTCCTTGAGTCATTGAATCGTTAAATCTAACTACTCAGCTGTTAATTTTATTAAATATTGCCATTTTGCCCTTGGGGCAAACTAATAAAAAACACACCATACGGTCCAAATTTGTAATTTACTATATGTATATGCATATGCATATCTATATATTTAATTATATTTACAAATAAAAAACACACCATTTTGGACCCTATGGTGCTTTGTTATTAGTTTGGTCCAAGGGCAAAATGGTCATGTTTAAAAAACTAACAATTGAATAGTTAGATTTAATGATTCAATGACTTAGGGACCAAGGCTGCACATAAAATGAAACCACTAGGACGAGTTGTAATACCTTTTCTTAACGCACCTATGATAATATGTATTGGTTGTAGCTAAATGAGTTGTATTTGTTTGGATATAGGACATATGGTGGTCAAATGAAGTTGTGTACAAAATGTTATATGAAATGGATGTGGGAGTATTATGTGGAAGCTACAACAGGTAGGTAAGCTTCAATTTCTACCTTTTAATTTCTCTCATAAGTTGAAAATTTGATTTCTAGTTTCCATGGATCCAACCTTAATGTTTTTCATCCTCAAAGGTAATACATGTTTGCTGAAGTACCAGACGACTACGAATAGATATAGACTCTACAAATGTTCAGGTGGGTATTTTTTTTTCTGAAATTCACATAACTATATCTTTGATAGTCATGTTTGTTTGTTCGGTTGTGCAAGGACAATTAGATGGAGTTTGACAGCACATGCAGCTAGGGAAGTGGATTGGAGTGGGATAGCAAATAGAACAAATGTAGCTAGGGTAATTGTTTTCTGAATTTGGTGTAACTATATCTTTGATTTTGTTTTTCATCTTACCTTTTATGATTTGAGTATGAAATTTTATTTTATATTATGCAATGGATTGTATTTTTTGTATATGCTATTTTATTTCTATTATGAGAAATTAAATGCAAATTTAATTTGAAAATTAATAAATATATAAATTTATTTTTTTTAAACATTTAAATTTACGATACGCAAAAATGTGTGTCATCTTCTTTTATGACATGGCCTTTCTTGACAGGGGCTTTCTTGATACGCATTGCGTGTCATTAACACGCGCGTCGTAAGGTTACGACACGCAAATGCGTGTCATCTTCCTTTATGACAGGGCCTTCCTTGATACGCATTGCGTGTCGTAAACGCGCGTCGTAATTGCGCGTCGTAAATGAGCGTCGTAAATGCGCGTCGTCTATAGACGACGCGCAAAAGCGCGTCGTCTATAGACGACGCGCAAAAGCGCGTCGTCTCTCTTTATGACAGGGCCTTCCTTGACACGCATTTACGCGTCGTCTGAGCCTTTTACGACGCGCAATGAGCGTCGTAAAAGGCTGTTTTTCTAGTAGTGCTACAGATTACCTACGGTATTTTCATATTTTTCAGCTTTCAAGGTCAAATATCATTTTCTTCGTTTCGTTTTTTTTTTCACAACTTAATTATATTTTGATTGCTTTGTTTTAACTAATTTATTCATAACATAAACTTACAAAAAAATGTATGCATCATTAAAAATCGTTACTATATCTAAAATAAACAAAAAACTATCTATGTTTGTCTGTAAGTCACAATTAACATCATTAAATAAATACATGATGTACTAAACATAGTAATACATATGTTGTGTATATAAATGTTTGTACTTATTTCTATTTGTTCTTAGAAAATGTTACAACCCAAATTAAATTCCGTTACATAATCCCGTTTTAACTAACGGAATTCATCGCTTTATAAAAAGTTCCGTAATATTTGGAGTCGCCAATAAATACATATTTATTTATTTATATTTCATGTCATTATTATTCAGTATAAGTAAATATAACTTGTTAATGTTAATCTCATTAAACAAAATAAAGTTATATTACTTTTCAACCACTTCACCCGGGTAAAAAGTTTAAACCCCGTTAAACTTTAGCATCAGGTAGTCGTGTACCGGGTGTAATACCCGAGGCATATATAAAGGAGATGAATACCAATTTGCATCCTTTTTACCACCTACACACTCTCTCTCACTACTTTCTCTCTCTAGACCCGATTTCGACTCCAAAACCGCGATTTCCGGCTTCCAAACGTAAGATTTTCCTTCCTAACTTGTTCTAAACATACATCATTGTATTTATAACTCAAAAATCCTATGATTGGGGGGTAAACAAGGAGTTTACAGCCTAAGAAGCTCCTTAGGCCGTAAACACCCCAAAACATGGCCAAGGTCCCATTTTTCCTTCCTTTCGGCTTATGTACTAATTAAGGAAATTACCTAAGAGGGTTTGGACATCAAAACACAAGTTTTTAGGGCACAAAAGAGAGTTTACGGGCCAAGCATATTCTTAGGCCGTAAACACCCATTTTCCATGAGAAATGGCCCCAAAAACTCATCCAAGGAATGTTAGAATTAAGACATGATTTTAGGAAATGCTTAGGGCCATTAAACAACACATTTTGAGGGATAATATAGAGTTTACGGCCCAAGCATAAGCTAGGACTGTAAACTCCCCCAAACAACACCAAATGAAGGCTTAAACCCCCAAATTGGTCCTAGACACTCACTAGAAATTATATGGGATTGATTTAAGGGCCTTAGCATCCATTTTTGGGAGTGAACAAGAGTTCACGGCCAAGCCTAGGGGCTTACAGCCGTAAACTCCCAAGGAGTGGCCTGTGGGCCGTAAACTCCAAGGGAGTAAACTCTTGGACTCCCCCGTAACTCTTTTTTGGCCTTGTACAATCCCCGAGAACCACCTCTAAGCCCTAAGACCCCGAATCAATGCTAGAATGTCTAAATGTATTAATAAAAAGCATAAAATGATTAATTTCTTGTAAAACACATATTCCACATGTTAATAGGGTCTTAAAAGGTGTACAAGTCCTTATTTGGTACCAAACGCTCAACCGACACTTTCACCCGATTTACCCGATTTACTCGGTTTCAGGTGAGTTCATAACCCTTAAATGAACCGTTCAAATGTTGTTATATGTTTTAGGGGGGGGGGGGATACAAGTCAATTATACATGTTTATAAAAATTAATCACATGTGATTCACTATTCGTAGTTCAAATCACATGTGATTTACCACTATGCCTTATAAAAGAACTTTGCGTTTTCAAAACTATTTTGGATAAATAAACAATTTTCTAAATGTTCTTTTTGGACAAGATTTTTGTTAAATAGATTTTCTTATAAAATGTAACCACACTAATATATTTATATAAGTAAGACTTGAAGGACTTAGGACCGATAGCTCGCCTTATTTCCTGTTCTAGTTTGATTGTGGGCTTAGGGTAGTTGTTATCCGTCTGACTGTCATTGATTTCTTAGTTATATATCATATATATTGGTGTTGGATACGAGTATTTTCATTCCATTCGATGCCTAATATACTAAATTGACAAGAACCATACACACTAAGTTAACTATAATAGGTATAGTTAAGGCCACTACTACTCGCTACTGTCACTACTCTACATACTATAATACACACTATTACGAGACTATACAAGAATGAGAGAACACACTACGAACTATATAAAAGACCACTACACTATAATACAAGAGGAAGCACTAATCAGGAAGATACACACTAATTCACTACAAGATACTCTACTCGCTACATACTCTACCCAGAGTTTTCCGATAGGAAGATGACGGTACATGTATAGATCTATACGGGGCAGACACTATTACATCCCGACTGTTAACTTCAGTCCGAGCTATGCAAGCCCAGGGATGACGCTACTTCACTACACTGTACATGACCGGGAAGGTCATGGGGTTCTCTATTACTCACACTATCAGTCGCATACAAGGAATACACTAACTCCACACTAAAATACTAAAACTAAAGTATAAGTTAATATCCCGAAGTAAATAAGTATCTATTACAAATAGGAGCCTGCACCACTATTACTCTAACTGGCATAACTTTTCCTATCACACTACCTATTGGAGATTCACTAATATACTTTTACAACAAATGGTTTTGACTGATGAAAATTTCATACAACTTAAGGGTTTTCATTTACAAAGTAATTTCTGGAAAATATAGGATTTTCTAGGGTTTTCTACTACTTATTGATGTAAATTGCATCTTTTCACACTATATGTTCTAATGCATTTTATACAAAAACTCACACTAAACTCTTATGAACTCACCAGCTTTATGATGATACTCGTTTTCAAAATCACTTGTATCATCAGGTCAAAGATAGACAGGTACAGGTGCAACATTTTGGAGAAGGTGGAGCATACAAGATCCATCTCTTATTTTTGTATTGCTTTTGGTGTTTGTTGAACATTACAGAATACACTTGTAATTAAACTTACTATGAAATGAAATGGTTGCATGCTTCTTGTTTTTACTATTATGCAATTGTGATGATACTGTACATGTCGTCCTCCACCCCGAAACGTATTCCGCCGTCATCGGTTTTGGGGTGTGACAGATTGGTATCAGAGCATTGTTTATAGTGAATCAAGTATATCAACCTATAAAAGATATACGAACTATAAACACTTCGGGACTAAAACACTCTGACCAAGAATATATACTGTTAAGTATTTAAAAGATTTAACTAAGTATATATATACACACATCTCTATAAAACACAGAACTCAGTATCACACTAGAACAGAACAAAAGTATTAAGATTGTTGAACAACACAATTGGGCTTAGAGGCATATAGTCACATTTGGGGGGATGTAGCCTGATCAACTACATTTTCCTGGCAGTGACTAGCATGTGCCTAAGCTTGGTTGTTGTGTTGCAACAAGTCTAAAACTTACCAACACTACCACAATGACGTTACCATAAGAATACTATTGGAGTATTCTGTATCTCTAAAACATACATATGTGATAACTAAAAGGGTCGTTACTGGTAGGACAATAGTTGCTAAGTAGATACACCACAGTTACATATGACTAGGGCGCTATAGACTCAGAATCTATAGCCTTTGCTTCATTTCCTGTTCTTGTTTGATTGGGGATCTGGAGTTAGGGTTGCTTATTCGAAGGACTATCTTGCTTCGGTTGCATGTAATTGGTATGCACTACGCTAGGGGTGTTCGTTTGGATGGATTGGTTTGATCCGATCCAATCAAGTGAATCCAAATTGATTTCGGTTTTCAAAACATATATCCGAATAGTCCAAACTAAATTCAAATCCGATCCGATCCGATCCAATTACAATTCGGTTGGATCGGTTTTTATAATTCGGTTTTCAAAAACCGAAGCATTTTAAAACAACATATAATTATAAATTACCCAATTTTACACAAGAAGCGAAAACAAATTATTTAGTTGTGATTTTAAATTTATAAACAACTACTAAAAAGATATATTATAGTTAAATATTTTATAGAAATATTTCATAGATAAAAAACTTTTGAGAGATAATACATATTGATGTTTTTTTATCCGAAGAAACGTTTTGAACCTATTTGGAAAAATAAATTACAAATTTAATAGATAACTATAGATATATATTATAAATAAATAAATAATAAATGTTTATTCGGTTTTTTTGGACTATTCGGTTCTTATTTTATAAACCAGAACCAATCCGAAATCCAAAATAATAATTCGGTTGAGTTGAAAACCAATCCAAAAATCCGAATATCCGAAACAAATAGTCCAATCCAAATTGTCCAATTGGACAATTCGGTTTTATCCAAATAGTGAACAACCCTACACTACGCAAGTATTGGGTCGACTAATAACGATTCAAATTATAAGTATCTTAGAGTAGTATGTCTATTAACCTTTCTATCCCCCTTTCTCACGTAGATAGCATGGCTGGCTTCCAGCATCCCGGTGATCCGTACTATCCAAACCAGGGCAATGGAGGATGGCTCGATGAGGAGTCAGACGATGAGCACCCGATCCCTTTGGATGATCATCATGCTGAAGGCTTCTCGGATAGCTCCAACTCCGAACCGGAAGTTAACAACCAACCTCCTGAAGCTCCGAACCCCAACCCCCGTCCGGCATTTCAGGGTCCCACTCCTATGTGGGCCATATCCTTGCACCGATGGAGCGAGGAACAGGGCCAGCCTTTACCTTATAATGGAGACCGAAACTTCTACAACATAAGCGAAGGAGGATCAGGGGATCGGGTTCTGCCCATCATGATCCGAAGGATTGCCAGGAATGTCGAGCAGGGTCAAGCAGCTATTGGTCGAGTTGTAGAAGTGGATGCTAACACAAATCTCAACACTGTTCGCATCCGCCAACTCGAAGAAGCCATGGACAGGACAAGGAGAACCAATGACGCTCTGCAGCATCAGCTGGCTGCATCCCAAGCCAAAGTTAGGGAACTCCGAGCATGTCAAAGGATTCATGATCGACACCTTCATGAAGTTATGCGTCAGATAGCGGATCTGAGGGTTCGCCCAACAAGTAACCATCGCCAGTAGAAGACGTCTAGTACCTCACTCTTTTGTTTAAAGGACTACCCTTTACTCTCTATGTTCCGTAGATCTCTTGTCTGTAATCATTCCTAGCTTGAAAGTACCCTAACTAGACCTCTAAACTGCCAACATTTTCCTGATGGTTTGATGTAAGACCTACTGTTAGGTCAATTTTCATAAACTTGTATTACATCATTTATACCAGTATATTGGCAGTTGACTACTCTATTGCTATGACTCTCATTCTGATCTTGGATTATGTTGATTTAATCCATGAAACACTCTATTCATATTCGCAATAGACTCTTACTATTGCTATCATTTCTCTTGTCTTCCAGTGAAAGATGGCTCCACGAAAGCGTCCAAGCAGAGGAAGACCAGCAACTCAAACCGCTCCTCCACCACCTCCTCCTCCGTAGTTCGATCCAGTGCTGTTCCAAACGGCGGTGACTACGGCTGTAACAGCAGCCATGGCTCAAATGAACTCCGGTGATGCAAGCGGTGGTAACTCTAGGTTTGATGAAGTCCACCAAAGAGTGCATGGATGCACTTATAAGGACTTCATGAACTGTAAACCTACCTTCTTCGATGGTACTGCAGGAATTCTGGCATTGTCTCAATGGTTTGAAAGAACCGAAGCTGTCTTTGAAATGTGCTCTTGTCCCGAAGAGAGCAAAATCAAGTTCGCAACCGCCACTGTCACAACTAGGAATTTTGTGTCTTGCAATCACTACACTCAAGTAAAATGTAGAATAAAAAACTTAAGAGCATGTATGATACTTACTCTATGACAACAAAAAAAATTCAATCCAATACACCATACAAGTACTACAAATAGTCAACAAGCAATTGGAAACCCTAGAAGTTCTTGTTAGGTCCATTTTGGGCTATGACTTCCTTATTGGACTCATTGGTCCAATAAGCTTCCAATTTGACTATCATGGGCTTAGAACCTTTAAATGGGCTCTAATTGGACCCACATTCATTTATTTCAACATTTTGGGCCATATTGGGCCTAGAATGAAATAAATTAAATATTATGAACCATAATTAACCTAAACTAGCCCAACAAAGTATAAAAATCACACTTATATTTTATAGGGCCAACAATCATCAAACCTAACTCTAATATGGGCTTAGGGGCATTAAAGCCCAAAAATCTCTTCTCCCCTATCCAATCTCGGCCCAAGCCCAAAGAAAAGGGAGAGTTGACCTTTGTTGCCACCTCATAATTATTCAAAGGTCTTCCATGCAACTTATCCCATATATCCATGCAAACATCACTTCAAGGTCTCTCTTCTTCTTCCTCTCTCTAACTCTCGGCCGAACACACACACACATACACTCACCAAAAATTCCTTTCATCCTCTCTATGTCTTGAAGAACATCCCCTCACTCTTTCTTCAAAAATTTCGAGATCTAAGGAGCATTCAAGAAAATATCTCCACAAATTCTTCACCTAAGGTAAGATCAAGTTTGGATCTATGATCTAGGTATTTTGTTTTATCAAAATCTTCTTCTAATCCATGTAAAAATCTTGATCACTCTCCTAGAAACTCTCTAAATTCGAGATCTTCCAAGGAAAGGTTGCTTAGGCCGAAAATCACATCATTTTCTTCCATCTTTTCTCCAAAACCGAAACCACACCCAAAGGTGAGCATCATACCCCCTATTTTTCGGTTTTATAAGTTTTGTGGGGGGGGGGAATACAAGCAAATGTGTAGATCTATGAGTATATGTATGCTTTGTATGATTTCTATGCTTATTTACATGTTTATATGTGATTTTGGTGTTGAAACTAGTCAAAAAGTCCTTAAAATTGAGATTTGCATTAGGATGTATGAAACAAGTGTTCAACATATTATTACACACAAAACATTTCTAGAGAAATAACCAAGTTGGTTAAATTGAACTCATTGGGCTAAAAATCCCATTTTTGGACTCAAAATGTTAAAAATAAAAAGTTAAAGGGCCCAAAATGACAAAATACAAATTCTGATGGATGAAATGATTCAAAACAGTTTCAATGAGGTATTTTCCAGAAACTTACTCTTTAGAAGGATTAAAATGTGAATTTTTAAGCATAATGGGCCAAAAATGAATTTTTCGGCCCAATAAAGCCCAATATGCAAGATTTTCAAATTAGAGGGGCTGAAACTGTGATTTTCTGTAAAACAGGGGACTACTAGTGCTCCAAGTCCATTTCAAGGGTTAAAAATGCTTTTCATATTTAAAAGGGACCAAAAATGCAAAAATTTTCTATTTTGGAGCAAAAGTGTAAAAACTGCGAAAATAAGGGTTTCAGCCGAGAAAAACTTTATTTGATGGACTAAAACTGTTTTTCAAATAACTTTGGGCTGAAAAATAACTTTTCTACAAGTTTTGATACTAAAGTGTCAAGAAAAATAGTTTGAGGACTAAAATAGAAATTATTTTATATAAAGGGTTAAATGTGTAAATTATCCAAAAGAAAAGGGGCTGCAATAATGAAGCATCCTAATGTTTTAAATAATAAACTCGTCATGATGAAATACTAGCACCTCGACTATCGGCAAATTATAATACACCTTCAACACCAAAATCGTTGTCAAACGACTTGATTCGGTCTCGAATCAATAGTGAATCCGAAATTACTAACACGACGAAACTTCAATACACACACGGAAATTTCGGGAAGTCAATACACACGTGAGAATACACCATACATCGATACACCGTCCTTGGGCCCAAAAGTTTCAAATCATGTTTGTTGGGCCTAGCTAGCCCAATGGCATGATCTTTAGGCCCGAAGGAAACTCGCTTACATGTAGATGGGTCTTACATGACCTAATTTCGTGTAAAAGGACTTTTACAGGCTTTGTGCTGTTGGACCCCAAGGGCCTTCTAGCGCTGCTAGTAAAGTCGAGAATTCACCAAATGCAAGTCGGGCTAAGGGCCCTTCGCATTCACGATAGCCTTGAACGATTTACGGAAAATATTGGGGCTTCGCACCCTCTTTTCCTCCTCGGTCGTGGGGCTACATGAAGTCCGGGTGTTTGGATTAAGTGAATAGTGCGAACGACGCCTAAGGGATCGTTTGTATGGTTGTAAACTTGTCATTTTCATTAATGTGTGTTTATAACAATTCACAATCCACAATTAATCCAACGTCACCGGGACTCAACGAATACACCTGTCGTAACGATATAACAAGATATAAATTATTTGATGCAAAGTAGTAGGAAAACATCGGGTTTTCCTAGGGTTTTCAATTAATACACCTACGAGTTACATACCAAGTTTTACAAATCGTTCTTTTACATTTATAGAAACAAACAAGCATACTTACGGATCTTCACACTTTTTATACTAAGTTCTTTTCAGAAAATATCGGATTTTCTGGTGATTTTCAAAACAATACAAACCACTATATTTCAAACAGTACTTATAAACTCACCAACATTTCATATGTTGACGTTTTTCAAAATACTTGTATTCTCAGGTAACAGGTAAACCGAAGGAAAAATGTACTCAGTGATGTCTTATTGTGTGTTTAACTAGTATTGAACAATCTACTTTTGAGAATGTAATGTTTTGAAACTATGTACTGAATGTAAACGCTACCAGTTGTAATATTCCAATGCTTGGTATTGTATGATGTTATGTTTCATGTATATTCATGGTGATGGTATTCAATTGAGTCACAACAGCCCCCGGACGTTTCCGCCGTCTGGTTCGGGGGTGTGACAGCCACCCTCACTAATAGGTCCTTCACATGGTGGAACGGCCATGTCAGTGCACTCTCCTTGGTTACAGCCAATGCCATGGGCTGGGACACTCTAAAAGATCTCATGAGAGGGGAGTACTGCCCTAGGGGCGAAGTTCAGAAACTTGAGGAGGAACTCTGGAACCTCAAGATGAAAGGGACTGACATAACAGCTCATACGGCCAGGTTCTGCGACTTGGCGGCTATGTGTCCCAACATGATCCCATCCGAAAGCAAAAAGATCAAACGATACATCTGGGGTCTAATGCCCCCGTATCGAGGAAATGTTCTGGCCTCACGCCCTACCACCTTCGACAGCACCAAGGAATTGGCCCAGAGTCTGATCAGCCAGTAAGTCTCTTCCACTCCAGCAACAGCAACCCCAGCTACCACTGCACCACCCGATTCATCTGACAGAAAGAGGAAGCGTATGGATAAGAAGAAAGGCAGGAAAACTCAAACCTCCTCCAAGGACCAGCAAATTGTGGCGGTCCATGCTGCCACCACTCCAGCCGCACCTGCACCGACAAAAGCTTATGTTGGGAACCTACCCAAGTGTCCCAAGTGCCCTTTCCACCACAACGGCCCCTACCGTGAATTACAGTGTTCCAACTGCGGCCGGAAGGGCCATATTGTCCAATTTTGTAGGGACCCGCCCAAACCTATCTCGCAAGTTCCAGGTTCGGGAGTGACCCAGACTTGTTACGGCTGCGGTGAAGCTGGCCATTTCAAGAAAAACTGTCTGAAGGCTGGGAATGCTGGGGGAACTGGAAGATTACTCGCTATCAGTCACACTGAAGCAGTGGCGGATCCCACAGTAGTCACGGGTACGTTTCTTCTAAACAACTCTTACGCCTGTGTCTTATTCGATAGTGGTGCAGAAAGAAGCTTCATAAACCAAAACTTTAAACACCTACTTAAACAATCCCCACAACCACTAAAAAAACATTCATCGTAGAAATGGCTAACGGGAGACCGAAAGCTCTAACGAAATCTACATAGGTTGTACCCTCACGTTAGACGATCACTCATTTCCAATCGATCTTATACCAATCTCAATCAAGAATTTCGATGTCATTGTTGGTATAGACTGGTTGAGTATTCATCGCGCCGATATCCTATGCTTCGACAAAGCCATACGCTTGAAATTCCAAGTCACGAAACCCTATTGATCTATGGAGATAAACCCGGTATGAGCCTTCGTATCATCTCCAGTATTCAGGCCCAGAAATATTTGCGTAAGGAATACCGCGCCTTTCTGGCTCACGTCGTCGACACAAGTCAGAAAGTGGAAGATTCAAAAGACATCCCCGTTGTATGCGATTTCCCTGACGTCTTCCCAGAGGATCTTCCAGGTCTACCTCCCAAACGTCAGGTTGAGTTCAGAATCGACCTAGTGCCAGGAGCTACCCCCATAGCTAAGTCGCCCTATCGTCTAGCGCCTGCTGAGAAGCAAGAGCTATCCGGTCAACTTAACGAGCTGCTTAGCAAGGGCTTTATAATACCAAGCTTCTCACCTTGGGGAGCTCCGATCTTGTTCGTGAAGAAGAAGCACGGATCGTTTTGTATGTGCATCGATTATAGGGAACTCAACAAACTCACGGTCAAAAATCGCTATCCTCTCCCTTGTATTGACGACCTATTCGACCAACTACAAGGAGCGAGTTACTTCTCCAAGATTGATCTTAGGTTCGGGTATCACCAGTTACGGGTACTAGAGGAAGATGTTCCGAAGACAGCTTTCCGAACCCGTTACAGGCACTTCGAGTTCGTAGTGATGCCCTTTGGACTGACTAACGCTCTCGCAGTATTCATGGACTTGATGAATAGGGTGTGTCGTCCATATCTAGATCAGTTCGTCATCGTCTTTATTGATGACATACTCGTTTACTCTCGAAGCGAGGAAGAACACAGGGATCATTTACGATGAGTCCTGGAAACCCTACGGTCAGAGAAGTTATATGCCAAGTTCTCTAAGTGCGAATTTTGGATCCGAAGTGTAACAGCCCAAAATCTCAAGTATGGTTAAATTGCATTTTGGGGTATTTTAAAGGGGAGACTCGGCGAGTTGGAGCCAGACTCGCCGAGTAGGATCGCAGAGTTGGTTGCGGGTTCGCGACTGGACTCGACGAGTCCAGGTATGGACTCGGCGAGTCGACGCAATTCAGCAGAAACCCTAGCCGTTTCGTATTGGGTCGTATTTAAGGGTTGTTATGTCGTCATTTCACGTCTTTTGGCCGATTGTGGAGAACCCTAGACGATTGTGGCATTTGGAGCAAAACTTGGAGGCCATTATTGACTTTGAAGGAATTGTGGTGCAAGAAGAGGACGGATTTCGGCCAAAGGAAGAGCAAGGGGGTCGAGTTTTGAGGTTTGGGGACGCAGAGAGCATGTTTTCAGGTAAGGTTTCGGATCATTCCTGTTATTTTGATGTGTACACGAATTTAGGGTTTATGAAACCCATTTGGAGATTTGATGGATTATTATGTTGTTATGCAAAGGTTTCTACCTTAGTAATAGGATGATTAGAGGTCCAGAAGTCCCATGAGTGTGTATCTCGGGAAAAACGTATCTCAGGAAGCAGTTGGATCGACTGCATGGCGTGGACTCGCCGAGTCGGATGATCAGACTCGGCGAGTAGCTTGAAGATTCACTGGGACTCGCCGAGTTGTTCTTCAGACTCGGCGAGTGGAGTCGGGGTGGCCCCGCGATTCTTCCAGGAGTGACTCGTCGAGTCAAAGAGGATACTCGACGAGTAGAAAGGGAATCTCAGAGGATTGAAGGACGACCAGACTCGCCGAGTCGCCAGGGAACTCGCCGAGTCCAGTCGAGCTGACATTGGACTGTTGACCAGAGTTGACTGGTGTGATTCTTAGGGTCAGTTAACGTGGAAGATAGAAGTATTAAATAAGGGATATATGATGTTACAGGGAGCTTGCAGCTCGGAGGATCAAGTGCAAGGCATTTTAGGAGTTGCTATCTTCTAGTGACCGCGAGGTGAGTCTTCTCACTATACTGTACCCGGAAGGGTTTGACTGTGTGACCGGAAGGTCGGATATGATATGTGATATGTATGCTATATGTGGTATGTTATATGTTATATGTGCTATGTATGTTATGGGCCGGAAGGCGAATATGTTATGGGCCGGAAGGCGATATGATGTGTGATGGACCGGAAGGTCGGCGTGGGTAAGGCCGGAAGGTTTACCCAGCAGGGACGGAAGTCCCCTGAGACACATGGACCGGAAGGCGATGTTATGTGGATCGAAAGATCCGGGCCGGAAGGCGATATTATGTGGATCGAAAGATCCGGGCCGGAAGGCGTATGTGCGTAAGGTATATTGGGGAACTCACTAAGCTTCGTGCTTACGTTGTTTATGTTATGTTGTTTCAGGTTCTTACAGTAACGCGGGATGGCAACGGTTCGATTGTACACACCGAAGGAAGAGTTATGTTTTGGAGGATCCTGGTCTTCTATTATAATGAAAAAGAAACTATGTTTTGGAAATTCGAATGTAAATAAGATTTTAAGCAAGTGTTTTTAATATTAAATTGATTATTTAAATGAAAATTTTGTTTTTGGAAATCACGGTGTTACAAATTGGTATCAGAGCCTTGGTTTGAGGGATTCGGACGCGCCTACGGGTAAATCTGGACTCAAACTAAGGAAGTAAGAAAAAGTTTTCCAAATAAATGGTTTTCTAAAAGTGAATAAGAGTTCAAAGAGAAAGCAAGAAGGAGCAGTGTGTACAATCAGCCAGAGCCAAACGGTGATTTCCCAAAATACCCTTGCTTTTGTATTATGAAATATCTATTATGCACTTTATGAGACATTATTGCATGCTAGAGACAGGCTAGGTACTTCACATCTTAGGACTAGAGTGGCCTGATTTGTGATGCCTTAGTCTAGGGTTTGCTGTTATATGTGCGTTATGCTTTTATGTGTATGTGATGAGTGAGAGTATCTAGTTAGAACGCACAAGGGGTAAAGCTACGGAGTACAGAGGTACTTCCGAGGATGAGCCGAGAAGGTGGAGCTACCACAGATGGGGAGTCCTATGTATGCTTCAATGCTCGAATGCTGCTTGCTTTGTGCTTTGTGGAGTTATCGATGATGGGAGTCAGCTACCAAGTGAGTATGACGATACTCAGGAGGTAGAGGGCTGGCATCATTGGGAACTCTTCAGCAGCTGATAGCAAAGAAGTGGGAGGACAGCGGAAGGGACTAGGGAGTAAACCTAGCCAGATGAGTGCGCTGGTAGAGTAGAGGATTTCGCTGGAAAGCGAGCACGCGCGATGAGATTGGTGAAAGAGCAGGTTTATCAGCTACTTAGGGACTCTGGAATGGTCCGTGTGGAAAGTATGGGTAGATGTGGCAGGTAGTATGGGCCCGTACTACTGAAAGCAGAGGACCCATACTTGATACAGGGGGCATTTTGAAGGTCCTAAGGAACAGATTGAGGGGTGATGTTATGGTTCGGATACCATACATCGGAGCAGATACAGAGTGATGTTATGGTCAGGGCACCATACATCGGAACAGATTGAGATAGATGTTGTGGTTCGAGTGCTATACATTGGAGCAGGTTGAGGAAGGGTGCTATGGTTCAGGTACCATACACCGAAGCATGTTGAGGAAGGATGTCATGGGATGAGTACCATGGTTCGTAGTGGATGATGCTTGTGGCTATCTTGTTATCCGGTTATCGATCGGACGAGCACGAGCGAGCAGGATGCGAGGATTCGCGAGATCCGGCGTGATGAGGTTGCTGCATTGTTGCGGGTTGAGTCGCCAGAATTGTTTGGGTCGATCAGGACCACTATGATTGAAGTAGTTTGATGAGCGATATGCGGCTTTCGCAGAGACGGCTGCCGCGGCGGTTGCAGCGGCTGTAGCAACGGCTAAGAAAGGGACTAGTCGAGGTTTTCGGTATCGGGACTTCTATTATGCGAAGCCTCCCACATTCGATGGAGTTCAGGACTCGATTGTTGCTATGAGATGGTTATCAGACATGGAGGGGTGTTTCTCCACGAGTTTATGCCCTGCTGATCAGAGGGTGGGGTGTGCTCTGAACCTGTTGAGGCTCGGGGCGAAGGGTTGGTGGAGATTGACCACGAGGTCATTTTCCGATGCGCAGAGGGCTGCGGTTTCATGGGATCAATTCAGAGGGATGTTCAGTACTCGCTATGTTCCGCGAGATGAAAAGGAGAGATTGGCTCGGGAATTCCTCGAACTGAAGCAGGATTTGGAGTCGGTGACTGAGATCACCAGGATGTTTATTGAGAGGGCGATGTTTCGCCCTGAGTTCGCTTCGGAGCAGGCTCAGATGCCCGATATTCGAGTAAGCTCAAGGGGGTATCAGACAGTTCGTGTCTGCGCGGAGGTGCGAGACTGTAACAGCCCGGAATTTCAAATATTGATATAATTATGATTTGGGGGTGTTTTAAGAAGGGACTCGGCGAGTTGGAGCCTTGACTCGCCGAGTAGGATCGCAGACCGGGTCGTGGGTTCGCGACTGGACTCGACGAGTCCGATATGGACTCAGCGAGTCTACGCTGTCAGCGAAAAACCCTAACCGTTCAGGTTGGGACGTATAAGAGGCACTCATTGGCCGTCATTGTTCAGTTTAGCCTTCTGGGAAGAACCCTAAATCGAGTGGGTGCATCTGGAGCAAAGTCTTAGGGCCATTGTTGATCTTGGAAGAATTGTTGTGCAAGGAAGAGAAGGGATTGGCTAAAGGAGCAGCAAGGGAGTCACATTCTGAGGATTGGGGACACAGAGGATACAATATTCAGGTAAGAACTCGAATTATCCTCTGCTATGTTGATGTGTTATGGGATTAGGGTTTGTGAAACCCATTTGGAGATTAGATGGATTGTTGTGTTGTTATCCAACGTTTATAACCCTGTATTAGTACCCCTTAGAGGTCCAGAAGGTCCTATGTTTGTATATTCGGGGAAATATGTATCTCAGGAAGCAGTTTGGTCGACTGCATGGCGTGGACTCGCCGAGTCGGATGATCAGACTCGGCGAGTAGCTTGAAGATTCACTGGGACTCGCCGAGTTGTTCTTCAGACTCGGCGAGTGGAGTCGGGGTGGCCCCGCGATTCTTCCAGGAGTGACTCGTCGAGTCAAAGAGGATACTCGACGAGTAGAAGGGGAATCTTAGATGATTGAAGTACGACCAGACTCGCCGAGTCGCCTGGGAACTCGCCGAGTCCAGTCAAGCTGGCAATGGGCTGTTGACCAGAGTTGACTGGTGTGATTCGTAGGGTCAGTTAACTGGAAGGTAGAAGTATTAATAAGGGATATATGATGTTACAGGGAGCTTGTAGCTCGGAGGATCATGTGCAAGGGACTTTAGGAGTTGCTATCTTCTAGTGTCCGCGAGGTGAGTCTTCTCACTATACTGTACCCGGAAGGGTTTGACTGTGTGACCGGAAGGTCGGATATGATATGTGATATGTATGCTATATGTGGTATGTTATGTGTTATATGTGCTATGTATTATGGGCCGGAAGGCGATATGATGTGTGATGGACCGGAAGGTCGGCGTGGGTAAGGCCGGAAGGTTTACCCAGCAGGGACGGAAGTCCCCTGAGACACATGGACCGGAGGATGTGTGATGCACCGGAAGGTCGGCGTGGGTAAGGCCGGAAGGTTTACCCAGCAGGGACGGAAGTCCCCTGAGACACATGGACCGGAGGGTCGGGCCTGGAAAGGCGTATGTGCGTAAGTTGTATATTGGGGAACTCACTAAGCTTCGTGCTTACGTTGTTTATGTTATGTTGTTTCAGGTTATTACAGTCACGCGGGATGGCAACGGTTCGATTGTACACACCGAAGAAAGAGTTGTGTTTTTGGAGGATCCTGGTCTTCTATTATAAAGAAAATGAAACTATGTTTTGTAATTCGAATGTGAATAAGACTTTAAACAAGTGGTTTTAATATTAAATTGATTAATTAAATAAAAATTTTATTTTTGGAAATCACGGTGTTACAAATTGGTATCAGAGCCTTGGTTTGAGGGATTCGGACGCGCCTACGGGTAAATCTGGACTCAAACTGAGGAAGTAAGAAAAAGTTTTCTAAATAAATGGTTTCTAAAAGTGAAAAAGAGTTCAAAGAGAAAGCAAGAAAGAGCAGTGTGTACAATCAGCCAGAGCCAAACGGTGATTTCCCAAAATACTCTTACTTTTGTATTATGAAATATCTATTATGCACTTTATGAGATATTATTGCATGCTAGAGACAGGCTAGGTATTTCACATCTTAGGACTAGAGTGGCCTGATTTGTGATGCCTTAGTCTAGGGTTTGCTGTTATATGTGCGTTATGCTTCTGTGTATATGTGATGAGTGAGAGCATCTAGTTAGGATGCACAAGGGGTAAAGCTACGGAGTACAGAGGTACTTCCGAGGATGAGCCGAGAAGGTGGAGCTACCACAGATGGGGAGTCCTATGTATGCTTCAATGCTCGAATGCTGCTTGCTTTGTGCTTTGTGGAGTTGTCGATGATGGGAGTCAGCTACTGAGTGAGTATGACGATACTCAGGAGGTAGAGGGCTAGCATCATTAGGAACTCTTCAGCAGCTGATAGCAAAGAAGTGGGAGGACGGCGGAAGGGACTAGGGAGTAAACCTAGCCAAATGAGTGCGCTGGTAGAGTAGAGGATTTCGCTGGAAAGCGAGCACGCGCGATGAGATGGGTGAAAGAGCAGGGTTATCGGCTACTTAGGAACTCTGGAATGGTCCGTGTGGAAAGTATGGGTAGATGTGGCAAGTAGTATGGGCCCGTACTACTGAAAGCAGAGGACCCATACTTGATACAGGGGGCATTCTAAAGGTCCTAAGGGTCAGATTGAGGGGTGATGTTATGGTTCGGATACCATACATCGGATCGGATACAGAGTGATGTTATGGTCAGGGCACCATACATCGGAACAGTTTGGGATAGATGTTGTGGCTCGAGTGCTACACATTGGAGCAGATTGAGGAGTGGTGCTATGGTTCAGGTACCATACACCGAAGCATGTTGAGGAGGGATGTCATGGGATGAGTACCATGGTTCGTATTGGGTGATGCTTGTGGCTATCTTGTTATCCGGTTATCGATCGGGCGAGCACGAACGAGCGGGATGCGAGGATTCGCGAGATCCGGCGTGATGAGGTTGCTGCATTGTTGCGGGCGGAGTCGCCAGAATTGTTTGGGTCGATCAGGACCACTATGATTGAAGTAGTTTGATGAGCGATATGCGGCTTTCGCAGAGACGACTGCCGCGGCGGTTACAGCGGCTGTAGCAACGGCAAAGAAAGGGGCTAGTCGGGGTTTTCAATATCGGGACTTCTATTATGCGAAGCCTCCCACATTCGATGGAGTTCAGGACTCGATTGTTGCTATGAGATGGTTATCAGACATGGAGGGGTGTCTCTCCACGAGTTTATGCCCTGCTGATCAGAGGGTGGAGTGTGCTCTGAACCTATTGAGGCTCGGGGCGAAGGATTGGTAGAGATTGACCACGAGGTCATTTTCCGATGCACAGAGGGCTGCAGTTTCATGGGATCAATTTAGAGGGATGTTCAGTACTCGCTATGTTCCGCGGGGTGAAAAGGAGAAATTGGCTCGGAAGTTCCTTGAGCTGAATCAGGATTTGGAGTCGGTGACTGAGAGCACCGGGATGTTTATTGGGAGGGCGATGTTTTGCCCTGAGTTCGCTTCGGAGCAGGCTCAGATGTCCCGATATCCGAGTATGCTCAAGGGGGAGTATCAGACAGTTCGTGTCTGCGCAGAGGCGCGAGACCGTGACAGGAGGCCGCCATGTGGCGTGAGCTAGAGGTTGAGTTGCAGTTGCGTGAGATGAGGCAGGCCCCGATGCAGTCGCAGTCGGCGCCGAAACGGCCCATGCCGTAGACGTTAGAATGGGGGATCGGAGCGGTCACACTTGTGGGAAGTGTGAGAGAGATGGCACCGGAACTTGTTGGCCCAGTGGTGCATGCCGCAAATGCAGAAAGGAGGGGCACGGTGCACGGGATTGTCGGCAGTCAGTGCCAATTCGAGATTTCAGGAGTTGTTATCAGTGTCGGCAGGTTGGACATTTGAGGGTCAACCGTCCTCAGTTTCCTGCAGGACCGGTGCAGGCTCTAGCATCGGCCACCTTGAGGAGTTCAGGAGGAGGACAGGATGGAGCAGAGCCCAAGGGCTCAGGGTCGCGCTTATCGGCTTGCGGCAGAGGGAGACGGAGCAGTGCCGGAGGCAGCTGCGGGTATGATGCTCTCTTGATGTCTTGAGTAGCTTGCGTTGATTGTGGCGTATTGTTTGTGCTGGTGTCTGGTGTGGATTTCGATGCAGTATTCGTTGTTTCGCGGGTTTGGCATGGTTATGAATTGGTGCTTCAGGTTTTCGCTTGGCATTCGTTGTTCCCTGTTGGTTTAGTATGATTATAGTTTGGCGTTTTGGTACCGGTAGCCTTGTGCGGTTTTCGATGCGATGTTCAACCTTTGGCAGGTTGTGGGTTTGGTTATGGGTTATTGCTTGGGAATTCCGTTGGTCATCGTTCGTGAGGGTTGATAGTGGAGATGCGGCACTGGGTTGAATGACGGGTAACATCTGCAGTTGTGGAGTGGATAATTGAAAGATCGGATTCATTTGAGCGGAGTGATCAGGGAGGAGATGTGTTTTGCTGAGGGTTGCTTACGCTTGTGGGAAGCAGTCAGTGGGTAAATGTTCTCCTTGTGCAGGATGGTTCTGAAAGGTCGTTAATGACGATCGGTGGCAGTTAGTCAGTGCTTTAGTGGGGGAGAATTGTAAAATTCTCCGGGAGATCGGTGAGTATGTAAGGGTGCTTAGCTGTTGGGAGTCAGCAGTGTTTGTCAGCGCAAAGTATAGGCCGACGAGAGCGAGTGTTGGGTATGCGGGGCGAGATACAGACCTAGGGCATTTGATTGTGGAGGCCGAGAGGAGGTCGGGATCAAGTTTGAGTAAGTAATCGGAATTTTGCGATCAGAGTATTGGTACGTTTGAGGTACGAGATGGGTTGTACTGCAGTAATCCCACGGGATTATGTTGTGCATGTTTCTAGAGCTGGAACCGGAAGGTTCCTAGAGTTAGAACCTAAGGGTTCGCAGAGTTGGGTGTACGGACCCATAGAGATATAGCCTCGAGTGGCTAGTATGTGTTATGAGAGTCGGTCCAGTCATACTGGAGACTCTGTTGGTATTGCTGGATCAGTTTGAGATTTGCGGATCGCGTATGTGCAGTGTGATTGCATTGGAAGGTCTGGCCCCGGGTTAGTGATCTTGTTTAGCTAAGGCAGTGATTCTGATGAGGGGAGAGAGTACATGGGATTGAGAGCCCCTGCAATGGGAACCAGAGTATGTGGTTAGCGGTTACGCGAAAAGGGTGGTGTCGCTTGGGGCGAGCACCGTGGCACCGGGTGGAGTGGCATTATGGCCAAGAGGGTTCCTTGGAAAAAGGAAAAGAGGAGGGTGTAGCTCCGAAGGGGTGCAAGTTCACAAAAGTGAGAGCTGCAGAGCAGAGCTATGGATAGAGTATTTCGAGTATGGTTGTGAGCATCGTGTTCGCGGAAGGGGAGTAGGAACCCATCCGGTTGGGATGTTTGACGAGACTCAGGATGGATGCAAGGGAATAGAGAATCTGGAATTCTCAGTGTGATTCTGATCAGGGTATAGGACGGATATTAGTGGTTCGTCTTGGGAGATGTTCGAGGATATCATCAGTGAATCGGGTTTTTCAACCTGCGAGTGTTGGGGGTAGTTCAGTATGTGTATGTGGTGGCAAGAGGGAACTTGTGAGAGTTGACCTGAGAGGGAGAACGGATCTCTCAGTCGGTCCGGAATGGGCAAAGTGGGCTTTGGATCGGGGATCCGGTGGTTCAGGGTTTCCTAACCCTTATGGGTTGAATGATCGTTGAGATTTGGAGCAGAGTGCATCTTGGGTAATTTCCGATTACAGAGAGCGATGAGCAGTTCAGAGTTCGTACTTTAGTTGGCAAAGCAGACTCAGCAGGTTAAAGAGAGTAAGTGATCGTTTAGAGTTAACAGGAAAATTATGCAGGCAGACGCCGTTACGAGTATGTGATTCAGGTCAGCGACCTCGTATTTCCGACGGGGTACTTCGATTTAGGAAGAGGGGTAAATGGGGGGCCCCGGTATGTTGGGTCTTTTCGTGAAGGTGCGAAGGTAGGAAGGGTGGCCTATCGTTTGGAGCTGTCAACGGAATTGGGACGGATCCATGACACTGGTATGTGTCGCAGTTGAAGAGGTGTATAGCGGATGAGTCAGCAGTGGTTCCATTAGAAGCCATTCAGGTGGATGCAAGCTTGAATTATGCCGAGAAGCCAGTGGTCATCAGAGAACGGGAGATCGAGGTTCTGAGGAATAAGGAGATACCTCGGGTGTTAGTTCAGTGGCAGCATCGGAGGGGATCGGAAATGAACTGTGATCTGGAACGTGGTATGTGGGAGCAACATTCGGGACTATTTTCAGAGTGAGACTTCGAGGGCGAAGTCTAGTTCTAGTGGGGGAGAGTTGTAACAGCCCGGAATTTCAAATATTGATATAATTATGATTTGGGGGTGTTTTAAGAAGGGACTCGGCGAGTTGGAGCCTTGACTCGCCGAGTAGGATCGCAGACCGGGTCGTGGGTTCGCGACTGGACTCGACGAGTCCGATATGGACTCGGCGAGTCTACGCTGTCAGCGAAAAACCCTAACCGTTCAGGTTGGGACGTATAAGAGGCACTCATTGGCCGTCATTGTTCAGTTTAGCCTTCTGGGAAGAACCCTAAATCGAGTGGGTGCATCTGGAGCAAAGTCTTAGGGCCATTGTTGATCTTGGAAGAATTGTTGTGCAAGGAAGAGAAGGGATTGGCTAAAGGAGCAGCAAGGGAGTCACATTCTGAGGATTGGGGACACAGAGGATACAATATTCAGGTAAGAACTCGAATTATCCTCTGCTATGTTGATGTGTTATGTTATTAGGGTTTGTGAAACCCATTTGGAGATTAGATGGATTGTTGTGTTGTTATCCAACGTTTATAACCCTGTATTAGTACCCCTTAGAGGTCTAGAAGGTCCTATGTTTGTATATTCGGGGAAATATGTATCTCAGGAAGCAGTTTGGTCGACTGCATGGCGTGGACTCGCCGAGTCGGATGATCAGACTCGGCGAGTAGCTTGAAGATTCACTGGGACTCGCCGAGTTGTTCTTCAGACTCGGCGAGTGGAGTCGGGGTGGCCCCGCGATTCTTCCAGGAGTGACTCGTCGAGTCAAAGAGGATACTCGACGAGTAGAAGGGGAATCTTAGATGATTGAAGTACGACCAGACTCGCCGAGTCGCCTGGGAACTCGCCGAGTCCAGTCGAGCTGGCAATGGGCTGTTGACCAGAGTTGACTGGTGTGATTCGTAGGGTCAGTTAACTGGAAGGTAGAAGTATTAATAAGGGATATATGATGTTACAGGGAGCTTGTAGCTCGGAGGATCATGTGCAAGGGACTTTAGGAGTTGCTATCTTCTAGTGTCCACGAGGTGAGTCTTCTCACTATACTGTACCCGGAAGGGTTTGACTGTGTGACCGGAAGGTCGGATATGATATGTGATATGTATGCTATATGTGGTATGTTATGTGTTATATGTGCTATGTATTATGGGCCGGAAGGCGATATGATGTGTGATGGACCGGAAGGTCGGCGTGGGTAAGGCCGGAAGGTTTACCCAGCAGGGACGGAAGTCCCCTGAGACACATGGACCGGAGGATGTGTGATGGACCGGAAGGTCGGCGTGGGTAAGGCCGGAAGGTTTACCCAGCAGGGACGGAAGTCCCCTGAGACACATGGACCGGAGGGTCGGGCCTGGAAAGGCGTATGTGCGTAAGTTGTATATTGGGGAACTCACTAAGCTTCGTGCTTACGTTGTTTATGTTATGTTGTTTCAGGTTCTTACAGTCACGCGGGATGGCAACGGTTCGATTGTACACACCGAAGAAAGAGTTGTGTTTTTGGAGGATCCTGGTCTTCTATTATAAAGAAAATGAAACTATGTTTTGTAATTCGAATGTGAATAAGATTTTAAACAAGTGGTTTTAATATTAAATTGATTAATTAAATAAAAATTTTATTTTTGGAAATCACGGTGTTACAGAGACCCTGTTGGAGTTGCAGAAGGCCGCCATGTGGCGTGAGTTAGAGGTTAAGTTGCAGTTGCGTGAGCTGGGACAGGCCCCGATGCAGCCGCAGTCGGCGCCGAAACGGTTCAGGACCGTAGACGTTGAAATGGGGGATCGGAGCGGTCACACTTGTGGGAAGTGTGAGAGAGATGGCACCGGAGCTTGTTGGCCCAATGGTGCATGCCGCGAGTGCGGAAAGGAGGGGCATGGTGCACGGGGTTGTCGGCATTCAGTGCCAATTCGGGATTCCAGGATTTGTTATCAGTGTCGGCAGGTTGGACATTTGAGGGTCAAATGTCCACAGCTTTTGCAGGATCGGTGCAGGCTCTAGCACCGGCCACCTTGAGGAGTTCAGGAGGAGGACAGGATGGAGTAGAGCCCAAGGGCTCAGGGTTGTGCTTATCGGATTGCGGCAGAGGGAGACGGAGCAGTGCCGGAGGCAGCTGCGGGTATGATGCTGTCTTGATGTCTTGATTAGCTTGCGTTTTTTGTGGCGTATTGCTTGTGCGGGTAGTGTGGATTTCGATGCGGTAGTCGTTGTTTCGCGGGATTGGCATGGTTATGGATTGGTGCTTCAGGTTTCGTTTTGGCATTCGTTGTTCCCTGATGGTTTGGTATGGTTATAGTCTGGTGTTTTAGTGCCGGTAACTTTGTGCGGTTTTCGATGCGATATTCAACCTTTGGCAGGTTGTGGGTTTGGTTATGGGTTATTGCTTGGGAATTCCGTTGGTCATCGTTCGTGGGGGTCGATAGTGGAGATGCGGCACTGGGTTGAATGACGGGTAGCATCTGCAGTTGTGGAGTGGATAATTGAAAGATCGGATTCTTTTGAGCGGATTGATCAGGGAGGAGATGTGTTTTGCTGGGGGTTGCTTACGCTTGTGGGAAGCAGTCAGTGGGTAAATGTTCTCTTTGTGCAGGATTGTTCTGAGAGGTCGTTAATGACGATCGGTGGCAGTTAGTCAGTGCTTTAGTGGGGGAGAATTAGAAAATTCTCCGGGAGATCGATGAGTATGTGAGGGTGCTTAGCTGCCGGGATTCAGCAGGGTTTGTCAGCGCAAAGTATAGGCCGACGAGAGCGAGTGTTGGATATGCAGGGCGAGATACAGACCTAGGGCATTTGATTGTGGAGGCCTGAGAGGAGGTCGGGATCGAGCTTGAGTAAGTAAACGGAATTTTGCGATCAGAGTATTGGTACGTTTGAGGTACGTGATGGTTGTACTGCATTAATCCTACGGGATTATGTTGTGCATGTTTCTAGAGCTGGAACCGGAAGGTTCCCAGAGTTAGAACCTGAGGGTTTGCAGAGTTGGGTGTACGGACCCACAGAGATATAGCCTCGAGTGGCTAGTACGTGTTATGAGAGTCGGTCCAGTCATACTGGAGACTCTGTTGGTATTGCTGGATTAGTTTGAGATTTGCGGATCACGTATGTTGCAGTGTGATTGCATTGGAAGGTCTGGCCCTGGGTTGTTGATCTTGTTTAGCGGAGGCAGTGATTTTGATGAGTGGAGAGAGTGCATGGGATTGAGAGCCCCTGCAATGAGAACCAGAGTATGTGAATAGCAGTTACGCAAAAAGGGTGGTGTCGCTTGGGGCGAGCACCGTGGCACCGGTTGGAGTGGCATTATGTTCAAGAGAGTTCCGTGGAAAAGGAAAAGAGGAGGGTATGTAACTCCGAAGGGGGTGCAAATTCACGAAAGTGAAAGCTGCAGAGCAGAGTTATGGTTAGAGTACTTCGAGTATGGTTCTGAGCATCGTGTTCGCGGCAGTGGAGTAGGAACCCATCCGAATGGGATGTCTGTTGAGGCTTAGAAGGGATGCATGGAGAGAGAAAATTTTAAATTTTCAGTGTGAATCTGATCAGAGTGTAGGGTGGGTGTAGTGGTTCATCTTGGGAGATGTTCGAGGATATCATCAGTGTATCGGGTCTTCCAACCTACGAGTGTTGGGGCTAGTTCAGCATGTGTATATGATGGCAAGAGGAGAGTTTGTGAGAGTTACTCTGGGAGTGAGAAAGGATCTCTCAGTTGGTCTGGGATGGACAAAGTGGGCTTTGGATCGGGGATCCGGTGGTTCAGGGCTTCCTAACCCTCATTGGTCGAGTGATTGTTGGGGTTTAAGAGCAGGGTTGCATCTTGGGTGGTTCTCGGTTACAGGGAGAGATGGACAGTACAGAGTTTGGGCTTCAGTCGACAGAGCAGACTCAGCAGGTTAAGGAGAGTTAGTGATCATTTAGAGTTAACAGGAAAGTTATGCAGGCAGACGCCGTTACGAGTATGTGATTCAGGTCAGCGACTTCGTATTTCTGACGGGTGCTTCGATTTAGGAAGAAGGGTAAATGGAGGGCCCCGGTATGTTGGGTCTTTTCGTGAAGGTGCGAAGGTAGGGAGAGTGGCCTATCGTTTGGAGCTGTCAACGGAACTGGGACGGATCCATGACACTGGTATGTGTCGCAGTTGAATAGGTGTATAGCGGATGAGTCAGCAGTGGTTCTACTAGAGAACGATTAGGTGGATGCGAGCCTGTGTTACGTCGAGAGGCCAGTGGCCGTCGGAGATCGGAAGATCAAGGTTCTGAGGAACAAGGAGGTATCTCTGGTGTTGGTTCAGTAGCGGCATCGGGAGAGATCGGTAGTGTCTAGGGAAGCCGAAACGTGTGATGCGGGAGCAGCATCCAGAACTATTTTTCAGAGTGAGACTTCGAGGGCGAAGTCTAATTCTAGTCGGGGAGAATTGTAATAGCCCAAAATCTCAAGTATGGTTAAATTGCATTTTGGGGTATTTTAAAGGGGAGACTCGGCGAGTTGGAGCCAGACTCGCCGAGTAGGATCGCAGAGTTGGTTGCGGGTTCGCGACTGGACTCGACGAGTCCAGGTATGGACTCGGCGAGTCGACGCTGTTCAGCAGAAACCCTAGCCGTTTCGTATTGGGTCGTATTTAAGGGTTGTTATGTCGTCATTTCACGTCTTTTGGCCGATTGTGGAGAACCCTAGACGACTGTGGCATTTGGAGCAAAACTTGGAGGCCATTATTGACTTTGAAGGAATTGTGGTGCAAGAAGAGGACGGATTTCGGCCAAAGGAAGAGCAAGGGGGTCGAGTTTTGAGGTTTGGGGACGCAGAGAGCATGTTTTCAGGTAAGGTTTCGGATCATTCCTGTTATTTTGATGTGTACACGAATTTAGGGTTTATGAAACCCATTTGGAGATTTGATGGATTATTATGTTGTTATGCAAAGGTTTCTACCTTAGTAATAGGATGATTAGAGGTCCAGAAGTCCCATGAGTGTGTATCTCGGGAAAAACGTATCTCAGGAAGCAGTTGGATCGACTGCATGGCGTGGACTCGCCGAGTCGGATGATCAGACTCGGCGAGTAGCTTGAAGATTCACTGGGACTCGCCGAGTTGTTCTTCAGACTCGGCGAGTGGAGTCGGGGTGGCCCCGCGATTCTTCCAGGAGTGACTCGTCGAGTCAAAGAGGATACTCGACGAGTAGAAAGGGAATCTCAGAGGATTGAAGGACGACCAGACTCGCCGAGTCGCCAGGGAACTCGCCGAGTCCAGTCGAGCTGACATTGGACTGTTGACCAGAGTTGACTGGTGTGATTCTTAGGGTCAGTTAACGTGGAAGATAGAAGTATTAAATAAGGGATATATGATGTTACAGGGAGCTTGCAGCTCGGAGGATCAAGTGCAAGGGATTTTAGGAGTTGCTATCTTCTAGTGACCGCGAGGTGAGTCTTCTCACTATACTGTACCCGGAAGGGTTTGACTGTGTGACCGGAAGGTCGGATATGATATGTGATATGTATGCTATATGTGGTATGTTATATGTTATATGTGCTATGTATGTTATGGGCCGGAAGGCGAATATGTTATGGGCCGGAAGGCGATATGATGTGTGATGGACCGGAAGGTCGGCGTGGGTAAGGCCGGAAGGTTTACCCAGCAGGGACGGAAGTCCCCTGAGACACATGGACCGGAAGGCGATGTTATGTGGATCGAAAGATCTGGGCCGGAAGGCGATATTATGTGGATCGAAAGATCCGGGCCGGAAGGCGTATGTGCGTAAGGTATATTGGGGAACTCACTAAGCTTCGTGCTTACGTTGTTTATGTTATGTTGTTTCAGGTTCTTACAGTAACGCGGGATGGCAACGGTTCGATTGTACACACCGAAGGAAGAGTTATGTTTTGGAGGATCCTGGTCTTCTATTATAATGAAAAAGAAACTATGTTTTGGAAATTCGAATGTAAATAAGATTTTAAGCAAGTGTTTTTAATATTAAATTGATTATTTAAATGAAAATTTTGTTTTTGGAAATCACGGTGTTACACGAAGAGTTGAATTCTTAAGACACGTGGTTAGTGAAGAAGGAATCCATGTGGACCCCTCCAAAATTTAAGCTATTGAGAACTGGTCAGCACCGAAGACGCCTACAGAAATTCGTCAATTTCTAGGCCTCGCTGGCTACTACCGCAGATTCATCCAAAACTTCTCTCGGATTGTGAAGCCTCTCACCATGTTGACACGGAAGGGCGTATCATTCGACTGGGAAGAGAAACAGGAGAAGGCATTCCAGGCCCTGAAGCGAGCCTTATGCACCGCACCAGTATTATCCCTTCCCGAAGGAACAGAAGATTTTGTTGTGTACTGTGATGCATCCAATTAGGGGCTCGGTTGTGTCTTGATGCAACGAGGTAAAGTCGTCGCCTATGCCTAAAGACAGCTAAAGACACATGAGGTGAATTACACTACTCATGACCTCGAGTTAGGAGTGGTCGTCTTCGCATTAAAAATCTGGAGACACTACTTGTATGGAACGAAGAGCGTAGTGTACACTGATCATAAAAGCCTCCAACACATACTGAACTAGAAAGAGCTCAATATGAGACAACGCCGATGGGTCGAACTACTCAATGATTACGACTGCGAAATTCGATATCACCCGGGGAAAGCCAACGTGGTAGCTGATGCCCTGAGTAGGAAGGAGTATTCTGGTCAAAGAACCAAGTCGTTGACAATGACTATCCATTCACATCTATCCGCACAGATTAAGGAGGCTCAGCTGGAAGCCTTAAAGTCTGAGAATGTGACGGGAGAATCCCTGTGCGGAATGGGTAAAAGTTTGGAGGTCAAGGGTGATGGAGCCTACTACCTCATGGACCGAATCTAGACTCCGCGCCACGGAGCTTTCAGAGAGGTAGTCATGAAGGAAGCACACAACACTCGATACTCCGTCCACCCTGGTTCGGATAAGATGTATCTGGATCTCAAGAAGCTATACTGGTGGCCTAACATGAAAGCGGAGATCGCTACCTTCGTGAGTAAGTGCCTTACTTGCGCGAAGGTCAAGGTCGAATATCAAAAGCCATCGGGACTCCTCCAACAACCAGAGATATCGGAATGGAAGTGGGAGCGGATTACAATGGACTTTATAACCAAGCTGCCCAAGACAACGGGTGGGTTGGATACCATTTGGGTCATAGTCGATAGATTGACCAAGTTTGCACACTTCCTACCCATCAAGGAAATGGACAAGATGGAGAAGCTCACAAGAACATACCTTAAGGAAATAGTACGGCTGCATGGTATCCCTATATCTATTATCTCAGACAGAGATAGTAGATTTACCTCGAGATTTTGGCAATCACTACAAAAGGCACTAGAGACGAGGCTAGACATGAGTACAGCCTATCATCCGCAGACTGAAGGACAAAGTGAGAGGACGATCCAAACTTTAGAAGATATGTTGCGAGCCTGTGTGATCGACTTTGGAAAATCGTGGGATACACATCTACCTCTTGTGGAGTTTTCCTACAACAATAGTTATCATACGAGCATCAAAGCAGCTCCATTCGAAGCCCTCAACGGCCGGAAGTGCAGATCCCCTTTGTGCTGGGCTGAGGTGGGTGACACTTAGTTAGTTAAAGGACGAGTTCCTGATAGCGCTCTCATTGGTATGGAGATCATTCGAGAAACGACCGAGAAGATTGTTCAAATTCGCGAATGATTAAAAGCCGCTAGGGATCGACAAAAAAGCTACGCAGACAAACGAAGAAAACCCTTGGAATTCCAGGTCGGAGACCGAGTCCTTTTGAAGGTCTCGCCCTGGAAGGGCACGATACGCTTCGGAAAGCGTGGAAAGCTGAACCCAAGGTACATAGGGCCTTTCGAGATTCTCGCTAGAATCGGCCCCGTAGCTTACAAAATCAACTTACCCCACGAGCTAATTAACATACATCCTACCTTCCACGTCTCAAACTTGAAGAAATGCCTGTCCGATGAGACTCTCGTAATTACCCTCGACGAGATCGAGGTCAATCAGAGCCTCAACTTCGTGGAAGAGCCTGTAGAGATTATGGATCGGGAAGTAAAACGAACGAAACAAAGCCGCATCCCAATTGTGAAGGTTCGGTGGAACGCCAAGCAGGGATCGGAATTCACTTGGGAGCGCGAGGATCAGATGAAACTCAAATATCCCCATCTTTTCGCATAGTAGTTCAGTAATGACTCTCTGTATGAATTATAAATTTCGAGACGAAATTCCCCTAACGGGGGATGATGAGACAACCCAAATTAAATTCTGTTACATAATCCCGTTTTAAATAACAAAATTCGTTGCTTTATAAAAAGTTCTGTAATATTTGGAGTCACCAATAAATAAATATTTATTTATTTATATTTCATGTCATTATTTTTTTAGTATAAGTAAACATAACTTGTTAATGTTAATCTCGTTAAACAAAATAAAGTTATATTACTTTTCAACCACTTCACCCGGGTAAAAAGTTTAAACCCCGTTAAACTTTAGCATCGGGTACTCGTGTACCGGGTGCAATACCCGAGGCATATATAAAGGAGATGAATACCACTTTGCATCCTTTTTACCACCCACACACTCTATCTCACTACTTTCTCTCTCTAGACCTGATTTCGACTCCAAAACCGCGATTTCCGGCTTCCAAACGTAACATTTTCCTTCCTAACTTGTTCTAAACATACATCATTGTATTTATAACTCAAAAATCATATGATTGGGGGGTAAACAAGGAGTTTACGGTGTAAGAAGCTCCTTAGGCTATTTTTGATAAATAAACAATTTTCTAAATGTTCTTTTTGGACATCATTTTTGTTAAATAGATTTTCTTATAAAATGTAACCACACTAATATATTTATATAAGTTAGACTTGAAGGACTTAGGACCGATAGCTCGCCTTATTTCCTGTTCTTGTTTGATTTTGGGGTTAGGGTATTTGTTATCCGTCCGACTGTCGTTGATTTCTTAGTTATATATCATGTATATTGGTGTTGGATACGAGTATTTTCATTCCATTCGATGCCTAATCTACTAAACTGACAAGAACCATACACACTAAGTTAACTATAATAGGTATAGTTAAGGCCACTACTACTCGCTACTGTCACTACTCTACATACTATAATACACACTATTACGAAACTATACATGAATGAGAGAACACACTACGAACTATATAAAAGAGTACTACACTATAATACAAGAGGAAGCACTAATCAGGAAGATACACACTAATTTACTACAAGATACTCTACTCGCTACATACTATGCCCAGAGTTTTCCGATAGGAAGACGACGCTACATGTATAGATCTATACGGGGCACACACTATTACATCCCGACTGTTAACTTCAGTCCGAGCTGTGAAAGCCCAGGGATGAAGCTACTTCATCACACTGTGCATGACCGGGAAGGTGATGGGGTTCTCTATTACTCACACTATCAGTCGCATACAAGGAATACACTAACTCCACACTAAAATACTAAAACTAAAGTATAAGTTAATATCCCGAAGTAAATAAGTATCTATTACTAATGGGAGTCTGCACCACTATTACTGTAACAGGCATAACTTTTCCTATCACACTACCTATTGGAGATTCACTAATCTACTTTTACAACAAACGGTTTTCACTGATGAAAATTTCATACAACTTAAGGGTTTTCATTTACGAAGTAATTTCTGGAAAATATAGGATTTTCTAGGGTTTTCTACTACTTATTAATGTAAATTGCAGCTTTTCACACTATATGTTCTAATGCATTTTATACAAAAACTCACACTAAACTCTTATGAACTCACCAGCTTTATGCTGATACTCGTTTTCAAAATCACTTGTATCCTCAGGTCAAAGATTGACAGGTACAGGTGTAGCATTTTGGAGAAGGTGGAGCATACAAGATCCATCTCTTATTTTTGTATTGCTTTTGGTGTTTGTTGAACATTACAGAACACACTTTTAATTAAACTTACTATGAAATGAAATGGTTGCATGTTTCTTGTTTTTACTATTATGAAATTGTGATGATACTGTACATGACGTCCTCTACCCCGAAACGTATTCTGCCGTTATCGGTTTTGGGGTGTGACAGAAAATAACTTGGATTAAAAAAAAAACTTCTAAATGAATAATAGGTTCTCATGGTGCATACGTTTGTATGTAAGTTTATGTTATGTATAACTCAGTCAAAACAAAGCAATCAAAGTATAATTCAGTTGTGAAAAAAATAAAACGAAAAAAACAAAATTTGATCATTGAAAAATAGAAAAATAAAAAAAGACCGTAGGTAGTCTATAGTTAATACCTACGGATTGCCTAAATAAAACGACAAAAACAATATTTGATCATTGAAGAATAGAAAAATAAAAAAAGACCGTAGGTAGTCTGTAGTTAATACCTACGGATTGCCTACACATAAAGGTAATTTGTAGCTAATCCGTAGGTATATACCTACAGATTAGCTACGGTATTTTTTTATTTTTTCAATTTTCAAAGGTCAAATATTGTTTTTTTCGTTTCGTTTTTTTCACAACTTAATTATACTTTGATTTCTTTGTTTTAACCAATTTATACATAACATAAACTTACAAACAAACGTATGCATCATTAAAAACTATTACTATATATAATAAATAAAAAGCTATCTATGTTTGTCTTTAAGCCACAATTAACATCATTAAACAAATACATGATATATTAAACATAATACATACATATGGTGTGTATCTAAACGAGTGTACTTATTTCTATTTGTGTTTAGAAAATAACTTGGATTAAAAAAAACACTTCTAAATGAGTAATAGGTTCTAATGGTGCATACTTTTGTATGTAGTTTTATGTTATGTATAACTCGGTCAAAACACAACAATCAAAGTATAATTAACTTGTGAATAAAATGAGACGAAAAAACGGTATTTTTTTATTTTTCAATTTTTAAAGGTCAAATATTGATTTTTTTTCACAACATAATTATACTTTAATTGCTTTGTTTTAACCAATTTATACATAACATAAACTTACAAACTGTGACAACCCAAAAATTATTCCATCATTATAACTCGCATCCGTTAATAGAATATTCTATTTTTATTAAGATTCCATTAACATTTGGAGTGGACAAATCAATAAATGTTTTATATATTTTATTTTATTAATGTCGTAATGAAATAAATAAAATCACGTGAATTGCCCTCCCGTTTAGTTGGAAAAAGTTTTTAATTACAACCATTTAATCGAGTAAAAATTTAAACCCCGTTTAGCGTCAGTATCGGGTAGATTCCCACCTAGCCACAAACCCAACCCCTATATAAAGGGTGAGTGGGCACTAGATGGAGCTTTTTACCACTCTAGTCACTCTCTCTCTCTCTCTACTTTCTCTCTCTACAAGTGGGTTTGTTCAAGAATCACCTCATTCAAGCTCCAAATCGTAACTAATACTCCCTAACTTGTTGTCTAGCTTTGCATTCATACAAACTCGAGATTTAATCACTCAAAAACCTTAAAAACTCGAGTTTACGGTTTGGGAATACCTCCCAAAACCGTAAACACCCTTAAAGGGGTTTTTGAAGCCCAAAATCCCTCCAAAACTCTTCTAATACTCGTCCTTAACTTAGAAACATACATGCATGAAGCTAGAAACCAAAAATCGGGCCTTTAGGAGGGTAAACATGGGTTTACGGTCCATGAATATTCATGAACCGTAAACACCAAAACCGTAAACACCTTAAATGGTATTTTGGTGCCACTAACTCCTTCCTTAAAATGATTTTTGGACTAGAAACTTGTATGATTAAGCTTAGGACCACAAAAACACGAAGTGGATGATGCGCTAAAGGGTTTACGGCCGTAAACCCTAGTGTTTACGACCGTAAACTCCCAAGGAGTGGTCCAAGGACCGTAAACTCCAAGGGAGTGCCCCATTTGAACCCTAAACACCCCTCAAGCCTTGGATTTGAACCTAGAACCCTTCCTAGTGATACAAGAAACCTTAAGGCACACAAATATACTCCTCCCATGAGTTTACGGCTGTAAAATCATGGGGGAATTGGTCCCTCAACCGTAAACTCCATAGTGAGGCCTTACACTAATTCCTTGCAACCTAATAGTCTTCTAGCATTTAAAAAAAAGCGTTTTCATGCATTAAGGTGTAATTACTTACTTATTTAGTGATTAGATAACTAATTAGACACCATTATGTGTCACTATGTGTTTCATAGGATCCGTGTGAGTGTTCATATTCTCATTTGGCATCTAGCATTCTACTCGACAACTACACCCACTAAACTCACTGCAGGTGAGTTCATACCCTTAATGAATCTTTTCAAATGTTTTTACATGCTTTAGGGGGGGATACAAGTTAAATGCAACAAGTGTTAGTATCAAATCATATGTGATTTACAACTTGCAACTAAAAAGGTTCTTCTATACTTTTAGCTACTTATCAATAAAAACTGTTTTAAATAATTATCAAACGCATTTTCAAGGTTAGATTGTTGTTAAACTATTTTCAAACTGTGTTTAAACTACTTTTCTTTAAACTATATCTACACTAATACATTTATATAAGTAAGACTTGAAGGACTTAGGACCAATAGCTCGCCTTATTTCCTGTTCTTGTTTGATTGTGGTCTTAGGGTATATTGTTATCCGTCCGACTGTCGTTGATTTCTTAGTTATATATCATATATATCAATACCTTTGAAAATCAAAGGCATGCAATCCCACACTCTATTTAACTATAATAGGTATAGTTAAGACTACTGCTCGTTGCCTCTATTACTACTATACTCACTATAATTACTACTATTACAAGTTAAATGCACCTTAAAGAGAACACTCTATGTACTATACTAAAAGTTTACTATACTATAACACAAGAGAATACACTAATCCAGAGTATAACACACTATCCCTCTATACGACACTCTACTGCGCAAATACCATGTAACCAGAGCTTCCCGGAAGGAAAGCAACACTACATGTATAGATCTATACAGGACGGACGCTATTACATCCCGATTGTTAACTACAGTCCGAGCCGACTGGACCCTCTATTATTATTTCAGTTTGGTTACATGAGAAATCACATCCATATCTAAATTAACACACTAAGACTTAAAGTCTAAGCTAACTTCCCGAAGTAAAGAAATATATATTACTAATTGAAGTTCGCAATACTACTACAGCCAACCGACAATACTTTTCCTCATTTACGTTACTTGAAGGAAATTCATTACCTTATTTTTATGACTGAAAGTTTCAATGGAAATACTTTTACACACACGAAGGATTTAACTTAGAAATGCTCAATTTTGGAAAATATAAGATTTTCTAGGGATTTCTTCTATTCTCAAACAGTTATTACAGCTTTTACATTACATGATTCTAAACACTTTTATATAAATAACGACACTAAATTCTTATGAACTCACCAGCTTTATGATGATACTCGTTTTCAAAATAACTTGTATCCTCATGTCAAAAATAGACAGGTACTGGTGCAGCTTTTGAGAAGATGGAGCATATACAAGATTCATCTTTTATTTTTATTTACACTTTTGGGTGTCTATTAACTGTGCAAAACACGTTTGTAATTATAATCACTATATTAAAGAAATGGTTGTTGTCGCTTGTTTTTACTATTATGCAATTGTTATGATACTGTATATATAACGTCCTCCACCCCAGAACGTATTCCGCCGTTCTCGGTCTTGGGGTGTGACACAAACAAACGTATGCATCATTAAAAACTATATATATATATATATATATATATATAATAAATAAAAAGCTATATATGTTTCTCTTTAAGCCACAAATAACATCATTAAACAAATACACGACATACTAAACATAGTACATACATATGGTGTGTATGTAAATGTGTGTACTTATTTCTATTTGTGTTTAGAAAATAACTTGGATTTAAATAAATAAATAAATAAAAACTTTTAAATGAGTAATGGGTTCTAATGGTGCATATGTTTGTATGTAATTTTATGTTATGTATAACTCGATCAAAAGAAATCAATCAAATTATAATTAAGTTGTGAAAAAAGAAACGAAAAAAAACGACATTAGATCCTCGAAAAATAGAAAAAAAACCGTAGGTAATCTGTAGGTATATACCTACGAATTCCCTACAGATAAAGGTAATCTGTAGGTAATCCGTAGGTATTTACCTAGAGATTACCTACGGCATTTTATTATTTTTCAACTTTCAAAGGTCAAATATCATTTTTTTCGTTTCGTTTTTTTTCACAACTTAATTATATTTTGATTGCTTTGTTTTAACTAATTTATTCATAACATAAACTTACAAAAAAATGTATGCATCATTAAAAACCATTACTATATCTAAAATAAACAAAAAACTATCTATGTTTGTCTTTAAGCCACAATTAACATCATTAAATAAATACTTGATGTACTAAACATAGTACATACATATGTTGTGCATGTAATTGTGTGTACTTATTTCTATTTGTGCATAGAAAATAACTTGGATTAAAAAAAAAAAAACAAAAAAAAAACTTCTAAATGAATAATAGGTTCTAATGGTGCCTACGTTTGTATGTAAGTTTGTGTTATGTATAACTCGGTCAAAACAAAACAATCAAAGTATAATTAAGTTGTGAAAAAAAGAAAATGAAAAAAACAAAATTTGATCATTGAAGAATAGAAAAATAAAAAAAGACCGTAGGTAGTCTGTAGTTAATAACTACGGATTGCCTACAGATAAAGGTAATTTGTAGCTAATCCGTAGGTATTTACCTATAGATTACCTACGGTATTTTTTTTTTATTTTTCAATTTTCAAAGGTCAAACATTGTTTTTTTCGTGTCGTTTTTTTCACAACTTAATTATACTTTGATTGCTTTGTTTTAACCAAATTATACATAACATAAACTTACAAACAAACGTATGCATCATTAAAAACCATTACTATATATAATAAACAAAAATCTATCTATGTTTGTCTTTAAGCAAAAATTAACATCATTAAACAAATACATGATATATTAAACATAATACATACATATGGTGTGTATGTAAATCAGTGTACTTATTTAAAAAAAACACTTCTATATGAGTAATAGGTTCTAATGGTGCATACGTTTGTATGTAAGTTTATGTTATAAATAACTCTGTCAAAATAGAGCTATTAAAGTATAATTAAGTTGTAAAATAAAAATAAAAGAAAAAGACGACATTAGATCCTAGAAAAATATAAAAATAAAAAAAAGACCGTAGGTAATCTGTAAGTGAATACCTACGGATTGCCTATAGATAAAGCTAATATGTAGGTAATCGGTAGGTATTTTTTCTACAGATTACCTATGGTATTTTTTTATTTTTCAATTTTCAAAGGTCAAATTTTGAATTTTTTTCACAACATAATTATATTTTGATTGCTTTGTTTTAACCAATTTATACATAACATAAACTTACAAACAAACGTATGCATCATTAAAAACTATTACTATATATATAATAAACAAAAAGCTATATATATTTTTCTTTAAGCCACAAATAACATCATTAAACAAAAACACGATATACTAAACATAGTACATACATATGGTTTGTATGTAAATGTATGTACTTATTTCTATTTGTGTTTAGAAAATAACTTGGATTTAAATAAATAAATAAAAAAAACTTCTAAATACGTAACAGGTTCTAATGGTGCATACGTTTGTATGTAATTTTATGTTATGTATAACTCCGTCAAAACAAAGCAATCAAAGTCTAATTAACTTGTGAAAAAAAATAAAACGAAAAAAACGACATTTGATCCTTGAAAAATAGAAAAATAAAAAAAAAGACCGTAGGTAATCTGTAGATAAATACCTATGGATTGCCTACAGATAAAGGTAATCTGTAGGTAATCCGTAGGTATTTACCTACAGATTACCTATGGTATTTTTTTTATTTTGCAATTTTCAAAGGTCAAATATCATTTTTTTTTTCGTTTCGTTTTTTTCACAACTTAACTATACTTTGATTGCTTATTTATAACCAATTTATACATCACATAAACTTACAAACAAACGTATGCATTATTAAAGACCATTACTATATATATAATAACCAAAAAGCTATCTATCTTTGTCTTCAAGCCACAATTAACATCATTAAACAAATACGTGATATACTAAATATAGTACATACATATGGTGTGTATGTGAATGTGTGTACTTATTTCTATTTGTGTTTATAAAATAACTTGGATTTAAATAAATAAATTAAAAAAAAACTTCTAAATGAGTAATGGGTTCTAATAGTGCATACGTTTGTATGTAAGTTTATGTTATGTGTAACTCGGTCAAAACAAAGCAATCAAAGTATAATTAACTTGCGAAAAAATAAGATGAAAAAACAACATTTGATCCTCTAAAATTTGAAAATAAAAAAATATCGTAGGTAATCTGTAGGTAAATACCTACGGATTGCCTATAGATAAAGGTAATATGTAGACTGCAGGTAATCCGTAGGTATTTACCTACAGATTACCTACAATATTTTTTTATTTTTCAATTTTCAAAGGTCAAATAACGTTTTTTTCGTTTCGTTTTTTTTACAACTTAATTAAACTTTGATTGTTTTGTGTTAACCAATTTATACATAATATAAACTTACAAACAAACGTATGCATCATTAATAACCATTACTGTATATATAATAAACAAAAGCTATCTATGTTTGTCTTTAAGCCACAATTAACATCATTAAACAAATACATGATATATCAAACATAGTACATACATATCGTGTGTTTATAAATGTGTGTAGTTATTTCTATTTGTGTTTAGAAAATAACTTGGATTTAAATAAATAAATAATCTAACTTCTAAATAAGTAATGGGTTCTAATGCTGCATACGTTTGTATGTAAGTTTACGTTATGTATAACCCCGTCAAAACAAAGCAATCAAAGTATAATTAACTTCTGAAAAAAAAAGCAAAAAATACGAAATTTGATCCTTGAAAATTAGAAAAATAAAAAAAGACCATAGGTAATCTGTAGGTAAATACCTATGGATTGCCTACAGATAAAGGTAATTTGCAGGTAATCCGTAGGTATTTACCTAAAGATTACCTACGATATTTTTTTTATTTTTTGAATTTTCAAAGGTCAAATATCGTTTAGTTCATTTCGTTTTTTTACAACTTAATTATACTTTGATTGCTTTGTATTTACGCATATAAATTCTTGCACAATACTATACTATTCCTCATGTTTCCGCTAACGTTCCTGAGACGGATTTATGGTAGTGAGTATAAGTAGGTTTCGTGCGGGCGTTAAGCTTTTACTCATCTTAGAATCATGTTTGTCCGAACACGCTTGGCTGAGGAGTTTTGATGGGACCTGGTGATTTAGTGCCTGAACGATCACAGTCCATAGGTCTATGAAGAAAGCATCCCCTCAATCATAAGGGTTAAGGGGAGAGACGGTAACGAGTCTTTAGAATGGCTATACGTTGCGAGTTTTCTAACTAAGTTTATCGATCTCAGTTCAATTTATAACGTATTTCGGTTGTTAGGGGCTTTCTGAAAACTGTTCATAACGGGAGTCTTTATATGGTAAACCCATGAATTTTTAGTAGTTTAGTATCGAAGTGGAACCTTGTAACTTGACCCAAGCTAGGTCCTTATTATGACCAATTGATGTATGCTTAGTTATATAATTAAGGCTAAATAGACTTTCGAGTCTGTTAGGTATGTCCTAAGCCCATCTTGTTAATATGACTATAGTTATTCGGGTTTTGGTGAAAATTTTTGACCTAGATGTAGGTTTACCTCACATCTGTGCATGGAAAAGTTTTGATAGCAACTAGATCTCTTGTTTAGTATGATCGCTTAAATCACAGTGACATGCTTACGGCTAGAATAGAGTAGCACCAATGCATACTCACGAACCTAATTTACAAGGTCTTGTGAGCGGTATGAACTCTACATACGACGACCCGTCCCTTGCGATGCCTGAGGCAAAGTCGATGCACCTTGCAGTTCTGTCAATCGATGTTTGGCTGCAATCCTCCTCTCTTTGAATGCTGTGTGTCTACCCCGTTACTCTCTTGCCTCTGTCAATCGATGCTTCGATGCACCTTGCAGTTCCGAACTCGGGTTGTAGTCTACCTGCTTTAATCCCTGATGTTCGCGATTTGCCGAGTCTTCGCCGGGAGGGCTCTGTCAGTCGCCCCCCCGTGGTTGAGGTCATAGCACCCTCGTTGGTCTCCACATGGTGGTTGTTGTCATTGCTATCGACATTCAACCCTCGATCACGAATGCCCAACGGGGCACAGGTTCGATGTAGTCGAAACGGTTCGCGAGAACCCTTGCTATGCATGGAGGATTGATTACCTCTGGTTCCGCTTCTGATTCTCCTCATAACCATTCACCATTTCTCGGGTTCGGATTGGGAAAGTAGGGGTCGTCCAGTAAGTAGGATCTTGCTATGTTGTACTTGCGAGAATAAGAGTGGAAGGGATAATTACTAGGTGTCTAACTCTATAATTAATTACTTATAGGGGGTGATCCTTATTAGTTACTTCTATAATGACATAGTTCATACTAATTACATATAACAAGATATGATAGACCTTCGAATAAGTGATCCTACCCTAGATCCACATCCAAACAAGGAAAAGGAAGTAAGGCAATGACCACAAATTCTAAGTCTATGATTTCTAAGTTATATAATATCTTAGGGTATCCACTTAGGGACTATAGACCTATTATTAAGGATCTATGTACTTTTCATATAAGTTATGATATCACAAAATACTCCTATAGTATTTTAAACTCGTGTTCTGTTCTAATGTTCTCATTGTGGTAGTGTTGGTAAGTATTTAGACTTGTTGCCATATCACAACCATTCTTGGGCATGTGCTAATCACTCCTCGGACTAGCATAGTTGATCAGACTATGCCACTCCCAAGACTGACCATACATCCCCGAGCTTACCTGTGATATCCAACAATCATTACTTTTGTTTTGTTCTAGAATGATGCTGACCTTAGTATGTATGCATGCATGTATACTTTTAATAAGAAATTATTTATTTCTAAAAGTATAGTTGTTTTAAAAACTTTAATCAGAGACCTTAGTCCCAATGCATTTATAGTTTGTATATCTTATGTGGTTCGATATACTAAGTTCACTATAAACAATGCTCTGATATCAATGTGTCACACCCCCAAACCAAGGATGGCGGAAACGTCTGGGGGTGGAGGACTTCATGTAGAGTATCACAACAACGAGTATAATAATGCTCAAAGTTAATACAACCATCATAAATATAATTGAAAAAGTTACACCAAAGTATATGTTTACATGATTCAAATCAATTACATTATGATACAAAATGAACTATTTGACGATTTAGCGTCCCATCCTCAAAACGTTGTTGATTTCCTGTTTTCACTGAATTCCTGAGAATACAAGTAGTTTTGAAAAGTGTCAACACAAAGGTTGGTGAGTTCATAAGCTTTTGACAGTGAGAGTTTAAAAATCGATCTTTGTAAAGAGATGTTTGTTGCCAAGAAAAATCCAATATTTTCCTTATAAAAGTTATGTGGTCCTAAATGCCAGTACCGAAAAAGTACAAGTATTTGTCATACGTAAAGATATAAAAGTGGTTTCAAATTGGCGTAAAACCCTTTCTGAATTTGAGAAAAACTCTCGTAATGAATGGTGTGTAGTCTTAAATACTAAGACTAAAAATATACAACGATATTTGTAATTGATATAAAAAGTGATTTTAAATGAACATAAAACCCTTTTTAATATGAAGACGTAGAAGTATTTTTCCATACTTAAAGTAATTTCAGTGAGCTAAATAGACGTAACTTGCTATTTTGTAGTTAGAACCCGTAAATCTTATGATTTGTTAATACCACATGTGAGCTATCATAACCATACTTGACTTAGACGGCCTCGTAATTGCGACGTTCTTCAGGCGTCGCCGTTAAATGACACTTGTCACCACAGACCTACCGGTCTAGCTGTTGCAAGCAGCTCTGGTGTGGGTTTGTCAAACCCAATATAGATCTATACACAACTATCACGTTCTCCCTACAAGAGACTCTGGTTATAATTTACAGGACTTTTTGAATTGGTTACTTTGGAAGTAACCCGAAGCGAATGACTCACAAATTTATTCATTAACAGATTTACGTGATCTAAACTGAAAACCTTTGGTAAAAAGTTTGAGAAATAAATGATACATAAACTATACCTATTATAGTTTATCGAAAATGTTTGTAATGTATAAGAACTCTTTTATGAAACGCATTTGTGCTATGAATCCATAAACTATGCTTATTATAGCTTAATATACGTGTTCTAAATGAATGAATAATCTTATCATGAATGACTAAGTTTCAGTTTTTAATGATAAACTAACAAGGAAACACATTCAATATTTATAACTTATTGTTATACACTTTGCTCAACATAATACAAAGTGTCATGAAAGTTATAATGCTGTTAACTGAATTTAACCCTTCTGCGCTGTTTTAGAAAAGTCATAGAAAAATCATACGAAGTCGAAAACTAAATCCGTAAATTCTGGGAGTTCCCAAAATGTGTGTAGTTTACTCATAATTTTTATCATGATTTTTAATGGCCTCCAACTTGGGTGAAAAAGTCCATAATCACACACTGGTCCGGATTGGTGTTTGAAATGATAGGCAGTTTTGTAAAAATCACCATAAATTGTAGAAAAATCGTATGGAGATGTGCAAGTAGTCATTTTAAAGCTAAGAAATGGAAATAGTTACACCTAAAACAGTTTGTCAAACAAAAATGTGTAAGTTGTCCAAAACAGTCCGTGAATGGAGTCCAACTTTTCTGATGAAAGTTGTTAGAAGAATTTAGTTATGTTCTTGGTGTTTTAACTTGTATTCCCCCCCCCCCCCCTAAAAACTTGAGAAAACATGAAAATGTAGGGGTATGAACTCACCTTAAGTGATTTCAGTAGATGATTGTTGAAGAATGGAAGTGTTTAACTCAAGAACACTTGGAGATGCCTTGAAGATTTTTGAGAATCTAACATCATAGTTATGGAGTTTGTGTAAGCAATCAATGATTTCAGTAGAATGAAGTGCAATAATCACAAGGAGGGTGAATTATACTTACCAAGAGTGGAAGAACACTTGATGATCAGCCTTGGGATCTCGAATTAGAGAGAAAAGTTTGAGGGAAAAGTTGGAGTTGGATGTTTGGTGAAATGAGAGTAATTGAAAGAAAATGAGGAGAGAGGTTGAGTGACCAGCCCTAAAAACGTGGGGATGGCTTGTGAGAGAGGTAAAAAGTACAAGGAAGTGACAAGGTAAGATGGTGAGGAGTGTGGGTTAGCCATGGAGTGGGTATGGGGTTGCTTGTGTCATAAAATAAAGGAAAGTCAACACTCTACCTTTGTACTTCACCTACTCTCTTGTGGATAAGGTTTTATCCTTAAAACGTGATTAATCATTAATTAAGGGGTCTTATATGTTAAAATAAAGTTTTGGGTGAATATCCCGTGTTAAAACAATTAAAAACGGGCCTAAAACGCAAAATTAGTCGAAAACCGAGAGAAAAAGGACTTCCAGCGAGACCTCTCGGTCCTAGGCCGAGGTTCGGTCCCTAGGCCGAGGTTCGGTCCTTAATGATGCAAGGCGCGAAGCGAAGGAAACGAAAGCAGCAAGAAGCGAAGGCTCGGTCCGAAGAGTCAGAACCGAAATGGACCGAAGCTTCGGGTTCGAGCCCGAGAGGACCTTTCGGGTTCGGTTCAGCAGCCTTCAGCTCAGAAGGGTTCGGTTCCTTAAGAGGGGTTTCGGGTCCTTAAGAGGGGTTTCGGGTCCTTAAGCCATTTTTGTCCGTTTTTGCCCCATTTTAAGCGGTTTTCGACCCTGTCAAGGGTCGGAATGACCCGAATGACTTCAAAAAGTTACGGAAACTTTTGAGAGAGATTTGGGAGAGATTTCACATACTTAGAGAGATTTGGGAGAGATTTGACATTCTTGGAGAGATTTCTCATACAAAGAGATATTTGGGAGAGATTTCACATACTTAGAGAGATTTGGGAGAGATTTGACATTCTTGGAGAGATTTCTCATACAAAGAGATATTTGGGAGAGATTTGACATAGTTAGAGAGATTTGACATTCTTGGAGAGATTTCTCATACAAAGAGATATTTGGGAGAGATTTCACATACTTAGAGAGATTTGGACAATAGAGAGAGATAGAGTGAAAACGACTGAGAGTGGTTTCATGTGTGACAATAGTGACTGTTTGGCTCCCCAACGTAAGGTCCATGAACCCCTTTAAGCCATGTTTTAGGATCTTACACAATCCTGATGATTATGCAAGATTGTTTTATTGTTCTTGTTCATTGTTTAGTACTGAGGTTAATAAAAATTAAACACACAAATTTTTCCAAGTGATGTTTTCTCATTAAGATAGTGAGTTATACAGTAATTACATAACACAAACCCTAATATACAAGGTTTAATTGAGTTGACCGGTTTAACTCATTGACTTTGTTTAGCTTAGACTTGACCTGAATTTGACTATTGTCACACAAAAAAACGTATGCATCATTAAAAACCATTACTATATATAATAAACAAAAAACTATCTATGTTTGTCTTTAAGCCACAATTAACATCATTAAACAAATACATGATATATTAAACATAATACATACATATCGTGTGTATGTAAATGTGTGTGCTTATTTCTATTTGTGTTTAGAAAATAACTTGGATTAAAATAAATAAATAAATAAAACTGCTAAATTAGTAATGGGTTCTAACGGTGCATACGTTTGTATGTAAGTTTATGTTATGTATAACTCGGTCAAAATAGAGCAATCAAAGTTTAATTAAGTTGTGAAAAAAATAAAACCAAAAAAACGACATTAGATCATTGAAAAACAAAAAAATGAAAAAACAACAGTAGATAATCTGTAGGTAAACACCTACGGATTGCCTACAGATAAAGGTAATCTGTAGGTATTTACCAACAAATTACCTACAATATTTTTTTTTATTTTACAATTTTCAAAGGTCAAATATCGTTTTTTTCGTTTCGTTTTTTGTTCACAACTTAATTATACTTTGATTGCTATGTTTTAACCAATTTATACATAACATAAACTTACGAACAAACGTATGCATCATTAAACAAACGTATGCATCATTAAAAACCATTACTATATATATAATAAACAAAAAGCTATCTATGTTTGTCTTTAAGCCACAACTAACATCACTAAACAAATACATGATATACTAAAAATAGTACATACATATTGTGTGTATGTAAATGTGTGTACTTATTTCTATTTGTGTTTAGAAAATAACTTGGATTTAAATAAATAAATAAATAACTTCTAAATGAGTAATGGGTTCTAATGGTGCATACATTTGTATGTAAGTTTATGTTATGTATAACTCGGTCAAAACAAAGCAATCAAAGTATAATTAACTTGTGAAAAAAAACGAAAAATACGAAATTTGATCCTTGAAAATTAGAAAAATAAAAAAAAGATCATAGGTAAGCTGTAGGTAAATATCTACGGAGTGCCTACAGATAAAGGTAATCTGCAGGTAATCCGTAGGTATATACCTACAGATTACCTACGGTATTTTTTTATATTTCAATTTTCAAAGGTCAAATATCGTTTTTTTTTCATTTTGTTTTTTTTCACAACTTAATTATACTTTGATTGCTTTGTTTTAACTAATTTATACATAACATAAACTTTTAAACAAACGTATGTATCATTAAAATACATTACTATATATAAAATAAACAAAAAACTATCTATTTTTGTCTTTAAGCCACAATTAACATAATTAAACAAATACATGATGTACTAAACATAGTACATACATATGGTGTGTGTGTAAATGTGTGTACTTATTTCTATTTGTGTTAAGAAAATAACTTGGATTTAAATAAATAAATAAATAAATAACTTTTGAACGAGTAATGGGTTCTAATGGTGCATATGTTTGTATGTAAGTTTATGTTATGTATAACTCGGTCAAAACAGAGCAATCAAAGTTTAATTAAGTGGTGAAAAAAATAAAACAAAAAAAACAACATTTAATCCTTGAAAAAGACAAAAATAAAAAAAACCGTAGTTAATCTGTAGGTAAAAACCTTCGGATTGCCTACCGATAAAGGTGTTGGGTCTATTAGATTGCGTCATGGGCATGGTCCTTAGCCTAGTTTTGATTGTCGGTATTGGGCCTGTCCAACCGTGCATGTTTTTTTACTAGGGTTTAGTATATAAGCTGCATGTATGTAGTCTTAGAAGTTATCGCTTTTATCATTTATTTTCTCTAAGTTATGTAAAACCTAGCTCGCCTCTACAACGGAAGTTCTTCATCGAGCTCTGCTGAGGCGTGACTTTATTTTGAATCATAAGCATACATTTGATTCTATTCTATGTTCATTCTCTTACTGTTTTTGACTTGTTTGATTTCCATAATCATACATGTGAAAGATCTAATCGATCTAGAGTTTAATTCTCATCAATTACTATCAGAGCAGGAGACTGTGTAATTCATACGCATCTCTTATGTCGAAGAAGTTATTAGGGTTTTCAATTCCGCATTGATTGATATTAATTGACTCGTCACTCTATATTGATGTATCTCATTAATTGTTGATGTAACCCTAACGATATATTACAAGTCTGATCTTTTACAGGTTATCGATCAAAAGTCTTTACAATGTCCATGGTTGATTCACAAACCAATCCAAGCAACATCTCCAACAGCATAGGGTCTACGACAAGAATACCAATCTTGTATACACAAGACTATGAAGTTTGGACGCATCACTTTGAAGATTACGTGATTGGATCGGAGGATAATGGATACTTAATCTGGGAAGCGATTACTATAGGCCCATTCGCTCACTCAAGCACTTCTAAGATTGTCAAAACACAGAAAGAGTACAATCAGCTTGTTAACGATGTCAAAGATATTCCTCAGGATGAAAAGGAAAAGTTTCAATGCAACATCAAAGCCTTGAGGATGATAGGGTTTGCGCTGTAGTCAGATACGTTTTGGTTGGTAAGCTCATGCGCCACGGCTAAAGAGATCTGCGATAGATTAAAAGAATTGTATTCCACTGACGAAGATTTGGAACATTCTATTCAAACTCTATTGCTGTCTGAATTTGGAGACTTTAAGCAGAAGCCTGAAGAGAAGCTTGTTCAAACCTTTGATCGCTTCAATCATCTTTTGAGTATGATGATAAAGCATGGGATTGAAAGGAAGGTTATCGAGCAAAAAGTTACTTTCATGAATGGTCTCAAACCCGAATGGATGGCTATTGTATCAACAGTTAAAGCTCATGAATAGTTCAAGTCATATTCTCTGGCAAAATTAGTGGGTATTTTGAAATCCCATGAGAGTGCACTGTCTAAGGAAACGAATGTGGTTTCCAACCTGGGTTCTTTAGCTCTCATCTCTAAAGGTAAAAGTTTGGTTGAAGAAGAAAAGGAATTGGATCTTTCCAATTATGATCTAACCGGTGAAGAATATGCCTTGATGGTGTCCAATCCCAGAAAATTCATTAAGAAGAAATTCCCAGCCAACAAGAACCGAAACTGGCAGGGTAGTTACAGCGCCGAAAAGATCAAGGAGGAACCGAAGATGGGGTCAAAGTCTGAAGAGTCAAAGAAAGCAGTGAAAGTTGGAGGAGACTCGGGATTCGACTGCCATTACTGTGGAGGCAAGAATCATTTTGGTAAAGATTGTATGCCGAGAAAGAAAGAAAAGAAGACAAATGAAGAAGATGAGGAAACGAGCCTCCTGAGAAGACTGGAGGAAATCAAGAAAAGAAAGTCTGCTGCTAACAATACTACCATGAATGCTTTAATTGTGCAGGATACAAACAACAGTGATGAATTTGGTGGTGTGGAAGTCTGGTCCACAGATTCTGAGGATGATGAAGTCAGGAAGCCCAATCATGGGAAGGCTACGCTGGCAAAAGAAGAACATGCAACATGAAGGTGCGTTGTGGTGACCGAAGATGTGTCCCAAATGAGAGGATATACAACTTACGGGGGAGTTGAAGACGAAAGGGAGCGAGAGGATAGGTGTTTTGCTGCCAAACTTGTCAGTGCACAGATCAACGAATGTGATCAGTTGATAAAAAAGATACACAATATTCTTGCTTCTCTAAAAATACCTGTTACTAATTATGAAAAAAAATTAAATAACTTAAAGTCAAAATTCTCGAGCATAAGTAGCAGTCTCACCCAAACCCGTGTCACAAATTCTAACCTAACTGATCAAATCAGCAGGATTTCATCAAAGAGTGAGGAATGAAGGATGTGGATCGAGCAAAAGGAAAAGGAGTTAATTAGATCTAAGGATGATTCAATTTATTTGCAAAGAGACAATCTTAAACTTCTTAAACAGCGAAATGTGTTTTGTTTAATTGCTAAAAGACTCTATTTTAACATCACTCAGTTGCATCTTCATTGTGAAATAGGACAGAAGATACATCGCATGATTTTACCCTTCCTTGAGTTAAAGGAGGATGAAATCGATGCTGAAGCCTACAACTGTGAAAACGTTGTATCTTCTGACGAAGTTTCTCCAGCATACAAAATAGGTCTGGACAAAATAGAATCCTATATAAAGTCCAAAGACCACAAGGACATGCTCAAAAATCTGTTAGATGAAAATGATAGACTGAAATTAAGAACCGAAACCGTACATAAATTTGACTCTCCGAATGCCAAATTAAGTTCAGAAAATAAAATTGATGTTGAAAATGCATCAGAACTTAATGAGGATGATGATCTGAGTGAAATCTCTGTAGAGGATTTGGTGGACTGTTCAGAATTTGTCAAAAGCAAACCTAAGTCACGCAAAAACCTGATTTCTGAAAACTCAGTTGAGTTCGCGCGCTCATCTACTAACAAAACCAAAGTTCTCAAAGCTAAAGCTGTTGTGTACCAAAAGGTACAAACCACTCCAAATCAAGTCTATACAGTTCCAAGTGTCACTCCACAACAAACTGCAGAATTAACATCTATGGTAGAAGAAGACAATGCTGGCGGATGTGACGAGTTTTTCTAGTTGGCCCCAATAGACAACGCTGATGAGACTAAGGGTCTATCTCAGAAAACTTCATGGAAAGTGAAAGGTAGGTATATATCCGGACCACTAAATGAGCCTACAAAATATGATGTGTCGAGCACAAGTGGCACTAAAACCCCAGTGGGCGAACCTATGCAAACCACTTGTGAAACATCATCGGCAAAAAGTGAATGTTGTGCTCATACTTCAAAAAGAAAGGCCAACATTCACAGAAATCCAAAATAGGTGGCTGATAGAAAGCATCAAAGAAATCTGAGATACAAGAAGAATCTCTCAGAAAGAAAACAGTTTTGGAATTCTCAAAATCCTCACTTTATAAGTATAGAAAGGAAGCACAAATCACAAGAGGAATCAAGGAACCGAAAGGGAAGTTTCGGTCCCATGACAGGAATGAACCAAAAGAGTAGTTTTGGTCCTCACCACAACACCAACCGCAAGGATGGTTTCGGTCCCTCCACTGAAATGAACCGAAAGGAAGGTTTCGGTCCCTCTAACGAAAGGAACCGAAAGGAGAAGTTCGGTCCCTCGATCGAAAGGAACTGAAAGAATAGTTTCGGTCCTCAATGTAATATCAACCGAAAGAACGGTCTCGACTCTTCATCCAACTACAACCGAAAGAGCAGTTTCGGTCCCCATCCATACAAGTTCAATCAGAAACACAGGGGATCCAAAGTCACTTCTGAATCTAACTCTTCCCATTCAAACTCTCGTCCTTCAATTACTTCAAAGGGAAAAGGAAAACTCTTTCCTGAAGATAGCAATCTTCCAAAAGAGAATCAAAAGAATGCTGATGTCAACACCACAAACTCCAATCCTACCAAATCAACTAAAATTAAAGTTTTCACCATTAAAAGAAAGGATGAAACAACTTTAGTTAAACGCACATACATGGTTGATATTTCTCTTACTATTCCCTGTTCTATAAAAGGCTCACAAGGACCTAAGAAACTTTGGGTTCCTAAATCTACTTAATATTTTGCAGGTTATTCGTGAAGAGCAGTTTGACGAAGAATGGCACATTGATAGTGGCTGCTCACGTCACATGACAGGAAGGAAGGAAGAACTGAGGGAGTTTCGGTCTCTCAAGGATGGTGGTATTGTGAAGTACGGAAACAACTCATTTGGTACTATCAAAGGCTATGGAATGATTACTAATGGCGAGTTCTCTATAAGAAAAGTGGCCTATGTTGAAGGGTTCCAACACAATCTTATCAGTGTATCACAGCTGGTGGTTGTCACTGGATTGAAAGTATCTTTTGACGATGAAGGCTCAGAGATTGTCGAGAAGAAAACCAACAACGTTTTGCTGAAGTCAAAGCGAAAAGGGGAAATGTATCCTTTGAACCTCAACCCAATTCGAGGTAAACCAACAGTTTGCTTACAACCAAAGGCTCACTCTGATGAAAGCTGGTTATGGCATAGAAGGCTGTCTCATCTAAATTTCAAGGATATCAACAAGTTGGTTTTGGGTGATCATGTTCGAGGTCTTCCAGTTCTTAAATTTGATAAAGAACATCTTAGTGCAACATGTGAAATGGGAAAGCAGAGTAGGCAAAGTCATCCCTCTATTATCAATACTAAGGTGATAGAACCATTGGAACTACTACATATTGACGTGTGTGGTCCATCGTCCATTGAAAGTATTGGGGAAACAAATACATTTTGGTTATAGTGGACGATTTCTCTAGATTTACATGGGTATTCTTCCTGAAACAAAAGTCTGAAGCCACTCCAAAGCTTAAGCTCTTTATTAAACAGATAGAGACACAACTAAGGAAGGTCGTTTGTAATGTGAGAAGCGACAATGGTTTAGAATTCAATAACAAAGAATTTGAAGACTTTCTTGCTGAAAAGGGGACAACTCACAATTTCTCAGCCCCTTATACTCCACAACAGAATGGTATCGTTGAAAGACAAAACCGATCTCTATATGAAGCAGCTCGAACAATGCTATACTTTGCATCGTTACCTTTGTATTTCTGGGGTGATGCAATCGCAGCTGCATGTTATACTCAAAACAGATCATATTTGAACAAGAGATTCTCCATTACACCTTATGAGATTTTGAACAATCGTAAACCAAATGTGAAATTCTTTTATGTGTTTGGTTCAAGGTGCTTCATCTTCAACTCAAGAGAGAATCGAAATAAGTTTGATGCTAAGGCTGATGAAGGAATTTTATTAGGGTATTCCTTGAACTCCAAGGCGTATAGGGTTCTCAATAAGCGCTCAAAGAAGATTGAAGAAACATACTATGTCACCTTTGACGATAGTTATGTCAAGAAGTTGAAATCCATAGAAAGTGCAATGCAAGAGAACTTTCCAAACAATGGTCAAGTTACGATCTATGTCTCGAATCTTTTCGAGCAATACATGCTTCTATTTGATGAGCCTCAAAAGGCGATTGATTCTGAATCAACTGCAAAAGACAACAAAGTTGATAATCTGAAACAAGTTATCGACGACGCTCCTCAAAAGATAGCTGATGATCAATCCAAGGAAACTGAAAGGCCATAAGGAAGCGAACCTTCATGTGACCGTCCTAATGTCCAGGGGGAGGGTCCAACTCTTCATCATGATCAATGTTCATCGTTCCAGGGGAGACCTCATCGTCTCATTCTACAAGTTCTACTGAAATTCCAATTAAAGAAGGGAATACCAATACTGGTCCTGAACAGGAGTCATTCTTCGAGGGGGAGAACACCAATGTCAATGATGATGACGTTATGTCTGAGTTAGAAGAAGAAATTAATGCTGAATTGAATCCGACTTATGATCCGAATTACCCTCCTCTTATCAAATGGACCAAAGATCACCCTCAAAGTCAAATTATCGGGGAATCATCATAAAAAGTGTTAACTCAATCTCAAAGCAAAGCGAAGCAGGCTGCACTATTTTCTCAAGTAGAGTTTTGCATGTTCAACTCCTTTGTTTCCAAAGTTGAACCGAAGACTGTTAACCCACCACTTGATCATTCAGGCTGGGTTAAAGCCATGTAAGATGAATTAAATTAGTTTGAAAGAAACAAAGTATGGCATCTTATTCCAACTCCAAAAGATGCTTCGGTTGTCGGTCTCAAATGGGTATTCAGAAACAAGATGGATAAGGAAGGGAATTCCATTTGTAACAAAGCAAGGATGGTGGTCAAAGGATACTGTCAGGAATAGGGAATCGATTATGAAGAAACCTTCGCTCCAGTTGCCAGATTAGAGTCTGTTCGTATATTTCTTGCTTATGCAGCGCATAAGAACTTTGAAGTCTATCAGATGGACGTCAAATGTGCCTTCCTCAACGGGGAACTTCAAGAAACTGTATATGTTGAGCAACCGTCAGGCTTCGTGAATGAGAAGTATCCAGATCACTATTATGTCCTTGACAAAGCTGTATATGGCCTAAAACAGGCTCCCAGAGCATGGTATGAAACTCTCACTCGTTTCTTAAAAATGTCTAAATTCAAACAAGGTTCGGTTGACCCAACCTTCTTTCGTAAGCGAGAAGGTAACCACATTATGATAGTCCAAATTTATGTTGATGACATCATCTTTGGCTCCAGGAATCCTAGCTTAACAGCTGAATTCAGGAAATTGATGGAAACTAAATTTGAGATGAGCTCAATGGGTCCAATTAACTTTTTTCTTGGATTGAACATTAGACAGGGACCCGAAGGCATTTTTATTAATCAGGAGGCATACACCAAGACTCTATTAGCTAAATTTGGGATGATGGGAGACTCCAAAGTGAAAGTACCTATGGCCTTTGGAACTAAGCTTACACCCTCATTGGAGAAACCAGCAGCTGATATGACGCTCTATCGGTAAATGATTGGGTCTCTGATGTATCTTACAGCCAGTAGACCTGACATCATGTTCTCAGTCTGTTACTGTGCACGATTTCAAGCCGACCCACGTGAACCTAATCTTCAAGTCGTGAAAAACATCTTTCACTATCTGAAGCGAACCTCCTCTCTTGGTCTGTGGTACCCAGCCAACTCAGGATTCTTTGTTCAAGCATTCTCAGATGCTGATTTAGGTGGCTGTGGATTAGATCGTAAAAGCACCACTGGAGGATGTCAATTTCTAGATGGTAAATTGGTCAGTTGGCAATTGAAGAAACAAACCTGTGTTTCGCTATCCACTACAGAAGCTGAATACACTGCTACAACACCATGCATGTCTCAAGTCGTATGGATACAAAGTCAACTTAGGGATTACAGACTAAGCATATAGCATTGAGGTACTACTTCATCAAGGATCACGTCGAAGATGGTAACGTAGAAATTCACTTCGTCAGAACGACTGATCAACTGACAGATATATTCACGAAGGCCTTACCTGAAGCAAGCTTCAATAAGATTCTACAAGGCCTAGGAATGATGCAATCCGAATCTGTACCAAAATCGCCTTCGCTTTCATAAAGGTAACAAGCGAAATAGAGCGAACCGACATGAACCGAACGTTCGGTCTATTTCGGGTGAAGTTCGACCATGAACCGAAATGAACCGAACGTTCGTCTATTTTGGGTTCGGTCCTTCTGAACTCGTTCGCTTCTTTTTCTTAACGAGGCACTTTAACTGTTTTCTAATGTACACCATTTTCATTACTTCTTTTCTACTTATAAAATCCCAAAAATATTTCTCTCTTTTATTCTCATAAAAATACTTATGAAATCCAAAAATATTTTTCTCTTTCGTTCAATTGGTCAATTCTCACAAAATTCAAAAATATTTTTTTAATTTATTTTAGTTATTTTAGTTATATATATATATATATATATATATATATATATATATATATATATATATATATATATATATATATATATATAAAGTTTTTCTTTTTGTTTAAGTGTGATTCTCGATGGCGAAACTAAGGCAGGTAAATGGTTTTATTAGTTAGGAGTCCCTAGAAGCATGTAGCTGTATGTTGACTAAAGCCTCGAAAGATTTTTGAGTGAAGCCTTAATAACATGATATACACCAATCATGTTTTCCCAATCCAGGCTGTCAAATTCACTCTAATCATGAGCTACCTTACTCTACTCAAATTGAGTTTAGAGTTTTCTGCTTGGTCCTTCTTTTCTTTAAAGCAGAGGTACATTCGCTTCTTATACCATCTCCATCACTTTTCTCCATTATACTTCGTTTCACCAATATAACCCCTGAGACTCTCAGTATTCACCACTGAGGTTTATGGTTATACAACATCTGCGTTCATGATCTTAGTTTCATGCTACTATGTACTAAGTGAAACCCAAAGTTCAACACCCCTAATGAGTTGACGGTGAATTCTAATATTCAAGATCTTACTTGTTACCTAATGAAATCTCTTTTTTTTTTCTTTTGAGTGATCTTTATGAGTTTTTCTTTCACCAAGGCTTCTCATATCCTAAAAGATCCAGTTTATTTTTTTTGAGATTTCCTTACTTCCTTTTGTCACTATAAAATTTATCCTACCTACTTGTTCAACAGATCTCAATGATCTCACAAGTACTTCATTCAGTTTCGGTTTTATGTCAAGTATCAAAATTATGAATTGAAGCGAAAGCCACCCTTTTTAACCTTCAAAAGATGCCTTTCAATACTTCTCAACAAGTTATTGATCGTTATTTAATGGGAAACCAAGCAAGCACTTTAATGTCTCTCTTGACTTTCAAGGAAGTACTTTATGCCCAGAATCCATTGTTTTATGTCTACTTAAGACATCACATATTATCCCTTAAATTTTGCTTTATTTCTTTATCTTTTACACCCTATGCACGAAAATTTTTAATTTTCCAAACTCTAGTTCTTTTATGATTGTTCAATAAATCGCTATAGGCAATGGAGATTCAAACGTATTATGAAGAGATGCTTGAGATAAAGTGAAAGTTGACTCAGTGGCTATCCAAACGGTTTGGTGATTTGAAAAAAGTGCATTTTATGGAATGGTGTGTAAAGAAGAAACGTCCTTTCTCTTTCCTGCGTCATCTTCGGCATGCCAAATGTTCATCCATCAAGTCAGGCGCTATTTTTGAGATAATCCAAGATCTCAGCCGGATTTCTCTCTCTCTTCCTTGTACGTATAAAAGGAATTGGAACGGTAATCTCTCATCTTTTATCACTTACCAATTTCTCTCAAAGAATACCGGCAATTCTTGCAACTGTTCATCATCTTCTCTAAGCTACTACAATGGCAGACTCTTCATTTGTTCATGATACTTCAGTTCGTCAACCACTTCTCACAATCAAACCCCAACAGAACCTGATCATCGATCTCACCCCGTTTATCTATGAGCCATACATGTTGTATGTTGTTGAGTGTCTCAAATACTCACCTCTCGTCGACGCGCTGACTAAAGTCGAAGTTGTTCCAATGTCTTGTCTGTCTCTTGTCTACTCTACTGCCTACTATGAGAAGATTAATGAAAGGATTCACTTCGAACTCCACGATGAGAAGACCTCTATCTCCAAGCATCGATTCTGTGTCCTAATTGGTTTTTCTCAAGAACAATCTCTGGTAAACACTGACTCAATCACCACTGGTCAATTGTTTTCCATGTTTTATTAGATGGGGTATACCGAAACCCTAACCACTATCACAAAATTCAAGAAGTCCTGCCTTCCTCCTCAATGGAATGGCCTTTTCACGTTGCTATTTAAGGGACTTTCTGAGCGAATCGCTGGCTCAAATGGTGCGAGCAAGTCTTTCATGACTGTGATGTATGGGTTGTACCATGGGATCAACCTAGATTATGGGTCTATTATCTGGCAGCAGTTGGTTCAAAGCTTGGTCTCTTCATCCACGCATTCTGAGATCTCATGTGGGCGCTTTTGGTCGATCATCACCAACTGGGCAATGGACCGCCTTCGTGTTCCAATAATGGCGGATTCTCTGCTCTCATCCATTGCTACCTTTCACACTACAAAAATCATTGTCACAGATCCAACCAATTACTCTTTTATTGGATCCATTCCTGAAGCAATGCTCGGTCGTATCTCTGCGTCAAGTAACGTTCTACAAAAATATAGGAAGCGTCCATCATCTGGTCCAAGGGAGCTTACGCCAGCCATGGTTCGCTCTATTGAAGAGGCTGATAAGCCAACCAAAAGGGGTAAGAAGCCTGATACATAGAAGGAAGGAACTGTCATTAAACCAGCTAAGTGGCAAACCCCTAAGAAGCGAAAGTCTGATAAGGCTGCAACTTCTCAGGCTCAACCGAAGAAGCAGAAGAAGCCTGCTAGGAGGCTTATACTTCAATCTACAAGTGATTCAGATTCAAAGTATGTCCCTCCTAAGCATAGGAATGCTCCTCCTTCAGAATCTTAGAGCGAAAGCTCTGATGAAGAGGCTTCGGGCCGAGGTGATACTCCGCCTCGCTCCCCTACCCCAGAAATTCCAGTTCGCTCTAATCCTCCTTCACCTCCACCTGTAACCATCCCAGTATCCATCCCTCCTATATTTCCTATTCCAACTACTCAACCATCTACTACAATTCCCATCCCTCCTCCCATTTTCACAGATACCACTACTACCACTACTACCACAGGAGCTTACTTTATTGCTCCCAATCCACCAGTAACCGAACCACCTGTCACAACCGACCCTCTAGCTACTTCAAAACCCTTATCATCCACTCAATCTACCGAAACAACCCCTATTCTAGGCGGTGAGGACTTGGAATTTGATTCCACGTATTTCAGTCCTTACTATGTGCAAAGCGATGGTGATGACGATGAGCCTGTCACAAAGCGTCATCTCAAGGCGGTAAATGAAAGGCTTGATCAATTGCTTTCATCCTCTTCCTCCGACGCTTATTCTGAAGCTGCATTGAAGCCCTTGTTCTCCTCTGTTGTTACAGAACATAGTGCCACATTGACGCTTCTACTAAGGAGTGAAAGGAAGCAACCACAAAAGTCGATAAACTAGTCTCTGAAGCTCACCTGTTTTTAGAATCCTTGTATGCTGCCACTGTAAAGAACGCTCAAACTATCAATGCTTCAGTGGAGAACCTTCAACAGTCTCTTCAATCTGAACGATCAAACCTTGAAGCTGCTCGACAGGCCATTAAAGCTGCCAACGAAACTCTACACGCTAACGTCAATGACCGATTGACTCAGCTGGAGGCAGATTTAACTGTAGAGAATCGTATTATGGATGAGCTGGACAGGCACACCTCACAGCTCAAATTGCAAACCAACAAGCTGCGTACTGCTAATGCTGAGGTTAGTGACCTAAAGTCAGAAAGGGAGGTCATTAGGAGTTCTGCTGCTGATGTTCACTCCATCCTCCTTCATCTCATTGAGGCCCACGATCCGATCATTACCATAACCATCAGGTGTCATCTGGTAGACAAGCTCAGACCGGCATTGGACATCCTTAGTCGTATCGAGGGTGTTCCGGTGACTGGGGTCCAATCAAAACAAGGGGGAGAGAAGGTGACAACTCAACCTCCTTCTGGACTAAAACCATCTACTAAACCGAAGGGTAATGAAGCTTCGGTCAGTAACAAGGAGAAAAAGAAGAAGAAAATTGGCAAGGACGAAACAGACAATGAGGATGATGTCTATGCCGAGAATCCCAACAATCCCTTCAAGAAGGTAAAGACCTCTGAAAAGGAAATGGAAGAAAGTTTCAAGAAACAACGAGCTGAGCTAGAGCAGAAGCGAAAGGAAGCGGAGCTCCTAGAGAAGAAAAAGTCCATGTTTCTTGTCTGGACCATAGACTCACTTCAAAGATGTGCAATCGATGAGCCAAGCATTCTCTGGCTTGAGCCAGTAATGTCCTTTGGACTTGACAACTCTAAGGATGCACAGTTCGATATGCCAATCACACGAAAGGTATTTATCTTACATTGCTTCAATTCGACTGCTACTATTCCATCCCCAGATCCGAAGGTAGATAGGGATATGTTGGAGTTTTACTTGGAATTTGCTCAACCTTAGTACCTAACATGGAGTTCCAAGAAAATTACCACTGTCAAGGTTATGAAGCCCTATTCAGCGGGGAAGTTTATTAATGTCAAATTCAGGGTGACTCGAGGAACCGAAGGCTCAGTCTACCACTTCACCCTTGCTGATCTACCGAAACTTAATCCCCATGACTAGATACTCCTCAACAACATTCTTCTGTCAACTCCTCAGGAGTACCAGCCAATAATTGATCATGTGAAGTGTATGCTTGTATGCTACATTCACGAGGTAGCAAAGATGGACCAGGAGATTGCCTCTGCCATTCACAAGCGAACGGCGATAAAGACTATGAGCAGAGCATGCAACGTCAACACTATGGTCAAGGGGAAGATAGATTCAAAGTACCACACCGTTATGTTCATGAGAGGTGAAGGTCAGAAATGCTTGTTCGCTCTTGTTGACAAACGCCTCTTCTCTACGTCTTGTCTGGAGCATATCTTGGAAAACATTCACAGGTGCGATCAGAACAGTGCTGCTGATAAGAAATTATTCACTGACATGCTGAGATGGTACATACAGTTTAGACAGACACTTCTCGCAATAATTCCTCGTCTATTTAAAGTAATAAAGACAGTGAAGACAACTCAGAAGAAATGATCTCTCGCCTCACTTGACGCAAAGGGGGAGATTATTGGGTCTATTAGATTGCATCATGGGCTCGGTCCTTAGCCCAGTTTTGATTGCCGGTATTGGGCCAATCCAACCGTGCATGTTTTTGTATTAGGGTTTAGTATATAAGCTGCATGCATGCAGTCTTTGAAGTTATCGCCTCTATAGTGGAAGTTCTTTATCGAGCTTTGCTGAGGCGTCACTTTATTTTGAATCATAAGCATACATTTGATTCTATTCTGTACTCATTCTCTTACTAATTTTGACTTGTTTGATTTCCATAATCATACCTGTGAAAGATCTAATTGATCTAGAGTTTAATTCTCATCAAAAGGTCATCTGTAGGTAATCCGTAGGTATTTACCTACAGATTACCTACGGTATTTTTTTTTTATTTTTCAATTTTCAAAGGTCAAATATCCTTTTTTTTGTTTCGTTTTTTTTTTCACAACTTAATTATACTTTGATTGATTTGTTTTAACCAATTTATACATAATATAAACTTACAAACAAACGTTTGCATCATTAAATCCATTACTATATATATAATAAACAAAAGCTATCTATGTTTGTCTTTAATCCACAATTAACATCATTAAACAAATACATGATATACTAAACATAGTACATACATATGGTGTGTATTTAAATGTGTGTACTTATTTCTATTTGTGTTTAGAAAATAACTTGGATTTAAATAAATAAATAAAAAATAACTTCTAAAAGAGTAATGGGTTCTAATGGTGCATATGTTTGTATGTAAGTTTTTTTATGTATAACTCGGTCAACACAAAGCAATCAAACTATAGTTAACTTGTGAAAAAAATGAAACAAAAAAACGACATTTGATCCTTGAAAAATAGAAAATAAAAAAAGACCGTAGTTAATCTGTAGGTAAATACCTCCGGATTGTCTACAGATAATGGTAATCTGTAGCTAATCCGTAGGTATTTACCTACAGATTACCTACGGTATTTTTCTATTTTTCAGTTTTCAAATGTCAAATATCGTTTTTTTCGTTTCGTTCTTTTTTCACAACTTATTTATACTTTGATTGCTTTGTTTTAAACAATTTATACATAACATAAACTTACAAACAAACGTATGCATATTTAAAAACCATTAATATATATAATAAAAAAGCTATCTATGTTTGTCTTTAAGCCACTATTAACATCATTAAACAAATACATGATATACTAAACATAGTACATACATATGGTGTGTATGTAAATGTGTGTACTTATTTGTATTTATGATTAGAAAATAACTTGGATTTAAATAAATAAATAAATAAAAACTTCTAAATGAGTATTGGGATCTAATGGTGCATACGTTTGTTTGTAAGTTTATGTTATGTATAACTTGGTCAAAACAGAACAATCGAAATAATCTGTAGGTAATCCGTAGGTATTTACCTAAAGATTACCTATAATATTTTTTTATTTTTCAATTTTCAAAGGTCAAATATCGTTTTTTTCGTTTCGCTTTTTTACAATATAATTATACTTTGATTGCTTTGTTTTAACCAATTTATACATAACATAAACGTACAAACAAATGTATGCATCATTAAAATCCATTACTATATATATATATATATATATATATATATATATATATATATATATATATATATATAAATAATAAACAAAAGCTATCTATGTTTGTCTTTAATCCACAATTAACATCATTAAACAAATACATGATATACTACACATAGTACATACATATGGTATGTATTTAAATATGTGTACTTATTTCTATTTGTGTTTAGAAAATAACTTGGATTTAAATAAATAAATAAAAAATAACTTAAATGAGAAATGGGTTCTAATGGTGCATATAATTTTATTTAAGTTTTTTTTTTATGTATAACTCGGTCAAAACAAAGCAATCAAACTATAGTTAACTTGTGAAAAAAACGAAACAAAAAAACAACATTTGATCCTTGAAAAATAGAAAATAAAAAAATACCGTAGGTAATCTGTAGGTAAATACCTACGGATTGTCTACATATAAAGGTAGTCCGTAGCTAATCCGTAGGTATTTACCTACAGATTACCTATGGTATTTTTTTATTTTGCAATTTCCAAAGGTCAAAAATCGTTTTTTTCGTTTCGTTTTTTTTTTCACAACTTAATTATACTTTGATTGCTTTGTTTTAAACAATTTATATATAAAATAAGCTTACGAACAACGTATGCATCATTAAAAACCATTAATATATATCTAATAAACAAAAGCTATCTATGTTTGTCTTTAAGCCAGAATTAACATCATTAAACAAATACATGATATACGAAACATAGTACATACATATGGTATGTATCTAAATGTGTGTATTTATTTCTATTTGTGTTTATAAAATAACTTTGACTTAAATAAATAAATAAAAAAAACTTCTAAATGAGTAATGGGTTCTAATGGTGCATATGTTTGTATGTAACTTTATGTTATGTATAACTGGGTCAAAACAAAGCAATCAGAGTATACTAAAATTGTGAAAAAAAATGAAACGAAAAAACGACATTTGATCTTTGAAAAATTGAAAATAACAAATACCGTAGGTAATCTGTTGGTAAATACCTACGGATTGCCTACAGATAAAGTGAATCTGTAGCTATTCCGTAAGTATTTACCTACAGATTACCTACGATATTTTGTTATTTTTAAATTTTCAACGGTCAAATATCGTTTTTTTCGTTTCGTTTTTTTTCACAACTTAATTATACTTTGATTGCTTTGTTTTAACCAATTTATACATAAAATAAACTTACAAACAAACGTATGCATCATTAAAAACCATTACTATATATATATATATATATATATATATATATATATATATATATATATATATATATATATATATATATATATATATAATAAACAAAAGCTATCTATGTTTGTCTTTAAGCCACAATTAACATAATTAAACAAATATATGATATACTAAAAATAATACATACATATGGTGTGTATGTATATTTGTGTAGTTATTTCTATTTGTGTTTATAAAATAACTTTGACTTAAATAAATAAATAAAAAAACTTCTAAATGATTAATGGGTTTTAATGGTGCATATGTTTGTATTTAAGTTTATGTTATTTATAACTCGGTCAAACCAAAGCAATCAGAGTATAATTAACTTCTGAAAAAAAAATGAAATGAAAAAAAGACATTTCATCCTTGAAAAATTGAAAATAAAAAATACTGTATCTAATCTATTGGTAAATACCTACGGATTGTCTACAGATAAAGGTAATATGTAGCTAATCCGTAGGTATTTACATACAGATTAGCTACGATATTTTTTTATTTTTCAATTTTCAACGGTCAAATATCGTTTTTTTCGTTTCGTTTTTTTTTCACAACTTAATTATAATTTGATTGTTTTGTTTTAACAAATTTATACATAAAATAAACTTCCAAACAAACGTATGCATCATTAAAAACCATTACAATATATATATATATATATATATATATATATATATATATATATATATATATATATATATATATAATATATATATATATATATAAAATAAACAAAAGCTATCTATGTATTTAAGCCACAATTAACATCATTAAACAAATACATGATATACTAAATACAATACATACATATGGTGTGTATGTAAATGTGTGTAGTTATTTCTATTTGTGTTTATAAAATAACTTTGGTTTAAATAATTAAATTAAAAAACTTCTAAATGAGTAATGGGTTCTAATGGTGCATACGTTTGTATATAAGTTTATGTTATGTATAACTCGGTCAAAACAAAGCAATCAGAGTATAATTAACTTGTGAAAAAAAATGAAACGAAAAAACGACATTTGATCCTTGAAAAATAGAAAATAAAAAAAGACCGTAGTTAATCTGTAGGTAAATACCTACGGATTGTCTACAGATAATGGTAATCTGTAGCTAATCCGTAGGTATTTACCTACAGATTACCAATGGTATTTTTTTTATTTTTCAGTTTTCAAAGGTCAAATATCATTTTTTTCGTTTCGTTTTTTTTTCACAACTTATTTATATTTTGATTGCTTTGTTTTAAACAATTTATAGATAACATAAGCTTACGAACAAACGTATGCATCATTAAAAACCATTAATATATATATATATATATATATATATATATATATATATATATATATATATATATATAATAAAAAAAGCTATATATGTTTGTCTTTAAGCCACTATTAACATCATTAAACAAATACATGATATACTAAACATAGTACATACATATGGTGTGTATGTAAATGTGTGTACTTATTTGTATTTATGATTAGAAAATAACTTGGATTTAAATAAATAAATAAATAAAAACTTCTAAATGAGTATTGGGATCTAATGATTAGAAAATAACTTGGATGTAAATTTATGTTATGTATAACTTTGTCAAAACAGAACAATCGAAATAATCTGTAGGTAACCGTAGGTATTTACCTAAAGATTACCTACAATAATTTTTTATTTTTCAATTTTCAAAGGTCAAATATCGTTTTTTTCGTTTCGCTTTTTTACAACATAATTATACTTTGATTGCTTTGTTTTAACCAATTTATACATAACATTAACGTACAAACAAATGTATGCATCATTAAAATCCATTACTATATATATATAATAAACAAAAGCTATCTATGTTTGTCTTTAATCCACAATTAACATCATTAAACAAATACATGATATACTAAACATAGTACATACATATGGTATGTATTTAAATGTGTGTACTTATTTCTATTTGTGTTTAGAAAATAACTTGGATTTAAATAAATAAATAAAAAATAACTTCTAAATGAGAAATGGGTCCTAATGGTGCATATAATTTTATGTAAGTTTTTTTTATGTATAACTCGGTCAAAACAAAGCAATCAAACTATAGTTAACTTGTGAAAAAAATGAAACGAAAAAAAGGACATTTGATCGATGAAAAATTGAAAATAAAAAATACCGTAGGTAATCTGTAGGTGAATACCTACGGATTGTCTATAGATAAAGGTAGTCCGTAGCTAATCCGTAGGTATTTACCTACAGATTACCTATGGTATTTTTTTATTTTTCAATTTCCAAAGGTCAAAAATCGTTTTTTTCGTTTCGTTTTTTTTTCACAACTTAATTATACTTTGATTGCTTTGTTTTAAACAATTTATATATAAAATAAGTTTACGAACAACGCATGCATCATTAAAAACCATTAATATATATCTAATAAACAAAAGCTATCTATGTTTGTCTTTAAGCCACAATTAACATCATTAAACAAATACATGATATACGAAACATAGTACATACATATGGTATGTATCTAAATGTGTGTAGTTATTTCTATTTGTGTTTATAAAGTAACTTTGACTTAAATAAATAAATAAAAAAAACTTCTAAATGAGTAATGGGTTCTAATGGTGCATATGTTTGTATGTAACTTTATGTTATGTATAACTCGGTCAAAACAAAGCAATCAGAGTATAATAAAATTGTGAAAAAAAATGAAACGAAAAAACGACATTTGATCTTTGAAAAATTGAAAATAAAAAATACCGTAGGTAATCTGTTGGTAAACAGCTACGGATTGCCTACAGATAAAGTGAATCTGTAGCTAATCCGTAAGTATTTACCTACAGATTACCTACGATATTTTGTTATTTTTAAATTTTCAACGGTCAAATATCGTTTTTTTCGTTTCGTTTTTTTTCACAACTTAATTATACTTTGATTGCTTTGTTTTAACCAATTTATACATAAAATAAACTTACAAACAAACGTATGCATCATTAAAAACCATTACTATATATATATATATATATATATATATATATATATATATATATATATATATATATATATATATATATATATATAATAAACAAAAGCTATCTATGTTTGTCTTTAAGCCACAATTAACATAATTAAACAAATATATGATATACTAAAAATAATACATACATATGGTGTGTATGTATATTTGTGTAGTTATTTCTATTTGTGTTTATAAAATAACTTTGACTTAAATAAATAAATAAAAAAACTTCTAAATGATTAATGGGTTTTAATGGTGCATATGTTTGTATTTAAGTTTATGTTATTTATAACTCGGTCAAACCAAAGCAATCAGAGTATAATTAACTTCTGAAAAAAAAATGAAACGAAAAAACGACATTTCATCCTTGAAAAATTGAAAATAAAAAAAACCGTATGTAATATGTTGGTAAATACCTACGGATTGTCTACAGATAAAGGTAATCTGTAGCTAATCTGTAGGTATTTACATACAGATTAGCTACGATATTTTTTTATTTTTCAATTTTCAACGGTCAAATATCGTTTTTTTCGTTTCGTTTTTTTTTTTTCACAACTTAATTATAATTTGATTGCTTTGTTTTAACAAATTTATACATAAAATAAACTTACAAACAAACGTATGCATCATTAAAAACCATTACTATATATATATATATATATATATATATATATATATATATATATATATATATAAAATAAACAAAAGCTATCTATGTATTTAAGCCACAATTAACATCGTTAAACAAATACATGATATACTAAATATAATACATACATATGGTGTGTATGTAAATGTGTGTAGTTATTTCTATTTGTGTTTATAAAATAACTTTGATTTAAATAATTAAATTAAAAAACTTCTAAATGAGTAATGGGTTCTAATGGTGCATACGTTTGTATGTAAGTTTATGTTATGTATAACTCGGTCAAAACAAAGCAATTAGAGTATAATTAACTTGTGAAAAAAAATGAAACGAAAAAACGACATTTGATCCTTGAAAAATTGAAAATATAATATACCGTAGGTAATCTGTTGGTAAATACCTAGGGATTGCCTACAGAGAAAGGTAATGTGTAGCTAATCCGTAGGTATTTACCTATACATTACCTACGATATTTTTTTTATTTTTAAATTTTCAAAGGTCAAAGATTGTTTTTTTCGTTTCGTTTTTTTTCACAACTTAATTATACTTTGATTGCTTTCTTTTAACCAATTTATACATAATATAAACTTACAAACAAATGTATGCATCATTAAAAACCATTACTATATATATATATATATATATATATATATATATATATATATATATATAATAAACAAAAGCTATCTATGTTTGTCTTTAATCCACAATTAGCATCATTAAACAAGTACATGATATACTAAACATAGTACATACATATGGTGTGTATGTAAATGTGTGTACTTATTTCTATTTGTGTTTAGAAATTAACTTGGATTTAAATAAATAAATAAATAAATTCTAACTAAGTAATGGATTCTAATGGTGCATACGTTTGTATGTAAGTTTGTGTTATGTATAACTCGGTCAAAACAAAGCAATCAAACTATAATTAACTTGTGAAAAAAATGAAACGAAAAAACGACATTTGATCCTTGAAAAATTTAAAATAGAAAAATATCGTAGGTAAACTGTAGGAAAATACCTACGGATTGCCTACTGATAAAGGTAATCTGTAGCTAATCCGTAGGTATTTACCTACAGATTACCTACGGTATTTTATTATTTTTCAATTTTCAAAGGTCAATTATCGTTTTTTTCGTTTCGTTTTTTTTTCACAACTTAATTATACTTTGATTGCTTTGTTTGAACCAATTTATACATAACATAAACTTACGAACAAACGTATGCATCATTAAAAACCATTACTATATATATAATAAACAAAAGCTATCTATGTTTGTCTTTAAGCCCCAATTAACATCATTAAACAAATACGTGATCTACTAAACATAATACATACATATGGTGTGTATGTAAATGTGTCACACCCCAAAACCGGGAACGGCGGACTACATTCTCGGGTGGAGGATGTCATGTACAGTATGATAACAATTGAATAATAGTAAAAACAAGCGACAACAACCATAACATTAATATAGTAATTGTGAATACAAGCGTGTTATGTACAGTTTTTGATAAACACCAAAAGTACAAACAAAAATAAAAGATGGGTCTTGTATATGCTACATCTTCTCAAAAGGCTGCATCAGCACCTGTCTATTTTTGCCCTGAAAATACAAGTTATTTTGAAAACTAGTGTCAGCATAAAGTTTGTGAGTTCATAAGAATTTAGTGTCGTTGTTTGTATAAAAGTGCTTACAATCAGGTAATATAAAAGCTGCGATTAATGTTTGAGAATAGTAAAAATCCCTAGAAAATCCTATATTTTCCAGATTTGAGCATTTGTAAAATTAATTCTTCGAGTGTGTAAAAATATTTCCATTGAAACAGTCAGTTATAAAAATAAGGTAATAGATTTCATTCAAGTAAAGTTTATGTAAAGATATTGTCGACTGGCTGTAGTTGTGTTACAAACTTCAATTAGTAATATATGTATATGTATTCACTTCGGGAAGTTAGTTTAGCCTTTAATTCTTAGTGTGTTAATTTGAGTACGAATGTAATTTCTCATGTAACCAATCTTAATGATAGTAGAGTATCTGATGACCTTCTCGGTCATACGTAGTGTAGTAATGTTTCGTCACCCCTGGGCCTAGTCGGCTCGGACTGTAGTTAGCAGTCGGGATGTAATAGTGTCTGTCCTGTATAGATCTACACATGTAGTGGTTGCTTTCCCTTGGGGAAGCTCTAGTTACACGGTGTTTGCATAGTAGAGTGCCGTATAGAGGGATAGTGTGTCACATTCTGGATTATTGTATTCTCTTGTATCATAGTATAATGAACTTTTTAGTATAGTATATAGAGTGTTCTCTTTAACGTGCATTACTCGTAATAGTAGTAATTATAGTGAGTATCATAATGATAGAGGAAATGAGCAGTAGTCTTAACTATACCTATTATAGTTAAATAGAGTGTGGGATTGCATGCCTTTGATTTACAAAGGTAATGAATAAGATGAAGACTTTCATATCTAACACAAATATATATATATATATATATATATATATATATATATATATATGTATATATATATATATATATATATATATATATATATATATATATATATATAACTAAGAATTCAACGACAGCCGGACGGATAACAGTATACCCTAAGACCCCAATCAAACAAGAACAGGAAGTAAGGCGAGCTATCGGTCCTTTTTGATTTCAAGTTATCAATCACATATGATTTGATACTATAACTTGTTGTATTTAACTTGTATTCCCCCCTAAAACATTTAAAAGAAACATTAGAAAGGTTAATTAACGGGTATGAACTCACCTGTAGTGAGCGGATCGGATGAAAGTCTCGGTTGAGCGTTTGGTGTCAAGTTAAGACTTGAACACACTCTACGACCCTAGTAACATATGAATACATATGTTTACATATAATTAGTGATTAAAACACTAATTTAACACGTATAGGCATCCTAAAGCAAAGAAAAACGCTTTGGTTAAGTGCTAGGATGCTATTGGGTTGCATCTAAGGAGTATATGACCTCACTATGGAGTTTACTCCTCAAATACCCACCTTAGGCGAGTTTACGGTTGAGGGACCCTTTCCCACATGAGTTCACGACCATAAACGCATGGGAGGAGTGTATTTGTGTGCCTTAAGGTCTCTTGTATTGCTAGGAAGGATTCTAAGATCAATTCCAAGGCTTGAGGGGTGTTTAGGGTTCAAAAGGGGCACTCCCTTGGAGTTTGCACTCCTAGGACCAGTCCTTTGGAGTTTAAGGTCATGAACCCCATGGTTTACAGCCTTAAACTCTTGGACACACCTTATACTTCGATTTTGAGGTCCTTAGCTCACTCCTACAAGTTTCTAGGTGAAGGTATAAGGCTAAATAGGGGGTTTAGGGCTCGATTTGCATAGTTTGAGGGAGTTTACGGCCTATGAATGTTCTTGGGCCGTAAACCCTCTTCCAAGCCTCCAAACATAATGTTTAATGTCTAAAACACTTCAAGGTTAAGTTCTAAGCTAGTCTCTAAGCCTAAGGAAGGGATTTGTGGCATTTTTGGCACACTTTTAGGGGTTTACGGCCTAAGAGGGTTTTTGGGCCGTAAACTCCTTGTTTTTGGCATTCATGGATGATTTTCAAGATATATAGACATGTAATGAGCTTTAGAACAATCTAGGGTACGAGAACTTACAGTTTGGGAGCTAAAACTTGCGGATTTTTGGAAGAATCGAGCTTTGAAGAGAGAGAGAGAGAGAGAGAGAGAGTAAAGAGAGAGTGACTAGAGTGGTAAAAAGTTTAAGTTGGTGATCACTCAACCCTTATATAGGGCTTGAGTTGGTGGCCAGGTGGGGATCCACCCCATACCGACATTAAACAGAATTTAAATTTTTACCCGATTAAATGGTCGTAACCCGGCTTAGTCGTAAACTATAATTTTTCTAAATAAATTTTGAGGGTATCACTCGTGTTTTATTTGTTTCATATCGACACTAAAATAAAATAAAATATTAATTGGTTTGTCTAACCCAAATGTTAACGGAATCTTAATAATAAAAATGAAAATAAAAATATTCTATTAACGGAAACGGGTTACAGCGACGGAATAAATTTCGTGTTGTCACATCATCCCCCCGTTAGAGGAAATTTCGTCCCGAAATTTAGAATTCAAGCAGCTAAGTTATTACAACACGACTAAGCGAAGAGATGAGGATATTTAAGTTTCATTTCATCATCGCGCTCCCAAGTGAACTCCGGTCCTCGTATAGCACTCCAGCGAACCTTCCCAATTGGGATGCGGCTTAGTTTTGTTCATTTGACCTCTTGGTCCATGATCTCCGCAGGCTCTTCCACGAAGTTGAGGCCCTCTTTGACCTGGATCTCGTTGAGTGGGATTACGAGAGTCTCATCGGATAGGCACTTCTTCAGGTTTGAGACATGGAAGGTAGGATGTATGTTACTGAGTTTGCGAGGTAGATTGAGTTTGTAGGCTACGGGGCCGATTCTGGCGAGAATATCGAAAGGCCCTATGTACCTTGGGTCCAACTTTCCACACTTTCCAAAGCATATCGTGCCCTTCTAGGGTGAGACTTTCAAAAGGCCCTATGTACTCATGTCCAACCTCGTCCCTAAGGCGCTTTGTAGCGATTGCCAAAATGTCGAAGTGAACCTACTATCTCTATCGGAGATTATAGATATAGGGACACCATGCAGTCGTATGATTTCCTTAATGTATGTTCTTGTGAGTTTCTCCATCTTATCTGTCTCTTTGATGGGTAGGAAGTGTGCGGACTTGGTCAATCTGTCAACGATGACCCATATGGTATCAAGCCCTCCTATTGTCTTGGGTAGCTTGGTTATGAAATCCATAGTGATTCGCTCCCACTTCCATTCAGGTATTTCCGGTTGCTGTAATAACCCTGATGGATTTTGGTATTCGACCTTGACCTTGGCGCAAGTAAGCCATTTACTTACGAAGGTAGCAATCTCTGCTTTCATGTTAGGCCACCAATATGACTTCTTGAGGTCCAGATACATTTTATCTGAACGTCGGTGAACGAAATATCGGGTGTTGTGTGCTTACTTCATGACCAAGTCCCTGAAGCCACTGTGACGTGGTGTCCAGATTCGGTCCATGAGATATAAGTCGTCGTCACCCTTGATTTCCAAGTTCTTATCCATTCCTCGCAGGGATTCTCCCGTCACATTTTCAGGCTTCAACGCTTCGAGCTGAGCTTCCTTAATATGTGCGGAGAGATGCGAATGGATAGTCATCGTTAACGACTTGACTCTTCGACCAAAATGTTCTTTCCGGCTTAGGGTGTCCGCTGCCACATTGGCTTTACCTAGATGATAGCGAATCTCGCATTCGAAATCATTGAGAAGCTCGACCCACCGTCGTTGTCTCATGTTGAGCTCCTTTTGATTGAATAAGTTTTGTGGACTTTTGTGGTCGATGTATATCGTGCCCTTCGTACCGTACAGATACCGTCTCTAGATTTTTAGGGCGAACACAACCGCTCCTAAATCGAGGTGGTGCGTGGTGTAGTTGACCTCGTGTGTCTTCAGCTGCCTTGAGGTGTAGGCAATGACCTTACCTCGTTGCATCAGAACACTACCAAGCCCCTGGTTTGATGCATCGTAGTATACCACGAAATGTTCTGTCCCTTCGGGAAGGGATAATACTAGCATGGTGCATAGGGCTCGTTTCAAGGTCTGGAATGCCTTCTCCTATTTCTCTCCCCAGTCGAAGGTCATGCTCTTCTAGGTCAATGTGGTAAGAGGTTTCACGATCCTAGAGAAGTTCTGAATGAATCTGCAGTAGTAGCCAGCGAGGCCTAGAAATTAACGAATTTCTGTAGGCGTCTTCGGTGCTGACCAGTTCTCGTTAGCTTTAATCTTGGATGGGTCCACGTGGATTCCTTCCTTGCTAACCACGTGTCCTAAGAATTCAACTCTTCGGATCCAAAATTTGCACTTAGAGAACTTCGAATATAACTTCTCTAATCGTAGGGTTTCTAGGACTTTCCATAGGTGATCGCTATGCTCCTCCTTGCTTCGAGAGTAGATGAGTATGTCATCAATGAAGATGATGACGAATTGATCCAAGTAAGGACGACACACCCTATTCATTAAATCCATGAATACTGCGGGCGCGTTGGTCAGTGCGAACGGCATTACTACGAACTCGTAGTGTCCGTAACAAGTTTGGAAGGCTGTTTTTGGAACATCCTCGTCAAGCACTCGTAACTGGTGGTACCCGGACCTAACATCAATCTTGGAAAAGTAACTCGCCCCTTGCAGTTTGTCGAATAGGTCGTCTATACGGGGAAGAGGGTAGCGATTTTTGACTGTCAGCTTGTTGAGTTCTCTTTAATCGATGCACATATGGAATGATCTGTCCTTCTTCTTTACGAACAAGATCGGTGCTCCCCAGGGTGAGAAGCTTGGTCTTATAAAGCCCTTGTTGAGCAGATCATTAAGTTGATCGGATAGTTCTTGCATCTCAGCAGGCGCTAGACGATAGGGCGATTTAGCTACGGGGGTAGCCCCTAGGATTAGGTCGATTCTGAACTCAACCTGACGTTTGGGAGGTAAACCTAGGAGCTCCTCGGGAAAGACGTCAGGGAAATCGCATACGAAGGGGGAGTCTTTTAGATCTTTCGTTTTCTGGATCGTGTCAACGACGTGTGCAAGGAACGCGCGATATTCCTTACGTAAGTACTTCTGGGCTTGAATACTCGAGATGATACGAAGGCTCGTACTGGGTTTGTCTCCGTAGATTAACAGAGTCTCGTTATCCGATAGGTTTAAGCGGATGGCTTTGTCGAAGCATAGGATATCAGTACGATGGAGACTCAAGCAGTCCATGCCCACAATGACATCGAAACTCTTGATCGATACTGGTATGAGGTCGATTGGGAATGAATGATCATCTAGCGTGAGGGTGCAACCTATGTAGATTTCGTTACAGCTCTCTGTCTTTCCGTTAGCCATTTCAACGACGAATCTTTCTTTTAGTGGTTGTGGGGATTGGTTAAGTAAGTGTTTAAAGTTTCTGTTTATGAAGCTTCTTTCTGCACCATTATCGAATAAGACGCAACCATAAGAGTTGTTGAGAAGAAACGTACCTGTGACTACTGTGCGGTCCGCTACCGCTTCATTGTGGCCAATAGCAAGTAGTCTTCCTGTTCCTCCTGGGTTCCCGGCCTTCGGACAGTTTTTCTTGAAATGACCTACCTCACCGCAGCCATAGCAGGCCTGGCTCACTCCCGAGTTGGGGACTTTAGAGATAGGTTTGGGTTGGGATCTACAAAACCGGACGGTATGACCCTTCCGGTCGCAGTTGGTGCAGTGCAATTCACGGCAGGGGCCGTTGTGATGGAAGGGGCACTTGGGACACTTGGGCAGGTTTCCAACATAGGTTTTTGCTGGTACAGGGGTAGCAGGAGTGGTGGCAGCATGGACAGCCACTATCTGTTGGTTTTTGGAGGAGGATTGAGTTTTCTTGCCCTTCTTCTGATCCCAACGCTTCCTCTTGTTGTTAGTTGATTTGGGTGGTGCAGTGGTAGTCGCCGTGGTTGTTGATGGGGTGGAGGGAGTTTCATGATCAATTAACCTCTGGGCCAATTCCTTGGCGCTATCAAAGGTCGTAGGACGTGATGCTAACACGTTCCCTCGATACGGGGGCACTAAACCCCAGATGTATCGTTCTATCTTCTTGTTTTCAGAAGGGATCATGTTGGGGCACATAGCTACCAGGTCGCACAACCTGGTAGTATAAGCTATTATGTCGGTCCGCTTCATCTTGAGGTTCCAAAGTTCTTCTTCGAGTTTCTGAACTTCGCCCATAGGGCAGTACTCATTCATCAGTAGGTCCTTCAGTGTATCCCAACCCATGGCGTTGGCTGTTACCAAGGAGAGTGATTTGACATGGCCATTCCACCATGTCAAATCCCTCTCAGTGAAAGTGGCAGCAACGAACTTTATTTTGCTTTCTTCGGGGCATGAGCACATTTCGAAGACAGCTTCAGTCCTTTCGATCCATTGGGACAAAGCAAGGATTCCTCCGGTTCCATTGAAGAATGTCGGTTTGCAGTTCATGAAATCCTTATAAATACACCCCTAGGTACGTGAGGGAATTTCACCATGTCTGGAGTTGATGCCCATTCTAGCTCCACTGGCATCACCAGAATGCATTTGAGTCATAGTGGCCGCTACAGCCGCAGTTACAGCTGTGTGAAACATCACATGATCGAACTGTGGAGGAGGAGGTGGAGGTGGGGTTTGAGTCGTAGGTCTGCCTCTGTTCGGGCGCTTGCGAGGAGGCATATTTTACTGAAAGTTCATAGAGGTGATGAAAATAGTAAGAGTCTATTGCAAGTATGATAAGAGTGTTTCATGGACTAAATCAACATAGCCCAATAATCAGAGATAGTTCTACCAACGGAGTAGGTAACTTCCAGTTTTACTGGTATTAACGATGTAATATAAGTTCGGGAAAAGTGACCTAACAGTAGGCCTTACATCAAACTATAAGGGAAAATGTTGGCAGTCTAGGAGCGTAGGTAATGTACTTTCAAAGTTAGGAATGTTTACACACAAGTGCTCTACCGAGCATAGAAAAGAAAAGGATAGTCCTTAAACAAAAGAGGGAGATAAGTGGACATCTTTTACTGGCAACGGGTATCCCTTGGGCGAACCCTAAGATCAGCCAGTTGGCGCACAACTTCTTGAAGATCTCTTTCTTGTGCTCTCTGACGCACCCGTAGTTCCCTGACTTCGGCTCGGGATGCAACTAGCTGTTGCTGTAGAGCCTCATTGGTCCTCCTCGTCCTATCCATAGCTTCTTCCAGTTGGCGGATGCGAACAGTGTTAAGGTTAGAGTTCGCATCAACTTCCACAACTCAGCCAATAGCTACTTGACCTTGCTCGACGTTCCTAGAAATCCGTCGGACCTTGATGGGCAAGACTCAGTCCACTAAACCTCCCTCGCTTATGTTGTAGAAGCTTCGGTCTCTATTGAAAGGAAAAGGCTGACCCTGCTCATCGCTCCATCAGTTTAAGGTTATCGCCCACAAGGGAGTGGGACCTTGAAATGTCGGACGGGGGTTGGGTTTGGAGCTACAGGGGGTAGGTTGTTGACTTCTGGCTTGGAGTTGGAGCTATCCGAAAATCCTTCTGCATGGTGATCATCCAAAGGGATCGGGTGGTCATCTTCTGACTCCTCATCGAGCCATCCCCCATTGCCTTGGTTTGGATAGTACGGCTTGTCGGGATGGTGGAAGCCAACCATGCTATCTACGCGAGAATGGGGAAGGAAAGGTTAATAGACATACTAATCTAGGATACTTATAAGATGGTCATGATTAGTCGACCCAATACGTGCATAGTGCATACCAATTACATGTAACCGAAGCAAGATAGTCCTTCGAATAAGAGACCCTAACTCCAGATCCCCAATCAAACAAGAACATGAAATGAAGCAAAGGTCACAAATTCTAAGTCTATAGCGCCCTAGTCACATGTAACCGTGGTGTATCCACTTAGCAACTATTGCCCTACTAGTAACGACCCTTTTAGTTATCACATATGTAGTTAGTAGAATGCAGAATACTCCTATAGTATTCTTGTTCTAACATTCTTGTGGTAGTGTTGGTAAGTTTTTAGACTTGTTGTAACACCACAATCAGTCTTAGGCACATGCTAGTCACTCCTAGAAAAATGTAGTTGATCAGGCTACATCCATCCAGATGTGACTATATGTCTCTAAGCCTAATTGTGTTGTTCAACAATCTTAATGCTTTTGTTCTGTTCTAGTGTGATATTGACCCTTGTATTGGTGAATGTATTTATATACTTAATTAAATATTTTAGCATTTAAAAGTATATATTCTTGGTCAGAGTGTTTTAGTCCCGAAGTGTTTATAGTTCGTATATCTTTTATGGGTTGATACACTTGATTCACTATAAACAATGCTCTGATACCAACTTGTCACACCCTAAAACTGAGAACGGCAGAATACGTTCTGGGGTGGAGGACATCATGTACAATATCATAACAATTGCATAATAATAAAAACAAGCGACAACAACCATAACATTAATATAGTAATTGTGAATACAAGCGTGTTCTGTACAGTTTTGGATAGACACCAAAACTATAAACAAAAATAAAAGATGGGTCATTTATATGCTCCATCTTCTCAAAAGGCTGCATCAGTACCTGTATATTTTTGCCCTGAGAATACAAGTTATTTTGAAAACGAGTATCAGCATAAAGCTGGTGAGTTCATAAGAATTTAGTGTCGTTGTTTGTATAAAAGTGCTTACAACCATGTAATATAAAAGTTGTGATTAATGTTTGAGAATAGTAAAAATCCCTAGAAAATCCTATATTTTCCAGATTTGAGCATTTTTAAGATTAATCATTCGAGTGTGTAAAAGTATTTCCATTGAAATAGTCAGTTATAAAAATAAGGTAAAATATTTCATTCAAGTAAAGTTTATGAGGAAAGATATTGTCAACTGGCTGTAGTAGTGTTACAAACTTCAATTAGTAATATATGTATATGTATTCACTTCGGGAAATTAGTTTAGCCTTTAATTCTTAGTGTGTTTATTTGAGTACGAATGTGATTTCTCATGTAACGAATCTTAATGATAGTAGAGTATCTGATGACCTTCCCGGTCATACGTAGTGTAGTAATGTTTCGTCACCCCTGGGCCTAGTCGGCTCGGACTGTAGTTAGCAGTCGGGATGTAATAGTGTCTGTCTTGTATAGATCTACACATGTAGTGGTTGCTTTCTCTTGGGGAAGCTCTGGTTACACGGTGTTTGCACATTAGGGTGCCGTATAGAGGGATAGTGTGTCACATTCTGGAATATTGTATTCTCTTGTATCATAGTATAATGAACTTTTTAGTATAGTATATAGAGTGTTCTCTTTAACGTGCATTACTCATAATAGTAGTAATTATAGTGAGTATCATAATGATAGAGGAAATGAGCAGTAGTCTTAACTATACCTATTATAGTTAAATAGAGTGTGGGATTGCATGCCTTTGATTTACAAAGGTAATGAATAAGATGAAGATTTTCATATCTAACACAAATATATATATATATATATATATATATATATATATATATATATATACATATATATATATATATATATATATATATATGATATATAACTAAGAATTCAACGACAGTCGGACGGATAACAGTAAACCCTAAGACCCCAATCAAACAAGAACAGGAAGTAAGGCGAGCTATCGGTCCTAAGTCCTTCAAGTCTTACTTATATAAATATATTGGTGTAGATATAGTTTAAAAGAAAAGTAGTTTAAAGACAATTTACAAATAGTTTAACATCAATTAAACATAGAAAATGCGTTGATAATTATTTAAAACAGTTTTGTAGACAAGTAGCTAAAAGTATAGAAAAATCCTTTTTCATTTCAAGTTATAAATCACAGATGATTTGATAATATAACTTGTTGTATTTAACTTGTATTCCCCCCCCCCCTAAAACATTTAAAAGAAACATTAGAAAGGTTAATTAAGGGGTATGAACTCACCTGTAGTGAGCGGATCGGATGAAAGTCACGATTGAGCGTTTGGTGTCAAGTTAACACTTGAACACACTCTACGACCCTAGTAACATATGAATACATATGTTTACATATAATTAGTGATTAAAACACTAATTTAACACGTATAGGCATCCTAAAGCAAAGAAAAACGCTTTGGTTAAGTGCTAGGAGGCTATTGGGTTGCATCTAAGGAGTATATGACCTCACTATGGAGTTTACTCCTCAAATACCCACCTTAGGTGAGTTTACGGTTGAGGGACCCTTTCCCCCATGAGTTTACGGCAGTAAACTCATGGGAGGAGTGTATTTGTGTGCCTTAAGGTCTCTTGTATCGCTAGGAAGGATTCTAAGATCAATTCCAAGGCTTGATGGGTGTTTAGGGTTCAAAAGGGGCACTCCCTTGGAGTTTGCTGTCCTAGGACCACTCCTTGGGAGTTTACGGTTGTGAACCCCATGGTTTATGGCCGTAAACTCTTGGACACACCGTATACTTCGGTTTTGAGGTCCTTAGCTCACTCCTACAAGTTTCTAGGTGAAGGTATAAGGCTAAATTGGGGGTTTAGGGCTCGATTTGCATAGTTTGAGGGAGTTTACGGCATAAGAATGTTCTTGGGCCGTAAATCCTCTTCCAAGCCTCCAAACATAATGTTTAATGTCTAAAACACTTCAAGGTTAAGTTCTAAGCTAGTCTCTAAGCCTAAGGAAGGGATTTGGGGCATTTTTGGCACACTTTTAGAGGTTTACGGCCTAAGAGGGTTCTTGGGCCGTAAACTCCTTGTTCTTGGCGTTCATGGATCATTTTCAAGCTATATAGACATGTAATGAGCTTTACAACAATCTAGGGTAAGAGAAATTACAGTTTAGGAGCTAAAACTTGCGGATTTATGGAAGAATCGAGCTTTGAAGAGAGAGAGAGTAGAGAGAGAGAGAGTGTGTGACAACCCGTAAATTATTCCGTCGCCGTAACCCATTCCCGTTAGTAAAACCCGTTTGTCTTTCAATTTTCCCATTAACATTTTGGATTAGGTCATTTAATTTAAGACTTTTATTATGACCTCGTGAATATCCAAACCCATTAGAAACACATTAAAACATCCCAAGTTATTAATTAGAAATTTTTTAGTTTCAACCACGTCGGGTTACAACAACTAAATCGGGTACGACCAAAAGCCTTGTTTAACGTCGGTATCGGGTAGATTTCCCCCGAGCCTCAAACTCAAACCATATTTAAGGTTGAAAGGACCTCATTTGAAGCCTTTTTCCTCTCTCTCACTACTCTCTCTCTCTACAAACTCAACCTTTGATCCAAAATCACCTATTTCAAGCTCCAAATAGGTATTAAATCCATCCTAGCTCATAGTGTATCATCTTTAGCTTTCAAATTTGTGTTTAAATCATGAAATAAGACCAAGAACATGTGTTTACGGCCTAGGAATAGCCCCAAACCGTAAACACACATAAATGGGGTTGTGGAGCCCCAAAACCCTCCCAAATCACTTCTAGTACTTAGATATGACTTAGGGGCTTACAAGATTGGACTTAGAACACCAAAACCTTAACATTTGAGGGGTAAACATGAGTTTATGGCCCAAGTACATGCTTGGACCGTAAACACCCTTTCTTACGCCGTAAACACCTTTTAAGGTGTTAAGATGCCCCTTAAACACCTCCTAAGCCTTGGAATAATGTATAGAAACAGCCACCATTGTGTTAAGGGCCTTAAGCATGAAAGAAACCATCCCCTTAGGAGTTCACGGCCGTAAACCCCCCAAGGAATAGTTCCTGGGCCGTAAACTCCTATAAGGTGGTCAAATGGTGCCCTAACTTTCTTCCATGGCTTGTACTTTGGACTAGAAACACTTATGCTTAACCTAGGACCACCAAAGCACGAAAGGAATGAGTATGTGAGAGTTCACGGCCATAAAATCCTAGTTTACATCCGTAAACTCCTTTATATGGTCCTTATGTTGATCAAACCCATTCCAATGCCTTAGAACTAAACCTAGCATCATCCCTAATTGTTGTAAAAACAATTAGCAACCAAGAACCCACCACCCATGAGTTTACGGCCGTAAACTCATGGAGATATGGTATTTGGCCATACACCCCCTTAGATACTACTCGGATCACTCCTAACACTTGAAAGTAAGTGTTTTCGCGCCTCGGAGTGTATATTCTTATCTAATTAGTAGTTCAAAGTCTAATTAGATACAATTATGTATCTATTCATATTACATAGGAACCTCGCACGTGTTCAAGCCCTGAACTGATACTTAGCATCCTAGCCGACACATTTCTCGACCGATGAGTTCATACCCCTACACCTTTTTCCGTGTTTTTCAATGTTTTTAGGGGGAGTACAAGAAAAAGTACAAGGATATCTTGTACTCAAACTTATTATTTCATTTGAAATGTTTCATATTCCACATGCTTTTAACAATCGAAACCGTATTAACCAATAGTTTGACTTGCAGAGTTACTTTTCAAATCTTATTATATATTGTTATATTATATATTTCTCAGATGATTTTCCACTTTATTATTGTTAAAGGCATTAGTTTAGTACTTTTGATTCGTCCTCTGTAACACTCCACAAAGATACGCGAGTGGAGGACCGCCCTTTGTAATTAGAATCTAAAACAGGATTTTGCGCATTATTACTTGTAAATTCATTAATCTTAATAATTGGAGATACGCCGTCTGTAACACTCCACAGAGATACGCGAGTGGAGGACCGCCCCTGTAACTAGAATCTCCTGGAGGGAGAGCGTAACTTGAGTGTATAGATCTATACGGGGCTGACTACCTCGCACCTGGCCGCTAGCTACAGTCGAACCGAAAGGTTCAAGGGTGACGAAAGTCATAAAATGATATTGGACTTCTTATTGCCATATCTAGTCTATCGTATGGTTATAGAACTCGCAATTTAGATAACGGAGATTTACTTGTTGGTAATAATGAATTTGGTAAGCTAATAACCTTAAGAATTAGTTTACTTTCCACACAATAGTTTTATATACATGTTAAAACTAACATACATTTCAAGGATAACCGGACTTTCAGGAAACTTCACAAAAATACTTTAAGTATGGAAAATACTTGTACATTACATTCAGAACCAGTAACCAACCACAAAATTTTAAGGAAAATAAGGGTTTTTCCTAGGATAACAAAACTCGTTTTAAACTAGATCGTGTAGTAACGAGATAACAAACTGTTTTTAACTAAACCGTGTAACAAATGGATAAACTAACTTTACTTATAAGAAAATATGGGATTTTCTTGGATAACAGTTTTTCAGAAAACCAAAGGAATCTTGTTCATTTTCAGAAACAAATCGCTTATGAACTCACCATCTTTATGTTGATTTTCAAAATGCTTGTATTCTCAGGTTCTCCTTAGACAGGTATCCTGCGTTCTTTTGCAGAAGACGGAGCATATAGAAGTCACGTCTTTACTTTTGTTTAGACTATTATATCTATAAAACATGTATTACCTTACTTCAAACAAATGTAATGATTCTATGTAATGTAATGTTTTGTGTTTACTATGCTTACTATGTACATTGGTTGTGATACTTTACATGACGTCCTCCGCCCAGGAACGTTTCCGTCATCGGTTTCGGGGTGTGACAGATTGGTATCAGTGCCCTTGTTTATAGTGAACTAGTATACCAAACCTTACATGGTATAAGACTATAAACATTAAGGGGCCGAAGTGCTCTGAACTAAAAGTATACATTAAAATATAAGTATTTTTCAAAAGTATACAAGTATACCTAACCGTCGGAATCCGTAACCTCGAGTAGAACAAAACATAAGTAATTGGGTGTTGTACGCTGCGGTTAAACCTTGGGAGTTATGTAGTCGTGTCTAGGGTCAATATAGCCTAATCAACTATATTCATTCGAGACACGGCCAACATGTGCTTGGGAGTGACTGTGGTATGCAGCATGCCTAAAACTTACCAAATATCCAAACAATGAGTCGTCATCGCAACAAACCATAAAATACTATAGGAGTATTTAGACAAAGCCAATTACGTTGTAGAAATTCATTCCAAGTGTTGCTACTTATTCTTTCTTTAGTGATAATTCCCTTGTTTTGGTAGTTTTCCTATATATTATCGCTTAGTAGCACACTTTACCTGTTATAATGAGATATCTTTTGTTTCATATATCAATATTCAATTCAGAGGACTTACCATCCTCTCTTTCCTAATCATTCTAGATCATCATGTCACCAAAGAAAGGACCCAACTCAAGGAACAACAACTCCCCGCCACCGTATCCTTCTCAATTTGACCCTGTCCTATTTCATGCAACTGTTACTGCCGCAGTGACGACTGTAATGGCACTCTTGAACCCCGATAGGTCCAGTGGACTAGGAAGTAATGCCTATCCCCAAAACCATGAAGATAATCAAGAGCACCAGAATGAGCGTAATGAGAGTAAGAAGGTTTTCTGGAAAAAGCGAAAGGGTCAGAGTTCACAAGGACCCTCCAAGAAGCACAAAACGGTGGCAGTCAAGCTGCTACTACTCCTGTCGCTGCATCCACAACTCAAGCACCTACCACTAGGTATGCTGGTAACCTCCCTTGGTGCAACAGGTGCAATTATCACCATCGTATCCCTGGCCCGTGTCGTGAAAAGTTCTGCAATAACTGTGGCAAGAAGGGCCACCTTGCACGAAACTGCAAAGCACCAGCTCAACCAACCAATCAAGCTTTCGGATCGAGTACCGATTATGCCTGCTATGGTTGTGGAGAAGTCGGGCATTTCAATAGGAACTGCCCCAAGGCAGCAACAACTAGCAACCCCTGGATAGTTCTAGCTATAAAGCAGGAGGAGGCAGTCGTCGACCCCACCGTCATCGCAGGTACGTTTCTTCTCGACAATTCTTATGCTCGCATCCTTTTCGAATCTAGTGCCAAAGAAGTTTTATTAATCTTTCATTCAAACGTTTTCTTAAACATGGTCCTTGTCTAATAACCGAAACATATACCGTTGAGAGGGCTAACGGTGAGAAAGAATACACCAACGATAGATTCATAGGTTGTACCCTTACCCTGAACGATCATTCCTTTCCCATCGACCTAATGCCAGTTTCCATAAAGAGCTTTGATGTTATCATTGGCATGGATTGGTTGAGTCCCAATAATGCAGATATCCTTTGTTGCGAAAAAGCCATCCGTCTTAATCTCCCCTCTGGTCAGACTCTCATGATCTACGGCAATAATCTTAGTTCATATCTTCGCATCATTTCTTGCATCAAAGCTCAAAAACTTCTGCGAAAGAAGTGTCACGCATTTCTAGCTCATGTAATCAACAAGAAACAGGAAGTTAAAGACCTCGAGAGCATCCCTGGAGTTTGTAACTTTCCTGATGTCTTTCCCCGAAGAGCTTCCATGAATTCCTCCCGAACGTCAAGTCGAGTTTCGCATCGACCTAATTCCTAGAGCTACCCCCGTAGCCAAGTCCCCATATCACTTAGCTCCAACAGAAATGCAGGAGTTATCCAGCCAGTTCAGTGAGCTATTTAGTAAAGGAATCATTAGACCGAGTTCCTCACCTTGGGGAGCCCCGATATTATTTGTGTAGAAGAAAGATGGATCCTTTCGAATATGCATAGACTACCGCAAGTTGAAAAAATCGACAGTCAAAAACCGATATCCTCTTCCTCGAATAGACGACCATTTCGATCAACTTCACGGAGCGAGTTACTTCTCGAAGATAGACCTCAGATCAGGGTACCATCAGCTTCGAGTTCATGAGAATGATGTTTCCAATACAGCATTCAGGACTAGATATGGTCACTACGAGTTCGTAGTGATGCCCTTCGGTTAAACCACTTTCCTTGGTCATGTGGTAAGCGAGGAAGGTATACACGTGGACCCGTCCAAAATCAAGGCGATAGAGAATTAGTCAGCATCGAAGACACCCACAGAAATCCATCAATTCTTGAGTCTCGCTGGCTACTATCGCAGGTTCATCCAGAAATTTTCCAGAATCGTCAAACCCTTAACTACTCTGACATAGAAAGACTTAACATGAGGCAACAACGATGGGTGGAGATGCTCAGTGTTTATGAGTGTGAAATCCGCTACCATCCCGGGAAGGCCAATGTGGTAGCATATGCCCTGAGCCGAAAGGAGAGTTCAAGCCGCAAGGCGAAGATATAAAGAATGACCATCCATTTCCACTTGTCCACTCAGATCCGAGAAGCCCAGTTGGAAGCCCTAAAACCAGAAAACGTGTTGAATGAAGCCTTGAGGGGAATGGATAAGAAACTCGAGATCAGAGGTGATGGAGTTTACTGTTTCATGGATCGAATCTGGACCCTAAAGGTTGGAGGTTTCAGGGAAGTTGTTATGAACGAAGCTCATAAGACCAAATACTATGTGCACCCGAGTTCGGACAAGATGTACCTGGATCTCAAGAAGCACTACTGGTGATTAAACATGAAAGCCGAGGTCGCTACCTTCGTGGGCAAGTGTCTGACTTGCGCCAAGGTAAAAGTCGAGTATCAGAAGCCCTCAGGTCTGCTCCAGCAGCCTGAGATACCCGAATGGAAATGGGAGATGATTACCATGAATTTCATCACCAAGTTACCCAGATCTCCGAGGGGGTACGATACCATTTGAGTAATTGTCGATCGTCTGACAAAATCCGCTCATTTCATTCCGATTAAAGAATCATTCAAGATGGAAAGACTCACGTGAACCTACATCCAAGAGATAGTCCGACTACACGGTGTGCCTGTGTCCATTATCTCCGACCGAGATAGCAGGTTTACCTCAAGGTTCTGGCAGTCCCTTCAGAAAGCTCTTGGAACTAAGCTGGATATAAGTACAGCTTATCATCCTCAGACAGAAGGACAGAGTGAGAGAACTATTCAGACCCTAGAAGACATGCCGGGAGCATGTGTCATCGATTTAGGAAAGTCTTGGGACACCCATTTACCCTTGATCGAGTTCTAGTATAACAACAGTTACCACACCAGCATCATGGCAGCCCCGTTCGAAGCCCTTTATGGTCGTAAGTATAGATCCACTATGTGTTCAGCCGAGATAGGGGACACGCAGCTAGCCAAGAGTCAAATCTCCGATAGTGCTCTCACTAGTACTGAAATCATCCGCGAAACCACCGAGAAAATCATCTAGATCCGAGAACGATTGAAAACTTCACGAGACAGACAGAAGAGTTACGCCGATAAACGACAGAAACCCTTAGAATTCCAGGTTGGAGACCGTGCCCTGTTAAAGGTCTCACCCTGGAAAAGGCATAATACGCTTTTGAAAAGCGTGGAAAACTTAACCCGAAGTACATAGGACTTTTCGAGGTCCTCGTTAGGATCGATCTCATAGCCTACAAACTCCGACTACCTTCAGAACTTAGCAGCATCCATCCTGTATTCCATGTCTCAAATCTTAAGAAGTGCCTAGCTGATGAAACCCTAGTAATCCCTCTGATGAGACTGAGATCAACAAAAGTCTGCACTTCATGGAAGAACTAATCGAAATCATGGATAGAGAGATTAAACATACGAAACGAAGCTGTATCCCGATAGTGAAGGTTCACTAGAATGCCATGCAAGGACCCGAGTTCACTTGGGAGTGCAAAGACTTGATGAGACACAAATATCACATCTTTTCAATTATATGATTTGTATTTTAATTCTAAATTTCGGGACGAAATTCCCTCTAATGGGGGGATAATGTGACAACCCGTAAATTATTCCGTCGCCGTAACCCATTCCCGTAAGTAAAACCCGTTTGTCTTTCAATTTTCCCGTTAACATTTTGGATTAGGTCATTTAATTTAAGACTTTTATTATGACCTCGTGAATAACCAAACCCGTTAGAAACACATGAAAACATCCCAAGTTATTAATTAGAAAATTTTTAGTTTCAACCACGTCGGGTTACAACAACTAAATCGGGTACGACCAAAAGCCTCGTTTAACGTCGGTATCGGGTAAATTTCCACCGAGCCTCAAACTCAAACCATATTTAAGGTTGAAAGGACCTCATTTGAAGCCCTTTTCCTCTCTCTCACTACTCTCTCTCTACAAACTCAACCTTTGATCCAAAATCACCCATTTCAAGCTCCAAATAAGTATGAAATCCATCCTAGCTCATAGTGTATCATCTGTAGCTTTCAAATTCGTGTTTAAATCATGAAATAGGACCAAGAACATGTGTTTACGGCCCAGGAATAGCCGCAAACCATAAACACACATAAATGGGGTTTTGGAGCCCCAAAACCCTCCTAAATCACTTCTAGTACTTAGATATGACTTAGGGGCTTAAAAGATTGGACTTAGAACACCAACACCTTAAAATTTGAGGGGTAAACATGAGTTTACGGCCCAAGAACATGCTTGGACCGTAAACACCCTTTATTAGGCCGTAAACACATTTTAAGGTGTTAAGATGCCCCTTAAACACCTCCTAAGCCTTGAAATAATATCTAGAACCATGCACCAATGTGTTAAGGGCCTTAAACATGAAAGAAACCATCCCCTTAGGAGTTCACAGCCATAAACCCCCCAAGGAATGGTTCCTGGGCCATAAACTCCTATAAGGTGGTCAAATGGTGCCCTAACTTTCTTCCATGGCTTGTACTTTGGACTAAACAAACTTATGCTTCACCTAGGACCACCAAAACACAAAAGGAATGAGTATGTGAGAGTTCACGGACGTAAACTCCTAGTTTACAGCCGTAAACTCCTTTATATGGTCCTTATGTTGATCAACCCCATTCCAATGCCTTAGAACTAAACCTAGCATCATCCTCTAATTGTTGTAAGACCATTTAGCAACCAAGAACCCACCACCCAGGAGTTTACGGCCGTAAAATCATGGGGATATGGTCTTAGGGCCGTAATCTCCTTTAGGAGTTTACTCTTGAAGAGCAAACTCCATATTTAGGCCATACACCCCCTTAGATACTACTCGGATCACTCCTAACACTTGAAATTAAGTGTTTTCGTGCCTCGGAGTGTATATTCTTATCTAATTAGTAGTTCAAAGTCCAATTAGATACAATTATGTATTTCTTCATATTACATAGGAACCTCGCACGTGTTCAAGCCCTGAACTGACACTTAGCATCCTAGCTGACACATTTCTCGACCGGTGAGTTCATACCCCTACACCCTTTTCTGTGTTTTTCAATGTTTTCAGGGGGAATACAAGCAAAAGTACATGGATATCTTGTACTCAAACTTATTATTTCATTTGAAATGTTTCATATTCCACATGCTTTCAACAATCGAAACCGTATTAACTAACAGTTTGACTTGCAGAGTTAGTTTTCAAATCATATTATATATTGTTATATTATATATTTCTCAGATGATTTTCCACTTTATTATTGTTAAAGGCGTTAGTTTAGTACTTTTGATTCGTCCTCTATAACACTCCACAAAGATACGCGAGTGGATGACCGCCTTTGTAATTAGAATCTAAAATAGGATTTTACGCATTATTACTTGTAAATTCGTTAATCTTAATAATTGGAGACACGTCCTCTGTAACACTCCACAGAGATACGCGAGTGGAGGACCGCCCCTGTAACCAGAATCTCCTGGAGGGAGAGCGTGACTTGAGTGTATAGATCTATATGGGGCTGACTACCCCACACCTGGCTGCTAGCTACAGTCGAACCGAAAGGTTCAAGGGTGACGAAAGTCATAAAATGATATTGGACTTCTTATTGCCATATCTAGTCTATCGTATGGTTATGGAACTCGCAATTTAGATAACGGAAATTTACTTGTTGGTAATAATGAATTTAGTAAGCTAATAACCTTAAGAATTAGTTTACTTTCCACACAATAGTTTTATATACGTGTTAAAACTAACATACATTTCAAGGATAACCGGACTTTCAGGAAACTTCACCCAAATACTTTAAGTATGGTAGATGTTTCTACATAATATTCAGAACTAGTAACCAACCACAAACTTTTAAGGAAAATAAGGGTTTTTCCTGGGATAACAGAACTCGTTTTAAACTAAATCGTGTAGTAACCAGATAACAAACTGTTTTTAACCAAACCGTGTAACAAATGGATAAACAAACTTTACTTATAAGAAAATATGGGATTTTCTTGGATAACACTTTTTCAGAAAACCAAAGGAAACTTGTTCATTTTCATAAACAAATCGCTTATGAACTCACCAGCTTTATGTTGATTTTCAAACTGCTTGTATTCTCAGGTTCTCCTTAGACAGGTATCCTGCGTTCTTTTGCAGAAGACGGAGCACATAGAAGTCACATCTTTCCTTTTGTTTAGTCTATTATATCTATAAAACATGTATTACCTTACTTTCAAACAAATGTAATGATTCTATATAATGTAATGTTTTGTGTTTACTATGCTTACTATGTATATTGGTTGTGATACTTTACATGACATCCTCCGCCCCGGAACGTTTCCGCCATCGGTTTCGGGGTGTGATAGAGAGAGTGACTAGAGTGGTAAAAAGTTTAAATTGGTGATCACTCAACCCTTATATAGGGCTTGAGTTAGTGGCCAGGTGGGGATGCACCCCATACCGACGTTAAACGGAATTTAAATTTTTACCCGATTAAATGGTCGTAACCCAGCTTAGTCGTAAATTATAATTTTTCTAAATAAATTTTGTATGTAAGTTTATGTTATGTATAACTCGGTCAAAACAAAGTAATCAGAGTATAATTAATTTGTGAAAAAAATGAAATAAAAAAACCACATTTGATCCTTGAAAATTTGAAAATAAAAAAATACCGTAGGTAACGTGTAGGTAAATACCTACAGATTGCGTACAAATAAAGGTAATCAGTAGGTAATCCGTAGGTATTTACATACAGATTACCTACGGTATTTTTTTATTTTTCAATTTTCAAAGGTCAAATATCGTTTTTTTCGTTTTTTGTTCACAACTTAATTATACTTTGATTGCTTTGTTTTAACCAATTTATATATAACAGAAAATTACGAACAAACTTATACATCATTAAAAACCATTACTATATATAATAAACAAAAAGCTATCTATTTTTGTCTTTAAGCCACGATTAACATCACTAAACAAATACATGATATACTAAACATAATACATACATATGGTGTGTATGTAGTTGTGTGTACTTATTTGTATTTGTGTTTAGAAAATAACTTAGATTTAAATAAATAAATAAATAAATAACTTCTAAATGAGTAATGAGTTCTAATGGTGCATACGTTTGTATGTAAGTTTATGTTATGTATAACTCGGTCAAAACAAAGCAATCAAAGTATAATTAAATTGTGAAAAAAAAAATCAAACGAAAAAACGAAATTTGATCTTTGAAAAATTGAAAATAAAAAAATACCGTAGGTAATTTGTAGGTAAATACCTACAGACTGCCTACAGATAAAGGTAATGTGTAGCTAATCCGTAGATATTTATCTATAGATTACATACGGTATTTTTTATATTTCAATTTTCAAAGGTCAAATATCGCTTTTTTCGTTTCGTTTTTTTTCACAACTTAATTATACTTTGATTGCTTTGTTTTAACCAATTTATACATAACATAAACTTACTAACAAACGTATGCATCATTAAAAACCATTACTATATATAATATAAACAAAAAATTATCTATGTTTGACTTTAAGCCACATTTAACATCATTAAACAAATACATGATGTACTCAACATAGTACATACATATGGTGTGTAAGTAAATATGTGTACTTATTTTCTATTTGTGTTTAGAAAATAACTTGGATTAAAAAAAAACTTCTAAATTAGTAATGGGTTCTAATAGTGCATACGTTTGTATGTAAGATTATGTTATGTGTAACTCGGTCAAAACAAAGCAATCAAAGTATATCTAACTTGTGAAAAAAATGAAACGAAAAAACAACATTTAAAATAGCGTAGACAATCTGTAGGTAAATACCTACGGATCGCCTACACATAAAGGTAATCTGTAGCTAATCCGTAGGTACTTACCTACAGACTACCTATGGTACTTTTTTATTTTTCAATTTTCAAAGGTCAAATATCGTTTTTTTCGTTTCGTTTTTTTCACAACTCAATTATACTTTGATTGCTTTGTTTTAAGCAAATTATACATAACATAAAGTTACAAACAAACGTATGCATCATTCAAAACCATTACTATATATATATAGTAAAAAAAAAGCTATATATGTTGTCTTGAAGCCACAATTATCATCATTAAACAAATACATGATAATATACTAAACATAGTACGTACATATGATGTGTATGTAAATGTGTGTACTTATTTTTATTTGAGTTTAGAAAATAACTTGGATTTAAAAAAATAAAAAGAAACTTCTAAATGAGTAATAGGTTGTAATGGTGCATACGTTTGTATGTAAGTTTATGTTATCTATAACTCGGTCAAAACAAAGGAATCAAAGTATAATTAACAAGTGAAAAAAATGAAACAAAAAAACGACATTTGATCCTTACAAACAAACATATGCATCATTCAAAACCATTACTATATATATAGTAGACAAAAAGCTATATATGTTTGTCTTGAAGCCACAGTTATCATCATTAAACAAATATATGATATAGTAAACATACTACATACATATGATGCGTATGTAAATGTGTGTACTTATTTCTATTTGTGTTTTGAAAATAACTTGGATTTAAAAAAAATAAAACAACTTCTAAATGTGTAATGGGTTCTAATGGTGCATACGTGTCTATGTAAGTTTATGTTATGTATAACTCGGTCAAAACAAAGTAATCAAAGTATAATTAACTTGTGAAAAAAAAAATTAAACGAAAAAACGACATTTGATCCGTGAAAAATATCAATTAAAAAAATATCCTAGGTAATCTGTAGGTACATACCTACGAATTGCCTACAGATAAAGGTAATCTATAGCTAATCTGTAGGTATTTACCAACAGATTACCTAAGGTATTTTTTTATTTTTCAATTTTAAAGGTCAAATATCGATTTTTTCGTTTCGTTTTTTTTTCACAACTTAATTATACTTTGATTGCTTTGTTTTAACCAATTTATACATAACATAAACTTACAAACAAACGTATGGATCATTAAAAACCATTACTATATATATAATAAACAAAAGCTATCTATGTTTGTCTTTAAGCCACAATTAACATCATTAAACAAATACATGATATACTAAACATAGTACATATATAGGGTGTGTATGTAAATGTGTGTAGTTATTTCTATGTGTGTTTAGAAAATAACTTGGATTTAAAAAAAAAAAAAAAAAACCTTCTAAATGGGTAATGGGTTCTAATGGTGTATACGTTTGTATCTAAGTTTATGTTATGTATGACTCGGTCAAAACAAAGCAATCAAAGTATAGTTAAGTTGTGAAAAAAATAAAATGAAAAAAAATGAAATTTGATCTTTGAAAAATAGAAAAATAAAAAGACACCGTAGGAAAATACCTACGCATTTCCTACAGATAAAGGTAATCTGTAGGTAATCCGTAGGTATTTACCAACAGATTAACTACGGTATATTTTTATTTTTCAATTTTCATAGGTCAAATATCGTTTTTTTCACAACTCAATTATACTTTGATTGCTTTGTTTTAACTAATTTATACATAACATAAACTTACAAACAAACGTATGCATCATGAAAAACTATTACTATATATAAAATAAATAAAAAAACTATCTATGTTTGTCTTTCAGCCACAATTAACATCATTAAACAAATACATGACATAGTAAACATAGTACATACATATGGTGTGTATGTAAATGTGTGTACTTATTTCTATATGTGTTTAGAAAACAACTTAGACTTAAATAAAAAAAAAACTTATAAATGTGTAATAGGTTCTAATGGTGCATACGTTTGTATGTAAGTTTATGTTATTTATAACTAGGTCAAAACAGAGCAATCAAAGTGTAATTAAGTTGTGAAAAAAATAAAACCAAAAAAACGACATTAGATCCTTGAAAAATAGAAAAATAAAAAAAGACTTTTGGTAATCTGTAGATAAATACCTATGGATTGCGTACAGATAAAGGTAATCAGTAGGTAATCCGTAGGTATTTACCTACAGATCACCTACCGTATTTTTTTATATATCAATTTTAAAAGGTCAAATATCGTTTTTTTCGTTTCGTTTTTTTCTTAACTTAATTATACTTTGATTACTTTGTTTTAACTAATTTATACATAACATAAATTTACAAACAAACGTATGCATCATTAAAAACCATTACTATATAAAAAATAAACAAAAAACTATCTACGTTTGTGTTTAAGCCAGAATTAACATTGTTAAACAAATAAATGATGTACTAAACATAGTACATACATATGGTGTGTATGTAAATGTGTGTACTTATTTCTATTTATGTTTAGAAAATAACTTGGATTTAAATAAATATATAAATAAAAACTTCTAAATGAGTAATGGGTTCTAATGGTGCATACGTTTGTATGTAAGTTTATGTTATGTATAACTCGGTCAAAACAGAGCAATCAAAGTTTAATTAAGTTGTGAAAAAATAAAACGACAAAAACGACATTAGATCCTTGAAAAATAGAAAAATAAAAAAAAGACCGTAGTTAAACTGAAGGTAAACACCAACTGATTGCGTACATATAAAGCTAATCTGTAGGTATTTTCCTACATATTACCTATGGTATTCTTTTATTTTTCAATTTTCAAAGGTTAAGTATCGTTTTTTCGTTTCGTTATTTTTCACAACTTAATTATACTTTGACTGCTTTGTTTTAACCAATTTATACATAACAGAAAATTACGAACAAACTTATGCATCATTAAAAACCAATACTATATATATATATATATATATATATATATATATATATATATATATATATATATATATATATATATATATATAAACAAAAAGCTATCTATTTTTGTCTTTAAGCCACAACTAACATCATTAAACAAATACATGATATACTAAACATAGTACATACATATGGTGTGTAGGTTTGTATGTAAGTTTATGTTATGTATAACTCGGTCAAAACAAAGCATTCAAACTATAATTAAATTGTGAAAAAAAATGACATGAAAAAACGACATTTGATCCTTGAAAAATTGAAAATAAAAAAATACCGTAGGTAATCTGTTGGAAAATACCTACAGATTATCTTCAGATAAAGGTAATCTGTAGCTAATCCGTAGGTATTTACCTACAGATTACCTACGGTATTTTTCTAAATTTCAATTTTCAAAGGTAAAATATCGCTTTCTTCGTTTCGTTTTTTTCACAAATTAATTATACTTTGATTGCTTTGTCTTAACTAATTTATACATAACATAAACTTACAAACAAATGTATGCATCATTAAAAACCATTACTATATATAATATAAACAAAAAACTATCTATGTTTGTCTTTAAGCCACATTTAACATCATTAAGCAAATACATGATGTACTAAACATAGTACATACTTATGGTGTGTAAGTAAATATGTGTACTTATTTTCTATTTGTGTTTAGAAAATAACTTGGATTAAAAAAAACTTGTGAATGAGTAATGAGTTCTAATGGTACATACATTTGTATGTAAGTTTATGTTATGTGTAACTCGGTCAAAACAAAGCAATCAAAGTATAACTAACTTGTGAAAAAAATGAAACGAAAAAATGACATTTGATCCTTGAAAAATAAAAATTAAAAAAAGAACGTAGATAATCTATAGATAAATACCTATGGATTACCTAGAGATAAAGGTAATATGTAGCTAATCCATAGGTACTTATCTACAGAGTACCTACGGTATTTTTTAATTTTTCAATTCTCAAAGGTCAAATATCGTTTTTTTGGTTTCCTTTTTTTGACAACTCAATTATACTTTGATTACTTTGTTTAAAGCAAATTATACATAACATAAACTTATATATAGTAAAACCATTACTATATATATAGTAAACAAAAAGCTATATATGTTTTGTCTTGAAGCCACAATTATCATCATTAAACAAATACATGATATACTAAACATAGTACATACATATGATGTGTATATAAATGTGTGTACTTATTTTTATTTGAGTTTAGAAAATAACTTGGATTTAAGATAATAAAAAAAAACTTCTAAATGAGTAATGGTGCATACGTTTGTATGTAAGTTTATGTTATATATAACTCGGTCAAAATAAAGCAATCAAAGTATAATTAACATGTGAAAAAAAATGAAACGAAAAAACGACATTTGATCCTTGAAAAATATAAAATAAAAAAAGACAGTTGTTAATCTGTAGGTAAATAACTACGGATTGCCTACAGATAACGGTAGTCTGTAGCTAATCCGTAGGTATTACCTACAGATTACCTAAGGTATTTTTTTATTTTTCAATTTTCAAAGGTCAAAAATCAATTTTTTCGTTTTATTTTTTCACAACTTAATTATACTTTGATTCCTTTGTTTTAACCAATTTATACATAACATAAACTTAAGAAACAAACGTATGCATCATTCAAAACCATTACTATATATATAGTAAACAAAAAGCTATATATGTTTGTCTTGAAGTCACAGTTATCATCATTAAACGAATACATGATATACTAAACATAGTACATACATATGATGTGTATGTAAATGTGTGTACTTATTTCTATTTGAGTTTAGAAAATAACTTGGATTTAAAAAAAATAAAACAACTTCTAAATGTGTAGTGGGTTCTAATTGTGCATACGTGTGTATGTAAGTTTATGTTATGTATAAATCGGTCAAAACAAAGCAATCAAAGTATAATTTACTTGTGAAAAAAATCAAACGAAAAAACGACATTTGATCCGTGAAAAATATCAAATAAAAAAATATCGTAAGTAATCTGTAGGTAAATACCAACAGATTGCCTATAGATAAAGGTAACATGTAGCTAATCCGTAGGTATTTAACTACAGATTACCTACGGTATTTTTTTTTTTCAATTTTCAAAGGTCAAATATCGTTTTTTTCGTTTCGTTTTTTTTTCACAACTTAATTATACTTTGATTGCTTTATTTTAACCAATTTATACATAACATAAACTTAAAAACAAACGTATGCATCATTAAAAACCATTAGTATATATATAATAAACAAAAGCTATCTATGTTTGTCTTCAAGCCACAATTAACATCATTAAACAAATACATGATATACTAAACATAGTACAAATATATGGTGTGTATGTAAATGTGTGTAGTTATTTCTATTTTTGTTTAGAGAATATAACATGGATTTAAATAAATAAATAAAAAAACTTCTAAATGAGTCATGGGTTCTAATGGTGCATATGTTTGTATGTAAGTTTATCTTATGTATAACTTGGTCAAAACAAAGCAATCAAAGTATAATTAACATGTGAAAAAAATAAAATGAAAAAAAATGAAATTTGATCTTTGAAAAATAGAAAAATAAAAAAAGACCGTAGGTGATCTGTAGGTAACTATGTAGGCATTGCCTATAGATAAAGGTAATTTGTAGGTAATCCGTAGGTATTTACCTGCAGATTAAATACGGTATTTTTTTATTTTTCAATTTTCATAGGTCAAATATCATTTTTTTCACAACTTAATTATACATTGATTGCTTTGTTTTAACCAATTTATACATAACATAAACTTACAAACAAACGTATGCATCATTAAAAACCATTACTATATATATAGTAAACAAAAAGCTATATATGTTTGTCTTGAAGCCACAGTTAACATCATTAAACAAATACATGATATACTAAACATAGTACATACATATGGTGTGTATGTAAATATGTACTTATTTCTATTTGTGTTTAGGAAACAACTTGGATTTAAATAAATAAATAAAAAAAAACTTCTAAATGAGTAAGGGGTTCTAATGCTGCATACATATGTATGGAAGTTTATGTTATGTATAACTCGGTCAAAACAGAGCAATCAAAGTGTAATTAAGTTATGAAAAAAATAAAACCAAAAAAACGACATTAGATCCTTGAAAAATAGAAAGAAAAAAAGACCTTAGGTAATCTGTAGGTAAATACCTACGGATTGCGTACAGATAAAGGTAATTAGTAGGTAATCCCTAGGTATTTACCTAAAGATTACCTACGGTATTTTTTTATATTTCAATTTTAAAAGGTCAAATATCGTTTTTTTCCTTTCGTTTTTTTCTTAACTTAATTACACTTTGATTACTTTGTTTTAATTAATTTATACATAACATAAACTTACAAACAAACGTATGCATCATTAAAAACCATTACTATATAAAAAATAAACAAAAAACTATCTATGTTTGTGTTTAAGCCACAATGAACATCGTTAAACAAATAAATGATGTACTAAACATAGTACATACATGTGGTGTGTATGTAAATGTGTGTACTTATTTTATTTGTGTTTAGAAAATAACTTTGATTTAAATAAATAAATAAATAAAAACTTCTAAATGACTAATGGGTTCTAATGGTGCATACGTTTGTATGTAAGTTTATGTTATGTGTAACTCGGTCAAAACAAAGCAATCAAAGTATAACTAACTTGTGAAAAAAATGAAACGAAAAAACGACATTTGATCCTTGAAAAATATAAATTAAAAAAAGAACGTAGGTAATTTGTAGATAAATACCTACGGATTGCCTACACATAAAGGTAATATGTAGCTAATCCATAAGTACTTGCCTACAGATTACCTACGATATTTTTTTAATTTTTCAATTCTCAAATGTCAAATATCGTTATTTTCGTTTTGTTTTTTTCACAACTCAATTATAGTTTGATAGCTTTGTTTTAAGAAAATTATACATAACATAAACTTACAAACAAACATATGCATCATTCAAAACCATTACTAAATATATAGTAAACAAAAAGCTATATATGTTTGTCTTGAAGCCACAATTATCATCATTAAACAAGTACATGATATACTAAACATAGTACATAGATATGATGTGTATGTAAATGTGTCTACTTATTTTTATTTGAGTTTAGAAAATAACTTGGATTTAAAAAAATAATAAAACTTCTAAATGAGTAATGGGTTGTAATGGTGCATACGTTTGTATGTAAGTTTATGTTATCTATAACTAGGTAAATAACTACGGATTGCCTACAGATAACGGTAGTCTGTAGCTAATTTGTAGGTATTACCTACAGATTACCTAAGATATTTTTTTTATTTTTCAATTTTCAAAGGTCAAAAATCAAGTTTTTCCTTTTATTTTCTCACAACTCAATTATACGTTGATTGCTTTGTTTTAACCAAATTATACATAACATAAACTTACAAACAAACGTATGCATCATTCAAAACCATTACTATATATATAGTAAACAAAAAGCTATATATGTTTGTTTTGAAGCCACAATTATCATCATCAAACAAATACATGATATAGTAAACCTAGTACAAACATATGGTGTGTATGTAAATGTGTGTACTTATTTCTATTTGTGTTTAGAAAATAACTTGGATTTATAAAAAAACCTTCTAAATGAGTAATAGGTTCTAATGGAGCATATGTTTGTATGAAAGTTTATGTTATATATAAATCGGTCAAAACAAAGCAATCAAAGTATAATTAAGTTGTGAAAAAAATTAAAATGAAAAAAAAAACGACATTTAATCCTTGAAAAATAGAAAAATAAAAAAGACCGTAGGTAATCTGTAGATAAATACCTACGCATTGCCTACAGATAAAGGTAATCTGTAGGTAATCCGTAGGTATTTACCTACAGTTTACCTACGGTATTTTTTTATTTTTCAATTTTCAAAGGTCAAATATCGTTTTTTTCGTTTCGTTTTTTTCACAACTTAATAATACATTGATTGCTTTGTGTTAACCAATTTATACATAATATAAACTTACAAACAAACTATGTATCATTAAAAACCATTACTATATACAGAATAAACAAAAACGTATCTATGTTTGTTTTTAAGTCACAATTAACATCATTAAACAAATACATGATATATACTAAACATATTACATACATATGGTGTGTATGTAAATGTGTGTACTTATTTCTATTTGTGTTTAGAAAATAACTTGGATTTAAGAAAAAAAAAAAAAAAAAACCTTCTAAATCAGTAATAGGTTCTAATGGTGCATACGTTTGTATGTAAGTTTATGTTGTGTATAACTCGGTCAAAACAAAACAATCAAACTATAATTAAGTTGAGAAAAAAATAAAAAGAAAAAAAAACGACATTTGATCCTTGAAAAATAGAAAAATAAAAAAGACAGTGGGTAATCTGTAGATAAATAACTACGCATTGCCTACATATAAAGGTAATCTGTAGGTATTTAACTACAGATTACCTACGGTATTTTTTTGTTTTTCAATTTTCAAAGGTCAAATATCGTTTTTTTCGTTTCGTTTTTTCCCAACTTAATTATACTTTGATTGCTTTGTTTTAACAAATTTATACATAACATAAAATTACAAACAAACGTATGCATCATTAAAAACCATTACTATATATATAATAAACAAAAAGCTATATATGTTTGTCTTGAATCCACAATTAACATCATTATACAAATACATGATATACTAAACATAGTATATACATATGATGTGTATGTAAATGTGTGTACTTGTTTCTATTTGTGTTTAGAAAATAACATGGATTTAAAAATCAATAAAAAACTTCTAAATGAGTAATTGGTTCTAATGGTGCATACGTTTATATGTATGTTTATGTTATGTATAACTCGGTCAAAACAAGGCAATAAAAGTATAACTAACTTGTGAAAAAAATGAAATGAAAAAATGACATTTGATACTAGAAAATTTTAAAATAAAAAAATACCGTAGGTAATCGGTAGGTAAATACCTACAGATTGCCTCCATATAAAGATAATCTGTAGGTAATCAGTAGGTATTTACCTACAGATTACCTACGATATTTTTTTTATTTTTCAATTTTCAAAGGTCATATATCGTTTTTTTCATTTGGTTTTTTTCACAACTTAAGAATACTTTGATTGCTTTGTTTTAACCAATTTATACATAATATAAACTTACAAACAAATGTATGCATCATTAAAAACCATTACTATATACAGAATAAACAAAAATCTATCTATGATTGTTTTTAAGCCACAATTAACATCATTAAACAAATACGTGATATACACTCAACATAGTACATACATATGGTATGTATGTAAATGTGTGTACTTATTTCTATTTGTGTTTAGAAAATAACTTGGATTTAAGAAAAAACCTTCTAAATGAGTAATAGGTTCTAATGGTGCATACGTTTGTATGTAAGTTTATGTTATCTATAACTCGGTCAAAACAAAGCAATCAAATTATAATTAAGTTGTGAAAAAAATAAAATGAAAAAAACGACATTTGATCCTTGAAAAATAGAAAAATAAAAAAGACCGTAGGTAATCTGTAGATAAATACCTACGCATTGCCTACAGATAAAGGTAATCTGTAGGTAATCCGTAGGTATTTACCTACAGATTACATACGGTATTTTTTTATTTTTCAATTTTCAAAGGTCAAATATCGTTTTTTTCATTTCGTTTTTTTTACAACTTAATTATACTTTGATTGCTTTGTTTTAACAAATTTATGCATAACATAAACTTACAAACGAACGTATGCATCATTAGAAACCATTACTATATATACAAAATAAACAAAAAGTATCTATGTATGTCTTTAAGCCACAATTAACATCATTAAACAAATACATGATATACTTAACATAGTACATACATATGGTGTGTATGTAAATAAGTGTACTTAATTCTATTTGTGTTTAGAAAATAACTTGGATTAAAAAAAAACAAAAAAAAAACCTCTAAATGAATAATAGGTTCTAATGGTGCATACGATTGTATGTAAGTCTATGTTATGTATAACCCCGTCAAAACAAAGCAATCAAAGTATAATTAAGTTGTGAAAAATATAAAACGAAAAAAAAACGACATTTGATCCTTGAAAAATAGAAAAAAAAGGCCACAGGTAATCTGCAGGTAAACACCTACAGATTGCCTACAAATAAAGGTAATATGTAAGTAATCCGTAGGTATTTATCTACAGATTAGCTACATTATTTTTTTATTTTTTCAATTTTCAAAGGTCAAATATCGTTTTTTTCGTTTCTTTTTTTTCACAACTTAATTATACTTTGATTGCTTTGTTTTAACCAATTTATACATAACATAAACTTACAAACAAACGTATGCATCATTTAAAAACATTACTATATATATAATAAAAAAAAGCTTTCTATGTTTGTGTCTAAGCCATAATTAACTTCATTAAACAAATACATGATATACTAAACATAGTACATACATATGATGTGTATGTAAATGTGTGTACTTATTTCTATTTGTGTTTAGAAAATAACTTGGATTTAAAAAAATAACCTTCTGAATGAGTAATAAGTTCTAATGGTGCATACGTTTGTATGTAAGTTTATGTTATGTATAACTCGGTCAAAACAAAACAATCAAAGTATAATTAACATGTGAAAAAAATGAAACGAAAAAACGACATTTGATCCTTGAAAAATATACAATAAAAAAAGACAGTAGGTAATCTGTAGGTAAATACCTATGTATCGCCTACAGATAAAGGTAATCTGTAGGTAATCCGTAGGTGTTTACCTACAGATTACCTACGGTATTTTTTTATTTTTCAATTTTCAAAGGTCAAATATCATTTTTTTCGTTTCATTTTTTCACAACTTAATTATACTTTGATCGCTTTGTTTTAACCAATTTAACATAATATATACTTACAAACAAACTTATGCATCATTCAAAACCATTACTATATATATTGTAAACAAAAAGCTATATATGTTTGTCCTGAAGCCACAGTTATCATCATTAAACAAATACATGATATACTAAACATAGTACATACATACGATGTGTATGTAATGTGTGTACTTATTTCTGTTTGACTTTAGAAAATAACTTGGATTTAAAAAAAATAAAAAAAACTTCTAAATGTGTAAGGGGTTCTAATGATGCATACGTGTGTATGTAAGTTTATGTTATGTATAACTCGGTTAAAACAAAGCAATCAAAGTATAGTTAACTTGTGAAAAAAATTAAACGAAAAAACGACATTTGATCCTTGAAAAATATCAAATAAAAAAATATTGTAGGCAATCTGTAGGTAAATACCTACGGATTGCCTACATATAAAGGTAATCTGTAGCTAATCCGTATGTATTTACCTATGGTACTTTTTTATTTTTCAAATTTCAAAGTTCAAATATCGTTTTTTTTTTTCGTTTTGTTTTTTTCACAACTTAATTATACTTTGATTGCTTTGTTTTAACCAATTTATAGATAACATAAAGTTACAAAAAAACTTATGCATCATTAAAAACCATTACTATATATATAATAAAGAAAAAGCTATATATGTTTGTCTTGAAGCCACAATTAACATCATTATACAAATACATGATATACTAAACATAGGATATACATATGATGTGTTTGTAAAAGTGTGTACTTGTTTCTATTTGTGTTTAGAAAATAACATGGATTTAAAAATAAATAAAAAAAACTTCTAAATGAGTAATTGGTTCTAATGGTGCATACGTTTATATGTAAGTTTATGTTATGTATAACTCGGTCAAAACAAAGCAATAAAAGTATAACTAACTTGTGAAAAAAATGAAACGAAAAAATGACAATTGATCCCTGAAAAATATAAAATAAAAAAATACCGTAGGTAATCTGTAGGTAAATACCTACAGATTGCCTCAATATAAAGATAATTTGTAGGTAATCCGTAGGTATTTACCTACAGATTACTTACGGTATTTTTTTATTTTTCAATTTTCAAAGGTCAAATATCGTTTTTTTCATTTGGTTTTTTTCACAACTTAAGAATACTTTGATTGCTTTGTTCTAACCAATTTATACATAATATAAACTTACAAACGAATGTATGCACCATTAAAAAGCATTACTATATATAGAATAAAAAAAATCTATCTATGTTTGTTTTTAAGCTACAATTAGCATCATTAAACAAATACATGATATATACTAAACATAGTACATACATATGGTGTGTATGTAAATGTGTGTACTTATTTCTATTTGTGTTTAGAAAATAAATTTGATTTAAGAAAAAACCTTCTAAATGAGTAATAGGTTATAATGGTGCATAAGTTTGTATGTAAGTTTATGTTATGTATAATGTCACACCCCAAAACCGGAACGACGGAAACGTTCTGGGGTGGATGACGTCATGTTAAGTATCACAACACATGCATTATAGTAACCAAAGTACAACAAAACATTGCATTAATAGAATAATTTTACATGGTTACATTACACGGTATCAAAGTAGTACAAGTAATAGAATAAATACATCATGGTACTAAGCTATCTTCATCAACAGCTCCGGGGGTGTACCTGTCTAATACTAACCTGAGAATACAAGTTATTTGAAAAGCGAGTATCAACATTTTTACAAATGTTGGTGAGTTCATGAGCATTTAATGACATTTTCATACAAATAACTTTAATGAAAGTAGTAGTTTAAGAGATTTCAGTGTATTAGAGTTCCTTCCAGAAAATCCTATATTTTCTTTAATAATAGCAGCCTTCTACCAAGACTGGTCAGTGATGCGTGGTAAAAAGTAGTTTTCCCTAAGTTGCTATCATTATCAAAATACTAAATTTAATTATTGAGGAAAGCGGATGACATCAGGGAATAACATATGCCTCAGCAGTGAGGACTGCTGACTAAGACAAGGAATCATAGACTCCAGGAGAGTATCGAACGAACGACACGCCTGGTTTAGTCTAACAAATAGAGACATAGACCCCAGAAGGTGCCAAATGAAAGGTACAGCTGGTAAGGTCCAAAACAGTGAATACAGCAGATTCTGTGAATACAGTGGACACAGACCCCAGACAACATCAAATGAAAGATACGTCTTGTAAGGTCAAAACAGCGGAGACAGACCCCAGACAGTATCATATGAAAGATACGTCTTGTAAGGTCAAAACCGTGTGACTCTGAAAATGAGTTACCAGCATATAGTGTAAATTGCTGGCGAAATACCGTTACCTTAAGGCCATGAATTATAAGGTAACCCGGGATGCTCGTAACCATACTAACCGACACTAGAGTACCAGACGCCCTACAAGCGTCTATATAATGTGACATTTGTCACCCGTTGGCTTGGTGAGCCATGGACTGTAGCTAGCAGTCAGGGTGCGGGGGTGTCAATCCCGTATAGATCTATACACACAATGTCCGATCTCCCTTCAGAAGACTCTGGTTACCAACTAGACGACGAAGAAGACCGTGTCCTGAAGATGCATCCCAAATAGTGGGTAGAGACTTCCAACTAGTAGGTTTCTAATGAAAGTGTAGACTAGAGATAGAGACTCTAAACTGAATTGACTGAAGAAAACTCATATGTCTATGCTCGTGTACATAATATATAATACTAATGAATCGAACGACTTTCAGATGGACATCCGATCCCACCAGACCACGTCTCAACGAAGAAAAGGAAATAGGGCGGACAAGCCTTCCTAAGTCCTTCAATCATTATTTATATACATCCATACAAGCATAAACATACATCTAACTACGCTTGAGTGCGTATTAAGTGGAATCATACAGTGAAGTATAAGTGTACAGTGAAATATCCGAGTCGTGAAGTATAAGCGTACAGTGAAATATCCGAGTCGTGAAGTATAAGCGTACAGTGAAATATCTGATTCGTGAAGTATAAGCGTACAGTGGATCATCCGAGACGTGAAGTATAAGCGTACAGTGAAATATATGAGTCGTGAAGTATAAGTGTACCAAGTATAAGTGTATTACGAAGCAGAGACGACAATAAGTGAAGTAAGAACGTCTATCAAGTATAAGAGGCTACAAGTATAAGCGTTATAGAGGCAAAATCCGGTATAAGCGTATCGCGAAGTGAAAGCATTATCGAGTAGGAATTTAAATAACTAAAAGTGAAGCAGCAGTAACTAACAAGAGAAAGCGTTCATGAAAACCTTGGAAAAGCTTATTATTCAGGAAAATCGCATTTGTATCCTTTGATAAAATAAGTGTGAAAGCCTTTAGAAATCTTTGGGAATCTTTTATAAATCAGTTTGAAAATGGATCTTTGATAAGCAATAAAAGTAAGAACTTGAACAAGTGAAAAACCCTTTTTGAAAGCCATTTATAGTGTCCTACTCGGTAAAACAGTGTACAGTGGTAAAATCTTGTGCATGCGGGTTATCAATCACATGTGATTGATATGATAACTGGCATGTTTAACTTGTATTCCCCCCTATAAAACATGTAAAAACATTTAAAAGGTTCATTCAGGGGTATGAACTCACCTGGTGTAAGTAGGTCCGACGAAGGCGCCGTTTGGGCGTTCGGTGTCACGCAAGGACTTGAACACACACAATGACCTATTTTAACATATGATAACATATGTTCACATACAATTAGCATATTATATACAAATTAAACAAATATACACGCTCACAGGAGCGGAAAACACTTTGGTTAAGTGTTTGGGTGTCCCGTGTAGCGTTTAAGGGTGTGTGTGGCTAAGAAATGGTGTTTTCCATGCGAGAGTAAACCCTTATCACCTAGTTTACGGCCCAGGGACTACCCACCATGAGTTTACGGCCGTAAACTCATGGTGATGGGTTCTAGGGTGTTTTAAGGCTTCTACTAGCATCATAGAATTATTCCAAGCACTTTTCCTAAAAGGCATGAGTGGATTTGAGGCTTCTAAGGGCTTTATAATGGAGTTTACAGCCTAGGAACAACTCCTAAAGGAGTTTACGGCTGTAAACTCTAAATCATTGAGTTTTGTGATGTTTCAAGCCCCTATTACCTTTCTAGTAATTTCTAATGAAGTGTGATGCTATTTTGGGGGATTAAATCTAACATTTGCATGAGTTTTGGGGAGTTTATGGCCTAGGTACTTGCTTGGGCCGTAAACTCCAAGTCACCCCATATTTCCTTGTGTTTAAGTCCTTAAATCCTTCCTAGCATTTTATAGAAATAGCCTATGGTCATTTGGGGGGGGGGGGCAAAAACCACATTTTGGGTATGTTTTGGGGAGTATACGGCCTTGGTATAGACCTGGGCCGTAAACTCCTTTTTGTCCTTCATTTTGATGTGTTTAAGTGTTCTAAACCCAAAGTACTAAGTCCCCAATTTATGTGTTAAGCCCTAGGGAGGTTTGGGAGTGTTTTTGGGGCCTTTATACAATATTTTGAGGTGTTTACGGCCTAAGCTTGTGCTTGGGCCGTAAACTCTCCTTTGTCCCCTAAATCCATGAGTTTTAATGTTTAAACACTCCTAGGCTAGATCCTTAATTATTTTCCAAGCTTAAGGGCAAGTTTAAAGGCATGTTTGGCACCATTTTAAGGGTTTACGACCCTAGAGTGTTCCTGGGCCGTAAACTCCTTATCCCATGCCTTCTTGGATGATTTTTGGGCTATAAACATGAATCACTATGTTTAGAATAAGTTAGGGTAAGCGGACTTACAGTTTGGAAGCGTTTGGTTGCGGATTCGGGGCGAAAACGGGACTAGAGAGAGAGAGTATATATAGAGAGAGAGTGTAAAAAGTCTCCAATGGACTCCACTCACCCTTATATAGGTTTCACAGTCGGGGCTCAGTGGAATTTTACTAGATACTGCCGTTAAACGGGGTTTTTGGTCGCACCCGATTTAGTGGTCGTAATGATAAAACTTAACATTTTCCAAATAAATGGAAATGTGTGTCCTGTGTTTTATTTCCTTTTATCACGACTTATCGGCATGCTAAATGTAACCCAAAGGAATGTTTATTAAATTGACGCCCTCTAATTAACTGAACTTTTATACAGTGGAATATTCCGTTAACGGTAACGGGGAAATGCAACGGGACAACTTGGGTTGTCACATCATCCCCCCGTTAGAGGGAATTTTGTCCCGAAATTCAAGTCTAGACAAGGAAGTAGGTATGAATGGCCGAGTAGGTGTAAGGGAGCACTTCCTATACAGTTGTCCTCGCATTCCCAAGTGATCTCTAGTTTGTGTTTGTCACTCTCACAGACCTTCACATACGGGATGCGGATTTCGTCTAGTGTAGCTAGTGGGTTCCAACTGGTGTATTTACATGGTTAGGGTTCTCGATGGTTTCAAACAAGATGATTGAGGCATGAAGAGTGTTGTCGGGAAACACATATCAAGTCTAAGAAGTGGATCGATCGGGTGTGAATCTTGCGGCATATCCGAAGGTAGTAGTGGCCTGAAAAGGGTTAGACCATGTCTCCATGAGTATTCTCGGATGGTCCTACGCTCTCGGAAGAGTAGAGCCTTTCAGTACTTAGAACATAGTGTACTTCTATGGCAAGATCATCACTGGTGTGATCGCTATTCCGAAGTTCCTAACATTCTCTCTCGTACTGGTAGTGTAGTCCTTCGGGTTGGTTCTTAGAAATCTCGAGGGGTCTTTGGTTTCGTGTTTTCTGTCAGCTGGCTGATAAAGACTTTCTAGATCGCAGCGTGGATTGCGTGACTATGGTTATCGGTTTGTTGTAGAGTGTCTATCTCAAGCTTGTGCAAAAGGAATCTACATTAACGGAACTTTTATACAGTGGAATATTCCGTTAACGGTAACGGGGAAATGTAACGGGACAACTTGGGTTGTCACATATAACTCGGTCAAAACAAAGCAATCAAAGTATAATTAAGTTGTGAAAAAAATAAAATGAAAAAAACGACATTTGATCCTTGCAAAATAGAAAAATAAAAAAGACCGTAGGTAATCTGTAGATAAATACCTACGCATTGCCTACAGATAAAGGTAATCTGTAGATAATCCGTAGGTATTTACCTACAGATTAACTACAGTATTTTTTTTTATTTTTCAATCTTCAAAGGTAAAATATCATTTTTTTCATTTCGTTTTTTTCACAACTTAATTATACTTTGGTTGCTTTGTTTTAACAAATTTATACATAACATAAACTTAGAAACGAACGTATGCATCATGAGAAACCATTACAATATATACAGAATAAACAAAAAGCTATCTATGTATGTCTTTAAGCCACAATTAACATCATTAAACAAATACATGATATACTAAACATAGTACATACATATGATGTGTATGTAAATGTGTGTACTTATTTCTATTTGTGTTTAGAAAATAACTTGGATTTAAAAAAACTTCTAAATGAGTAATGGGTTCTAATGGGGCATACGTTGGTATGTAAGTTTATGTTATCTATAACTCGGTCAAAACAAAGCAATCAAAGTACAATTAACTTGTGAAAAAAATGCAACGAAAAAACGACATTTGATCCTTGAAAAATATAAAATAAAAAAAGACCGTAGGTATTCTGTAGGTAAATACCTGCGGATTGCCTGCGGATAATGGTAATCTGTAGCTAATCCGTAGGTATTTACCTACAGGTTACCTACAGTATTTTTTTATTTTTCAATTTTCAAAAGTCAAATATCATTTTTTTCGTTTCTTTTTTTTTTTTCACAACTTAATTATACTTTGATTACTTTGTTTTAACCAATTTATACATAACATAAACTTAGAAACAAACATATGCATCATTAAAAACCATTACTATATATAAAATAAACAAAAAGCTATCTATGTTTGTCTTTAAGCCATAATTAACATCATTAAACAAATGCATGATATACTGAACATAGTACATACATATGATGTGTATGTAAATGTGTGTACTTATTTCTATTTGTGTTTAGAAAATAACTTGGATTTATAAATAAACCTTCTAAATGAGTAATAGGTTCTAATGGAGCATATGTTTGTATGTAAGTTTATGTTATATATAAATCAGTCAAAACAAAGCAATCAAAGTATAATTAAGTTGTGAAAAAAATGAAACGAAAAACGACATTTGATCCTTGAAAAATATAAAATAAAAAAAAGTCCGTAGGTAATCTGTAGGTAAATACCTACAGATTGCCTATAGATAAAGGTAATCTGTAGCTAATCCGTAGGTACTTTTGTGACAACCCGAAATTTCTAAATTATGCATTCTTCAATTTTATTAACTATAGCCTCGTTTTGCCATTTTGTAATAAGTTTTGGGTCTATTTTGGGTGCTTGACGCTTAGTATAACCTAAATCTAAATCTTAAGAAGGGTGAGAATGTGTGTAGCATCATAAAATCGGGCCAAACTTACCCAACAAGGTGTGTGCGTCCACACACCCGAGTGTGCAGCCAGCCAGCCGCACACAGCTAACCGCACACCCCCCTTAGCCTCACACTCCAGCCTATATAAAGGACCTAAGTCAACCTTACACCCTTTTTCACACTCTTTCATGTTGGAACATTCTCTCTCAAGAGTTCTTCAAGTTTTCCTCTCCAATCATCAAAACAAGTAAGTAAACACCCTTAGATCTTTACTAAAACAAGTAGGAAAGCCTTTGCCTTGAGTTGGACCCATGAAATCATCATTTTAGATGATCTTTATGTGTGTACGGCCGCACACACATCATGTGTGACCGCACACACATCTTTTGGCCCTAAAATGGGCTTAACATCGACCAAAACACCTTCTTAGAATCATCACAAAGCCTTGGAGAATCGATTTGGACAAGTTTGTAGGAGTGTGTACGGCCGTACACACCATGCGCAACCGCACACACCCTTTTTAGGGTCCAAAATGTCCCTAAACTCCCTATCCGGCCAATCAATTGTCAAAACACCTTCACTAGAATTCCCCAAAGGCTTCGAAACATGATTTTGACACACTCCATAATGAGTGTGTGGCCGCACACACGCTTGGCCGCACACTCTGGCCGCACACACACAAAAGCCATGCTTTTGTGGCCTTACACTCCAATATAGGGCTATACACTCCTTATGTGAAACGATATGGGTTGATGACACTTAATTCTAAGTGTTTTATGTCCTTAGTACATGTCCCTCTCGTCATTAGTGGCGATAACTACTAATGTATTCACATATATGTAATTATATGTTGAATAGGATTCACTTGCGCTCAATACTCCATTTGACACCAACAATCCTATAGCGATCTTTCATTCGAGTTACTCACTGCAGGTGAGTTCATACCCCTTAATTGACCTTTTAAATGTTTTTAAATGCTTTTATGGGGGGGGGGATACAAGTTGAATCCAACAAGTTATAGATTCAATCACATGTGATTTATGACTTGCAACCAAAAAGGATTTTCGATACTTTTAACTGCTTTGCTAACAAAACTGCTTTAAATGTTTATCAAAATCATTTTTCGTGTTAAATTGTTATAAAACTATTTCCAAACTCTTTTAAAACTTCCTTTGTTCCCAAACCATATCCACATCAATATATTTATATAAGTAAGACTTGAAGGACTTAGGACTGATAGCTTACCTTACTTCCTGTTCTTGTTTGATTGTGGACTTAGGGTATCTTGTTATCTGTCCGACCGTCGTTGAATTCTTAGTTATATGTCATATATATTTTTGTTGGATATAAAAGTCTTCACTTCAGTTCAATACCTTTGTGTATCAAAGACATGCATCTAATACTTCTATTTAACTATAATGGGCATGGTTAAGGTTTACCGCTCATTACTACTATTACCATGATTCTTACTATTATGAGTCTATACATGTTAAATACTATGCAAAGAGATTACGACATACTGTACAAGAGAACACTCAATAAACTATACCAAAAAGTACATTATACTATAATACAAGAGAATATACTAAAACAGAATGTGACATACTATTCCTCGATATGACACTTCACTATGCCATCGCCGTGTAACCAGAGTTTCCTGGTGGGAGAGCGGTCGTATTGTGTATAGATCTATACGGGACAGACACTCCCACATCCCGACGGCTAGCTACAGTCCGAGCCGACTAGGCCCAGGGGTGACAAAATGTCACCATACTACATGTGACCTGGAGGGTCATCTGTTATTTGATTGTCAAACAACATGGTTACATATGAGTTCACATTCAGACCTTTAATTAACACATTAAGAATTAAAGGCAAAACAGACTCCCCGAGGTGTATTGTACATTTAAATACCACCTGGAGTCTGCATTTTTATTATATTCAGCCGACAGTGACACGGCTGGGGTAAAACATTATTTTCCCAATTACCTTACATGATTGAAGTCTAAAACTATATTTTCATACTGATAGTTCCAATGGGAAAACTTTTACACTTTCAAAGGATCAAACATACAAATAACAGAGTCTTGGTAAAAGAGTACTTTTGCTGGAAAATATAGGATTTTCTAGGGATCACACTATTTTCAAACATTGATAACAACTATTATATTACATGATCGTAAACACTTTTATACAAGCAATGACACTAAATACTTATGAACTCACCAGCTTTATGCTGATACTCATTTTCAAAATAACTTGTATTCTCAGGTTATCAGTAGACAGGTACAGATACAACTTTTGAGAAGATGGAGCACATACAAGACTCCTTTTATTTTGATTATACTTTTGGTGTCTAATAAAATGTACATAACACGCTTGTATTACAATTATTATATTAATGCAACGGATGTTGGTTGCTTGTCTTTACAATTATGCATTGTTATGATACTGTACATGCCGTCCTCCACTCCAGAACGTATTCCGCCATTCTCGGTTTTGGGGTGTGACATATTGGTATCAGAGCATTGTTTATAGTGAATCAAGTATATCAACCCATAAAAGATATACGAACTATAAACACATCGGGATTAAAACACTCTGACCAAGAATATATGCTTTTAAATAATAAAATATTTAACTAAGTATATATATACATCCATTAATACAAAGGGTCAATATCATGCTAGAACAGAACAAAAGTATTAAGATTGTTGAACAACACAATTAGACTTAGAGACATATAGTCAAATATGGGTGGATGTAGCCTGATCAACTACATCTTCTTTCCTAGTAGTGACTAGCATGTGCCTAAGAGTGGTTGTGGTGTTGCAACATGTCTAAAAACTTACCAACACTACTACAAGAACATAGGAGCAAGAATACTATAGGAGTATTCTGCATTTCTGTAATTTACATATGTGAGAACTAAAAGGGTCGTTACTAGTTGGGCAATAGTTGCTAAGTGGATACTCTACAGTTACATGTGACTAAGACGCTATAGACTTAGAATATGTGATCTTTGCGTTACTTCTTGTTCCTTGTTTGGTTGTGGATTTAGAGTTAGGGTCACTTATTCGAAGGTCTATCCTGTCTCGGGTACATGTAATTGGTATGCACTATGCACGTATTGGGTCGACTAATAACGATTGTCTTATAAGTATCTTAGATTAGTACGTATATTAACTTTTCTTTTCCCATTCTCGTGTAGATAGCATGGATGGCTTCCACCTTCCCGGTGATCCGTACTATCCGAACCAAGGCATTGGAGGATGGCTCGATGAAGAGTCAGAAGATGATCACCCGATCCCTTTGGATGATCATCGTGTAGAAGGCTTTTCGGATAGCTCCGAGTCCGAACCAGAAGTCAACAACCTACCCCCAGTAGCTCCAAACCCCAACCCCCATCCAGCATTTCAAGGTCCCACTTCCATGTGGGCAACAACCTTGAATCGATGGAGCGATGAACAGGGCAAACCTTTACCTTTCTACGGAGACCAAAGCTTTTACAACATAAGCGAGGGTGGCTCGGTTGATCGATCCCTACCCGTCATGGTCTAGAGGATTGATAGGAATGTCGAACAAGGTCATGCAACCATCAGCAGAGTTGTGGAAATTGATGCCAACTCTAACCTTAACACTGTCCTTATCCGCCAACTTGAAGAAGCTATGGATAGGACTAGGAGGACCAATGAGGCTCTACAGTAACAACTAGCTGCATCCCGAGCCGAAGTCAGGGAACTCAGAGTGTGTCAGAGGGCTCAGGAACGACATCTTCAAGAAGTTGTACGCCAACTGGCTGACCTTAGGGTTCGCCCCAGAGATACCCGTCACTATTAGAAGATGTCAACTCATATTTCTCTTTTGTTTAAGAAATAACCTTTTCTTTTCTATGCTCGGTAGAGAACTTATCTGTAAACATTCCTAAACTTGAAAGTACTCCAACTAGGCTTCTAAGCTGCCAACATTTTCCTTTATGGTTTGATGTAAGACCTACTGTTAGGTAGTTTTTCCCAAACTTATTTGCATCAGTAATTCCAGTAATGTTGAAAGTTATCTAATCTATTGGACTATGGCGATTTAGTCCATGCAACACTCTCATCATATTCATGGTCGATTCTTACTGTTATCATCACCTTTCATAATTTTTTAGTAAAAGATGTCGCCTCGTCCTCGTCCGAACAGGGGCAGACCTGCAACTCCAACTCCACCACCTCCTCCTCCTCCTCCTCCGCAGTTCGATATGGTGATGTTTCAGACAGCTATAACCGCAGCTGTGACTGCAGCTATGGCCCAAGTAAATTCCGGTGATGCAAGTGGAGCTAGAATGGGCACCAACTATAGGCATGGTGAAATCTACCCGCGTACACAGTGGTGTACCTATAAGGATTTCTTGAGCTGCAAACCAACATTCTTCAATGGGACCGGAGGGATCATTGCACTTTCCTAATGGATCGAAAGAACTGAAGCTGTTTTCGAGATGTGCTCGTGCCCCGAGGAAAGCAAGATAAAGTTCGTTGCTTGCACCTTCACTGAAAGGGCCCTGACGTGGTGGAATGGTCATGTCAAATCACTCTCCTTGGTAACAGCCAACGCCATGGGCTGGGACACACTAAAGGACCTTTTGACAAGGGAGTACTGCCCTAGAGATGAAATTCAGAAACTTGAGGAGGAACTCTGGAACCTCAAGACGAAGGGGACCGACATAGTGGCTTATACAGCCAGGTTCTGCGACCTGGTAACTATGTGTCCTAACATGATCCCCACTGAGGGCAAGAAGATTGAATGATACATCTGGGGTTTAGTGCCCCCGTATCGAGGAAACGTTCTAGCCTCACACCCTACGACCTTTGACAGTGCCAAGGAATTAGCCCAAAGGTTGATTGATCATGAAGTTCCTTCCACACCATCAACAACCACAACGGTTGCCACTGCACCGACCAAGACAGGCGACAACAAAAGGAAGTGGTGGGCCCGAAAGATGGCAAGTCAACTCAATCTTATTCCAAAAACCAATAGATTGTGGCTGTCCATGCTGCCACTACTCCTGCTACCCTTGTACCAGCCAAAACATATGCTGGAAACCTACCCAAGTTCACCAAGTGCTCTTTTAATCATAACGGCCCCTGCCGTGAAATGCACTACACTAACTGCGATCGGAAGGGCCGTACCGCCCGGTTTTGCAGATCTCAGCCCAAACCCATCAATCAAGTTCCCAGCACCGGAGTGAGCCAAGCCTGCTATGGTTGTGGCGAGACAGGGCACTTCAAAAGAAACTGTCTGAAAGTTGGAAATACGGGAGGAATGGGAAGACTACTTGCTATTGGCCACAATGAAGCAATAGCAGACCCCACAATAGTCACGGGTACGTTCCTTCTTGATAACTCTTATGCTTGTATCCTATTCGATAGTGGGGCAGAAAGAAGCTTCGTGAACCAAAACTATAAACACTTACTTAAACAATCCCCACAACCATTAAAAGAAACCTTCATCGTAGAAATGGCTAACGGAAAGACAGAGAGTTCTAACGAGATCTACATAGATTGTACCCTCAAGCTAGATAACCATTCGTTCCCAATCGACCTCATACCAGTATCGATCAAGAGTTTCGACGTCATCGTGGGCATGGACTGGTTGAGTCTCCATCGTACCGATATCCTATGTTTTGATAAAGCAATCCGCCTAAATCTACCTAATAACAAAACCTTGTTAATCTACAAAGACAAACCCAATACGAGTCTTCGTATCATCTCCAATATTCAAGCTCATAAGTACTTGCGTAAGGAATATCGTGCATTCCTTGCACACATCGTCGACACAGGCCAGAAAATGAAAGATCTAAAAGACTTCCCCGTAGTATGCTACTTCCCCGACGTCTTTCTAGAACAGCTGCCAGGTTTACCTCCCCAACGTCAGGTCGAGTTCAGGATCGACTTAATTCCAGGAGCTACCCCCGTAGCCAAATCGCCCTATCGCCTAGAGCCTTCAGAGATGCAAGAACTGTCCGGTCAACTTAACGAGCTGCTCAGCAAGGGATTTATAAGACCAAGCTTCTCACCCTGGGGAGCGTCGGTATTGTTCGTAAAGAAGAAGGACGGATCGTTCCGTATGTGCATCGATTACAGAGAACTCAACAAGTTGACGATCAAAAATTGGTACCCTTTTCCTCGTATAGAGGATCTATTTGACCAACTGCTGGGGGCGAGTTACTTTTCCAAGATTGATCTGAGGTCCGGGTATCACCAGTTACGCGTGCTTGAGGAAGATGTCCCGAAAACAGCCTTCTGAACTCGTTACGGACACTACAAGTTCGTAGTGATGCCGTTCGGACTGACCAACGCACCCGCGGTGTTCACGGACTTAATGAATATGGTGTGCCGTCGTTACTTGGATCAGTTCGTCATCGTCTTCATTGATGACATACTTATCTACTCTCGAAGTAAGGAGGAGCAGAGCGATCATCTACGATAAGTCCTGGAAACCCTACGATCGGAGAAGCTATACGCGAAGTTCTCTAAGTGCGAATTCTCGATTCGAAGAGTCGAATTCGTAGGGCATGTGGTTAGCAAAGACAGAATCCACGTGGACCCATCCAAGATTAAAGCTATTGAGAACTGGTCAGCACCGAAGACGCATACAAAAATTCGCCAATTTCTAGGCCTCGCTGGCTACTACCGCAGATTCATACAGAACTTCTCTCGAATCACGAAACGCCTTACAACATTAACCCAGAAAGGCGTGGCCTTTGATGGGGGCGAAACAGGAGAAGGCATTCCAAACCCTGAAATGAGCCTTATGCACCGCACCGATACTATCCCTCCCCGAAGGGACAAAACATTTCGTGGTATACTGCGATGCATCCAATCAAGGGCTCGGTTGTGTTCTGATGTAACAAGGTAAGGTCATTGCCTACGCTTTAAGGCAGCTGAAGATACTTGAGGTCAACTACACCACACACGACCTCGAACTAAGAGCGGTTGTGTTTGCCCTAAAGATCTGGAGACACTACCTGTACGGTACGAAGAGCACGATATACACCGACCACAAAAGCCTCCAACACATATTTAACCATAATGAGCTCAATATGAGACAACGACGGTGGTTCGAGCTACTCAATGACTACGAATGCGAAATTCATTATCATCCCGGTAAATCCAATGTAGTAGCAGACGCCCTAAGTCGGAAAGAATATTCTGGTCGAAGAGTCAAGTCATTAACAATGACTATCCATTCGCATATATCCGCACAAATTAAGGAGGCTCAACTCGCAGCTTTGAAAGCTGAAAATGTGGCGGGAGAATCCCTGCGAGGAATGGATAAGAATTTGGAAGTCAAGGGTGACGGAGCCTTATATCTCATGGACCGAATCTGGACACCGCAACACAATGGCTTCAGAGACTTGGTCATGAAGGAAGCCCACAACACTTCATATTCCGGTCACCCAGGTTCAGATAAGATGTATCTGGATCTTAAGAAGTCATACTGGTGGCCTAACATGGAAGCAGAGATTGCTACCTTTGTGAGTAAATGCCTTACTTACGCCAAGGTCAAGGTTGAATACCAGAAACCATCGGGTCTACTACAGCAACCGGAGATACCTAAATGGAAGTGGGAGCGGATCACTATGGATGTCATAACCAAGCTACCCAAGACAACAGGTGGGCTTGATACCATATGGGTCATCGTCGACAGATTGACCAAGTCCGCGCGCTTCCTACCCATCAAGGAAATAGACAAGATGGAGAAGCTCACAAGAACATACATTAGGGAGATCGTACGACTGCATGGTGTTCCCATATCTATTATCTCCTATAGGGATAGCAGATTCACTTCGAGATTCTGGAAGTCATTGCAAAACTCCTTAGGAACGAGGCTGGACATGAGTGCAGCCTACCATCCGCAGACCGACGGACAAAGTGAGAGAACTATCCAGACTTTGGAAGATATGATACGAGCCTGTGTGATCGACTTTGGTAAGGCATGCGATACCCACTTACCCCTTGTCGAGTTTTCCTACAACAACAGTTGTCACACGAGCATCAAGGCTACTCCATTCGAAGCCCTCTACGGACAAAAGTACAAGTCCCCTCTATGCTGGGTTGAGGTGGGTGACACTCAGTTAGCTAAAGGACGAGTTCCTGACAGCACTCTCATGGGTCCGAAGATAATTCGAGAAACGACCGAGAAAATCGTTCAGCTTTGTGAACGATTGAAAGCCGCTAGAGACAGACAGAAAAGTTACACAGACAAACGGACGAGTCTCTTGTAATACCACTCGACGAGATTGAGATCAACGAGAGCCTCAACTTCGTGGAAGAACCTGTGGAGATTATGGATCGAGAAGTCAAACGAACGAATTAAAGCCGCATCCCAATTGTGAAGGTACGCTGGAACGCCAAGCGAGGACCGGAGTTCACTTGGGAGCGCGAGGACCAAATGAAACTTAAATATCCTCATCTTTTTTACTTAGTTATTTGTTTTAAACTTAGCTGATTGAACTCTAATTTCGGGACCATATTCCCTCTAACAGGGGGATGATGTAACAACCCGAAATTTCTAACTTGTGCATTCTTCAATTTTATTAAAGATGGCCTCGTTTTGCCATTTTGTAATAAGTTTTAGGTCTATTTGGGGTGCTTGAGGCTTAGTATAACCTAAATATAAGTCTTAAGAAGGGTGAGAATGTGTGTAGCATCATAAAATCGGGCCAAACACACCCAACAAGGTGTGTGCGGCCGCACACCCGAGTGTGCAGCCAGCCAGCCGCAGCTAGCCAACCGCACACCCCCCTTAGCCTCACAATCCAACCTATATAAAGGACCTAAGTCAACCTTACACCCTATTTCACACTCTTTCAAGTTGTAACATTCTCTCTCAAGAGTTCTTCAAGTTTTCCTCTCCAGTCATCTAAACAAGTAAGTAAACACCCTTAGATATTTACTAAAACATGTAGGAAAGCCTTTTCCTTGAGTTTGATCCATGGAATCATCATTTTAGATGATCTTTATGTGTGTACGACCGCAAACACATCATGTGTGACCGCACACACATCTTTTGGCCCTAAAATGGGCTTATACACTCACCCAAGCTTAACATCGACCAAAACACCTTCTTAGAATCATCACAAAGCCTTGGAAAATCGATTTGGACAAGTTTGTAGGAATGTATACGGCCGAACACACCATGTGCAACCGCACACACCCTTTTTAGGGTCCAAAATGTCCCTAAACTCCCTATCCGGCCAAGCAATTGTCAAAAAACCTTCACAAGAATGCCCCAAAGGCTTCGAAACATGATTTTGACACACTCCATAGTGAGTGTGTGGCCGCACATACGCTTGGCCGCACACTCTGGCCGCACACACACAAAAGCCATGCTTTTTTGGCCTTACACTACAATATAGGGATATACACTCCTTATGTGAAACCATATGGGTTGATGAGACTTAATTCTAAGTGTTTTATGTCCTTAGTACATGTCCCTATCATCATTAGTGGCGATAACTACTAATGTATTCACATATATGTAATTATATGTTGAATAGGATTCACTTGCGCTCAATACTCCATTTGACACCAACAATCCTATAGCGATCTTTCATTCGAGTTACTCACTGCAAGTGAGTTCATACCCCTTAATTGACCTTTTAAATGTTTTTAAATGATTTTATGGGGGGGGGATACAGGTTGAATCCAACAAGTTAGAGATTCAATCACATGTGATTTATGACTTGCAACCAAAAAGGATTTTCGATACTTTTAACTGCTTTGCTAACAAAACTGCTTTAAATGTTTATCAAACTCATTTTTCGTGTTAAATTGTTATAAAACTATTTCCAAACTCTTTTAAAACTTCTTTTCTTCCCAAACCATATCCACATCAATATATTTATATAAGTAAGACTTGAAGGACTTAGGACTAATAGCTCAACTTACTTCCTGTTCTTGTTTGATTGTGGACTTAGGGTATCTTGTTATCTATCCGACCGTCGTTGAATTCTTAGTTATATATCATATATATTTGTGTTGGATATAAAAGTCTTCACTTCAGTTGAATACCTTTGTATATCAAAGGCATGCATCTAATACTTCTATTTAACTATAATGGGTATGGTTAAGGTTTACCGCTCATTACTACTATTACCATGACTCTTACTATAAATAGTACTGTTATGAGTCTATACATGTTAAATACTCTGCAAAGAGAATACCACATACTGTACAAGAGAACACTCAATACACTATAACAAAAAGTACATTATAATATATTACAAGAGAATATACTAAAACAGAATGTGACATACTATTCCTCGATATGGCACTTCACTATGCCATCGTCGTGTAACCAGAGTCTCCTGGAGGGAGAGTGGGCATATTGTGTATAGATCTATACGGGACAGACACTTACACATCCTGACTGCTAGCTACAGTCCGAGCCGACTAGGCCTAGGGGTGACAAAATGTCACCATACTACGTGTGACCTGGAGGGTCCTCTGTTATTCGATTGTCTGCATTTTTATTATATTCAGACGGCAGTGACACGGCTGAGGTAAAACATTATTTTCCCAATTACTTTACATGATTGAAGTCTAAACTATATTTTTATACTGATAGTTCCAATAGGAAAACTTTTACAATTTCAAAGGAACAAACATACAAATAACCGAGTCTTGGTAAAAAACTACATTTGCTGGAAAATATAGGATTTTATAGGGGTCGCACTATTTTCAAACATTGATAACAGCTATTATATTACATGATTGTAAACACTTTTATACAAGCAATGACACTAATTACTTATAAACTCACCAACTTTATGCTGATACTCGTTTTCAAAATAACTTGTATTCTCAGGTCATCAGTAGAAAGGTACAGATGCAACTTTTGAGAAGATGGAGCATATAAGAGACTCCTTTTATTTTGATTATATTTTTGGTGTCTAAAAAACTATACCGAACACGCTTGTATTACAGTTATTATATTAATGCAGTGGATGTTGGTTGCTTGTCTTTACTATTATGGATTGTTATGATACTGTACATGATGTCCTCCACCCCAGGAGGTAATCTGCAGGTAAACACCTACAGATTGCCTATAGATAAAGGTAATATGTAGGTAATCCGTAGGTATTTACCTACAGACTGACTACGTTATTTTCTTATTTTTCAATTTTCAAAGGTCAAATATCGTTTTTTTCGTTTCGTTTTTTTTCACAACTTGATTGCATACGCTTGAGTAATGGGTTCTAATGGTGCATACGTTTGTATGTAAGTTTATGTTATGTATAACTCGGTCAAAACAAAGCAATCAAAGTATAATTAACTTGTGAAGAAAATGAAACGAGAAAAAGACATTTGATCCTTTAAATATATAAAATAAAAAAATACTGTAGGTAATCTATAGGTAAATACCTACGGATTGCCTACAGATAAAGGTAATATGTAGGCAATCTGTAGGTATTTACCTACAGATTACCTACAATATTTTTTTATTTTTCAATTTTCAAAGGTCAAATATCGTTTTTTTCATTTCATTTTTTTCACAACTTAATTATACTTTGATTGCTTTGTTTTAACCAATTTATATATAAAATAAACTTACAAACAAATGTATGCATCATTAGAAACCATTACTATATACATAATAGATAAAAAACTATCTATGTTTGTTTTTAAGCCACAATTAACATCATTAAACAAATACATAATATACTAAACATAGTACATACATATGGTGTGTATGTAAATGTGTGTACATGTTTCTATTTGTGTTTTAGAAAATAATTTGGATTTAAAAAAAAAACTTCTAAATGAGTAATAGGTTCTAATGGTGCATACGTTTGTATGTAACTTTATGTTCTGTATAACTCGGTCAAAACAAAGCAATCAAAGTAAAATTAAGTTTAAAAAAACTAAAACGAAAAAAACGACATTTGATCCATGAAAAATAGAAAAATAAAAAAGTCCGTAGGTAATCTGTAGGTAAATACCTACGAATTGCCTATAGATAAAGGTAATCTGTAGGTAATCCATTGGTATTACCTACGCTCTTTTTTTATTTTTCAATTTTCAAAGGTCAAATATCGTTTTTTTTGTTTCGTTTTTTTTCACAACTTAATTATACTTTGATTGCTTTGTTTTAACGAATTTACACATAACATAAACTTACAAACAAACGTATGCATCATTAGAAACCGTTACTATATATATAGAATAAACAAAAAGCTATCTATGTTTGTTTTAAAGCCACAGTTAACACCATTAAAAAAAATACATGATATACTAAACATACTACATACATATGGTGTGTATGTAAATGTGTACTTATTTCTATTTGTGTTTAGAAAATAACTTGGATTTAAATAAAAAAAACTTCTAAATGAGTAATGGGTTCTAATGGTGCATACGTCTGTATGTAAGTTTATGTTATGTATAACTCGGTCAAAACAGAGCATATGGTGTGTATGTAAATGTGTGTACTTATTTCTATTTGTGTTTAGAAAATAACTTGGATTTATAAAAAAAACCTTCTAAATGAGTAATAGGTTCTAATGGAGCATATGTTTGTATGTAAGTTTATGTTATATATAAATCGGTCAAAACAAAGCAATCAAAGTATAATTAAGTTGTGAAAAAAATAAAACAAAAAAAACGACATTTAATCCTTGAAAAATAGAAAAATAAAAAAAGACAGTAGGTAATCTGTAGTTAAAAACATACGGATTGTCTACAGATAAAGGTAATCTGTAGGTATTTACCTACATATTACATACGGTATTTTTTATTTTTCAATTTTCAAAGGTCATATACCGTTTTTTTAACAACTTAATTATACTTTGACTGCTTTATTTTAACCAATTTATAGATAACAAAAACTTACAAACAAACGTATGCATCATTAGAAACCATTACTATATACAGAAGAAAAAAAAGCTATCTATGTTTGTCTTTAATCCACAATTAACATCATTAAACAAATACACGATATACTAAACATAGTACATACATATGGTGTGTTCGTAAATTTGTGTACGGAAATGTGTGTACTTATTTCTATTTGTGTTTAGAAAATAACTTGGATTTAAATAAATAAATAAAAAAAACTTATAAATGAGTAATGGGTTCTAATGGTTCATACGTTTTTATGTAAGTTTATTTAATATATAACTCAGTCAAAACAAAGTAATTAAAGTATATTTAACTTGTGAAAAAAATGAAACGAAAAAACGACATTTGATCCTTGAAAAAAAAAACCGTAGGGAATCTATAGGTAAATACCTACGGATTTCCTACAGATAAAGGTAATCCGTAGCTAATCTGTAGGAACTTACCTACAGATTACCTATGGTGTTTTTTTATTTTTCAATTTTCAAATGTCAAATATCGTTTTTTTTTCGTTTCGTTTTTTTCACAACTTAATTATACTTTGATTGCTTTGTTTTAACCAATTTATACATAACATAAACTTACAAACAAACGTATGCATCATTAAAAACCATTACTATATATATAATAAACAAAAATCTATCTATGTTTGTCTTGAAGCCACAATTAACATCATTAAACAAATATATGATATACTAAACATAGTACATACATATGATGTGTATGTAAATGTGTGTACTTATTTCTATTTGTGTTTAGAATATAACTTGGATTTAATTTTTTTTTTAAATGAGTAATGGGTTCTAATGGTGCATACGTTTGTATGTAAGTTTATGTTATGTATAACTCGGTCAAAACAAAGCAATCAAAGTATAATTAACTTGTCAAAAAAATGAAACGACAAAACGACATTTGATCATTGAAAAATATAAAATAAAAAAGTATCGTAGGTAATATATAGGTGAATACCTACGGATTGCCTACAGATAAAGGTAATCTGTCAGTAATTCGTAGGTATTACCTACAGATTAGCTACGGTATTTTTTTATTTTTCAATTTTCAAAGGTCAAATATCATTTTTTTTTTTCGTTTCGTTTTTTTCACAACTTAATTATACTTTGATTACTTTGTTTTAACCAATTTATACATAACAAAAACTTACAAACAAACATATGCATCATTAGAAACCATTACTATATACAGAATAAACAAAAAACTATTTATGTTTATTTTTAAGCCACAATTAACATCATTAAACAAATACATGATATATACTAAACGTAGTACATACAGATGGTGTGTATGTAAATGTGTGTACTTATTTCTATTTGTGTTTAGAAACTAACTTGGAATTAAAAAAATAACTTCTAAATGAGTAATAGGTTCTAATGGTGCATACGTTTGTATGTAAGTTTATGTTATGTATAACTCGGTCAAAACAAAGCAATCTAAGTATAATTAAGTTGTGAAAAAAATAAAATGAAAAAAACAACATTTGATCCTTGAAAAATAGGAAAATAAAAAAGACCGTAGGTAATCTGTTGGTAAATACCTACGGATTGCCTATAGATAAAGGTAATCTGTAGGTAATCCGTAGGTATTAACCTACAGTTTACCTATGATATTTTTTTATTTTTTAATTTCCATAGGTCAAATATCGGTTTTTTCACAACTTAATTATACTTTGTTTACTTTGTTTTAATCAATTTATACATAACATAAATTTACAAACAAACGTATGCATCATTAGAAACTATTACTATATATCGAATAACAAAAAGCTATCTATATTCATCCTTAAACCACAATTAACATCATTAAAGAATACATGATATACTAAACATAATACATTCATATGGTGTGTATGTAAATGTGTGTACTTATTTGTATTTATGTTTAGGAAATAACTTTGATTTAAAAAAAACTTCTAAATGAGTAATGGTTTCTAATGGTGCATACGTTTGTATGTATGTTTATGTTATGCATAACTCAGTCAAAATCAAACAATTAAAGTATATTTAAGTTATGAAAAAAAAACGAAAAAAAAAACGTTTGATCCTTGAAAAATAGAAAATAAAAATAGTCTGCAGGTAATCTGTAGCAAAATATCTACGGATTACCTACAGACAAAGGTAATCGATAAGTAATCCGTAGGTATTACCTACATATTACCTACGGTCTTTTTTATTTTTTAATTTTCAAAGGTCAAATGTTGTTTTTTTTTTTCGTTTCAGTTTTTTAATAACTTCAATATATTTTGATGGCTTTCTTTTAACCAAGTTACATATAACATAACCTCACATACAAACGTATGCATCATTACAACCCATTACTATATACATAATAAACAAAAAGTTATCTATGTTTATTTTTAAGGCACAATTAACATCATTAAACATATAAATGATATACTAAATATTGTTATTTTTAAATGTTTGTGTTTTATATATGTAAAAAAAAGGATCAAAAAAATAGTTGTAATACTCAAATAATGAAACATAATAATAATAATAATAATAATAATAATATAAAATTATTTTATAGCTATTCTGTAGTCAATCTTTTCCGTCGATAGTCCGTAGCTAATCTATAGCGAATTACCTACAGAATATCGACGAAATTATTTCCGTCGTTATTCCGTAGCAATTGTGTAGCGAATTACCTACAGAATCTATGGATTTTTGTCTGTAACTATTCCGTAGCTATTTTGTAACGATTCTGTTACTAAATTAGGGTTTCGCATTCCGTAGGTATTGTGTAGGTTTTTCCTACGGAAATTTGCCGTAGCTATTTTCCTGTAGCAAAAGCCTTTGTTTTCTAGAAGTGTGTAAGACTGACCATTCTTTGTTCCTGTTATTTCTGTTTGGTGGATTTGGAAAGGAAACCAAGAAAGTATTGTTATTTACATGAAGTTTCTGATGAAGTTTGTGGTGTATAAAAATAACATGAATGATTTTCATGGTCTTCAGCATTGGCATGAATGTTGATGATGTGGTTGTAATTACAAGAAAGTATTTTTATGTTTATCATGTAATGGCATTCGATTACCCAATAGTTTAATTGTGTACACTCATGTGCATTTTTTCGGGGTATTGCTAATTCTTGTTGTAAATAGCAGACTTATGCTAACTTGGAACAAGCTGTTCTTGGGAATGACCTGAATGAGCTGCTTCGCTTTTACTTCTGCCTTACAAAACCTCTCATGTCACCACATCTTTATGAAGAACTCCAAAAATGTTTGTCATGAGGTAAGACGAAATTTAAATTTTCAAATTCATGCTTCCTGTGTGTACTTTCTTAATCATTTTAATTTTGTGCTTTTAAAAGAAATTATAAAATATTAGTATTTAAGAGAAAAATCAAAATGAAAAGTTGTTATATAATTAAATTGTTTGTTTTATTGTATTATAGGTCAGACAAAAATGATGTACCAAAAATTGGAATTTTTTTTCAACAAAAGTAGGATGCTATTACAAGCAAACAGAACAACCAAAACTTGTCAAAATCAATAAATCGACGAAACGACCATTTCTAAAGAATTTGTTTTGAGTTTTTCTTATCATTATAATGATTTTTGGTTCGGTTTAAAGTAACACAAATTGCAAAATTAAGAATTTGCACTTAGCAAAAATGGTCAAAATTAACAAATTGACCAAAAACCTAAAAACCGTTGTTTTTCATTAAAAATTAACTTTTTGTTTTGACTAATTCAATAAATTACAATTCTTTTTAATGCATTTAAAGTATGAATCAGCCATATACAATAAATACCAATATACTTTTAGTTTGCACACATAATCAAATAGCAATATATTTTTGTTTTTAATTATTTATAACCTCTTTCCCCAACTAAAAAAGTAAGAAAAGTAACATGATAATAGATGCGAAAACTACATTGGAAAAACAACATTGACCAAAAAGAACCAAAATATACAAAATGGTTAAATTTGACCAAAAAGGTTAAAATTGCCATTAGTTTAAAAAATAATTATATGCCATGTTGTAAGTCTTTCGTATCATTATAAAGTTATTTTTTGTATATTTGTAACTGGTTGAAATAGCAAAAAAGAACAAAAATTGTGAAATTTACCAAAGAGTCTAAAATGGTAATTTTTTTGTATATTAGTTAACCAAGGACAATTTATGTTAACTTATTTTATCATGCTATTAGATGCAAAAACAACAACCAAAACTGGTCAAAAACCACCAAATTAACCAAATGCTATTAGATGCAAAAACAACCAAAATTGGTCAAAATCCACCAAATTAACCTGATGACCATTTCTAAAGAATCATTTTTTGGTTTTTTCTTATAATTATAATGTTTATTTGTTTGGTTTAAAGTGACACCAATGAACAAAACTAAATAATTTATAAGTAGACAAAATGGTCAAAGTAACTAAATTAACCATAAAGGTAAAAATGGTCGTTTTCACTAAAGGAATTACTTTCAATTTTTGATTAATTCAATAAAGTATATTGTTTTTTAGTGCATTTAAAGCATGAATAAGTCAAATGCAATAATACCAATATACTTTTAACACACATAATCAAGTTCTTCCGAACCACCTCAACAACATAATTATATTTAATGTGATAAATAGGAATTTACTTTATAACATTGTAGATTATTTTGTATGAAAGTTTGTTTTTTTAACAAAACATAACTTTTTGTGTGTGTTTTACGTAAGGGGTAGGTACAAAAGATATCAATCTACTTTAAATAGAAGCTTCAACGTTATTTAATGCATTTATGTTGTGTATGGAGTAAATATAACAAATACCAATTTATTTTATAATAATCAAGTTTTTTTGTATACATTCTTTTAATATGTTTTTAGGCATTGTATAAAAACTTGTTTAACAAATTTATAAAACTATTTTTTTGGTATAACAAGATGTTTATAGGAACTAATACTTTGATTCATGATCCAATTGTTCTCATGTTCCAAACCAGGTATCCCAGTACAAAACTAAACTTCTACACTTCCTCCGAAAGAGATGAGAACGATTACAAGGAGTCTTTCCAAAAAAGGAGAATGTTGGTCTTGAGGCAGAAGAGATCTTTGGCCCTGATAACTCTGATTAAGGTCATGAGGAAGATAAAAAAAAATGATAGTGAAGAGTAAGGTGATGTTCCAACTTCCTCTATTGGCTTAGATGATCCACTTACAAATGAAGAGAAACAATAAAAAAGAAAATGAGGGAGGAAGAAAAGACTGGAGAACTGGAATCTTTGTTCGGTTCTAATAATGATACCGAACAATCAAATGAAGAAGAAACAATAGAAGAGATCGTGTTTGAAGCAAATGAAACCAACATAGAAAAAGCTCAAAATCCACTTACGAAGATAAAGTTTCTTAAACCCTCCTCATCCAAATCGTTCATGGATATTGATCTTCCATCCTCATCGGATGATGTTGAGGTTCGGACAACTGAAGATTCTTGGGATGAAATCCTGAACGAAGAGAAGAAGAATGAGAATACCAAAGTTTAGATAACCTGAGTCGGATACCAACTCCTCGGATGGGATTATTTTTTATCCATCCAAGTTCATCCACATGAAAGAGAAAGTCTACTCGGTCAAAAAAAAGTCAGATCCTTAGACTACAAGATCGAATTAGTTATCAAATCTTTGTCAAAGATCAAGTCTTTTCCCCTTCCATCCAAGACAGAGAGAAACAACTTGACGAGCTCATCTCTTTGTGGTTGAAGCACTCTATGGAAGAGTCAGAAGTTCAATATAATCACACCATCAAGCATCATGACGACACTGTTGAAAAGATGTTTCACATTTATGATGAACTAGTCAAAGCTACAAACAAACTTATCAAGCAGACCTATATTCGTCATGAGAAAAACATTCAAAGATTGGAGAGAGAAATTCATGCTAATGACAACATGAACCTTGTGCTTCATCAATTGCTAATCCGAACTATAAAATATGCCCAACACTATGTCCATATTCCAAACTTTGATTCCAACTAAGTTATCAAAATTATGGTGGATACCCTAGAAGAGTTAAAGCAACAAGCCCTAACTGCTAACACTTATGATAACCTGACAAAGGTCATAAATGCCAATTTCAAAAGGTTTTTGAGAAACTCAAACACCTCAAAGAACAAGTAGAAGGATTTAGTGGTTAGGCCCTCCAATTTAAGAGTGAGAGAAGAAAATTTTAGTGGTTGGAATCGAGAATACAAGCTCCAAGTTGAAAGAATGAATGAAGAAATGCAAGTTCCTCCCTCCAAAGAAAACGTCTCAAACGAGAAGGTTTTATCTAACAAAGAAAGGGAAAAATGGTCCACTATTCCAACATCACTATTGAGGTTGTAAAATGAAGCATTTAAGAAGCAAAGGTGAGGACATTGGAAAATGTTCATGCATTTAGAGCTTCCTAACCAACACCCTTTGTAAAGCCTCCTTGAAGCATCCCAAAACTACCAAGTGAAAATTTCATTTTTAATCATTCAAACCATTCATTCATTTGTTTCAAAAGAAATTGCAAATAGTCAATGCGGATTAAACTCTAGGTGATGCAGTGCGATCACGTCGGGCCCTTCCCTCTTGAACTGAAAGTACCTAAAAAATGTTTAAACCACAAACCGTAAGCAAAAAGCTTAGTGTTTTTCGCAAAATACCACACACTACAAATATAACAACAGATAACTATACTGGATCCGTATCATCCCCGAGTCCATATTACCTTTGAGTCCAGATCGTCTCCATCAGGTCCGCATCAATCTTAGGTCCATATCAACCCCGAGTCCTTATTGACTGCGATTTTAGTTCAACTCCATCAGGTCCGTATCAATCCCGGGTCCGTACCATCCCACATGCACATTACATACAAGCATACCAGAAAAAGTCCCGAAGATAACATGCACATAACGACACCTAGTGTCCTATAGTATAGTGAGAAGACTCACGTAACTCACGAAATCAGCTAAACCATATCTCAAAGCCCCGCAACAGATGCTATAACACTCATATCAAAACATATAAGGTCTAATCTTAATCTACACACTAGAACCATTAATCCTTTCCAAAAGTCAACACAAGTCAAGAAGTCAACGGTCCAAGGTCAACCTTCAAAGTCAATGGTAAAAACTAAAGCCAGAACTACCAATAGCGACCCTCCATGTCGTGACCTCCCTTGTCCACGCCATGGGCACAAAAAAGCCAAAACAGTCGATGATTCCCCAATCACCACACCTTGGGAGTCTAAGGCCATGTCATGGGAAGTAATCTGAATAGCTCAATTGAGCTTCATCTGTTTTCTTCCAATTTCAAGAGCTCTAAATCTCAAATCTAGTACACCCCAAGGTCTTAATAGATAAATTTTCCAACTTTATCCCTTAAGTCATCCCAAAAATCCAAAACTTAAAAACCTAAGTCCTTAATGATATCTAGAGGAATGAGTTAATCCTTTATGCTATTAATCACTAAAGCCACCCAATCAAACTTTCCAGAAGACTTTTTCACTCCATAAGCATCATAAATTTTCTAATGCATGTCTCTCCCAAACTAGGTCAAAACCATGGAAGAAATGAACTCAAACTTGTGCATGAGGCCAAATACACCAAGGGACACTAGATCTGAAACATATAAATTCAAATTGACATCAAGGATCCATAAAGTTGTCAACTTTATGGAATCCATTCATTCAAATTCTCACAATATGAAGAAAAGGGACAAGAAACCTATATATGGATACATAAACCAAAAAGATTGGAACTTGAATACTCACAAGGGTCCATAATATGCTCAAGATGGTGATGAAGAAGTTTTCTTACTGGATTAATCCACCAAAAAGACCTTCTTCTTCTTCTTCTTCTTCTTCTTCTTCTTCTAGTGCTTCTTCTTCTTCTTCAAGGATCCAAGAATATCAAAATGAGACAAAATTCTCAAAGGGAGGCTATGGTTTTGAGGCTAAAGAGGATTCCCTAATCCTCTAGATATGTTGCTTAAATGTGGTAGGAAACCCTAAAATTACAGGCTTAGGCCAGAACAACTATTACGTCATAGCCAACCTACTACCATGTCGTAGCACTCATTAAAACATGCATTCCATTTAATCAATGCCACGTTGTAGGCATCCTTGCACCATAATGTGACACAAAGTTTTTCCCAAAACATCATCTTTGGTCCTCGATAAATAGTTACCTTAACCACTCTAGAACACGGGTGTTACAACTCTCCCCCACTTAAAGTAGATTTCGTCCTTGAAATAAATCCTTACAACTTACTCAATTACACTGGCCAACCATGACTAAACTTTCTTGCAACCATAACAAAACCGAGAAATCATCTCACACAGACGGCTACCCTTCACCACTGCTACTGAACCAATCTTCGTAGGAACATATACCCTAACAGAGGAACGAAACCGAACATGCTTCCCTTAACCAACAAAGAGAAAACCCAACTACACCACCTGAAAACTGAAAACCTTATACTATGCGAGACTTCTAGAAAGACCGAACCATTCACACCACATCCATGCTGACTCTAATCTGCAACCCGAATCGAACAAGACTCCTCCAACCTTGAACATCTAACTGATAACTGATAAACAAAACCTTGACCATTCACCGATGCTGAAAATCTCTGACTAAAAAATGAAGGCGGCTCCCAATACGAATCTCAACCGTCGGCACCAAAACAATACAAACCTCACATCTTGTTAAACAAAATTTTGCAAATTCGATCTATCTGAGATCTCCTGATTGCGCGTTGAACTTTTTAATAAACGGGGATACAAAATCAATGTCCATTTTCTAAGACTGACAACCCTACACACAGTCACACAACGAAACTCCGACCATGAGTCCAACTGAAAAAGGGTACCCTAGCCTACGTGTCCCACGAATCCAACCCCCTGACCTCTGAACATTCCTACTCCAACTTGATCTAACGCGCCAACCATGCCTGACATTACTAGGTCCACCCTCATGAGTCATACACTGATTGATTCACGATACATCATGACACTATTTAATCTGCTTGAATGTTAAGATCATAGAACACCCTGATCTTGCATTCCATCACTGGCCTAGGGACTCACAACCAATACCACATGCCTTGAGCATAACCTCAAACATCTGAATGGTCCGATCACCCAAGATAGCATAACCAAACTGGCATCACCTTCAATTTAGAGCTACAAACCCCTACCTGAACATGGAGTAACTAAATATCAATAACAAGCATGACTCAGCCCAAACAAAGACTATGATCCCCTCACATTCTTACAACCATTCCTGCAATGGCGAACTCATCCTAGCATATACTTATTGGATTAGGTGTCTAAGAGCATAACTACAATTGGTATGTACTTGACCCAATAGTAGCATGGTCCTTTTGGGTTGCCTTCACCATAGCAATTTGATAGGATGAGTTTTAGAGAAAGAGGTTAATTAATGGTTTATTAATATACTATAAGAATAATATATTAATTGAGAAATAATATTATTTAATTAGTATTGATCAGAAATTAATTTGGAATTAACTTAGTGATAAAAAAACACTGATTAAAAGAACAAGGACTGAATATTAAAATCAATTATAGTTGTAGTTTGGGCTAATGGATCCTGTTGGTATAGGATGAATGAAACAGAGGAAGCCAGTAGAATTTTCGTCCAAGTCTTACCATGTGGGGGTCGATGTCTTTCTTAGGGCCTAATCAAGGGAATTAGGGTTTTTAGTTGAAACCCCTAGCAGCCTCAACTATAAAAGGAACCTCCGGCCTCATGAAATCGACCACTACTTCCCTAGAAGAAAAACTAGCCGATTTCTACCTCTGCTTCTCCTCATTCTTTTCTTATGTTGTTTGTGACTCCATTAGAGGCGCAATGCTTCAGGCACTAAGCTCTTGAAGGTCAACATCAATGAAAGGATTGCTTGTTATTACTAGTTAACAAGAAAGGTATTCTTCTAGCTGTTTTTTATTCATTAAATTAGAAAATTGTATGCCAGATTAGGGTTCATGCTTTGGAAAATTTCTTTGTATTTATAACTTGAGAAAAACCTAGATCCAAAGCAATTAGGGTTGCATGTGCACCATAGGAATGTTGTAATGCTCAATACCCATCAGTGGTATCAAAGCTTAGGGTGTTTTTCCATTATATTTGATGCTATTATGTTTTTCAAAGCAGGAACAAAAATCAATTTTTGGCTTCTGACTATAGAACTCGACAAGTCATAAGATGGACTCGATGAGTTGGACCTACTCGATGAGTCCATGCCCTGAGTCAACGAGTTGGTTCGTCAGATGGCAGATTTTTCGGATTTAAAGCCTAATTTAGATAAGGATCATTACCTTAAATTGTTTTAACTGTTAAAATTCGAATTTTATGTTATGGTAAGGATTATCCTCATTTAATTGGAAGATAGTGAACAAATTTTTAGATAATGTCCAAAATTATGTGATTAGTTTAAATTATTTAAAATTTGATCTAGAAGTTTTGAAAAGTTTCAAAATTTTCCATTGAGTTTTGGAATATAAAATTTGATTAAAAGTTTTAATTTTGAAATATTTTATTCTAAAACCCTAATGTTTTAAAAGATTAAAATACAACCCTTATACTATTATAATATTCAAAGCTTAATACTTATATGTATAAGATGAGTCAGTCTTACCGTTAGTAGGCCTCATTCATGAAGTTGGTCTATAAGGGGTGTTTAAGAAAGCAACCTGTAAAATGACCGCCATTGTGTATCCACTCTTACCCACCCCACTCTTGACTAGTGGAGGGTCGTTAGCCGATGTCACACCCCGAAACCGATGGCGGAAACGTTCCGGGGCGGAGGACGTCATGTAGAGTATCACAACCAATGTAGATAGTATGCATAGTAAATACAAACAATACATTACATAGGAATATTTACATTTGTTTGAAAGCAAGGTAATACATGTTATATATATATATACATCAGTATAACAAAAGTAAAGACGAGACTTCTATACGCTCCATCTTCTCCAAAATAAAGCGGGTTACCTGTCTAACGTGAACCTGAGAATACAAGCAGTTTTAGAAATATCAGCATAAAGCTGGTGAGTTCATAAGCGGTTTGTTTCTGGTAAAAGAACAAGTTTCCTTTGGTTTTCTGAAAGAGTTGATATCCAAGAAAATCCTATATTTTCTTATAACAGAAGTTTAGTTATCCATTTGTTAGACAGCCTGGTTAAGAGAAGTTAAGTTATCCCAGGAAAAACCCTTATTTTCCTAAAAGTTGGTGGTTGGTTATCCTTACACGAATGTCAAATATCTATTATACTTAACAAGAATTTTATTTTCGAAACTCTAATTTCGCTCAGAGGAGTATATTAATAGACGTATTTTTGAAACTCTGGCTTTACTCAGAGGAGGATATTAGACGAAATTTCGAAGCTCTGGTGACACTCAATGACGTACATTAGCTGTATTTTCGAAGCTCTGGTGACATCCAAAGGCGTATTTTAGACGTATTTTCGAAGCTCTGGTGACACTCAAAGACGTACATTAGCTGTATTTTCGAAGCTCTGGTGCCACCCAAAGGCGTATAGTGTTAGTAATAATCTTGTTTTATGATTAGCATGAATCCTTCGTAAAGTATAAAATATAACATAAATTATAACATTTTATAATGAGTTTCACAATTAGTCTGAAAGCTAACTCTGCAAGTTAAACGTTTGGTCAATACGGTTTCCAGTGTTAAAAGCATACGGAATATGAAACATTTCAAATGAAATAATAAGTTTGAGTACAAGATTTCCTTGTACTTTTGCTTTTATTCCCCCCCCCCCCCTGAAAACATTGAAAAACACGAAAAAAGGTGTAGGGGTATGAACTCACCATACGAGAAATGTGTCGGCTAGGATGCTAAGTGTCAGTTTTAAGGCTTGAACACGCGCGAGGTTCCTATGTAACATAAGTAGATATATATTTGTATGTAATTAGACTTTGAACTACTAATTAAGTACGATAAAATACTCCGAGGCGCGAAAACACTTAATCTCAAGTGTTAGGAATTATCTGTGTTGCATCTAAGGGGGTGTATGACCTAGATATGGAGTTTGCTCTTCAAGAGTAAACTCCTAGGGGAGATTACGGCCCATAGACCATATCCCCATGAGTTTACGGCCATAAACTCATGGGTGGTGTGTTCTTGGATGCTTAAAGGTCTCACAACATTAGTGGAATTAGGCTAGGTTCAGTTCTAAGGCAATGGAAGTTATTTAACCATCAATTGGACCATTATGGGTAGTTTACAGCTGTAAACATAGAGTTTACGGCCGTAAACTCTTACTTGCACTTTCCTATTGTGTTTTGATGGTCCTAGGTTAAGCACATGTGATTCTAGTCGAATGTACAAGCCATGGAAGGAAGTTAGGGCACCATTTGACCACTTTATAGGAGTTTATGGCCAAGGAACCATTCCTTGGGGGGTTTACGGCTGTAATCTCCTATGGACATGGTTTCCTTCAAGTTTAAGGTCCCTAACACAATGGTGATTGGTTCTAGACATTATTCCAAGCCATAGGAGGTATTTAAGGGGCAATTTAACACCTTAAATGGTGTTCACGGCCTATGAAGGAGGGTCTACGGTCCAAGAATGTTCTTGGGCCGTAAGATCATGTTTACTCCCCAAATGAGAAGATTTTGGTGTTCTAAGTCCATTCATGTAAGCCCCTAAGTCATATCTAAGCACTAGAAGTGATTTTGAAGGGTTTTGGGGCTTCAAAACCCCATTTATGGGTGTTTACGGTTTGGGATTGTTCCTGGGCCGTAAACACATGTTTTTGGCACATTTGGTTGATTTAAACACGGATTTGAAGGCTAAACAAGCTAATCTATAAGCTAGGATGGATTACTTACCAATTTGGAGCTGGAAATGGGTGATTTTTGGATCAAAAATGGCTTGAAGAGAGAGAGAGTAAAGAGAGAATGGGAAAAAGCTTCAAATGAAGTCCACTCACCCTTGTATAGGGTTTGAGTTTGAGGCCCGGTGGAAATCTACCCGATACTGACGTTAAACGAGGCTTATGGTCGTACCCGATTAAGTGTTTGTAACCCGACGTGGTCGTAACTAAAAATTTTCTAAATAAATTTTGGGGGTGTTTTCACGTGTTTCTAATTCGTTTGGACACTCATGAAGTCACAATAAAAGTCTTAATTCAATTACCGTAATTCAAAATGTTAACGGAAAATTTTAATACAAACGGGTTTTATTGGCAGAAACGGGTTATAGTGACGGGAAAATTTTCGGATTGTCACATTATCCCCCCGTTAGAGGGAATTTCGTCCTGAAATTTAGAATTAAGACACAAATCATGGATTTGGAAAGAGATGTGGATATTTCTGTTTCATCGAGTCTTCGCGCTCCTAAATGAATTCGGGTTCCCGCTTAGCATTCCATCGAACCTTCACTATCGGGATACGGCTTTGTTTCGTACGTTTGATCTGTTGATCCATGATTTCGATTGCTTCTTCTACGAAGTTCAGAATTTCGTTGATCTCGATCTCAGCAAGAGGGATCACGAGGGTTTCATCGGATAGACACTCTTTAAGATTAAAGACGTGGAAGACAGGATGGATGTTGCTAAGTTCTTGAGGTAGTCGGAGTTTGTAGTCTACGGGACCGATCCTAGCGAGGATCTCGAAAGGTCCTATGTACCTTGGTTAAGTTTTCCGCGCTTTCCAAAGCGTATCATGCCTTTACAGAGCGAGACCTTCAACAGGACACGGTCTCCAACCTGGAATTCCAAGGGTTTTCATTGTTTATCGGCGTAACTCCTTTGTCTGACTCGTGAAGCTTTCAGTCGTTCTCGGATCTGTGTGGATAAATGGGAATGGATGGTCATTGCCAATGTCTTCGCCTTGTTGCTTGAGCTATCCTTTCGGCTAAGGGCATCTACTACCACATTGGCCTTTCCGGGATGGTTGCGGATTTCGCACTCATAATCGCTGAGCAGTTCTACCCATCACCGTTGTCTCATATATAAGTCTTTCTGGTCGAAAATGTGCATAAGCGATAACCTTTGCTCTCTGCATAAGCACACAACCTAATCCCTGATTGGACGCATCGCAATAGACAACAAAATCCTCTATCCCTTCGGGCAGGGATAGGATAGGTGCGCTACACAAGGCTCGCTTCAATGTTTGGAATGCAGTGTCTTGCTTTTCACTCCAACAAATGGGCACGCCTTTCTGTGTCAGAGTGGTTAGGGGTTTGGCGATTCTGGAAAAATTCTGAATGAATCTGCGATAATAGCCGGCGGGACCCAAGAATTGACGGATTTTTGTGGGTGTCTTCGGTGCTGGTAATTCCCTATCGCCTTGATTTTGGACGGGTCCACGTGTATACCCTCTTCGCTTACCACGTGACCAAGGAAAGATACCTTCCGAATCCAGAATTCGCACTTGGAGAATTTCGCGTACAACTTCTCCGTTCTAAGAGTTTCCAACATTAACCTCAAGTGTTGTTTGTGATCTTCTTCGCTTCTGGAGTAGACAAGTATGTCGTCAATGAACACAATGACGAACTTGTCCAGAAAAGGGCAACACACCCAGTTCATCAGGTCCATGAACACAGTCGGTGCATTGGTTAGACCGAAGGGCATCACTACGAACTCGTAGTGTCCATATCAAGTCCTGATTGCTGTCCTGGAAACATCATTCTCATGGACTCGAAGTTGATTGTACCTTGATCTAAGGTCTATCTTCGAGAAATAACTGGCTCATTGAAGTTGATCGAAAAGGTCCTCTATTCGAGGAAGAGGATAACGGTTTTTGACGGTCAATTTGTTCAACTCGCGGTAGTCTATACACATCCGAAAGGATCCATCTTTCTTCTTCAAAAATAATATCGGGGCTCCCCAAGGTGAGGAACTCGGTCTGATGAACCCTTTGTCGAGCAGCTCATTGAGCTGAATGGATAACTCATGTATTTCTGCTGGAGCTAAGCGATATGGGGACTTGGCTACGGGGGTAGCTCCAGGAATTAGGTCGATGGGCAACTCGACTTGACATTCGGGACGAATTCCCGAGAGCTCTTCGGGAAAGACATCAGGAAAGTTGCAGACTTTGGGGATGCTCTCAAGGTCTTTAACTTCCTGTTTCTCGTTGATTATATGAGCTAGGAATGCGTAACATTCCTTTCGCAGAAGTTTTTGAGCTTTGATGCATGAAATGATGCGAAGATTGGAATTAAGTTTATCGCCGTAGATCATGAGGATTTGACCAGAAGGAAGATTGAGGCGGATAGCTTTTTCATAACAAAGGACATCAGCACGATTGGGGCTCAACCAATGCATGTCAATGACATCAAAGCTCTTTATGGAAACTGGAATTAGGTCGATGGGAAAGGAATGATCGTTCAGGGTAAGGGTACAACCTATGAATATATCATTAGCGTTCTCTTTCTCACCGTTAGCCGTCTCGACGGTAAATGTTTCGGTTACTAGTTAAGGACTATGTTTAAGAAGATGTTTGAATGAATAGCTAACAGATTTTCTTTCAGCACCAGAATCGAAAAGAATTGCAAGCATAAGAGTTGTCGAGGAGGAACATACCTGTGGCAATGGTGGGATCGGCGACTGCCTCATCTCGTCCCATAGTTTCAACTCTCCCAGTGTTGCCAGTTGTTGCTGTCTTGGGGCAGTTTCGCTTTAAATGCCCGACGTCACCGCAACCGTAGCAGGCATGACCGACACCCGCTCTGGAAGCTTGATTGGTTGATTGGGTTGGTGGTCTGCAGTTTCACGCAAGGTGACCCTCCTAACCACAGTTTTTACAAAACTTTTCACGAAATGGGCCAGGGATACGATGGTGGTAACTGCACCCTTTGCACCACGGGAGGGTACCAGTATATCCACTGGTAGGTGCTTGAGCTGAGGAACTGACAACAGAAACTGCAGTAGGGGTAGTAGCAGCATGGACTGCCATAGTTTGCTGTTTCTTCGAGGACTCCTGCGAAGACTGACTCTTCTTCTTCTTCCAAAATTTTCATTTCTCACCACTCCTCTTTGTCGGTTCAGGAGTGGTGGCTGCTTCCTCAAGGTCATCTCTGTGGTCGATCAAAGTTTGCGCTAGGCATTTGGTACTGTCGTAGGTGTCTGGATTTGCAGCCAAGACATTACCCTTGGTTGGCTAGGTCAACCCCTAAATGAACCTTTCAATCTTTTTGCTTTCCGGGGTAACCATACACAGACATAGAAGCGCCAAGTCATCAAATCTGGAAGTGTAAGCGGCGATATCGGAACCCTTCATCTTTAGGTTCCAGAGTTCATGCTCTAGTTTTTGCATTTTGCCCCGAGGGCAGTACTTCGCAAGCAGAAGTTCCTTCATGATCTCCCAACCCATAGCATTGGCTACAGGTAGGGTTAAGGATTTGACTCGGACATTCCACCAAGCCAGAGCTTTATCAGTGAACGTGCAGGCGGCGAACTTCACCTTATCAGTTTCAGAGCAGGCACAGATTTTGAAAACGGATTCAATTTTCTCGAACCATCGAGTTAGGGCAATGACACCTCCAGTGCCATTGAAAGGTGTGGGTTTCGTGTTCAAAAAGTCCTTGTAGGAACACTCCTTCTAGTGTCCCTGACTACTTTCTTGGTTTTGAGGCTGAGTACCACCTCCTGGCCCGCCTGAACATCCGGGTTCACTTGTGACATACCAGCAGCCACAGCAACAGTAACAGCTGCTTGGAACATGGCGGGATCAAATGGAGAGGGGGGTGGTGGTGGAGGAGGATTGTTGTTCTTTGAGCTAGGTCTTTTCCTCGGAGGCATCTTGATCTAAAATGATCAAGAAAGAGAGAATTATAATTCCTCTGAATTGAATCAAGAGATATGGAACAAGAGATATCTCATTATGGCAGATATAAAGCTCTACTTAAGCGATAAAACAGGAAAGAGTTATCAAAGTGGGTAAACTATCGCTAAGGAAAGAATGAGTAGCAACACCCGGAATGAATTTCTACAACATATTCGGCTTTAGCTAAAATACACCTATAGTATTTTATGTTTTGCTGCTACGATGACTCATTGTTTGGGTATTATGTAAGGTTTAGGCATGCTGCACACCACAGTCACTCCCAAGCACATGGTGGCCGTGTCTTGAATGAATATAGTTGATCGGGCTATATTGACCCTAGACACGACTACATAACTGCATAGGTTTAACCACAGTGCACAACACCCAATTACTTATGTTGTGTTCTATTCGAGGTTAAGGTTTCTGGCGTTTCGGTATTATTGTATACTTTTTGAAAATCCTTATATTTTAAAGTATACTTTTAATTCAGAGCACTTCAGCCCCTTAGTGTTTATAGACTTATACCATGTAAGGTTCGGTATAATTAGTTCACTATAAACAAGGGCTCTGATACCAATCTGTCACACCCCAAAACCGATGGCGGAAACGTTCCGGGGCGGAATACATCATGTAGAGTATCACAACCAATGTACATAGTAAGCATTGTAAACACAAACATTACATTACATAGGAATATTTACATTTGTTTGAAAGCAAGGTAATACATGTTATATATATATATATATATATATATATATATATATATATATATATATATAAACACACACATCAGTATAACAAAAGTAAAGACGAGACTTCTATACGCTCCATCTTCTCCAAAATAAAGCGAGTTACCTGTCTAACGTGAACCTGAGAATACAAGCAGTTTTAGAAATATCAGCATAAAGCTGGTGAGTTCATAAGCGGTTTGTTTCTGGTAAAAGAACAAGTTTCCTTTGGTTTTCTGAAAGAGTTGATATCCAAGAAAATCCCATATTTTCTTATAACAGAAGTTTAGTTATCCATTTGTTAGACAGCCTGGTTAAGAGAAGTTAAGTTATCCCAGGAAAAACCCTTATTTTCCTAAAAGTTGGTGGTTGGTTATCCTTACACGAATGTCAAATATCTATTATACTTAACAAGAATTTTATTTTCGAAACTCTAATTTCGCTCAGAGGAGTATATTAATAGACGTATTTTTGAAACTCTGGCTTTACTCAGAGGAGGATATTAGACGAAATTTCGAAGCTCTGGTGACACTCAATGACGTACATTATCTGTATTTTCGAAGCTCTGGAGACATCCAAAGGCGTATTTTAGACGTATTTTCGAAGCTCTGGTGACACTCAAAGACGTACATTAGCTGTATTTTCGAAGCTCTGGTGCCATCCAAAGGCATATAATGTTAGTAATAATCTTGTTTTATGATTAGCATGAATCCTTCGTAAACTATAAAATATAACATAAATGATAACATTTTATAATGAGTTTCACAATTAGTCTGAAAGCTAACTCTGCAAGTTAAACGGTTGGTCAATACGGTTTCCAGTGTTAAAAGCATACGGAATATGAAACATTTCAAATGAAATAATAAGTTTGAGTACAAGATTTCCTTGTACTTTTTCTTGTATTCCCCCTGAAAACATTGAAAAACACAAAAAAAGGTGTAGGGGTATGAACTCACCAGACGAGAAATGTGCCGGCTAGGATGCTAATTGTCAGTTTTAAGGCTTGAACACGCGCGAGGTTCCTATGTAACATAAGGAGATACATATTTGTATGTAATTAGACTTTGAACTACTAATTAAGTACGATAAAACACTTCGAGGCGCGAAAACACTTAATCTCAATTGTTAGGAATTATCTGTGTTGCATCTAAGGGGGTGTATGACCTAGATATGGAGTTTTCTCTTCAAGGGTAAACTCCTTGGGGAGATTACGGCCCATAGACCATATCCCCATGAGTTTACGGTCGTAAACTCATGGGTGGTGTGTTCTTGGATGCTTAATGGTCTTACAACATTAGTGGAATTAGGCTAGGTTCAGTTCGAAGGCAATGGAAGTGATTAAACCATCAATTGGACCATTATGGGGAGTTTACGGCTGTAAACATAGAGTTTATGGCCGTAAACTCTTGCTTGCACTTTCCTTTTGTGTTTTGATTGTCCTAGGTTAAGCACATGTGATTCTAGTCCAATGTACAAGCCATGGAAGGAAGTTGGGGCACCATTTGACCACTTTATAGGAGTTTACGGCTAAGGAACAATTCCTTGTGGGCTTTACGGCCATAATCTCCTAAGGACATGGTTACCTTCAAGTTTAAGGTCCCTAACACAATGGTGGTTGGTTCTAGACATTATTCCAAGCCATAGGAGGTGTTTAAGGGGCAATTTAACACCTTAAATGGTGTTCATGGCCTGTGAAGGAGGGTCTACGGTCCAAGAATGTTCTTGGGCCGTAAAATCATGTTTACTCCCAAAATGATATGATTTTGGTGTTCTAAGTCCATTCATGTAAGCCCCTAAGTCATATCTAAGCATTAGAAGTGATTTGGAAGGGTTTTGGAGCTTCAAAACCCCATTTATGGGTGTTTACGGTTTAGGATTGTTCCTGGGCCATAAACACATGTTTTGGCACATTTGGATGATTTAAACACGGATTTGAAGGCTAAACAAGCTAATCTATATGCTAGGATGGATTACTTACCAATTTGGAGCTTGAAATGGGTGATTTTTGGATTAAAAAATGGCTTGAAAAGAGAGAGTAGAGAGAGATTGGGAAAAAGATTCAAATGAATTCTACTCACCCTTATATAGGGTTTGAGTTTGAAGCCCGGTGGAAATCTACCCGATACTGACGTTAAACGAGGCTTATGGTCGTACCCGATTAACTGTTTGTAACCCGACGTGTTCGTAACTAAAAATTTTCTAAATAAATTTTGGGGGTGTTTTCACGTGTTTCTAATGAGTTTGGACACTCGTGAAGTCACAATAAAAGTCTTAATTCAATTATCCTAATTCAAAATGTTAACGGAAAAATATGAATACAAACAGGTTTTATTGGCAGAAACGGGTTACAGTGACTGAAAAATTTTCGGATTGTCACAGCCAAACAGGTAGGATAAGACATTAATTCCTCATTAAGATGTATAATTAAAGTTATTAAGTTACTAAATGTTTTTATAAACTCCCAATCTTAGTTAGTTTAGGAAAATGTGAAAATGATGCTAGTCCATGAAATTGCACTTTGGACCTTGCCAAGTTGTTAGTGGAGCATGTGTGGTTAACCAACACACTAAATTGGACTAACAAGGGTGCCATAGGGTTGCTCGAGAATTATCATAGATCAGTGGAGCGTGTGTGGTTAACCGGAAGATTGATTGGGTGGTAAATGACTCGAGAGTGCCATACTAATTTGCGTGGTTATTCACACCTTGTTTGTGATCCTCGATATCACAGTCACAAACTTGAAGGGCATAATCGAGATTAAACATGCCATTGAAAAGTTCAATGAATCTCAAAAGAGTTTTAGGAATTTCATTTCATTTAAAACCTATTTTTTGTTTCCATTTTTCATTGTAGAATTGGTAAATCGTCATTTACCTACCTTTAAATAAATGGCAATTGGATTAAGGCATCCCTCTTCTGAATTTTGAATAATTGTGTTGGGTCCTAGCCTTGATATTTCATTTGGGTGTTATATTAAGCATTCTTTATCTAATCAAAACTTTTTTCTCTTTCCTTTTCAGATGTCTGGCTCAACCAACGCTTCTGTCTTGAACTCTAACTCCTCAAGCTCCTTTTATGTTTTGAACATTTGTGGTAGGGTCACCTTTGATGAATCAAATTTCAATGATTGGATTTGCAACATTCATATGACCTTGCGATACGAGGAGAAATAATATGTCCTCGATAGAGAGCTCAAAGATACAGATGAAACCAAAGCTTCTGGTGAACAATTGTTGAGTATAGGGCTCATGAAAAAGACATGACAAAGGTGTCATGTATAATGGTAGCCACTATGACTCCTGAGCTACAAAGATTCTACGAGGACTACTGGCCTTATGACATTTTCCAAGATTTGATGGAAAAGTACCATAAAAGCGCGCATCAGGAAAGGTATGAGATTATTGCCTCACTGATAACTTCCAATATGAAGGATGGAGAGTCCATCACGAGCCACTTGCAAAGGATTCAAAGGTATGTGGATCGGTTTCATAAGTTGAATGTCAGCTTCGAAGAAGATTTGGCAGTTGATATATATCATTCTCCACTATTTACCTCCATGTTATGATTAGGTCAAGATGACTTATCATATGAACAAGGATGAACTCAGCTAGAGAAAACTTCAAGGATTGTTAAGAACTGCTAAAAGTGGACTCAAAGGCAAAGCTATCAAGTCCACCCCTACTACTGTTGCCCGCGTCCTCATTATAGGACATGGAAAAGGGAAGAAGAGGAAAGCTCCCTCAAAGATTCACAAGGGAAATTCCCATGATGGGTCCTTCGGATCCAAGGTAAAACCAGCTCTACTACTCCCTCATCCGATCCTAAAGAAACAACGTGCTTCTACTATAATGACAAGGGACATTGGAAAGAAGTTGCCCAAAATACTTGCAGGGCATCAAGGATGGGAAGACAAAGCCCTCCTTCGCAGGTATTTATACTATTCAATCTAATAACTCATCACATGCTAGTTCTTGGGTCGTTGATACAGGATGTGGTTTTCACACTTGTTCTTATTTGCAGGGGCTAAGAAAAAGTAGGGATGTGGAGCATGGGAAGGTGAACCTGATAATGGGGAATAGGAAATCGTTGCCTGGCACTTCGATCGAGATTTATTCTTTAGTGCTTAGTAGTGGGTTAGGATTAGAGTTGAATGATTGTTACTACTCGTCAAAGATGACGAGGAATATTATGTCTTTTCATGGTTTGTACAGACAAGTTTATAGATTTTCATTTAATAATGAAATTGGTTCTATTAATGCTTTCTATAATGGTACTTTACATTTTGAAGCATTTCCTTGTAATGGTGTATATGAAATTATGATGATTGTAGATAACTTAGAAAATAATGTGTTGCACATCGATTCATCTAATGGTTTAGACAAGGCATGTTTGTGGAATTTTCGTCTTGGACATGTAATTAAGAAGCACATAGCCCAACTCCAAAAGGATGGAGTGTTGGAGTCGTTTGACCTAAATTCAGATGACATGTGTGAATCTTGTTTGCTTGGAAAGATGACTAAATCACCTTTCACTAGTACTTGTGAAAGAGTTGAGGGATTGTTTGATCTTATACATATAGATGTGTGTGGGCCCTTCATATCCACCACAACGGATGCTAACCACTTCTATATGACTTTTACCGATGATTATAGTAGATATGGGTATATCTACTTAATCAAGCACAAGTCGGAAACCTTTGAAAAGTTCAAAGAGTTTAAGGAAGAAGTGTAGAATCAATTAGGCAGGAAGCTAAAGATGCTTAGATCCGATAGGGGTGGTGAGTATCTTAGTATCGAGTTCCACGGCTATCTTAACGAATGTGGGTTAGTTTCATAATTGAGGCCACCTAGGGCAATGCAACTTAATGGTGTAGATGAGAGGCACAATCGAACCTTGTTGGACAAGGTTTGTTCCATGATGAGTCGAGCTTCGTTACCTATCTCATTTTGGGGGTATGCCTTAGAGACTACCGCCCATATTCTTCATCTAGTCCCAACTATGAAGTTTGCCAAAATACTTCATGAGATGTGGACAAGGAAGTTTCCCTCGTTAGCATATATCAAGGTTTGGGGTTGCGATGCTTTCATTAGACACGAGACTGACAACAATCTTGGAGCTCATAATGAGCAGTGTATTTTCATCGGCTACCCACAGACATATTTTGTACATATTTTTTATAGACCTAGTGACAACGTTGTCTTCGTAGCAAGGAGAGGGGTTATCCGCAAAAGAGAACTCATAGACCAAGAGGACAGTGGGATGCAAATTGATCTTGAAGAGCTTCAAGAATCAAGCGATGAAGGAACCTCTACCACTAGCGCTCCACCTGAGGAAGAGATTCCTTTTGAACCGATTGACGATTCATTACCTCTAAGAGGTTCCTATCGAGTAAGGATGGCACCGGAGTTTTATGGTTTTCAAATTACTATGGAAGGTGATACGTTTATCAGTGATAGTACACTAGTAAATTTGGATGAGCCTACCAACTATAAGGAAGCCATGGCAAGCCCGGAGTCTGCAAAATGGAAAGAGGTAATGGACAGTGAGATTCATTCCATGTATGATAATCAAGTTTGGAAATTGGTTGACAATGTACTAGGTCATAAGATGGTCAGGTGCATTTCATGATTATGAAATTTAGCAGATGGACGTCAAAACCGCTTTCCTTAATGGGAAGTTGGCTGAAGATGTTTACATGTTTCTGATGGGTTTGAGCCATAAGAACTTTCCTATGTGCACATGCAAACCCTAATGCTTGGATCTAGGTTTCTCTAATTGAACATGCATTGTATCCAAGGCTTACAATTCTAGATCTAGTGTATACAATTGAATCTTATCATATGAAATCGGATCTAGAACAATACCTTGAGTTACTTGCTTGAAACTTCTTCTTATTGGAGCTCAGAGTCACAATTGTCACTCCTCTAATGGCTTACAAACACCAACTAGCAAGAGGATGATCTTGAGAGAGAGAGAGAGGAGGGTGAGAAATCGGCTCTAGGGTTTCTTGCCTTGCATGAGTGCCGATTTCCCTCACCCAAGGGATCTATTTATACTATGAGCTACTAGGGATTCACCTTTAACCCTAATTGAATAACTTAGGCCCTAAGCAATCCAAGATCCTCCTAGATATTAGGCTTGGACGATTTTATGGTCTCCCAACCCTGAAATTCGTCCACCCTTATATCCATAAGGATACATAGCCCAAAACACAACTATCACACATTTGACAGTTTATGCCCCTTTATTCAATTAACCTCTTTAAGTCACCAAATTAATTCTTAATTAATATATGACTTATATTAATCAAATAATATTATTATTACTTCAATATATTATTCTCATAATATATTAACAATAGTATCTCTTCTCTCTTTACAAATCATCCTGTCAAGTTGCTATGGTGAAGGCAACCCAAAAGGACTATGCACAATCAGGTCAAGTACTTACCAAATATAGTTACGGCCTTAGACACTAATCCAACAGTCTCCCACATGGATAAGTCTATTAACTATATATGCAAACACAATCCGATTAGCAATCATAGCTCTCAAAGACGTTGTCAAACTCTGATCTTATCAGTATCCTGTCCTTTAGATAAGGGATCATACAGTCCTCTGTTTAGATATTGCGCGAACAATCTCATGGAAATTATTGTCCAGCAGTTGGTTTCTCGATCTCAGATTCATTTGATATAGAACTTAATTGAACACATCAATTCAGTCCTGATCGGGCCCGGAACATAAGTCAAATCAAATCATCGAGGGGCCCTGATATCGCTTTTACTCTCTTAGGATAAAAGTAACAGATAAACTTCGATTTATATGCATTTACTATTTACTAATCAACCGCACACGACAATGCGTTTTATGACATCAATTTACTGATGCGGTTTCGCATTGTCAATGCACAACCAATTAATAAACAATAAACCATATATCTTGGTTTTAAGACCATATGATATTTTCGTCTTGCGATCACTTGCGTTACGTTCCATATTGTGATTCCAGCAAGCATGGGTTTATTCCAATGCTCAAAACTTGTTCATAAGCACTCATGAACGTTGCAACAAACCTTTGCTATGTCTAACACCTTTTAGACAATCTACACACCAATTCATGACAATCTTCATTCATACCTACTTCCAACATATGAACGATTGTGGACCATTTGAATAATTTGATTATTCTTAATAACTCAATTATTCAGGAAGTCAAAACATGCAAAGTGAAACAATAGTTACACAATTAACATAAGACAATAGCTTTACTTATAAATAATACTCCTTTATTTAATCATCAAATGTCAATTACATTTATCTATTACATGTTTCCAAAACTATCTAATCTAAACTAATATCGTCTTTCAGCCCAATGCTCCTAGCGTGCTACAAATGCTTAACCCTACTCAATCCCTTCGTAAGGGGATCTGATGGGTTATCCTCTGACGATACCCTCTTTACTACGAGGTGTCCTTCTTCTACTCGATGTCTAATAAAGTGATATATTCTGTTGATATGCTGAGATCTACCATGATCCCTCGGTTCCTTGGTCAAGGCAACCGCTCCTTCATTATCACAGAAAATTTCCATAGGCTCCTATATGGTAGGCACAAATCCAAGATCACCAATGAAGTTCTTCAACCGCATCGCCTCCTTTGACGCTTCGCTCGCTGCAATCTACTCTGATTCGCACGTTGAATCAACTACAGTTTCTTGTTTGGAACTTTTCCAATTCACTGCTCCTCCATTAAGGGTAAAGACCCAGCCTAACTGCGAATGTTAGTTGTCCCTATCGGTCTGGAAGCTTGCGTCACTATACCCTCACACCTTTAATTCATCACTCCTTCCAAGGACTAAGAACCATTCCTTGGTCCTACGAAGGTACTTAAGTTTATTCTTAACCAAAATCCAATGAGATATGCCAGGGTTCCCTTGATATCTACTGACCATGATCAAAGCAAAGCCACATCAGGGCGAGTACAAGTCATAGCATACATGATTGAGCCAACTACGGAAGCGTAGGTTACTCGGCTCATCTCAACTATCTCGACTTCTGTACTCGGACTTTGAGTCTTACTTAATTTGACATTACTCTGTATCGGTACTTCTCCCTTCTTCGAGTTTTCCATACTAAAACGTTTTAGTACTTTATCCAAGAAAGTATTCTGACTAAGTCCTATTAGTCTCTTACTTCGTTCTCTCACTATCCTTATTCCCAAAATATAGGAAGCCTCTCCGAGATCCTTCACAGCGAAGCACTTCCTGAGCCAGGACTTAACCTCCTGCAGAGTCGGGATGTCGTTTCCTATGAGTAGTATGTCATCGACATACAAAACAAGAAAGATAACTATACTCCCACTGGCCTTGACATATACACATGATTCATCTTCACTTTGTACAAATCCAAACTCTTTGACTTTCTCATCGAAGCAAAGATTCCATCTGCGAGATGCTTGCTTAAGTCCATAAATGGACTACTCAAGCTTGCACACTCTATTGGGATGCTTCGGATCGACAAAACCTTCTGGCTGAGCCATGTAAACATCCTCAGCCAACTTCCCAATAAGGAAAGCAGTCTTGACATCCATCTGCCATATCTCATAGTCATGAAATGCAGCAATGGCTAGCATCAACCTAATAGACTTTATCTTAGCAACTAGTGAGAAGGTCTCATGATAGTCAACTCCGGGAGTTTGAGTAAAGCCCTTTGCCACCAATCGTGCCTTATACATGTTCACATTCCCATCCACGTCGATCTTCTTCTTGAAGATCCATTTGCATCCAACTGTCTTGCGTCCGGGCACATTGTCAACCAAATTCCAAACTTGGTTGTCTTACATGGACTGAATCTCGTTGTCCATCGCCTCTTTCCATTTTACAGACTTTGGGCCTACCATGGCTTCCTTATAACTATTAGGTTCATCTATATTTATTAGTGTACCATCACTAATATACGTGTCCCCTCCGGTAGTAATATGAAAACCATAGAACTGGCGGTGAACTCTAACTCTTTCGGAACGTCTAAGAGGTAAGGAATCGTCAATCGGTTCAAGCAGAGTTTCCTCCTCGGGTTGAGCGCCAGCGTTAGAGGTTCCTTCATCGCTCAACTCTTGAATCTCTTCAAGATCGATTTGCCTCCCACTGTCTCCTTGGCGTATGATTTCTCACTCTCGGAAAACCCCTCTCTTCGCAACGAAGACAACATTGTTACTCGGTCTATAGAAGAGATATCCAAAATATTTTTGCGGGTAGCCGATGAAAATACACCGCTCACTACGAGGTTCAAGCTTGTCGTGAGTTTCTCGTCTTACGAAAACTTCACAGCCCCAAACCTTGATATGTGCCAACAAGGGAGCTTTCCCTGTCCACATCTCGTGAGGTGTTTTGGCAACCTTCTTCGTAAGGACTCGGTTAAGGATATGGGCGACAATGTCTAAGGCATACCCCCAAAATGAGATAGGTAGTGAAGCACCACTCATCATAGAACGAACCATGTCTAATAGAGTTCGATTACACCTTTCTGCCACACCATTCAACTGTGGTGTCCTAGGTGGCGTCAATTACAAAACTATTCTGCATTCCTTGAGATAGTCGTGGAATTCAAGACTTAGGTACTCTCCTCCTTGATCGGATCGAGACATCTTGATTTTCCTGCCCAATTGATTCTCCACTTCATGCTTGAACACTTTGACCTTTTCAAACGTTTCTGACTTGTGCTTGATTAAGTAAATATGCCCATATCTACTATAATCATCGGTGAAAGTTACGTAGAAGCGGCTCCCATCCTTTGTGGTGGATCTAAAGGGCCCACACATGTCGGTGTGTATGAGATCCAATAAACCCTCACCCCTCTCACAAGTACCAGTGAAGGGTGACTTGGTCATCTTTCCAAGTAAACAAGATTCGCATGTGTCATCCTCCCTAAGGTCCAATGACTCCAGCACTCCAACCTTTTGGAGTTGGGCTATGCACTTCTTCTTGACATGTCCAAGACGACAATGCCACAAGGATGCTTTATCCATACTATTAGAAGAATCCATACACAACACATCATTTCCTAGGTTATCTACAACCATAACAGTTTCATAAATTCCATTACAAGGCGTAGCTTCAAAATATAAAACACCATTTAGATAAGCATAAATCGAACCATTCTCATTATTAAACGAATATCTAAATCCTTGTCTAAATAAACCATGAAAAGAAATGATGTTTCTTGCCGTGTATGGCGAGTAGCAACAATTATTTAAATCTAAATTCAATCCATTACTAAGCACTAAAGAATACACTCCAATCTTGGTAACAGGCGACGATATTTTGTTCCCCATGATTAGATTTATTCTTCCAAGCACCACATCCCTATTTCTTCCTAGTCCCTGCAAATCAGAACAAATGTGGTAACCACACCCTGTATCAAGAACCCAAGAAATAATATGAGATGAATCATTAGGTTTAATTGTGTAAATACCTACGAAAGATGGCTTGATCTTCCCATCCTTAATGGCTTGCAGATATTCCGGGCAGCGTCTCTTCCAATGCCCTATTTTGTGGCAATGATAGCACTCTGCCTCCTTTAGGTTTGGGTTGGGCTGAGTAGGACCAACCTTGGTCCCACTAGAAGAGGAACCATCTTGGGAGTTTCCCTTGCGTTGGTTCTTTGAAGAAGCCTTCGTATTCTTGCCCCTTCCCTGCCCAATAGCCAAAACAAGAGCAGCGGGTGGATTGGGAGTTAGTGCAACAGACTTGTCCTTGAGGTTGCTCTCACCAGTCCTTAGGAGCCCTTGGAGTTTGATTAGGGTGACCTCTTCCTTGTTCATGTGGTAGGTCATCCTAAATTGTTTGTAGCATGAGGGCAAGGAGTGAAGAACAATGTCGATAGCCAAATCTTCCCCAAAGTTGACATTCAACTTGCGAAGACGATCAACATACCTTTGCATCTTTTGCAAGTGCACGGTTAGAGACTCTCCACTTCCCATTTTAGAAGTGATCATATTCATTATGATCTCATAGCGCTCTTGCCTCGCGCTTTTGTGATATCTCCCCATCAAGTCTAGATGCATCTCATAAGGATACATGTCCTCATAGGACTTTTGGAATTCGAAGTTCATCGTGGCTAGCATGATGCAATGGACTTTCGTTGCATCACACTCATGGGTCTCAAAGACAGCCATTTCTTCGGGAGTAGCAATTTCTGGATTGATCTTCTCGAGCTTCTCATCGAGAACATACTCTTTGTCCTCGTAACGCGCAATCGTGCAAATGTATCTTATCCATTCGCTAAAGTTCGATCCATCAAAAGTCACTTTTTGACAAAGGCTCATTAGCGTGAATGAGCTAGCAGCAGCGTTGTTCTCGTTAGACATCTACAAATAGAAAGGAACAAAGTTTGATTAGAGTTAAGTCCCTAATTAACACCCAAAATGAAAATTAGGGCTAGGACCCAACAACATTATTTACACATTAGAAAAGGGATGCCGTAATCCAACATGCAAATAATTTGGAGGTAAGTGAATGACGATTCACTAATTCTTCATCATGAAAACCATAAGCTTTAAGTTTTAAATGTATTGAGAATTCCTAGATTTCTTTGAGATTCATTGAACCTTTCAATGACATGTTTAAATCTCGATATGCCCCTCTAGTTTGTGACTGTGATACCGAGGATCACAAAGTGGGTGTGAATAACCATGCAAATCTACATGGTGCCTTCATTTTTTAATCACCTATTCGATGTGCCGGTAAACCACACACGCTCCACCGGACTATGACAAACAATGAATCACCTTTTGCCACCTTTGCTTAGAACCAATTAGCGTGCTGGTTAACCACACACACTCCACTAACTTCTCAGCAAGGGTGCAAAGTGTAATTTCATGGGATTGCATCAATTCATATTTCCTAAAGTAACTAAGATTGAGAATTTTATGAAACATGTTTAGTTACTTTATATAGATTCATTATACTTTTTAATGAGAGGAGGTTTTCCCTATCCTACCCGTTTAGCTAACGACCCTCCACCAGTCAAGCAAGCGGTGGGTGTGAGTGTACACCCATTAAGCGCCATTTTATAGGCAACAACCTTACACCCACCTTATAGACTGACTTCGTGAATGAGGCCTACTAACGGTAAGACTAGCATTTTTAAATATATATATATATATATATATATATATATATATATATATATATATATAAAGCTTGTAATAATATATTAGTATAGTGTTGAATTTTAAACTTGTAAAATTCTAGGGTTTGAAATTTAAATTATTCAAATTAAACTTTTAATCACTAAACTTAAATTTCAAAAACTTGAGGAAAAGTTTTAAACTTTTTCAAAACATAAGGATCAAATAGCAAATAATATAAATCAACTAATTAGATTATCTCAATTTGATCTTATTCAATATTACTTGCAAGACAATTCACCAATTGAATTCAAATAATAATTATTATCATATAAGGAAATTATATGATTAAAATCAGATTTGAATGACCCAAAACAGTTAAGACAAGTATCCTCAAGTAAAATAGCAAGAAATCCCGAAACTACCTCCTTCTGACGCTCGAACTCGCCGAGTTCCACTATGGACTAGCCAAGTTGGAGCTACTCGCCGAGTCCACAGTGGAACTCGTCGATTTCATCTAGCATAATCACAAAAAACGAATTTTTTAAGCAGCAAGCAATCAATGAATGCATCTATTCAGTAGAAATCAATCAAAGCTCTGATACCACTGATGGGTTTGAGCCATAAGAACTTTCCTATGTGCACATGCGAAACGTAATGCTTGGATCTAGGTTTCTCTAATTGAACATGCATTGTATCCAAGGCTTACAATTCTGGATCTAGTGTATACAGTTGAATCTTATCATATGAAATCGGATCTAGAACAATACCTTGAGTTACTTGCTTGAAACTTCTTCTTCTTAGAGCTTAGAGTCACAATTGTCACTCTTCTAATGGCTTACAAACACCAACTAGCAAGAGGATGATCTTGACAGAGAGAGGAGGGTGAGAAATCGGCTCTAGGGTTTCTTGCCTTGCATGAGTGCCGATTTCCCTCACCCAAGGGATCTATTTATACCATGAGCTACTAGGGTTTCACCTTTAACCCTAATTGAATAACTTAGGTCCTAAGCAATCCAAGATCCTCCTAGATATTAGGGTTTGAGGATTTTATGGTCTCCCAACCCTAAAAGCCGTCCACCCTTATATCCATAAGGATACATAGCCCAAAACACAACTATCACACATTTTACAGTTTATGCCCCTTTATTCAATTAACCTCTTTAAGTCACCAAATTAATTCTCAATTAATATTTGACTTATATTAATCATATAATATTATTATTACTTTAATATATTATTCTCATAATATGTTAACAATAATATCTCTTCTCTCTTTACAAATCATCCTTTCAAGTTGCTATGGTGAAGGCAACCCAAAAGGACCATGCACAATCGGGTCAAGTACCTACCAAATTTAGTTACAGCCTTAGACACTAATCCAACAGTTTCATCCAGAGGGTTTTGTGGATGCTAAATACCCCAATAGAGTGTGCAAGCTTGAGAAATCCATTTATGGATTAAAACAAGTATCTTCCAGATGGAATCTTTGTTTTGATGAGAAAGTCAAAGACTTTGGATTTTCGAGAAGCGAGGATGAGTCCTATGTGTATGTCAAGGATAGTGGGAGTACAGTTAGCTTGAGAATGTTTTGCTATGAAGGATCTAGGGGAAGATGCTTATATTATGGGGATAAGGATATTGAGAAACAGAAGTAGGAGACTAATAGGACTTAGTCAAAGTACTTACTTGGACAAGGTACTGAAACATTTTAGCATGGAGAATTCCAAGAAAGGAGAACTGCCAATCCAAAGAAATACCAAGTTGAGTAAGCAAAGTCGGAGTACAGATGCTGAGATAGCGGAAATGAGTCGAGTGCCATATGCTTCTACTGTTGGCTCGATCATCTATACTATGACATGTACTCGTCTTGATGTGGCTTTTACGCTGAGAATGGTTAGCCGATATCAAGCGAACCCGGTTAGAGCTCGTTCGATAGCATTTAAGAACATTCTTAAGTACATGCGTAGGACTAAGGACTGGGTCCTTACACTTGGTGGGAGTGATGACTTGAGAGTGGCAGGGTACGGTGACGCCAGCTTTTAGACCAACAGAGATAACTTCCACTCTCTTTTGGGCTGGGTATTTACCCTAAATGGAGGGGCAGTTACTTGGAAAAGTTCCAAGTAAGAGACAATGGCTGATTCAACGTGCGTATCAGAGTACATAGCAGCAAGTGAAGCGTCAAAGGAGGCAATATGGTTGAAGAACTTCATTGGAGACCTTGGAGTTGTACCAGCCATAAAGGAGCCTATGGAGATTTTCTGTGAGAACAAAGGAGTGGTTTCTTTAATCAAGAAACCAAAGGATCATGGTAGATCCATACACATCGACAAAAAATACCACTTCATCAGACATCGACTAGAAGAGGGACTCATCGTAGTCAAGAGGGTATCGTTAAAGGAAAACCCAACAGATCCCCTCACAAAGGTTCTAAGCAGGGTTAAGCAGTTACAACATGTGAGGAGCATTGGTCTGAAGGAGGATATTAGTTTTAGTGATTAGATAGATGTTTAGAAACTTGTAATAGATAAATATAGTTGACATTTGATGATTAAGTAATGGAGATTTATTTATGTGTAAAGTTTACTATCTTGTGTCAATTGTTTACTATTGTTTCACTTTTGCATGTTTTACTTCTAGAATAATTAGATTATTCAAATTATCCATAGTCAATCATACTTTGGGAGTATGCTGTGAGGTTAGACTGTCACGAATTCGTTTGTAGATTGTCTAAGTGCTTAGACATAGCAAAGGTTTGCTGCAACATTCCTGAGTATTATTGAAATAAGATTTGAGTATTGGATTAAACCCATGCTCGTTTGAATCACTTCATGGAATTTATCACGACTGATTGTGAGACGCTAATATCGTATAATCTTTAAACCGAGATACATGAGTTGTTGTTTACGAGTTGGTTGTGCATTAATAATGCATAAACACATCAATAACTTGATGTTATAAAACGTGTTGTTGTGTATTATTTGATGAGTAATTAGTACAATCATATAAGTCAAAGTTTATATGTTCCTTTTATCCTAAGAGAGTAAAAGCGATATCTTGGGCCCCTCGATGATTTTGTGTTGAATTATATGGTGGGCCTGGTCAGGACTAAATTGATGTGTTTAATTAAGTTATATGTCAAGCAAATCATATGTCGAGAAATAAACTGTTGGACATTGAGAACGATTATGTTCCATGTCATAGTCCACATGATATCTTGTAGAACAGAGGTTATATGATCCCTTATCTAAAGGGCACATCATTGACTAGGTTAGAGGTTGACAGTGGCTTTTGAGAGCTACAATTTCAAATCGGATTTTGAACTCGTACTTGCAGTTATAGTTATTAGACTTATCCAAGTGGGAGACTGTTGGATTAGGTGTCTGTGAACATAACTACAATTGGTATGTACTTGACCCAATAGTAGCATGGTCCTTTTAGGTTGCCCTCACCATAGCAATTTGATAGGATGAGTTTTGGAAAACAAGTTTAATTAATGGTTTATGAATATATTATAAGAATAGTATATTAATTGGGAAATCATATTATTTAATTAGTATTGATCATAAATTAATTTAGTGATCAAAAGAGACTGATTAAAAGAACGAGAACTAATTATGTAAATCAGTAATAGTTGTAGTTTGGGCTAATGGATCCTGTTGGTATAGGATGGATGATAATCTATGGGAAGCCCATAGAGTTTTCATTCATGGCTTACCATGTGGGTGTCCATGTGTTTCTTAGGGCCTAGGCAAGGGAATTAGGGTTTCTAGTTGAATACCCTAGAAGCCTCAACTATAAAAGGAACCCCCCAGCCTCCTGAAATCGGCCACTGCTTCTCTAAAAGAAATCCTAGTTGATTTCTGCCTCTCCTTCTCCTCATTCTTTGCTTGTGTTGTTTGTGACTCCATTAGAGGTGCAACGCCTGAGGCATTAAGCTCTTGAATGTCAAGATCAAGGAACGGATTGCTTGTTATTACTAGTTAACAAGAAAGGTATTCTTCTCACTCTTGTTTATTCATTAAATCCGAAAATTTTATGCTAGATTAGGGTTCATGCTTTGGACAATTGATTTACATGTATAACTTAAGAAAAACCCAGATCCAGAGCAATTAGGGTTGCATGTGCACCATAGGAATGTTGTAATGCTCAAAACCCATCAATACTACACGTCATCCCATCGTCTTTCCATACACCCATCACATGCATGGGCCCAGCCCATGGTCTCGCCAGTTATCATAAAACCCATCCGAAATTAACATGGACGAAACCACCGACCTGCTACACCCCAAAAAGGGGTTCGGGTCATGCTTTGAACCCCCAAGCCTTCGTTAAAAGAACATGTAGAGAGGTTCTAACAAAACTCTCAACCTGAACCTAGTCACGACCCCAAAATGTCCCACCACCAATGCTTTACGTCCTCGGACAAGATAACCTGAATTCTCAACATTTTCCTCCCTGATTATAACCAAACAATGAACATTATTCCACACATAATTTGCGACTCATGCCACAACCAGGATTGGATCTCCACATGGCCTAGAATTTGAACTTCCACATCGATTCTCACATGGAAATATTCCCATTAAGTTCTCCCTTACTTGGATTCAGCTGCAATCCACCAACCTCATAACCATTAGATCTCCAAACCTTCTTCTAACCTCTCTACTCCATCACTATCATCTCAGGCTTACAAGAACCATGATTTGAACACCACACAATCAAGGTTACACCCACCCAAAAACTAGGTTTAACACTTCGCTGCTCTTGATGAAAGAGTGTTGCATCTAAAGAACCTTTTCCTGATACAATCCCAAATCCTTAAACACACTCAACCAATGAAAAGGAATGAATAAACCCATTATTGGAACAAAATTATCACCAATCCTAAAACTCACTTTCCAAACGATCAAGGCACCCCAAACATTGTCAACTGATACAACTCAAACATTCTCTAATAATCTCAGAACCTGAACAAATCCATGACAAAATGGATAACCCACACCCATAATTTAATAGGTCACAAACACTCTTACCCTACTAGTGATAACGAAATGTTCAACAAGCTACACAACCACCAACTAACATCCAAAATAATCTACACGAATACCTCATAACTTTTCTTTGTTTTCCCAGAAGGGACAACCGACTACCACGATATCTTTTCTTAGAAACTTTCGACGTGAGGACCACATGCACATCCCTGAAATATGAAACTGACTGCGACTCACCCTGCAATCGCGCTCTAACCAATCCATTACACCTCTGAACTAGGGAAATTCTTAACCATCTCAAATTCCAATAATCCACTTAACTTACACTGCGACTTCCTCCAACCCATTGCGCCGGAACCATCCAAATCAATTTGAATGTTGATTCTCCAACTAGAATAATTGGCTTACTCCAACCTAGGTCTCACGCCCTTACTGGCCATTGCCTCCTGAACTAACGCCTACAACTCACTCATCCAGATATCCTTCATCCATGATCCTCAATATGCAAAATGAAATATGATAAATCCTAAATTAAGATAATTGTACAATTGTAGAGAGACTTTGATTCTTATGTGGAGACTTAAATATACCAAACGTAATGTCTCAAAAACACAATTACATAAGCAAAAACAATAAAAGCATGAAGGAATTCATACTCGCAAGGACTTTAGTTCTTGACTCTTCCTCCAGAAAGACTACGAATGATGGGGTCTGAGCTGCCCCAATCGACAAATGTGGGGAATTTGAAGTAATGTGTGTTGGATTAGTGTCTAAGTCCATAACTATTTTGGTATGTACTTGACCCGATGGTGCATGGTCCTTTTGGGTTGCCTTCACCAAAGCAAGTTGATTGGAGAAATAAATAAAGAGAGAGGTTATTATGATTTATTAATATGTTATAAGAATAATATATTAAAGGAGAAATCATATTTGTTTAATTAATATTGGTCAATAATTAATTAAGAATTAATTTTGTGATCAAGTGTAATTAATTAAACTAGAGGGGCTGAATTGTAATTATGTGATAGTTACAAAATAGGGCAATGGTTATCCTTCTTAAAGGATGGACGAATTCAAGGATAAGGATATCCTTAAAATCGTCCAAGTTCCAAAGGATAGGGATTTTCAAGGCTTATCTTATGGTTGCTTGATGGGCAAGTAACTAGATAAGGATAAGGACTGAAACCCTAATCCTAACCCTATATAAAGACCCCAAGGCTCATGAATTCGTCTATGCCTTCCCAAGAGGTCCTAGAAACGAATTCTTGTACCTCTCCTCTCTCCTTATACCTTCTCCATTTGCTCTTGGTGTTTGTAAGCCATTAGAGGAGTGACACTTGTGACTCTAAGCCTTCCAAAGTCAATTCAAGGAGGAATTGGGATTGTTATTGCTACATAACAATCAAGGTAATATCATAAACCTAATTATATGTTGATATTGATTTCTATATGCTAGAATTAGGGTTTATAGTCTTGGATTCAAAGCATGTAGAATAGAGAAACCTAGATCCAAGAATTAGGGTTTGTATAGCACATAGGATGTCTTATGACCAAAACCCATCAGTGGTATCAAAGCCTTGACTGGTTTCTATTGTAATGATATGTTTGAAAAAATTCGATTTTTGGTGTTCTGCTTGATGGACTCGGCGAGTCCCACTGTGGACTCGACGAGTTGCCCCTACTCGGCGAGTTCCAGAGGGTGACTCGGCGAGTCGGTGCGTCAGACAGAGGTATATTCGGGATTTCTTGCTGTTTTTGCTTATGGATGGTTACCTTATCATGTTAGATCAATATCAATCCGATTATATGATATATTTGACTATATTTTGGATCTAATTGAAGATATTTATCAATTAATAAGATAATTGTTTCCTTATAAGATAATTGATTAATTATTTTGATTAAATTGATAAATTGTTTTGCAAGAAATCATTAAACAAATCAAATATGGATAATTATGTGATTAAATGTTAATTTAAATGATTTGTTATTTGATCCTTGTTGTTATGAAAAGTTTCATATTTTGCCCTTTAGGTTTTATAGTTTAAATTTGAACCCAAAAGTTTTGTTGTTTTGAAATTTAAATAAACCCTAATGTTTTGAAAAAGGTTTCAAAACATGCCCTCAAGTTTTGGAATTTAAATTTTGATTAATAGTTTAATTTTGATGTGTATTTAAATTCTAAACTCTAATATTTGAAATGTTTCGAAACTTGCCCTCAAGTTTTGGAATTTAAAAGTTGATTAAAAGTTTAATTAGGAATGTTAAATTCTAAAACCCCAGTATTGTTTTGAAAAAGTTCAAATCACACCCTTATGGTTTTATTAATTAATTAAGGTGTATAATTAAAAGAGGTTTAATAAATCCATAAAAGTTTAGGTTTACAATTTAATTGAATTAAAAGTATAATTGTTAAATTAGACCACCTAGTATTTTGAAAGTGTAAAATACATCCTATACTATATATATAACATTAAAAGTCTAACATTATATATATGTATGAGTAAAAGTCAGTCTTACCGTTAGTAGGCCTCATTCACGAATCTAGTCTATAAGGGGTGTTTAAGGAAATTGCCTATAAAATGGCTATTGAATGGGTATCCACTCTTACCCACTGCACTCTTTAGTAGTGGAGGGTCGTTAGCCGAACGGGTAGGATATGACGAAACCTTCCATTATAAGTATAATGAATTATAAAAGTAACTAAATGTTTTTAAAATTCCCAATCTTAGTTACTTAGGCAAAAGTGAATTGATGCAATTCCATGAAATTACACTTTGCACCCTTGCAAAGACGTTAGTGGAGCATGTGTGGTTTACCGGCACACTAAATGGTTCTAAGCAAAGGTAGCAAAGGGTGACTAAATGTTTCTCATAGTTCGGTGGAGCGTGTGTGGTTTACCGCCACATCGAATAGGTGACTGTAACATGTGAGGGCACCATGTAAGTTTGCATGGTTATTCACACACGCTTTGTGATCCTCGGCATCCCAATCACAAACAAGAGGGGCGTATCGAGATTTAAACATGCCATTGAAAGTTCAATGAATCTAGGAGTTTTCATAGATTTAAAACTTAAATTCCTTTTCGTTTTTCGTGGTGGAAATTAGTGAATCGTCATTCACTTACCTTCAAATATTCTGCAATTAGGGTTACGACATCCCTCTCCCGAGTTGTAGAATATTGTGTTGGGTCCTAGCCTTAGTATCTCATTTGGGCGATTTACAAAGGACTCAATCTATCAACTAACTTGAATTTGTTTTTCTCCCGTTTTGTAGATGTCAAAGTTCGACAACTATAGTTTTCCCAAATCCCGTGGAACAAGCTTTCCACATGAAGATGGTATTCCACGATTCAATCGAGGAACAAGAAATCATGCTTCACTTCCTCCTCCTCCTCCTATTGTTCTCCCCAACCCACAAGATCGAAGAATTGAAAGGTTCAATATCACTAAAGCCCTATTGGAAATGAAACATGAAGATGGTAAACCCGTGTGTGCCCACGTTCTAGGAATGAAATCACACATTGATAGGTTGATAATGTTGGGTGTGTCATTCCCAGATGAGTTGGCTGTGAATTGGGTTTTGCAGTCACTTCCTGAATCATATAATGAGTTCAAAAGAAAGTATTATATGTTGGATCATGACAACAACCTCATTGACCTAACATACATGCTCATTGCTGCTGAATCAGAAATGATTTGGCGAAGCAATGGAGCGCATTTGTTGGGAAAGTCAACCGACCATGCTTCCGAGGACGTTCTAGGAGAACTGACCTGCGTTTGCTACCAAAAGAAAGGGCGTTGGATACAAGTCTGCCCAAAGAGCCTGAAGAGTCCAGAAGATGGGAGAGTGAAAGAGTATGGCTGCGCTTTAGGTAAAATCCACTAACTCCATTAAGTTCCTATTCATTAATTCTTAATACAGAATGTAATAAGATTGCATTTGAATGTTTTACAGGATCGGTGAAAAGAAAGGAAGCTTGGTGAAAGAGCAAGATGAAGATTAGATTAAGTTCCTATTCAATAATTCATTAATTCTTATCCAAGTGGGATACTGTTGGATTGGTGTCTAAGTCCATAACTATTTTGGTATGTACTTGACCCGATGGTGCATGGTCCTTTTGGGTTGCCTTCACCAAAGCAACTTGATTGGAGAAATAAATAAAGAGAGAGGTTATTATGATTTATTAATATGTTATAAGAATAATATATTAAAGGAGAAATCATATTTTTTTAATTAATATTGGTCAATAATTAATTAAGAATTAATTTTGTGATCAAGTGTAATTAATTAAACTAGAGGGGCTGAATTGTAATTATGTGATAGTTACAAAATAGGGCAATGGTTATCCTTGTTAAATGATGGACGAATTCAAGGATAAGGATATCCTTAAAATCATCCAAGGTCCAAAAGATAGGGATTTTCAAGGCTTATCTTATGGTTGCTTGATGGGCAAGTAACTAGATAAGGATAAGGACTGAAACCGTAATCCTAACCCTATATAAAGACCCCAAGGCTCATGAATTCGTCTATGCCTTCCCAAGAGGTCCTACAAACGAATTCTTATACCTCTCCTCTCTCCTTATACCTTCTCCATTTGCTCTTGGTGTTTGTAAGCCATTAGAGGAGTGACACTTGTGACTCTAAGCCTTCCAAAGTCAATTCAAGGAGGAATTGGGATTGTTATTGCTACATAACAATCAAGGTAATATCATAAACCTAATTATATGTTGATATTGATTTCCATATGCTAGAATTAGGGTTTATAGTCTTGGATTCAAAGCATGTACAATAGAGAAACCTAGATCCAAGCATTAGAGTTTGTATGAGCACATAGGATGTCTTATGACCAAAAACCATCAATGTGACCACACTGATGACAACGATGACATAATTCTACCTCCAGGGTGCAATCTTGGTGAACATGACACTTTCGTCTGCACCTCCCACATTTGAACATGTAGCGTATAGGCTCGTGGGTTCCCTTACCCTTAGCGAAAATGTTGTATCCCTTTTGGCCTCCAGTACTAGGCATGGCAACATCAAGCTTCTTATATGTTATTAGCAGTGTCGGTTCATCAGTCTGCTTCCTCTTTCCCCGTTGCATCTCCAAAACAAGCTCCCTCTCCTAACTCACCTCGATAATCCCATCAGCTGTCTGAATGGCGGTAATCTATTCCGTGAACTTGGAGACCAACCTGTCAGTGATATGGACAATAATTCAAGGAAATTCCTCTTGCAGGGTCTATAAAACCTCAACAACAATCCAATCATGGGTTTGATCCCTCTGAAGGCAAGATGCAAATCCTACCTTTGATCCCTTAGTGTAGGAACTAGTCCATTGATCATTCTCCATGTCAGCAATCCTCCATCTACTAGTAATGCAGTCCTTCTCCCTGAAGAACTTTGGGGCTCTGCAAGCCTTGAACTCCCGAAAAGAGAGTGTTCGTGCTCCGATCTGATCAGCTGCAATCTCTACACGAAAATCCACAAGTCGCTCATCCAACAACTCCATGACCCCCTCCTTGATGATGCTAAACATCATAAGAGTCGCATCAAAAATACCACAACTGATCTCGGACATTACAAAATCGCATATTGTTTCATTAATTAGGTTAGCACCAGTACCTAAACCTGAGCTAGAATCTACTCCACGAGTGCTCATCACCACACTGAAAAGCAACCACACAATGATTATTACATACCCAAAGAATCCTCATCCTCCAGGCTTCTTAGAATCCTCACGACTTTCCTTGATTCGAGTAAAACTCATGTGCTTTCAGTAGTACAGTCCCAATACCTTCCACACCTATCCATACTTTCCTTAAGAATCATCCCGGATCCTTTAAGTCACCTTTCTCAAATCAGTATTCCCAAAACCTGCTAAACAATGCATCATTCTCACTAAAGCACATCCTAGGCTCCCCTAGAATCCACACCTCACCATATCATCAGCTACTGAAGACATCCTAAAAATGGAAACTAGCTACTACATGAATACATTTACATGCAAGAAAACTTAAATAATCTTTCAAACAAGAGTTACACAATAGGGACGAATCAATCATTCTAAAATTACTTAGCCTTTTCAGCATGTAACTCAACACATTCACATAATAGTTAACTCGTATCAATAAGAGCCCCACAAATCACAAAGAAAGCAACATTCGTGCAGTAACACCCAAAAGCCACACAACATCCAAAGGGTATCCCAAACTCACTTGCTACTATGATCCTAAGAATTTACAGTAATGTTGTCGGTTTCCTTATGCGTTAAAATTATACACAATATGGGATAAAATAGACCGTCGAATAAATTATTCTACCCTAAGACCATAACTAGACGAGTAATAGGAAATAAGGCTAAATCAATCATTCTAGGGTTATATGATCCTAATCATATACAATTTTGAAACAGAAACTTAGTAATAAATTCCACCAACATAGGTTTAACATCTAACATAGCATTCAAGTCCTCCTAGGCTACAAGACTTCACAAATCAGGCCATTCTATCATGCAATTGCTTAATGTATGCTTAGCAATATCTTAGCATGCAAACATTCCATATCATATAACATATCAACATGTATGAGTATTATGTGAATCAATTAATTGAGCTCGGTTGATTGCACGCATCATACCCCTTTCCTTGTAAAATCTTTTCATATTTTTTTCCTTAAAGAAGATTACGAATTCCTCAATTTGAGTTCAGATACGCCCGAGAGTGTTCCTGAATCCCTCAAACCAAGACTCTGATAATAACTTGTAACATCCCAAAAATACCAAGTAGAAATTTCATTTTTAATAAGTCAAACCATTCAATCATTTTTCCAATTAATAATAAATATAGTAGTATTCTCCAAAACATTAGAGTGAAATCACAAATAGTCAATGCGGAAGAAACTATAGGGTTGCAGTGCAATCACGCGGGGCCCTTCCCTCTTGAACAGGAAGTATAGGAAAAGTGTTTAAACCACAAACCATTAGCATAAATCTTATTGAGTTCCCCAAAATACCATATACCACAAATATAATATCCCATAGCTATAACGGTCTGCATAAACCCCGAGTCCATATTGACTCTGAGTCCATATCGACTCCATAAGGTCTGTATCAACCTCGAGTTCGTATTGACTCCGAGTCCAAATCAACTCCATCGAGTTCGTATCAACCTCAGGTCCATACCAACCCACATGCAGATAACATACAAGCATACCAACAAGACGTATGAAGACAACATGCATAAAACGACACCTAGTGTCCCATAGTGTAGTGAGAAGACTCGCTTGACTCATGAAATCAGCTAAACCACAAGTTAATACCCTTTAATAGATGTTATAACACTCTTATTAAAACATACAAGGTCCAACCTTAGTCTGCACACTTGAACCAACAATCTTGTCTAGAAGTCAACCCATGTCAACAAGTCAATAGTCCAAGGTCAACCGTCAAAGTCAACGATCAAAACTAAGTTCAGAATTGCCAACAACGACCCTCTACGTCTTCGATTCCCTTAGCCACATTGCGGGAACAAAAAGAAAAAATAGTCGATGATTCCCCAATCGCCACATCATAGGAACTAGTCTGAACAGCTCAATCGAGCTAAATATTCTCTTCCGATTTCAAGAGCACTAAAGCTCATATCTGGTACACCCCAAGTTTTGGATTAGGTTTCTAAACAATTAAATAAATTACTATATACTTAAATTATTAGCAAAGTCCTTTTGGGTTGCCCTCAGACCTAGTAAGAGACTAGAATGTTATGTTGAGAGAGAGACTGGTTTATTAATATGTTTTGAGATAAATATATCAATTCAAAATTATATTTTTTAGTTAGAATTTAATTGGAATTAATTTTAGGATTAATTGGAATAATTAAAGTGGAAGGCATAAATGCGACAATGTTCAAAAGATAGAGCATTGACCAATTCTAGAACCTCCCATAAGGGTGGACAGCTCTAGGAAGGGTTCTGGATAGATTCTAGAGCTTTTGAGGAAATTTATATGACTTATCAAAGGAAACCTGCTTTATCCCTAGATCCTTTGATCACTTGTATAAACCCTCCTTGGGTCTCATATTTTTGGCCATCATACCTCTCAAAAAGAATTCTGAAAATTCCCTCATCTCTCCTTTCTCATCAATAGCCTTCAACCGCTAGGGTTTGGGTGTGAGCCATTAGAGGCACCAGATTTCTGATGTTTGTTTTCTAATGTTCTAAAAAGAAGGATTACTGGTTTGTTTACAATAATAAAATAAAACGTGATTTCTATTGTTCATTCTCCTAAATCGAACATACAAATGTACTTTAGGGTTCTTGAATTCAAATTGTTGTTTTCATATCATAGTAAGAATATAGATCCTTAGGGTGTATGAAAATTTAGGGTTTATGTTTTTCCGCCAAAAAATAGTTTTTTGCAACATATAAAACCCATCAGTGTTATTAGAGCGATTGTTCTCTATGATCATGCACAAAGTTGAATAAGATCAAAAACCCTTTTGATGACTTTCAATTTGAGCAAGGGTTTTTGGAAACCCTAGCCTCCTTCTTCATTTTTTAAATTGCTTGGGTTTTTGGTAGGGTTTAGTTGTTTTGATAATTATTAGTTTTAAATGCCTTGAATTTATATAATTATTATTTGCTAAATCCCAAACCATAATTTCAAAATTAGAGGGTATTGGATTAGGATTAAAATTTATTTCAGTAATTGGTTAATCATAAATAAATTATTTAATCCTTATTGGTTTAATTTAAATTGAATAAATTTTATTAATTTCGAATTTTGTAAATTAAACCTATTATTTTTGAAAAAAGTTTTCAAATACATCTAATACCTTATATACATATATATATATATATATATATATATATATATATATATATATATATATATATATATATATAGATATATAATAAAAATAATAATAATAATAATAAAAGTTAATGACTATATGTATAAGACTAAGTCATTCAAATCTCTATTATGCATCATTCACGAAGCTAAACTATAAGAGATGTGTAAGGAAATCTCAAGTAAAATGTTAGTTGAATGGGTGTCCACTCTCACCCACCGCTTCCTTGTTTAGTGGAGGGTCGTTTGCAAAACGGATATGATAGGAAATTAACTTCATTAAAAGTTTAATATTATTAAAGTAAATAAACCACCTTTTAAAATTCCACTCTTTGTTACTTTAGGAAAAATATGAAAAGTATGTTAATCCATAAAATTGAACATTATACTTTGTAGTAGTTAGTGGAGCGTGTCTGGTTAACCGATACTCTAATAGTAATTATAAAGAGTAATAATGGCATCTCGAAAAATTATCATTGATTAATGGAGCGCATGCGATTAACTAACACATTAGTATGATATGATAAATGACGACGAGAGTGACAAGGATATTTGTATGGTTATTCACATCTTGTTTGTGATCCTCGGTATCCCAGTCACCAATAGAAGAGCATAATATAAGATTAAACATGTCATTGATAGAGTCAATGAATCTCAAAAGATGTAGAAATTTCATAGTTCGAAATTGGTAAATTGATTTTACCTACCTTTATAAAATTTACAATTAGATTATATCATCCCTCTTTAAGAATGTGAATTGCATAGTTGGGTCCTAGCCTCAAATATTTATTATATTAAAATATTAAGGATTATTGTCATCTAACTAAAATTACCTTATTTCTTTATAGATGTCTACTCCAGCTGATGCTTCTACTCCATCCTTGTCTACCCACCACTCGGGTTTCTCCTTAATCTCCATCGTGTCCAAGGTGACCTTTGATGGCACCAACTACAATGATTGGATGCATAATGTCAAGATGATTCTTCAATTCGAGGGCAAAGAGTATTTCATTGAAGAAAAGCTTGTTGACATCGATGAAGCCACTGTTACTCCTAAACAACTAACCCTCTACAAGAAATACTACGACGATGCAACAAAAGTTTCTTGCATCATGGTCTCTATAATGATTCCCGTATTGCAGACATTCTATGAGGACTATTAGCCATATGAGATGAACAATGACCTTGTGGAAAGTACCATAAGAGATCTCATCAAGAGAAATATGAATTAGTCAAAGCTCTCATGGCTTGAAAGATGAAAGAGGGAGAGTCTGCGTGCAACCACGTGTAGAGAATGCAAAGGTACGTGGAACGCCTTGTTAGGATTAATGTGCAGTTCACCGAGGAGTTGTCTGTTGACATGGTCTTGAACTCTTAGCCAAGTTCTTATGATCAGTTCATATTGGCCTATCATTTGAACAAGATGCATGGTCATTTAGCAAAGGCCCACATGCAAGGCCCCACTCAGACATTCTAGATGTTAGTAACCCAAAAGAGACCACTTGTTACTATTGTAATGACAAAGGCCATTGGAAGAGGAGTTTCCCCAACTACTTGCAGGACATCAAGGATGGCAAGTTGAAGCCATCTATCACACCCCAAAACCGATGGCGGAAACCTCCCAGGTTGGAGGACGTCATGAAGTATCGTAACCAATGTACATAGTAAGCATAGTAAACACAAAACATTACATTACATAGATTCATTACATTTGTTTGAAAGTAAAGTAATACAAGTTTTGTAGTTACATAAGTTTAATCAAAAATAAGACGAGACTTTTATACGCTCCGTCTTCTGCAAAAGAACGCGGGATACCTGTCTAAGGAGAACCTGAGAATACAAGCAGTTTAAAAATCAGTATAAAGCTGGTGAGTTCATAAGCTGTTTGTTTTAGGTAAAAAGATCATATTTCCTTTGGTTTTCTGAAAAGTTGTTATCCAATAAAGTCCCATATTTTCTTATAAAGACAGTTTAGTTAAGCTTCTGAATTCCGTTCGGTACAACATTAGATAGTTTAATACGTAAAACTATATATTGAAAAACCCTAGATTACCATCCAGTACAACAGTAGGTAGTTTTAATATATAAAACTATAGATTAAAGGAAGATATAAAATCCGTGAACAAAATTTATATTAATACGTATTGTGAGTCGGATAACCATGCTAATATGACACGAGACCTCCTTGACGTACTTCAGGTGCCGAACGATATCTAGAATTTGTCACCCCAGGCATGCCCGCCTAACTGTAGTTAGCAGTTAAGGTGTGGGATTGTCAGTCCCGAATAGATATATTCACAAATTCCACGCTCTCCCTCCAGGAGACTCTGGTTATACTTCCGGGGAGGATTTACTAATAACTTGAAGGGTTTAATGAAGACAAATATCACAAGCTAGTATTAAATTATTCACGGTGTACTCGTTCATTATCAAGCATCGTAATTGTTTTGAAACATAATACAGTAAAAACCATTGAATACAAAGAAATTATCTGGCATGATACTCTAAATTAAACAGGGATAAATTCAATCAGACATAGTTTATCTATTAACTTTGCATGAGATCTGTTTTCGTAAAACAAGAACTGAATATCCCAAATTATTCCCATAATAATTTGATTGTTTTGATTGTTTCTTACACTGTAATTGAAATCTATTTAGTTATATTTAGAAAAACATCCCTTATGCTCCGCATGATACAAAAGGGGTAAAGATATCTAAAAGTTTGCCAGATATTTATAGAATTACATAAGTTTTATGTTTCGAAAACATTTATAGTTTGCTTGTATTCCCCCCTGAAAACATTGAAAAACACTGAAAAAAGGCGTAGGGGTATGAACTCACTGGTCGAGAAATGTGTCGGCTAGGAAGCTAAGTGTTAGTTCGAGGCTTGAAAACACGCGAGGTTCCTATATAATATGAAGAGATACATAATTTTTATCTAATTAGACCTTGATCTATTAATTAAATAAGAATAAACACTTCTAGATGTGAAAACACTTCAATTCAAGTGTTTGGAATGACTCGGGTGGTGTCTACAAGGGTATAAGGCCTAGAAATGAAGTTTGCTCTTCAAGAGTAAACTCCTAAAGGATATTACGGCCCATAGACCATATCCCCATGAGTTTACGGTCATAAACTCATGGGTGGGGTGTTCTTGGTTGCCTAATGGTCTTATAACACTTGTGGGGTGATGCTAGGATCAAATCTAGGGCATAGGAAGTGATTTAACTATCAAAGAGACCATTTAATGGAGTTTACGGCTGTAAACTAGGAGTTTATGGCCGTAAAATATCTCATACCCAATCTTTATGTGTTTTAGTGGTCCAAGATTAATCACATGTGATTCTAACTCATTTTACAAGTCATAGGATGAATTTAAGGCACCATTTGACCTATTTATAGGAGTTTACGACCCAGGAACCTTTCCTTGGTGGGTTTACGGTTGTGAACTCCTAAGGGAGTGATTTTTATCAAATTTAAGGTACCTAACACATTTGTGGTTGCTTCTAGACTTTATTCCAAGGCTTAGGAGGTGGTTAAGGGGCATTTTAACACCTAAAAAAGGGGTTTATGTCCTATGATAGGGTGTTTATGGTCCAAGCATACTCTTGGGCTGTAAAATCATGTTTACCCTTCAGATGATAAGTCTTTGGTGTTCTAAGTCCAGTTTTGAAAGCCCCTAAGTCATATCTAAGCTCTAAAGGTGGTTTGGAAGGGTTTTGAGGCTCAAAAACCCCATTTGTATGTGTTTGCGGCCTAAGGCTGTTCCAGGGACGTAAACACATGTTTATGGTCCTTTTTCATAATTTAAACACGAATTTGAAGGGTAAAGGTGTTATACTATGAGCTAGAATGGATTACATACCTAATTGGAGCTTGAAAGGGGGTGATTTATGGATCAAAAGCTTAGATATGTAGAGAGAGAGAGTAGAGAGAGGTTGAAAAAGCTTCAAATGAAGTTCTTTGAACTTTATATATGGGTCGAGTTTGAGACACAGTGGAATTCTACCCGATACTGACGTTTACCGAGGCTTTTGGTCGTACCCGATTAAGTGTTTGTAACCCGACGTGGTCGTAACTAAAAATTCTCCAATTAATTATTGAAAGTGTTTTCACGTGTTTCTAACGTGTTTGGATACTTACGAGGTCATAATAAAAGTCTTAAATTAAATGACCTAATCCAAAATGTTAACGGGAAAATTGAAAGACAAACGAGTTTTACCGACGGGAATGGGTTACCGCGACGGAACAATTTACGGGTTGTCACATTATCCCCTCGTTAGAGGGAATTTCGTCCCGAAATTCAAAAATTATGATACAAATTACAGAATTGGAAAGAGATCCGGGTATTTCTGCTTCATCAAGTCTTCGCATTCCCAAGTGAATTTGGGTCCCCACTTAGCATTCCAGCGAACCTTCACTATCGGGATGCGGCTTTGCTTCGTACGTTTGATCGCTCGATCCATGACTTCAATTGGTTCTTCCAGAAAGTTCAGGTTTTCGTTGATCTCGGTCTCATCAAAGGGATTACTAGGGTTTCATCGGGTAGGCACTTCTTAAGAATAGAGACGTGGAATACAAGATGGATGTTGCTAAGTTCTGAAGGTAGTCGGAGTTTGTAGGCTACAGGATCGATCCTAACGAGGATCTCGAAAGCTCCAATGTACCTCGGGTTAAGCTTTCCGTGCTTTCCAAAGTGTATCACACCTTTCCAGGGCGAGACCTTCAACAGGACATGATCTCCGACCTGGAAATCTAATGGTTTTCGTTGTTTATCGATGTAGCTCTTATGTCTGTCTCGTGAAGCTTTCAGTCGTTCTCAGATTTGGATGATCTTCTCGGTGGTTTCATGGATGATTTCGATACTAGGGAGTGTACAGTCGGGAATTTGACTCTTGGCTAGCTGCTTGTCCCCTACTTCAGCCCAACACAAAGGGGATATGTACTTACGACCGTAGAGGGCTTCGAACGGAGCAGTCTTGATACTGGTGTGATAGCTGTTGCTATACGAGAACTTAATCAAAGGCAAATGTGTGTCCCATAACTTTCTGAAATTAATAACACATGCTCTCTGCATATCATCTAGGGTCTGAATAGTTCTCTCATTCTGTCCATCTATTTGAGGATGATAAGTTGTACTTATATCCAACTTAGTTCCAAGAGCTTTCTGAAGGGACTGCCAAAACCTTAAGGTAAACCTGCTATCTCCATGAGAGATAATGGACACAGGTACACCATGTAGTCGGACTATCTCTTGGATGTAGGTTCGCATGAGTCTTTCCATCTTGAATGATTCTTTAATCGGAAGGAAGTGAGCAGATTATGTCAAACGATTGACAATTGCCCAAATGGTATCGTACTCACTCGGAGATTTTGGGTAACTTGGTGATGAAATTCATCGCAATCATTTCCCAATTCCATTCAGGTATCTCGGGCTATTAGAGCAGAATCGAGGGCTTATAATACTTGACTTTTACCTTGGCGCAAGTCAAACACTTGCCCACGAAGGTAGCGATCTCGGCTTTCATGTTTAACCACCATTATTGCTTCTTGAGATCCAGGTACATCATATCCGAACCTGGTGATCAGAGTATTTAGTCTTGTGAGCTTCGTTCGACACGTTTTCTGGTTTTAGGGCTTTTAATTGGGCTTCTCGGATCTGTACGGACAAGTGGGAATGGATGGTCAATGTTAATGTCTTCGCCTTGCAACTTGAACTCTCCTTTCGGCTTAAGGCACCTGCTACCACATTGAATTTGTCGGGATGGTAGTGGATTTCACACTCATAAACACTGAGCATCTCTACCCATCGTCGTTGTCTCATGGTTAAGTCTTTCTGTGTCAAAGTGGTTAGGGGTTTGGCGATTCTAGAAATTTTTTAGGATAAACCTATGATAGTAGTCAGCGAGACCCAAAAATTGACGGATTTTTGTGGGTGTCTTCGATGCTGACCAATTCTCTATTGCCTACATTTTTGGGACGGGTCCACGTATATGCCTTCCTCGCTTACCACGTGACCAAGGAAAGTGGTTAGACCAAAGGGCATCACTACAAACTCGTAGTGACTGTATCGAGTCCTGAATGATGTCTTGGAAACATCATTCTCATGAACTCGAAGCTGATGGTACCCTGACCTAAGGTCTATCTTTGAGAAATAACTGGCTCCCTAAAGTTGATCGAAGAGGTTGTCTATTCGAGGAAGAGGATACTAGTTTTTGACTGTTAATTTATTCTACTCGTGGTAGTCTATGTATATCCGAAAGAATTCATCTTTCTTCTTCACAACAATACTGGGGCTCCCCAGGGTGAGGAACTCGGTTTGATGATAACTCACTGAGCTAACTGGATAACTCCTGCATTTCTACTAGGGCTAAGCGATATGTAGACTTGTTTACGAGGATAGCTCCAGGAATTTGGTGGATGCGAAACTCGACTTGACGTTCTGGAGGAACTCCTACAAGCTCTTCGGGGAAAGACATCAGGAAAAATTGCAGACTTCGGGGATGCTCTCGAGGTCTTTAACTTCTTGTTTCTCGTTGATTACATGAGCTAGGACTGCATGACACTCCTTTCACAGAAGCTTTTGAGCTTTGATGCAAGAAATGATACGAAGATTTGAACTAAGATTATTGCCGTGGATCATGAGAGTCTGACCAGAGGGGAGATTAAGATGGATAGATTTTTCATAACAAAGGATATCAGCATGATTGGGACTCAACCAATGCATGCCAATGATATATCAAAGCTCTTTATGGAAACTGGCATTAGGTCGATGGGAAAAGAATGATCGTTCAGGGTAAGGGTACAACCTATGAATCTATCGTTGGCGTATTCTTTCTCACCGTTAACCCTCTTGATGGTAAATGTTTCAGTTACTAGACGAGGACTATGTTTAACAAGACGTTTGAATGAACGACTAAGAAAATTTCTTTGGCACTAGATTCGAAAAGGATGCGAGTATAAGAATTTTCGAGAAGAAACGTACCCACGACGTCGGTGGGATCGGCGGTTGCCTCCTCGTGCTTTATAGCCAGAGCTATCTCAACGTTGCTAGTTGTTGCTGCTTTGGGGCAGTTTCTCTTGTAATGCCCGACATCGCCGCAACCATAGCAGACCTGATCGGTACTCGATCCGGAAACTTGATTGGTTTGTTGAGTTGGTGTTTTGCAATTTTGCGTAAGGTGACCTTTCTTGCCACAGTTGTAGCAAAACACCTCACGGCATGGGTTGGAAGTGAGATGATGGTAACTGCACTTATTGCACCAAGGAAGGTTACCAACATACCTAGTGGTAGGTGCTTGAGCTGTAGGAGCACAGACAGGAGTAGTAGCAGCTTGAACTACCACTGTTTTGTGCTTCTTGGAGGATCCTTGTGAACTCTGACCCTTTCGCTATTTCCAGAAAAACTTTTTACTTTCATTACGCTCATTCTGGTGCTCCTGATTATCTTCATGGTTTTGGGGGTAGGCATTACTTCCTAGTCCATTGGACCTGTCGGGGTTCAAGAGCGCCATTACAATTGTCACTGCGGCAGTAACAGCTGCCTGAAAAAGGACAGGGTCGAATTAAGAAGGATACGGTGGCGGGGAGTTGTTTTTCCTTGAGTTGGGTCCTTTCTTTAGAGGCATGATGATCTAGAATGATTAGGAAAGAGAGGATGGTAAGTCCTCTGAATTGAATCAAAAGATATGGAACATGAGATATCTCATTATGAGAGATATAGGGTTCTATAAGCGATAAGTAGGAAAGAGTTATCAAAGTAGATAAACTATCGCTAAAAAAGGAACGAGTAGCAATACTCGAAATGAATTTCTACAACGTACTTGGCTTTGGCTAAAATACTCCTATAGTATTTTATATTTTGCTGCGACGATGACTCATTATTTGGGTATTGGGTAAGTTTTAGGCATGCTGGACACCACAGTCACTCCCAAACACATCTTGGCCGTGTCTCGAATGAATATATTTTATTAGGCTATATTGACCCTAGACATGACTACATAACTGCCCAGGTTTAACCGCAGTGTACAACACCCATTTACTTATGTTTTGTTCTACTCGAGGTTACGGGTTACGGCGATTAGGTATACTTGTATACTTTTGAAAAATACTTATATTTTAAAGTATACTTTCAGTTCAGAGCACTTCGGCCCCTTAGTGTTTATAGTCTTATACCATGTAAGCTTTGGTATACTAATTCACTATAAACAAGGGCTCTAATACCAAATCTGTCACACCCCAAAACCGATAGCGGAAACGTTCCGGGGCGGAGGACGTCATGAAGTATCGCAACCAATGTACATAGTAAGCATAGTAAACAAAAAACATTACACTACATAGATTCATTACATTTGTTTGAAAGTAAAGTAATACAAGTTTTGTAGTTACATAAGTTTAATAAAAAATAAGAAGAGACTTCCATACGCTCCGTCTTCTGCAAAAGAACGTAGGATACCTGTCTAAGGAGAACCTGAGAATACAAGCAGTTTAAAAATCAGCATAAAGCTGGTGAATTCATAAGTTGTTTGTTTTAGGTTATAAGATCATATTTCCTTTGGTTTTTTGAAAAGTTGTTATCCAAGAAAATCCCATATTTTCTTATAAAGACAGTTTAGTTAAACTTCTGAATTTCGTTCGGTACAACAGTAGATAGTTTATTACGTAAAACTATATATTGAAAAACCCTAGATTACCATCCAGGACAATAGTAGGTAGTTTTAATATATAAAACTATAGATTAAAGGAAGATATAAAATCCGTGAACAAAATTTATATTAATACGTATTGTGAGTCGGATAACCATGCTAATATGACACGAGACCTCCTTGACGTTCTTCAGGCGCCGGACGATATCCAGAATTTGTCACCCCAGGCATGCCTGCCTAACTGTAGCTAGCAGTTAAGATGTGGGATTGTCAGTCCCAAATAGATCTATTCACAAATTCCATGCTCTCCCTCCAGGAGACTCTGGTTATACTTCCGGGGAGGATTTAATGATAACCTGAAGGGTTTAATGAAGACAAATCTCACAAACTAGTATTAAATCATTCATGGTGTACTCGGTCGTTATCAAACATCGTAATCGTTTTGAAACATAATACAGGAATAACAATTGAATACAAATAAATTATCTGGCATGATACTCTAAATTAAACAAGGATAAACTGAATCAGACATAGTTTATCTATTAACTTTGCATGAAATCTGTACTCGTAAAACAAGAACTGAAGATCCCAAATTATTCCCATAATAATTTGATTGTTTTGATTGTTACTTACACTGTAATTGAAATCTATTTAGTTATATTCATAAAAGTCCTTTGGATACTTGTTCTACAAACCTAGTGAAAACATGCTCTTTATAGCAAGAAGAGCAGTCTTTCTCGAGAGACAGCTCATATGCAAAGAGGATAGTGGTAGCACAATTGACCTTGAAGAGATTCAAAAGTCCACCAATGAAGGAACCATAGAAGACACTAGCACTCAACTAGAGGAAGAAATTCCAGTTGAGCCAGCTGACAGTTCATTACCTCTTTTTCGTTCCAGTAGAGTTAGCATGCTACCTGAGTTTTGTGGTCTCTACATCACATCATATGGTGATATGTTTATCGGTAATCAAACACTGGAAAATTTGGATGATCCAGCTAACTACAACAAAGTGTTGATAGGCCTTAAGTGTTAAAAGTGGAAAGAGGCAATAGACAACGAGATCAAGTCCATGTATGACAACCAAGTTTTGAATTTGGTTGATCAAGAACCTAGTTAAAAGACATTTGGTTGCAAATGGATCTTCAAGAAGAAGGCTGACATAGATGGAAATGTGCACACATTCAAGGTACGACTGGTTGCGAAGGGCTTTACTCAAACCCCATGGATTGACTATGATGAGACCTTTTCAGAAGTGGCCAAGATAAAATCTAGTAGGATAATTTTTGCCATAGCTTCTTTTCATGATTATGAAATTTGGAAGATGGATGTCAAAACCGCTTTCGTTAATCGGAACTTGGTTGAAGATGTCTACTTGAGTCAGCCAGAGGGTTGATGCAAAGTTTCCCACTAGATTGTGTAAGCTTGAGAAATCCATTTATGGATTGAAAAAAAACATCTCATAGTTGGAATCTTTGCTTCCATGAAAAGGTCATGGGGTTTGATTTTTTTAGAACTAAGGATGAGTCCTATGTGTATGTCAAGCTAGTGGGAGTATAATAACTTTTCTAGTATTGTATTTTGATGACATACTACTTATGGGAAGCGACTTTCAAACTTTACAAGAAGTGAAATTTTGGCTTGAAAAGTGATTTTCTATGAAAGATCTAAGAGAGGTAGCCTATATTATTAGGATAAGAATTTTGAGAGATAGAAAGAGAAGACTAATTGGACTTAGTCAAAGTACATACTTGGAGAAGGTACTAAAACGGTTTAGTTTGGAATATTCCAAGAAAGGAGAGTTACCTATTCATAGAAATGCCAAATTGAGTAACACTTAAAGATCAAGCGCAGATGAAGAGATAGTTGATATGAGTTGAGTCCCTTACACTATAGTTGTAGGATCGATCATGTACGTTATGCCATATACTCGCCCTGATGTGTCCTTTGCTTTAAGAATGGTCAGTCGCTATCAGGGAAATCCTAGCATAGCTCATTGGACAACAGTTAAGAACATTCTCAAGTATTTGTGAAGGACAAAAGATATGATTTTAATCTTTAGAGGCAGTGATACATTGATAGTGAATGCCTATAGTGACGCTAGCTTTCAGATAGATAAGGAAACTTTCATTCACAGTCGGTCGGGGTGTTTTTATTAAATTGTTGAGCAGTTACTTGCAAAATTTCCAAGAAAACACAATAGCTAATTCTACTTATGAATCAGAGTACATAGAGGCAAGTGAAGCATCAAAGGAAGCATCTTGGTTGAAGAACTTCATCGGAGATCTTGGAGTACTTCATACCGTTCAAGAACCAATAGAGCTATTATCTAATAATGAAGGTGCAGTTTCTTTGACTAAAGGACCGAGAGACCATGGAAATCGATACATATCTACAAAAAGTACCATTATATCAAACATACAGTAGAATAAGGTCACCTCATTGTGAAGAGGGTATCATCAAAAGAGAATCCTGCAGATCCTTTGACGAAGGCTCTAACTAGGGTTAAGCACAATTAACATGCAAGGAGCATTGGATTGAGAGATGATATTATTTTTAATAGTTAGATGATTAGTTTGAAAGTTATAACAAAATAAATGTAATTGATTATTGGTGATTAAGTAATTAAGATTATTTATTAGTTTGTTTATTGTCTTTGTTAATTATTTATTCTTGTGTTTCGTTTTGCATGTTTTACTTCCAGAATAATTTAATTATTCAAATTCCACAGTCACTCATGATTTGGGAATTTAGTAGTCAATTAAGAATGTCAAGAATTGATTTTTTGATTCTTTAAACAAATTAGACATAATAATTGTATTACTACAACATTCATGAGTACTTAGAAATGGAGATTTAAGTATTGAATAAACCCACAATCATAAAATTACTTCATGGATTATATAACGAGTAATTCTGAGACGATAATATCCTATATTCTTGAAACGGAGATATATGACTTGTAATTTACAATTCAATTGTGCATTGTTGTTTCGAAAACGCATCAGTAACATAATGTTATAAAACACAGTGTTATGTATGATTTGGTGAGTAAAGGACACAAGAATATAAGTCAAAGTTTATTTGTTCCTTTTGTGCTAACAGGAAAAGAGATATCTTTGGGCCCCTCCATGATTTGGTGTTAATTTATAGTGTTGGGCCAAGCCAGGACTCAATTGATGTGTACAATTTGAAGTCTTATGTCATCATCACAAATCTTAAATAGGGAAACAAAATGTTGGACCATGAGATTGATTCTAATCCATGTTTCATGTCTGTTTGATATCTAGTAGAGCGGAGGAATATTGGATCACTTATCTAACGACCAATGTCTGTTTAGATCAGAGTTCGAAAGTTGCTTTAGAAACCACACTTTGTTGTTTAATTTGTAAGTTGTAATTTAGTTATAGACTTATCCAAGTGGGAGACTATCGAATTAAGTGTCTAAGCCATTAACTAAATTATTATAAACTTAAATTATTTGCAAAGGCCTTTGGGGTTTCCCTCAAAACTAGTAACAGACTGGAATGCTATTTAGAGAGAGAGAGATACTGATTTATTAATTATTTATATGATTAATAAAATAAATAGAAATGAAAATAAATAATTTATTAGTAGGTTTTGAGAAAAATATATTAATTCGAAATTATATTGTTTAGTTAAAAATTAATTAGGAATTAATTGGAATTAATTTTGGGATTAATTGGAATATTTAAAAGTGGAAGGACTAAATATGACAATGTTCAAAAGATTGAGCTTTGAGCATTCTAGAACCTCCCTTAAGGGTGTACAGTTCTAGGAAGGGTTTTGGATAGATTATAAAGCTTTTCTTGGGTTCTAAGTAAACATGGGGGGGAAACAAAATGGATAAGGCTTATCCAAGGAAACATGTCTTATCCTTAGTTCCCTTGATCACCTATATAAACCCTCCTTGGGTGTCATATTTTCAGCCATCATACCCTACAAAATAAATTCCAAAATTTCCCACCTCTCCTCTATCTTCAATACCAAGGTCTTAATGGATAAAGTTTTCAACTTTATCCCTTAAGTTATTCCAATAAGCCAAAACTTCTAACTCTAAGTCCTTAATGATATCTTAGGGCATGAGCTCATTATTTAATCTCTTAATTACTAAAGCCAACCAATCAAATTTTCCAGTAGACTTTTTCACTCCATTAGCATCATAAAGGTCAGTGCTTTATGGACATGCATGTCCAATGCATGTCTCTCCCAAAGTATGTCAAACCATGGATGAAATGAGCTCAAACTTGTACATGAGACCAGATACCCTAATGAACACTAGATCTAAAACATATAACCTCAAATGGACCTCAAGGATCCACAAAGTTGCCAAACTTATGGAATCTATTCATTCAAATTCTCACAATATGGAGAAAAAGGACAAGAACCCTAGATCTAGAAGCATAAATTAGAAAGCTTGGAACTTGAATACTCACAAGGGTCTAGAATATGCTCAAGATGGTGATGAAGAAGTTTTCTTGCTCGATTAATGCACCAAAAACACCTTCTTCTTTTTTAAGGCACCAAGAATACCGAAATGAGCCACATCATGGGCATTCTTGCACCACGTTGTGGAACAAAGTTTTATCCAAAACACCATTTTTGGTCCTTGATAAATAGTAATATTAACCATTCTAGAACACAAGCATTACACTCCTCTTCTTCCTCTGATTGATCAATGTTCTCAAATCCGAACTAATGATGATTGTTCCTTCTCGTGTCCTTGATGAACCGATCAAGGAATTCTTGGTGACTCTTCCTGCCCAAAAAATTTATAAATCTTGCAACTTTAGGGTCTCCAGTAAAGGACAAAGGAAAAGAAAAGGTAACCAAACAGATTAGCCTAATAAAGTCACTAAACCAGTCTGAGGGATTTTCCAAAGAAGAATCGAGGGAGAAATTTGAAAAAGTTTAAATGCTCAAAACATCCTACAAAATCATGATCTTCTCCCTAGGATATCTCCACGGTATACATAAGGACTTCTTTTTTACAGTCATTATGCTCCCTACAATACCTTCACCATTCACTCATCTGACTTGTACAATCAGGCATACCTCTCTCACCGCATGGGAGATTGTACAAGAAGGTTGATAGGATAAAATAACTAACGTGAAGATCGATTAGATCTATGAAACAGGTATTACGATGAACTCAAAACACTAAATAAACACAAGAGTGGATCAAAGTATGTCGAATGATTAGATCAAACAATCCTCAGCAGAGCTCGACTAAGAACTTCCGCTGTAGAGGATTTAGGGTTACAAGAACGATAATAAACTTCTGAATAATGCTCTGATCGTTCTATTCTATCGTACTTCTAAGATGCATGCAAGCACCTATATTTATATACAACCCTACTAAACTCACGGTTGGACAGGCCTATACCGAAGATACAAAAGTGGACTACCTAACGAGCCCAATAGACGCAACACTTAGTACAAAACACGACCCAACAATCTCCCCCTTTGCGTCAAATTGGAGCGAGACTACTTCTCCTTCGGGCCAGCAGCGGGAGCCTTCTTGACAGTATCAAACAGACGTGTGATAAGAGCGAGAATAGTCTGTCTGAACCGAATGTACCATTGTATCATGTCATCGAAGTACTTGACATCATCCGCTGACTTCTGCTTGCATCTGTGGATGATCCCCAAAACGTGCTCTAAGCAAGCAGTGGTGTAGAGGTGTTTGTCAGCCAAAGCAAAAAGACATTTATGTCCTTCGTTCCTGGTGAAGATGACCGAATTCCTTCTCGAGTCAATTTTACCCATCTGCATTTGGTTGAGATCACTGGGAGAGCCAACAGGAGATATTTTTGGTTTCTTCTTAAACATGCTTGCAATCTCCTGATCCATCAGTGCAACTTCCATGATGTAGCACACGAGCATCCTCTTGAGATGGTCGATGATCGGACCATATTCAACTTCGTTGGTGAGAAGGATGTTGTGCAAGATAATCCAGTCATGGGGATTAAGGTTTGGAAGATCTACAAGGGAAATAGCATGTTTGGTTTTGGCAGATCCCCGAAGTACCTTGAACCGAATGTTGATGAAGTTCCCTTCACTATACGGCTTCAAGACCCGAACATTGATAATTTTCTGAGCGCTCCAAGTCTGATACTGAGGTTGAGCAGCCTTCAGATAGAAATTTATTAAGTCCCGATCAACCTGTGGATGACGATGAGGGAACTCTGCAACGTTGGAGAAGGCATGAAAGATGAACGCCTTTCGGGTCAGTGGCATGTCAAACTGAAAGTCGACAGTGTAGGAACAATCAAGAGAGATTATAGGTTCCAGCCACAAGATACTCGGTGTGTCAATGGCTTGTTTTATCATCCTCTCGAGAGTCCAGGCAGGAAACAGAGTTTTCGTACTCTGAAGAAGGTCGTGGGCTTCCTTCTGTTTACATTCGGCTTCTTCAGCCTCTCTTGCCACACGAGCACTGATATCAGCCTCATTGCGTCGACTTCTACGCTTCAACAAGTCGGCGATTGTTTCTTTGTCTTCTTCCTCTTCCTCCTCAGCAATCTTTTTGCCTTTATCTTTCACACCAGAACCGGAGGCTTGGCCTACTGGAGGAGGTTCGGTAGTGTGAGTTGCCTTTGAGGAAGGAGGTGGTTGGGACCTAGATTCCTTCTCTCCCCCTTGTTTCGGAATGGACACGAAATCAAGTAGCCCTTCGAGTTTGCTGAGTAGGGCAAGGGCGGGAGACAACTTCTCTGCAAGGTCACGCCTCACAGTATAGTTAAGGATAGGATCATGTGCTTTAAGGATGTTGGATATGGCAGAGTGGACATCCAAAACACACGACTTCATCACCTCCCTTTCGGACCAAAGAGAGTCAATCTCCTGTTGAGAGTTGGAGAGTTGAACACTCTTGACCTTCAGAGCAGTGGTCTTCTTGGCAAGAACATCCATAAAAGAGTTCTCGGCAGCCAAATCTTCTTGTAGCTTCGAGAGACGCTCGTTAATAGTTGTGCGAAAGGATGAGTTATCGTCTGAAAGTATTTGACGAAAAGAAGCGAAAGACTTCAACTCAGTGGAGACTGACGTTGCTAGCTGGTGAACTATGGGTTCCAACGTAGTCTTGGCGGCATTGGCACTCTACTGTAAAGACTTTAACAAGGAAGAGGCATCAGAAAATAGTTTATCGACTTTTTCGGTCGCAGCCTGACAGGCTTTTGTTGAGGCATCGATGGCGGAGGTTGCAGAAGCAATGGAATCTTGCTAAGCCTTGGAGAAAGCGTCAACAATCTTCTGAACTACATCTTTAGAAAGAGATGACTGAGAAGTGGAAGAGGAGGCGATGAGTAAGTCAATCTTGTCATGGAGCTCCTTGAGATGTCGTTTGGTGACAGGAGCGTCGTCATCGTCGTCACTCTGTATTTGAAACGGACTATAATAGACCGAGTCAAACGTCATATCTTCTCCGCCAAGGAATGGTTCTTCTCCCTATGAAGCATGACCAGGAGAAGGTGGTGGTGGTGAAGGTGGTGGTGTAGTAGTATGGGTAGGTTCGGGTTGGGTTGTTTCGGGTGTTGGTGTAGGTTTGGGTGCTTTTGTGCTTTCGGGTGCATCAGTATGAACTCCCGTATCAGATACGTTGGCTCTAACATCTGCAGTGGATGTTGTGGTTGCGTCGGTGAATATTGGTGTTGGTATTGGGATGAAAGTGGGTGGTATTGAAGTAGTGGAAGTTATAGGGGGAATAGAAATAGGAATGGTTTTAAGTGGAGAGTTAATGGGAGAAGTAGAGGCATAAACTTCTAGGGTAGGAGATTTGGGTGGAGTGTTGCCACGTGGAGAGTCATCAGAATCTGAACTCTCACCTTCAGACTCGCTTGAGGAGGAAGCGATGATCAGCTTTCGCATTGGCTGAGTTTTTCGTCTCTTTTGCTGCGGAGACGGAGCAGCCTTGGTTGGTTTCCTCTTCTTAGGAGATGGGCCTTTAGCTCCTTTTGCCACTTGTTTCCCCTTATCAGCCTTCTTGCCTCTTGGAGCAGGCTTGTCGACATCATGAATGGACTTCAACATCTCCGGAGTAAGATCCCTCGGACCAGAACGCTTGAATTCCTTATATGTTCTGATATCCGGCTATCAGCAGGAACATCTCCATACATAGTTTCCGGAATTGAACCGTTGAACGGAAACATGGAAGCGTCCAAGACAATGATCTTCGTGGTATGGAAGGTACCAATCAAAGACATTGGAGCACCAGCGACAATGGGGACGTGGTACTTGTCCATCACCCATTTCGTGATAAGAGTCCAGAACCTAGCGTATGAAATTTCGGAATGTCTGGAGGTAGAGGAGAGACTCTGGATGAGTTGTTGCCATAGAACAGACCCATAATCCATGTTGATGCCATTGTATATACCATACATTATAGACAGAAATAACCGACTGGCACCATCATATCCAACACTTCTTTCAGATAACCCTTTGAATAGAACAGTGAACATCCCGTTCCACTGTGGAGGTAGGCATGACTTCTTGAACTTCGTGACCGTAGTAAGAACCTCCGTATAACCCATGTTATAAATCATGTTGAACAAGTGCCCCATTGGAATCGTTTCAGGGTTAACCCTCGTAGAATCAGGTTCAAACCCTATCAGTGAGCAAAACCCTTGCTTTGAAATTGATGCCTTGTGCTCAAAGACATCAAAAAAAATTCTGTCAACGACCTTGTCGTAGTGAGCGGTCGCAAAGATCTGTGATAAGAACCCCATCGGAACAGTTTCAGCTCTTGTAAGTGCAGGAGCAATTGGAGAAAACTTCAAACACTCGATAATGGGGAACATGAAGGCGTCGTAAGTATGAGGGGTTAAATCGATGATTAGGCTTTGTTGTGGGCGAATGGGCAAAATGTGGGATGTTGCGTGAACAGAAGAGGAATCTGCCATTGCTTGAAGAAAGTAGAGAAGATGATGAACAGTGAAGGTTTAGGGATTTCTTGCACTCTGGGAATTTTAATTGTAGTAAAGAGGTAAACGGTGGAGGATGTTGCCTTTTATACTGTGGTGTAAAGAGAGAGAAAGATCTTCCCAAATCTTCTATCGAAAAACGAAGGGTTTTTTCGGAATTGACTGATGCGTGACAGTTGGGGTGGCCGATGATCACGCATGAGAGAGAATGTTAGGTCCCTGATAACACGCCTTCCCATCAGGCGGCGTTTGGAGACGAGACGGTTCAGATTCACACGCGCCCTTCTTGCGTCGTTTGGAGATTAAACGGTTCTGATTCGCACGCTTTCCCTTTTATCGCCGTTTGAAATCAAATCGATTAGACTCCTGCCTGAGTCAGCATGTCTTCATCTTATCTCTTTAAATTGTAACGACATCTTTTGAAAAATACCCCCACGTGGATGAAAATCAACCACAGCCTTTAATCAACTGCCAATCCAAGTAAAATGCCTTGTAATTAATAGAACCTGAATTTAGGAAAATCAAAGATTTTCGTGCTTAGGGTGTAAAAGAAAAGAAATAAAGCCATATTTTTGGGAAAATATGTGATGTCAATTAAGACACGAAACAAATGATCCCGGGCACGAATCTCTTCCTTCAAAGTCAAGAGAGACCTTAAAGTGTTTGTGTGGTTTCCCGTTGAATAACGATCAAACACTTATTAAGAAGTGTTGAAAGGCTTCTTTTAACTAGGCTTATTAGGGTGGCTTTCGCTTCGATTCAAACTCCGTAATCTTGATATAAGATAGAAAGCGAACGAAGTACTTGTGAGACCAGTGTAGTCTATTGAACAAGTAGGTTGGAGATAATTTAATTTGGCTAGGAAATTTAGAAAATCTCAACAAAAATGAAAACTGGATCCCAAGGGAAGAAATGTTATTGGTTTTAACAATTTCTTAGGAATCACACAAGAGAAAAATTTGAGATTTCATGGAGGTACGGACTTCAATTCATTAGTGAAAACCAGAGCAAATTAATTGTTCACCGTTAATTCGTATTGGGTATTGAATTTTGGGTTTCACTTAGATCGTAGTGGCACGAAACTAAGATCATGAACACAGTAATTATGTAACCATAAACCTTAGTGGTATTTGCTGAGAGTCTTAAGGGTTACGTTTGTGAAGCGAATATTATGGAGAAATGCAATGTAGATGGTGTAAAGAAATAAAAGTACCTCTGCTGTGAAAAATAGGACCAAGCAGAAAACTCTTATCTCATATGAGAAGAGAGTTAGGTAGCTCATGATTAGAATAAATAAGAATGCCTAATTGGGAAGACAAGGTTTGTTTATACCAAGTCAGTAAGGCCTATTATTCAGAATTAGGTGAGGCTTTGGACACATACAACAACATGCTTCTAGGGACACTTAGCTAATTCAATAATTTCCCCATAAATGAACACACACACAAAATTAAAGCCAAAAAGAAGAATGAAGAACAAAATATTTTTGGAGCTTTTGAATTAATTGAAAAAAAAAATTATTTTTGGAATTTTTTTTTTTATAATAATAAAAAAATAAAAAAAATAAAATGAAATAAATAAAAAAATACAGAGAAATTTTTTTTTGAACCGAACCCGTGCGTTCGGTTTATTACGGTTGTGAAAAACTTTGGAACCGAACCCGAGCGTTCGGTCTATTTTGGGTGAGAAAAATTTTGGAACCGAACCCGAACGTTCGGTATATTTCGGTTTCCAAAGAAAATAGGTTTAACAAAGAGAATAACTTTGACAAAAATGCATTTGGAACAATTATACATAAGATCTACAACCAAGAAAACTACCTTTGTTTGATGAGCGAAAAGCAAATCATTCAACCGAACCCGAGCGTTCGGTTCATTTCGGTACATTAGTACAAGACCCGAACCCGAACGTTCGGTCTATTTCGCTTCTTACTTTTGAGTTTGAGAGGTAATGTTTGGTACTGATTCCGATTCCATCATACCTAGCCCTTGTAGAATTTTGTTGAACGATGCTTCTGGAAGAGCTTTGGTGAAGATGTCAGCCAGTTGATCAGTGGTTCGAACAAAATGAATTTCGACGTTCCCATCTTCCACATGATCCTTAATGAAGTGATACCTCAGTGCTATGTGCTTAGTCTTCGAGTGTTGCACTAGGTTATGACAAATCCTAATTGCACTTTCAGAGTCACAATATAGTGGGATATTTTTCATATTGAGTCCATAGTCCAAGATTTGACTCTGGATCCAAATCACTTGAGAAGTATAGGAGGCAGCTGTGATGTATTCTGCTTCAGCGGTAGACAGAGATACACAGGTCTGTTTCTTTCATTGCCAACTGACCAACTTCCCGTCTAGTAATTGGCAGCCTCCCGTGGTGCTTTTCCTATCTAGTCCACAACCTCCAAGGTCTGCATCTGAGTAGGCTTGAACAAAGAAGCCTGAGTTGGATGGTTACCATAGGCCTAAAGAGGTAGTTCGCTTTAGATAACGGAGTATGTTCTTCACTGCAATCATATGAGGTTCACGTGGATTCGCCTGAAATCTAGCACAGTAACAAACAAAGAACATTATATCAGGCCTGCTAGCAGTAAGATACATCAAAGAACCGATCATCTGGCGATATAGCGTAATATCAACTGCTGGCTTATCCAATGATGGAGTAAGCTTGGTGTCGAACGCCATTGGAAATTTAACATTTGAATCTCCCATCATGCCAAATTTTGCAAGGTGAGTCTTCGTGTAAGATTCCTGATTAATAAAGATGCCTTTGGGTCCCTGTCTAATGTTTAAACCAAGGAAAAAGTTAATTGGACCCATTGAGCTCATTTCAAATTTAGTCTCCATCAGCTTTCTGAATTCAGCCGTTAAGCTAGGATTTGTTGAGCCAAAGATGATATCATCGGCATAAATTTGAACAATCATAAGGTGGTTACCTTCCTTCTTACGAAAGAAGGTTGGGTCAACTGAACCTTGTTTGAATTTTGACATCTTTAAAAACTTGGTTAGCGTTTCATACCAGGCCCTCGGAGCTTGTTTCAGTCCATATACGGCTTTGTCCAAAATGTAATAGTGATTGGGGTACCTTTCATTGACGAATCCAGGAGGTTGCTCCACGTACACCGTTTCTTCAAGTTCTCCATTTAGAAATGCGCACTTGACATCCATTTGGTAGACCTCAAAGTTTTTGTGTGCAGCATAGGCAAGAAATATTCTAACGGATTCCAGCCTAGCTACAGGAGCGAAAGTTTCTTCATAGTCGATTCCTTCCTCCTGACAGTATCCTTTCACCACCAGACGGGCTTTGTTCCGTATCACGTTGCCTTCCTTGTCCATCTTATTTTTGAAGACCCATTTGAGACCAACAACTGAGGCATCTGGAGGAGTTGGAATGAGGTGCCAAACTGTATTCCTTTCGAATTCATTCAGTTCGTCTTGCATAGCTTGAACCCAATCGGAGTGATCAAGAGCAGTGTTCACTGTCTTTGGTTCAACTTTTGAGACAAAGGAGTTAAACATACAGAATTCTACTTTTGAAAATAAGGAAGTTTGTTTTGCCTTTAGCTGTGATCGGGTTAGGACCTTTTCAGAGACATTACCGACAACCTGTGAAACAAGATGATCTCTGGTCCATTTGACAAGAGGAGGGTAATTTGGATCATAAGATGGATCCAATTCAGCGTTTACCATCTCTTCTAGTTCAGATTGACTGCCATCGTTATAAAGCATATCAGCATTCTCCCCCTCGACAGATAAGTTTTCAGATGTGTCTTGAGTTTCAGGAGCTATAGGGGTTTCGGGTGGTGTTGAGCTTTCAGGTGTTGACGCACCTTCGGGTGTTGTAGCACTTTCGGGTGCAGCTTGAGAACTTTTCTCCCCTCAACATGTGAGCTCAGCTGTGATGACGAAGATGTGTCCTCCCCCTCAACTGAAGTTTCGTGTTGTGGAGGTTCGTTAGAACTTGATCCTCCTTCATTCATTCTCTTTGCAGTATCTTTGATGAGTTGCTTCAGATGATCTACTTTGTTGTCTGCTGCACTAGCTTCTGAGAGAGTTGCCTTTTCTGGTTCATCGAATAACTCGACGAACTTCTCAAATAGGTTTGCGATCGAGGCTGTGACTTGGCCTGTGTGAGAAAAGATTTCTCCAACTGTGTCTTTGTTGGCCTTTAGCTTTTTAACATAGTTATCATCAAAAGTCACATAATAAGTTTCTTCTATTTTCCTCGAGCGCTTGTTTAATACCCTGTAGGCTTTAGAAGTGAGAGAATAGCCCAGAAATATCCCTTCATCGGCTTTGACATCAAACTTGTTACGATGTTCTTTAGAATTGAAGATGAAACACCATGAGCCGAATACATGGAAATATTTGACATTTGGCCTCCTGTTGTTGATGATCTCATAAGGAGTAAGAGTGAATCGCTTATTAAGATATGACCTGTTCTGCATAAAGCATGCTGCAGCAATAGCATCAGCCCAAAAATATAAAGGTAAAGAAGCAAAACTTAGCATGGTTCGGGCCGCCTCACACAAAGATCGGTTTCGTCTTTCGACAATCCCATTTTGTTGAGGGGTGTAGGGAACTGAGAAGTTGTGACTGGTTCCTTTTTCGGACAAGAATTCTTCGAATTCTTTATTTTTGAATTCCAGCCCATTGTCGCTCCTGATATTGCGAACGACTTTCTTCAGCTGTACTTCAACCTGCTTGATAAACATCTTTAGCTTGAGAGTTGCTTCAGATTTTTGCTTCAGAAAGAACACCCATGTAAAACGTGAAAAGTCATCAACAATAACAAGAATATACTTGCTACTGCCAATACTTTCGATGGATGATGGACCACACAAGTCAATGTGAATTAACTCTAATGGTTCAACAACTTTAGTGTTTACAATCGATGGGTGACTTTGACGACTCTGCTTCCCCATTTCACACGCAGCACATAAATGTTCTCGATCGTATTTGAGCAGTGGAAGACCTCGAACATGACCACCTGTGACAAGTTTGTTGATATCCTTGAAGTTGAGATGAGAGAGTCTTCGGTGCCACAGCCAGCTTTCGTTAGATTGTGCTTTGGATAACAGGCAGATAGTTGGATTCCCTTTGATGGGTTTGAGGTTCAGGGGAAACATTTCGCCTCTGCGCTCCGATTTGAGAACTACTCTTTTCGTTTTCTTTTTAATTATTTCCGAACCCTCATCATCGAATGAGACCTTGAGACCGGTACCTCCAACAAGCTGAGATACACTGATGAGGTTGTGTTGTAGTCCTTCAACGTATGCGACCTTCCTAATCGTAAAATCACCATTTGTTATCATTCTATAGCCTTTTATTGTGCCGAATGAGTTGTTCCTGAACTTGACATTTCCACCGTTTGTAAGAGACCGAAATTCCCTCAGCTCTTCCTTCCTTCCTGTCATGTGACGTGTGCAGCCATTGTCAATGTACCATTCTTCGTCAAACTGCTCGTCACTGATAACCTGCAAAAATTAAGCAGATTTAGGAACCCAAAGTTTCTTGGGTCCACGTGAGCCTTTCATAGGAACAGGAACAGTAAGAGAGATGTCAACAAGGTATGTTCTTTTTATTAAAGTTGTTTCATCTTTCTTTTTAATGGTGAAAACCTTAATTTTATTGGGATTTGTTACAGTCGGTTTGGATTCAGGTTTAGGCATTGAGACATTGAAATGCTTTTGATCGGTTTTGACTAAGGAAACCTTTGATTTTCCTTTCAAATCTGTTGAAGATTTTGGATTTTGAGTATTAACAGAATTGGATTTAGAATGAGGTTGAGAGGAATTAGAAGGATTAGAAGAAGTAGAACGAGAGTATTTAGACTGAGATGTTTTCATGACTTGAGGTTCTAAGTGACCCTTTTGTTTTTGATCATTAGTGGTACCGAACTTAGAACTTTGGTTGCTTTTGCTCTCAGAACCGAACTTATGCTTTCGGTAGCTTGTGTTTTTTGAGCCGAACCTTTGCCTTCGGTTATCATAATTTTCAGAACCGAACGTGTCCTTTCGGTTATTATGACTTTCTTGCGATCTAACAGTACTTTTCTCTGACTTTGAATTTCTGTCATGATAAGAGAAATGAGCGTTTTGAGATTGCCAAAACTGTTTTCGTTCTGAGAGATTCTTCTTGTATCTCATATTCCTTTGTTGCTTCTGATTCTTCACTTGCTTCGGCTATCGATGGATATTTGCTTTTTGCTTTTGCCTTTTGTCAGCCGGTTCACTCTGAACTGATGAAGTTTCGCTTGAAGGAGTGACTTCTTTTGCATGATCTCCTTTTTCTTCAGGAACATCTTTTGTACCACTAGTACTTGGTATGTCAAAGTTATCGGTCTTGTTCAGAGGATCTGGTACATATCTGCCTTTGGTTTTCCAGGACGTCCGTTCAGACAGACCAACAGTTTCGTCAGCATTGTCGATAGGAGCGGACCAGAAGAACTCATCACAACCTTCAGCATTATCTTCATTTACAATGGCTGTGAGTTCGGCTGTCTAATGTTCGGTTACTCCTGTGACCTTATACACCTGATTTGGAGTCGTCCTTACTTTTTGGTATACAACAGCCTTTTCTTCAAGGATCGGGGACTTTTGTTGGGACAAATGAGCAAACTCCACAGAATTTTCTGAAATAATATTTTTGTGGTTTTTGGGTTCGCTCTTGACAAACTCAGAACAGTCAATTACATCCTCTACAGAAATTTCACTCATATCATCATCCTCATTAAGCTCAGATGCATTTTCCACATCAATTTTATTTTCTGAGCTCAAATTGGCATTCAATGAGTCAAAACTTTTGTATGGTTTCGGTCCTTAGTTTCAATTTATCATTTTCATCCAAAAGGTTTTTCAGCATGTCCTTATGGTCCTTGGACTTTATGAAAGATTCGATTTTGTCTAGTCCATACATATAAGTTGGATTTACATCCTCAGACGAAACTACACTTTCGCAATTATATGCTTCAGCGTCGATTTCATCCTCCTTAAACTCAAGGAAGGGCAAAATCATGCGATGAATTTTCTGCCCTATTTCACAGTTTAAATGAAGTTGTGTGATATTAGTGTAAAGACGCTTAGCAATTAAAAAAAAGACATTTCTCTGTTTTAAAAGTTTCAAATTGTCTCTTTGTAAATAAATGTTTTCGTCCTTGGATTTGATTAACTCCGACTCCTTCAGCTCGATCCACATCCTCCTTTCCTCACTTTTTGAAGACGCCCTGCTTAATTGGTCAGTCAGGTTAGAATTGGTGACCCGTGTTTGAGTTAAACTGCTGTCTAGATGCAAGATTCTTGAATTTACATTTTTTAATTCTTTTTCATATGAGCTTTGTGGGACTTTGAATGAAACAAAAATAGATTGTACCTTCTTTATTAACTCATCAAGCTCGTTAAACTGCGCGCTGAGAGGTTTTGCTGTGAAGCACAAGTCCTCTCGCTCCTTTGTGTCTTTATTCCCACCATCTGTGTTGTATCCCCTCATTTGAGATACATCGGATACCATCAAGCACTTTCCACCGCTTCCTTCATCCTTCGCAACATAAGCCTTTCCATGAGATGGCTTCCTTACTTCATCATCCTCAGAGTCGGTTGACCAGACTTCCACGCCACCGAACTCATCATCTGCTACCGAACCCTGCACAATTAAAGCATTCATTGAAGGGTTAGTGACAGCTTTCTTTTTCTTGATCTCTTCCAGCTTTTTCATTAACACAGCTTCTTCATCTTTCTCCTCATCCTTTTCTGCTATTTTCTTGAGGACACAATCTTTGGCATAGTGGTTCTTTCCTCCACAATAGTAGCAGTTCACACCCGAATCTCCTTCAGCTTTCGGTTCCTTCTTTGGTTCTTCTGCTTTCGGTTCTTCCCTGACCTTTTCAGAACTATAACTTCCCTGCCAATTTCTGTTCTTATTGGTAGGAAACCTTTTCTTGATGAACCTCTTCGGGTTTGACACCATCATTGCGTAGTCTTTAGAGGTAAGGTCATAGTCCTCTAAGTTGAAGTCTTCATCTTCCATCTCACCTTTGCTTTTGGACAGAAGGGCCAAAGATCCCAAGCTTGAAACTACATTTTTCTCCTGCAAGACAATCTTTTCTTGGGATTTCAAAATCCCTACCAGCTTTGCCAATGAGTAAGATTTGAATTGCTCATGTGCTTTAACGGTGGACACAACCGCTCTCCACTTCGATCTAAGACCGTTTAAAAATGTAACCTTTTGTTCAATCAACTTCCTTTCAATATCATGTTTAATCATCTTACTAAGAAGATGATTGAAGCGATCGAACGTTTGAGTTACAGTTTCTTCAGGACTCTGCTTGAATTCACCAAACTCGGACAAAAGTAAGGTTTGAATGGAATGCTCGAGATCTTCATCTGTGGAATATAACTCTCGCAGCCTATCCCATATCTCTTTAGCAGTGCTGCACGAACTCACTAGCCTGAAAGTATCAGATTGAAGAGCAAATCTGATCAGCCTCAATGCTTTAATATTGCACTGAAATTTATCTTTTTCGTCTTGGGCAACATCTTTTACATCTTTCAACAGATCATTATACTCTTTCTGAGTTTTAATGATTCTTGATGTTGCTGAATGAGCGAATGGTCCAGACACGATTGCCTCCCAAATAAGATATCCGTTGTCCTCAGATCCAATGAGATAATCTTCAAAGTGATGTGCCCAGACTTCTAAATCCTGGGTGTAAAGGATGGGAATCTTCGTCGTTGATCCAATGTTGTTTGAGATGTTAATTGGATTTGATTGTGACTCGTCCATGCTAGATCGAATAACCTGTTTAAAAGATCAGACTTGTAATATATTAAGTTAGGGCAAAACGAATAAATGCTGAGTTACGTCAGTTATGGGATGACGGCTCAATAAATATTAGTTAATGCGGAATAACCCTAATCGCAACCTTTTTCACAGAAAAGATGTGTATGAATTACACAGCCTCCTGCTCTGATACCAACTGATAGGATAAAATAACTAACGTGAAGATCGATTAGATCTATGAAACAGGTATTACGATGAACTCAAAACAATAAATAAAACAAGAGTGGATCAAAGTATGTCGAATGATTAGATCAAACAATCCTCAGCAGAGCTCGACTAAGAACTTCCGCTGTAGAGGATTTAGGGTTACAAGAACGATAATAAACTTCTGAATAATGCTCTGATCGTTCTATTCTATCATACTTCTAAGATACATGCAAGCACCTATATTTATATACAACCCTACTAAACTTACGGTTGGACAGGCCTATACCGGAGATACAAAAGTGGACTAGCTAACGAGCCCAATAGACGCAACACTTAGTACAAAACACGACCCAACAAAGGTTCTAAGTCTTAATTCGAATGATTCAATAAAGATTCAGATCTGAACATAGTGAGAGACTTGAAAAAATTCACAAAATTTATGCAAACTCGATGAAGGAAACATGGTCATTGCTAAAAATCACAAAAACAGAAGGTTGTTGTAACAATCTGATTAACAAGTTCGGTCTCAAATTTCATCTCATCTCATATTACATAGTCGGAAGCAACATCAAACAACACACCATCATAGACGCCGACTTCCTAACTATGAATCCAACAAACGTACCCACCATTGCTTGTCAGCTTTAGAGAAGACAAACATCTGATCTTACCACTAGTGTGTAAATTCTATAAAGAGTAAATTACTGAAATAGTCCCTGTGGTTTGTTCAAAATTTCATGTTTGGTCCTTAACTTTTTTTTGCACTCGGATCGTCCCTGTTGTTTGATTTTGTTGCATTTTTAATCCCTATGGTTTGGTAAAAATTGCATATTTGGTCCCTAACTTTATGTATGTAAGGGACGAAAAATGCAACAAAATCAAACCACAGGGACGAAAAACGCAACAAAATCAAACCATAGGGATGATCCGAGTGCAAAAAAAAGGTTAGGGACCAAACGTGCAATTTTAACCAAACCATAGGGACGATTTTAGTAAATTACTCTTATATAAATTATATTTTTTTGCCTACATGTTTTATTGGAAAATATTATGGTGTTATAATATTTGAATAAAACATTATCATTAAAAAAATAATGAATTTCATCAAATAAGTGTCAAAAAAAATAAAAGATTAATTACGATAAATAATGTTGATTAAAGTTGTAGAAGACATGATGATGATTATGTGAATATAAAGAACGCCCAAATCTGACTTCGTAAGAAGTGGTTATTATGTTTTGAAGTTTTGTGTTCAACCTTATACAACAAAGTGTGTCGGAAAAAATGAATTGGAGATATGTTTCTTATTAGGCTAAATGATCTAAATGAAAGTCGTAGTATGAGGAGGTTGTGATTTTTAGAAGTTTCGGTGCAGTAGTGTGCGACAAAGAAATCAAAATTAAATTGGTTGAGTGTTAGCCAAAACAATGTAAACGATATTTGAAGATATCATAAATACCAATCCTTCGATATAAAGAACATCGAGAATGAAGTCCTTATGAAGATGTTTTGAATTTTGTATAGTCTTTTACAATGTACTTTTAATAAACTGTTAAATTTAAAAATGATGTGAATTAGCCGATGGAGTCTAAATGGAAGTTTAAGTACTCTTTGATGGCTACGTGTAGATATAAAAAATGTTGACAACAGAGCTTGTATGCAAAAGATATGATTTTAGAAGATTGTTAGACTTTGTTGCATCTAGTGCCACGTGTCAGCACTAGAATCGATGTTTGCTACCTATGCTTGAAAATGATGTGGCAAGAAATTTAAAACAACGTAGCGAGTTCCTGGAAAATCTATAAATTGCAACTAAATCTTTCTCACTCCTCACAACAATCTACTTGAATTCCTTCATTCTCTATAGGAGAAACTCTCCTATTTGAAGCCCAATCTTACAAGGATTTCGGCTACTTTGGCAAAGCTATGAGGCACTAGAGAGCTCGACGAAGTGAAGTTTTTGAAGTCAAGATTCTTCCTGCGCCTTTCTGAATTTTTGCTTGGATATTTTGTAAGTTAAGCTACACTTAATAGGATTTAAGTGTAACTTATACTTATATTCATAGTCGTTATTATGAATCAATAAATAAGATTTATCTGTGATTCTAATCATAATACTAATTTATCTACTTATAGGAATGATGGATATGCTATATCTAGTGAGGTGTTTAAGTGGGATTTCCAAACAGTATACTTTGTATACCAAACGGACGCTGCCTCCAATATGATTTTACTTGGTTTGTTCCATAGTTGATAGTGATGGGTTTTAGCCATAAGAACTTTCCTATGTGCGCATGCAAAACCCTAATGCTTGGATCTAGGTTTTCTAATTAAACATGCTTTGAATCCAAGACTTCTAATGACTAATTAGGCTTAAGAACAATACAAAACAGATCTAGAATCATACCTGTGAATCTCTTGTTTGATCTTGTTGTCTTGGAGCTCTAGAGTCACAATTGTAACTCCTCTAATGGCTTACAAACACCAAATAGCAAGGAGGATGATTTGAGAGAGAGGAGAGGGGAGGAAATTCGGCCAGGGATTCTTTATTCTCAATGAAGTGTTGATTTCCCTTTGCCATAGGGTCTATTTATACTTGTAGACTCGTTAAGGGTTACAACTTAAACCCTAGTTGGATAATCTTCTCTTAAAGCAATCCATATCCTTTCCTTAGATATCCTTGGACGATTTTATGCTATCCTTAGCTTCTAGAATTCGTCCATCCTTTATCCAATAAGGATTTACAGTCTAAAGTTTAACTATCAAACAATTGACAGTTTATACCCTCTTATTTAATTAATCTCTTTAAGTCACCAAATTAATACTAATTAATTTATGACTTATATTAATCAAATAATAATATTATTATTCCTTATATTTTTCTCATAATATATTAATAATATTTATTCTCTCTTGATAAATCATCCTATCAAGTTGCTATGGTGAAGGCAACCCAAAAGGACCATGCACAATCGGGTCAAATACTTGCCTAATATAGTTGCAGCCTTAGACACTATTCCAACAGTCTCCCACTTGGATAAGTCTCGTAACTATATGCACAAGTACAATTTGATTTGCAATCGTAGCTCTCAAAGACGCTGTCAAACTCTAATCTAATCAATTTTGTCCTTTAGATAAGGGATCGTATAGTCCTCTGTTAGATATCGTGCTGAAAATTCTATGGAATGATTAGTCAAGCATTTAGGTTTGTCGATCTCTGATTTGTTTGACATAGAACTTAAACGAACATATCAATTCAGTTCTGACCGGGCCTGGCACATAAGTCAAATCAAATCATCGAGCGGCCGAGATATCGCTTTTACCTTCTTAGGATAAAAGTTACAGATAAACTTTGACTTATATGCATTTACTTATTCCTTAATCAACTATACACAACAATGCGTTTTATAACACCGAGTTACTGATGCGTTTTCGCATTATCAATGTACAATCAATTAACAAATAACAAACCATATATCTAGGTTTTAAGACAATATGAACGTCGGAGCAATCTTTTGCTATGTCTAATACCATTTAGACAATCTACGCACCAATTCACGACAATCTTCATTCATATCTACTTCCAACATATGAACGATTGTGGACAATTTGAATAATTCGATTATTCTTAATAAACTCAATTATTCTGGAAGTCAAAACATGCAAAATGAAACAATAGTTAAACAATCAACATAAGATAGTAACATTACTCATAAATAAAACTCCTTTATTTAATCATCAAATGTTAATTACATTTACCTATTACACGTTTCTACTACTATCTATCTAATCTATGCTAATATCATCCTTCAGCCCAATACTCCTAGCATGCTGCAAGTGCTTAACCCTACTCAGTCCCTTCGTAAGCGGATCTGCTGGGTTATCTTCTGACGATATCCTCTTCACTACGAGTTGTCCTTCTTCTACACGATGTCTAATAAAGTGATATTTTTTGTCGATATGTCTTGATCTACCATGATCTATCGGTTCCTTGGTCAAGGCAACCGCTCCTTCATTATCACAGAAAATCTCCATGGGCTCCTTTATGGCAGGTACAACTCCAAGATCATCGATGAAGTTCTTCAGCCATATTGCCTCCTTCGACGCTTCGCTCGCTGCAATGTACTCTGATTCGCACGATGAATCAGCTACGGTTTCCTACTTGGAACTTTTCGAAGTCACTGCTCCTCCATTCAGGGTAATGACCCAGCCCGACTGCGGACGGTAGTTGTCCCTGTCGGTCTGAAAACTGGCGTCACTATACCCTCGCACCTTCAAGTCATCACTCCCTCCGAGGACTAAGAACCATTCCTTCGTCCTCCGAAGGTACTTAAGGATATTTTTCACCGCAATCCAATGGGCTCTGCCAGGGTTCCCTTGATATCTACTAACCATGCTCAAAGCAAAGGCTACATCAGGGCGAGTACAAGTCATAGCGTACATGATTGAGCTCACTACGGAAGCATATGGTACTCGGCTCATTTCTGCTATTTCAGCTTCGGTACTCGGACTTTGAGTCTTACTCAACTTGGCATTACTTTGTATCGGTAATTCTCCCTTCTTCGAGTTTTCCATACTAAAACGTTTTAGTACCTTCTCTAAGTAAGTGTTCTGACTAATTCCTATTAGTCTCTTACTTCTTTCTCTTACTATCCTTATTCCCAAAATGTAAGAAGCCTCTCCGAGGTCCTTCGTAGCGAAGCACTTCCCGAGCCAGGACTTAACCTCCTGCAGAGTCAGGATGTCATTTCCTATGAGCAATATGTCATCGACATATAGAATAAGGAATCTTACTATACTCCCACTAGCTTTGACATATACACAAGATTCATCTTCGCTTCGTACAAATCCAAACTCTTTGACTTTCTCATCGAAGCAAAGATTCCATCTGCGAGACGCTTGCTTAAGTACATAAAAGGACTTCTCAAGCTTACACACTCTATTCGGATGCTTCGGATCCACAAACCCCTCTGGCTGAGCCATGTAAACATTCTCAGCCAACTTTCCATTAAGGAAAGTGGTCTTGACATCCATTTGCCAAATCTCATAATCAAGAAATGCGGCAATCGCTAGCATCATTCTAATAGATTTTATCTTCGCAACTGGTGAAAAGGTCTCATCATAGTCAACTCCGGGAGTTTGAGTAAAGCCCTTCGCGACCAATCGCGCTTTATATGTGTGTATGTTTCCATCCATGTCGGTCTTCTTCTTGAAGATCCATTTGCACCCAACGGTCTTACGTCCGGGCACATTATCAACCAAATTCCAAACTTGGTTATCATACATGGATTGGATCTTGCTATCCATTGCCTCTTTCCACTTTTCAGACTTCGGGCCTGCCATGGCTTCCTTATAGCTATTAGGTTCATCAAGATTTATTAGTGTACCATCACTAATATACGTGCCCCCTTCGGTAGTAATATGAAAACCATAGAACTGGGGTTGAACTCTAACTCTATCGGAACGTCTAAGAGGTAAGGATTCGTCAATCGGTTCAACCGGAGTTTCCTCCTCGGGTTGAGTGCCAGCGGTAGAGGTTCCTTCATCTATCGACTCTTGAATCTCTTCAAGTTCAATTTTCCTCCCACTGTCTCCTTGGCTTATGATTTCTCGCTCTCGGAAAACTCCTCTCCCTGCAACGAAGAAAACATTGTCCTTCGGTCTACAGAAGAGATATCCAAAGGACTTCTGCGGGTAGCCGATGAAAATACATCGCTCACTACGAGGTTCGAGCTTATCGTGAGTATCTCGTCTTACGAAAGCCTCACAACCCCAAACCTTGATATGTGCTAACGAGGGAGCTTTCCCTGTCCACATCTCGTGAGGTGTTTTGGCAACTTTCTTAGTAGGGACTCGGTTAAGGATATGGGCGGCAGTCTCTAAGGCATACCCCCTAAAAGAGATTGGTAGTGAAGCACGACTCATCATAGAGCGAACCATATCCAATAAGGTTTGATTACGCCTTTCTGCCACACCATTCAATTGTGGTGTCCTAGGAGGCGTCAATTGTGAAACTATTCCACACTCCTAGAGATAATCGTGGAACTCAAGACTTAGGTACTCTCCTCCTCGATCGGATCGAAGTATCTTGATTCTCCTGCCCAATTGATTCTCCACTTCATTCTTGAAATCTTTGAACTTTTCAAAAGATTCTGACTTTTGCTTGATTAAATAGATATACCCATATCTACTATAATCATCGGTAAAAGTTACGTAGAAGCGGTTCCCATCCTTCGTGGTTGATCTAAACGGTCCACATACATCGGTATGTATTAGGTCCAATAGACCCTCACCCCTTTCACACAGACTTGTGAAGGGTGATTTAGTCATCTTTCCAAGTAAACAAGACTCGCACATGTCATCTTCCCTAAGGTCGAATGACTCCAACACTCCATCCTTTTGGACTTGGGCTATGCGTTTCTTGTTGACATGTCCAAGATGACAGTGCCACAAGGATGCTCTATCCATACTATTGGAAGAATCTATGTTCAAAACATCATTTCCTAAGTTATCAACAATCATAAAAGTTTCATATATTCCATTACATGGTATAGCTTCAAAATAAAAGACACCATTTAGATAAGCTAAAATAGAACCATTCTCATTATTAAAAGAAAATCTAAAACCTTGTCTAAACACACCATGAAATGAAATGATGTTTCTAGCCATTTCTGGCGAATAGCAACAATTGTTCAATTCTAAACATAAATTATTCCTAAGCACTAAAGAATACACTCTAATCTTGGTCATAGGCGACGATCTTCTGTTCCCCATGATTAGATTGATCCTTCCTTGCTCCACATCCCTACTTCTTCTTAGTCCCTGCACATTAGAACAAATGTGATAACCACAACTGGTATCAAGAACCCAAGAAATAGTATGATTAGAATCGTTAGATTTAATTGTGTATATACCAACGAAAGATGGCTTGATCTTTCCTTCTTTGGTGGCTTGCAGGTACTCTGGGCAGCTTCTCTTCCAATGTCCTATCTTATGGCAGTGGTGGCACTCTGCCTCCTTTGGGTTAGGGCATGGCTTAGCAGGATCAACTTTGGTCCCACTAGAAGAGGCACTATCTCGAGCTTTAACCTTGCGATATTTCTTAGACGAGGCCTTCCTCTTCTTTCCCTTTCCTTGACCAATAGCCAAGACAGGAGCAGCAGGCGGATTGGGAGTTGGTGCAACAGACTTGTCTTTGAAGTTTCTCTCAGCGACCCTCAAGAGACCTTGGAGTTTGCTTAGGGTGACCTCCTCTTTGTTCATGTGGTAGGTCATCCTAAATTGATTGTAGCTCGGAGGCAAAGAGTGAACCACCATGTCGATCGCCAAGTCTTCCCCAAAGTCAACATTTAACTTGCGAAGGCGGTCGACATACCTTTGCATCTTTTGCAGGTGCACGGTAAGAGATTCTCCATGACCCATCTTAGCGGAAATCATGTTAGTGAAAATCTCATAACGCTCTTGTCTCGCGTTTTGGTGGTATCTCTCCAGTAAGTCTTGATGCATCTCGTACGGGTACATGTCCTCATAGGACTTTTGGAATTCGGAGTTCATGGTGGCTATCATGATGCAATGTACCTTCGTTGCATCGTGCTCATGAGTTTCAAAAGCGGTCATTTCAGCTGGAGTAGCAATTTCGGGATTGATTTTCTCGAGCTTCTCATCGAGGACATACTCCTTATCCTCATAGCGAGCAATGGTGCGAATGTATCTTATCTATTCGCTAAAGTTCGTTCCATCGAAAGTGACCTTTTGACAAAGGCTCATCAATGTGAAAGAACTAGCAGCAGCGTTGTTTGCGTTCGACATCTACAAATAGAAAGGACAAAGATAGATTATGGATCCAACAACAATATTTACATATTAGAAAAGAGATGTTGTAATCTAACATGCAAATAATATGAAGGTAAGTGAATGACGATTCACTAATTCTCCACCATAAAAAACTAACTATAAGTCCTAAATGTATTGAGAATTCCTAGGTTCGGATGAGATTCATTGAAACTATTCAATGGCATGTTTAAATCTCGATATGCCCCTCTTGTTTGTGACTGGGATACCGAGGATCACAAAGCGGGTGTGAATTACCATGCAAATTCACATGGTGCCTTCATTGTAATGATCACCTATTCGATGTGCCGGTAAACCACACACGCTCCATCGAACTATCATAAACAATGAATCATCCTTTGCCACCTTTTCTTAGAACCAATTAGTGTACCGGTAAACCACACACGCTCCACTAACTTCTTAGCAAGGGTGCAAAGTGTAATTTCATGGGATTGCATCAATTCACTTTTCCTAAAGTAACTAAGATTGGGAAATTTTAAAATATGTGTAGTTACTTTGAATATTATACTTTTAATGAGAGGATGAGGTTGCCCAATCCTACCCATTCGGCTAACGACCCTCCACCGATCAAGCAAGCGGTGGGTGTGAGTGTACACCCATTAAGCGCCATTTTATACGCCGCAACCTTATACCCACCTTATAGATCGGCTTTGTGAATGAGGCCTAGCATTTTAGTTATACATATATATATATATATATATATATATATATATATATATATATATATATATATATATATATATATATATATTAATCTTGTAATATTATATTAGTATAGGGTAGTATTTTAAACTTTTAAAAATCTAGGGTTTGAAATTTAAATTGTCTAAATTAAAACTTTTAATCACAAAACATAAATTTCAAAACTTGAGGACAAGTTTTAAACATTTAAAACATGGAGGATCAAATAACAAATAATTCTAATTAACAATTAATTTCCTAATTATCTATATTTGATTTATTCAAGATTTCTTGCAAGATAATTACCAATTTAATCAAAATAATTAATTAATTATCATATAAGGAAATTAAATATTTTATTAGTTGATAAATATCTTTAATTAGATCAAGATTATAGTCATATATATCAAAAAATCGGATTAGGGTTGATCTAATATGATTAAAGTAAGTTTCCATAAGATAATCATGAAGAAATCCCGAACCTGGCCATTCCTGACGCTTGGACTCGCCGAGTGCTCCAAGGGACTCGCTGAGTCAGGCCAACTCGCCGAGTCCACTATGGAACTCGCCAAGTCAATGACTCAGAAACAAAAAAATCGAATTTTGCAGTTAAGTTTCAAACAAACAAGCAACAATTTAATAGAAACCAAGCTAGGCTCTGATACCACTGATGGGTTTTAGCCATAAGAACTTTCCTATGTGCGCATGCAAAACCCTAATGCTTGGATCTAGGTTTTCTAATTAAACATGCTTTGAATCCAAGACTTCTAATGACTAATTAGGTTTAAGAACAATACAAAACAGATCTAGAATCATACCTTTGAATCTCTTGTTTGATCTTGTTGTCTTGGAGCTCTAGAGTCACAATTGTAACTCCTCTAATGGCTTACAAACACCAAATAGCAAGGAGGATGATTTGAGAGAGAGGAGAGGGGAGGAAATTCGGCCAGGGATTCTTTATTCGCAATGAAGTGCCGATTTCCCTTTGCCATAGGGTCTATTTATACTTGTAGACTCCTTAAGGGTTACAACTTAAACCCTAGTTGGATAATCTTCTCTTAAAGCAATCCATATCCTTTCCTTAGATATCCTTGGACGATTTTAAGTTATCCTTAGCTTCTAGAATTCGTCCATCCTTTATCCAATAAGGATTTACAGTCTAAAGTTTAACTATCAAACAATTGACAGTTTATACCCTCTTATTTAATTAATCTCTTTAAGTCACCAAATTAATACCAATTAATTTATGATTTATATTAATCAAATAATAATATTATTATTCCTTATATTATTCTCATAATATATTAATAATATTTATTCTCTCTTAATAAATCATCATATCATGTTGCTATGGTGAAGGCAACCCAAAAGGGCCATGCACAATCGGGTCAAATACTTGCGTAATATAGTTGCAGCCTTAGACACTATTCCAACAGATAGATCTTGATATATTAATTGGGATTGTTGAGGAATCTATAAATAATTACGAACCCCTATAAAAATGAATGAATACTGAAGTATAATAATATTTGTATATTGGATGTTCGAAAGGAATAAGATGAAATAATAGGCGATGAGCTAGCTTTCCAATGGATCTTCCACCTCAAGCAAGTGAGTGCACGGTTACTTTTATGAACATGATTTTAATACAAGTATTTATTAAAAGTGTCAAATATAAGTTGAAAGTTTATATGTGAATTATGTGCTTATTGAATGGAATATGTGTTAGGTGTATATTTGAGGACATATGTTGTGTGATCCAGTATGGTTCTATATGTGTTAAGATGTATATATAATATTATTACATGATGATAATAATAGAAGTTTTATTACCAAGAAGATAAATATTAATACCTAATGCTATGTATTGAAAGAATACATTAAATTATGATAGTGTTTCCTTAACATAGTTGGTATTGGAAGATGATGACATGGATTGTAGCCTAGTCTCGTCTATAAACAAAGACATATAAAGGATGAATAGATCCGAATAAGTTGAATCAAAGTATAGTCATACTCTATATAGAGTTGACATCGTGAAGACTAAATTGATGAGGAATAGTAAACTGGTCTGGTACAAAATAAGTTATGTCAAAGACATTTAGCTTCGAGTTAAGATGAAAGAGTGTTGCCTTGACTATTAAAGGTATTACATAGGCAGGAACTTCTTGATGATTATGGGTATTGGAATTTTTTTAGTTACACCCTAAGACCCAAAAGAGATGATCAGTTCAATTAAGTTTGGATATTAAGTAGCATCAAGGTTTTGTGTGACATGGGAATGGAGAATAGAACTTTGTGTGATGACATTAATGATTTGGTGGAGTATGTATTATGTACTGGAGTATTACATGTATCCCCCTTTCTTTACAGACAACTAGAAATGGAATGTCCATATCGGGCAGTATATTGGCACCTGGATGACTTGTCTGTATCAGACCAAAGGATGACCAGTCAGTCATCTATCAGAGTGAGATGACAACCACTGACTAAACCCAATCATGTGGAATACGACAGTAGACTTATAGTCAATAAGTGTTAATGAATTATATTAATCCTGGATGTTTGGATCCTATGCTAATTTGATCTACTCCATCCATCTCATAGTTTCCTTTATTGACTAACGCCTACTGCCAAGGACACCCCGAAGCAGTATAGTCAACTCGTTCCTTATAGTAATCCATCAGGTTATATCTTATAAGATTGGTGTATTAGGATCACTATGTTAAGGATCAGCGGGATGGGTAACTCATTCGCACTCATAAGATTTTATATATGGTGAGGGATTGAAGAGAAGACCTACAATAGTGTTCATGGCAGTTAGGTCTTTACGTTTTAGTGTATGTAGCGTATCGATTATGACATATGTAGGATTTAATTATTTGTTATAATAATTTGTACTCAAAATATTTTAAATATAGGGATTTTACGCAAATCATTTGTATCATTTATCATTAAAATTTCAAAATTAGCTCTTTACTATCTATAATTGTGTTTTAACAATGATAAGTACTTTCTAAAAACTAGACAAAATTAAAAATAAAATGGCTTTGTGGTATGGTGAAATAGGCACATAAAGTCCAATATCAAGAAAATAGAAAAAATCGGTCCATGTGGTATTTCAATATTACATGAATAGTCCCTCCATCAGGCGCCATCAATAAATTTTCGTTTAAAGTCCCTCACGTGTATAACATGTAAGGGTATACTATTTCATTTATGCATCTTATTCCTTTGCTACAAATTTGTAGCCTATTTATAACTTTTTATATATACAGAGTCGACCTTAACATTTAGAAAACCAAGAAAGCTATTTCTTCCTTTTTTAACCTTCCGTGCACAAGAACCAGATGCTAAAAACCTTATCCTTTTACTCTATCTTTTATGCATGGCAGTAAAACCCTAATATTTGATTATCAAATGTGAATGCTTCCGAAAATGTAAAGTGCTTATGGTGGATCATCGTCAAATTTTGATGTGAAAGAAGTTTTTAGTAATTCATGATTTTTTTTGTTTACCCTATTATTTATACATATAGAAAACATGAGGATGTTGTCTTAATCTTTTTTCATTTGACAAATAAAGGTGTGTTTTTTAATATGTTCACAACGAAGATCCACCATGGGGCAAGTTCAATCAACCACCAGGATGTATATATATGAAGGTTAAAATACTTATGTTGAATAAGTCGATAATGAAGAGTTTTTAATCCATGAGTTAAATAATATGAGTAAAGAACTAGGGTATACTTTTTCTAAAAGGAAAATCTATCTACTACTACTATATAGCCCCTAATTCAAATTTAGATTTTGAGTTTCAAGATTTAGCTAACGATAGTTGCTGATTTTGCCAATATCGTTTTTGGATCCACAGATTCAGTGGGGGTTGCTGATTTTGCCAAGTTAATGGTTAGTCGATTCCAAATGAGCATGAATTGTAAATTAAGTTTCTTCTGCGGACTCCAAATCAAGCAAACCAACATAGGGATATTTATTCATCAGGAGAAGTACATTTTCGAACTTCTTAAAAAGTATACAATGGGCACATGTATTGGATGAGGTGTCTATGCCCATAACTATAACTAGGATGTACTTGTCCTGATAGTAGCATGGTCCTTTTGGGTTGCCTTCACTAATGCAATTTGATAAGATGGACTTTTGAGAATAAGGCTTTATGTGATTTATTAATATATTATAAGTGTAACATATTAATTGAGAAATCATATTACTTAATTAGTATTGATCAAGAATTAATTTGGAATTAATTTACTGATCAAAAGAGACTAATTAAATATATGAGGATAGATTAAGTAAATCAATGATTCTTATAGTGTGGGCCACTGATCCATGATGAATTAGGATGGGCTAAACCAATATGATAATCCAAGGAGGTTTAACCCATGGAGCCTAAGTAATATGAAAAGTTATAGCGCATTAGGGTTTGCATGGATGTAACCCTAGCCTTTGGAACACTATAAAAGCACACCCTTAGAGCTAAAAATGGTTGCCCCATTCATTCTAAGAGAGTGATAATCGATTTTGAGCTAACTAGCCTATTCTCTCAAGCCTCCTCTTGCATTTGGTATTTGTGACACATTAGAGGCATCACACTTGAGGTGCTAAAGCATTCTAAGGCCAATAACTTCAAACTACAAAAGAGGTATTCATCAAACTATGAGTTTTATAATGTATATCCTCTATTGTATGCTAGTTAGGATGTATGCTTCGGAAAATTTGAAATTCATGTATAATTAGAGAAAACTTAGATCCAAAGCAGCTAGGGTTGCATTTGCACCATAGTAGTATTATAGTGCTTAAAACCCAACAGTTGTATCAGAGACAACGATTGTTTTCTATTATATTTGATGTTTGGTAATTTTCAAAGCTTAAAAAATCGATTTTCTGTCCTCTGTCTGATGAACTCGCCGAGTCCATGAACTGACTCGATGAGTCTACTCAGTAAAAGGGCAACTCAACGAGTCTAGTTTATGTACTCGTCGATTAGGGGTTGTTGTTTGCAAAATTTCGACTTTTTGGTCAGAATTGGTTTATGATCATTACCAAAAATGTTTTGTATTATAAAAAACGTATTTTCTTATTTGGTAATGACGATCCTTATCCAATTAAAGGACAACTGTCAAATTTTAAGATAATAAGATACTATTTGTATTATTTGATATGAATTGATTTGTTATGAGTTAGATTAGATCAATAGTGAAACTATATGATAATGTTGGTTAAAATTGATCTAAGTTGTTCTTGAAGTGAGTTTTTTGTAACTTGTCCTCAAGTTATATGAAGAGTCTCATTCATGAACATTAAAACTAATAAGTTTTCATAAGTTATGGAAACCAAAAGTTTTGAAGAGTTAAAAAACTTGCCCTCAAGTTTTGGAATTTGTAAAGTCTCACTAATGAAACATTTTAATTCCAAACCTTAGAATTTTAAAATTTTAAAATTCAACCCTTATACTATTATAAGGGGGTACAAGGTTACTGCCAATAAAATGGTGGTTTAATGGGTGTCCACTCTCACCCACCGCTTCCTTGACTGGTGGAGGGTCGTTAACCAAACATGTAGGATAAGCCATTAGTTCTCATTAAAAGTATAATGATAATTATAAAGTAACTAAACTTTTATTAAATTTATAATCTTAGTTACTTTAGGAAAAACGTGAAAATGGTGCTATTCCATGTTACATTTTGCGCCTTGTTAAGTCGTTGGTGGAGCGTGTGTGGTTAACCGGCACACTAATCTGGGACTGACAGTGTGTGGCAAAGGGTAACTTGATGTTAATCATAGATCAATAGAGCGTGTGTGGTTAACCGGCACATTGATTAGGTGATTTGTAACATTGAGAGTACCAAGCACATTTGCATGGTTATTCACACCCTTTTTGTGATCCTCGGCATCCCAATCACAAACATGAAGGACACAATCGAGATTTAAACATGCCATTGAAAAGTTCAATGAATCTCAGAGCATCTAGGAATTTTGATACAATTAAAACTGAATAATATATTTCATTTTTCATGGTGGAAATTGGTAAATCATCATTTACCTACCTTCAAATATTTTACAATTGGATTACAACATCCCTCTTCTGAATTGTAGAATATTTTGTTGGGTCCTAGCCTTAATATTTCATTTGGGTGTTATATTATGGATTCTCATCTAATCTAAACTTTGTTCTTTTCATATGTCTATCCCAAACAATGATTCAGGCTCCAACCCTTTTAGCTTATTCTCCCTCATGACCTTGGTTGGGAGAACTATGTTCGATGGGTCAAACTTTATCGATTGGATAAGAAACATTCGTATGACCCTTCGCTATGAGGACAAATAATATGTCCTAGATAAAGAGCTAAAGGAGGTTGATGAAAACACTGCTACTCCTGAAAAAATCGAGGAATATAGGGTTCACGAGAGGGACACGACAAAGTTGTCATGTATGATTGCTACCATGACTGCTGAGCTTCAAAAGTCATATGTGGACTTCTGGCCCTTCGAAATGCACCAAGACTTGATGGAAAGGTACCATCAAAGTGCTCGGCAGGAAAGGTATGAGATCATTGCCTCCATGATCATAACCAAAATGAAGGATGGAGAGTCCATCACGACCCACTTGCAAAAGATGCAGAGATATGTTGTAACATCTAGATTCCCAGGTATCCTATGTTAAGTAATTATATTGAATATATGAGAGGGACTCGTCGAGTAGGCACTCAGACTCGCTGAGTGGGATCGCGCATCTTTTGGTCTGATTTAATGAAGGACTCGATGAGTCCATAAGTGGACTTGGCGAGTCCATGTTGTTTAGTGAAACCCTAATTTCTCGGGTTTGGGACCTATTTAAGGACCCATATAGCCACCATTTGCGGCTACCAAACCCTTGACAGAAACCCTAATAGTGCTTGAGCGTTTGTGAGAGAAAAGAAGCCATTATTGGACCTTTTGTGTGTTTGTTTTGCAAGAAGAAGTTGATTCCAGCTTAGAAGAGGCCATGGAGGTTGCATATTTGTGGATTTCAAGCAGAGGGCATCATCTTTGAGGTAGCATCTTGACCCTCTTTCTATTTTGTTAAAGAATCCATGGATCTAAGGTTTCCTATGCCCTTTATTGGGTTGATTTGTTGGGAATATGGTCCCTTATCAAGTTTAGACTTCAGATCTGGACCCATAGTGGTCCAGAGAATGTTATCCATCTTGCTTTATGTTGGGTTATGGAGGAAATGGACTTAGAATGTTGTATTCGGGGCTAAATCATCAAGTAGTGTCATTTGGACGTTGCATGAATATCAAGTTCGAACCTTTATGTGTTTATTGAGCTTGGGAAGGTTAGATCTATGGATTAGAGGAACAAATATGACCTCAGAAGGTCATTTGAGTGTGAGCATGGAATGAAATCGCCGAGTCCATGAGCGACTCGACAAGTCGAGTCGGGGTTGCCCCGCGATTCGTGACAAGTGTAACCTATCGAGTGGAATGATGACTCGACGTGTCAAGAGAGGCCGAAAGGATTCAGAGAACCCGCATGGACTCGCCGAGTCACCCATGTGCACTCGACGAGTCGGGTCAAAGTTTGATCGTTGACTTTCGTTGACTTTAAGGTTCTGGTCAGGATTGATTTAGGAGAGTTCAGGGTAGGGTAGAATGGCCTTCTACCTAGTTTGTAGAGATGAGATCATGAGAGAATTCTGATCAGGATGCTATTTGAATAATAGGAGAAGGCTAGGTCGGGATGTTGAGCACGAGAATTTATCCGACTTCATTGAGGTGAGTCTTCTCACTCTCCTGTACCTGGAAGGGTACCTATGTGTGACCGGAAGGTCTTATATGCTATGAGATGTATGAGATGTATGTTGGTATGTGATATGTATGTGTTATGAATGTTATGTATGTTATGCACCGGAAGGTCAAGAGGTTATGGACCGAAAGGTCAAGAGGTTCGGACCGGAAGGTCGATACGGGTATGACCGGAAGGTCTACCGGGATTCGGGATGGAAGTCCCCTAAGACATATGGATTGGAAGATCCTGTAGAGTTGTGGCCTGGAAAGGCATATTTGTGGTATGTGGTATTTTGGGGAACTCACTAAGCATTTAAGCTTACAGTTGTTGTGTTATGTGTTTCAAGTACTAGCGAGGATCGCGGGAAGGCTCCGGCATGATCCGTACACACTCATAAAGATTATGTTTGAGATTCTGGGAATTGTTTTGTTATGATAATATTGAATACATTATGTTTTGATATTTTTTTTGATGATTAAAAGTATGAATTAAAAATGAAAAATTGTTTTGAAAATTTACGTCGTTACATATGTGGACCGCTTGTTGAAGTTAAATGTGAACTTCAATGAAGAGTTGGCTATTGACATTATCCTACATTCATTTGCTTCTTTTTATGATCAGTTCCGTATGACCTATCATATGAAAAAGGAGGAGGTCACTCTTAGCAAGCTTCAACGCCTTCTAAGAACTGCAGAAAGCAACTTGAAAGGTAAGTTGGTTGTTCCTACTCCTATAGCTGCTTGAAAGGTAAGTTGGTTGTTCCTACTCCTTAAGATCAAATCTTAATAGAAGGTCTAATTGAAGAACGTGATCTCAGATACGTCTATCCGAGGAAGAATATCAACAAAAAAGATTTTTTTTCGGGTCTTTGATAAGAATCTCGTTCCTTCAACCATTCTGGAAAAGCTCATAGTCAATGCTGCCAAAAGTGATGCTCCTGAGCCCATGAAGAAGAAATTCATTGATCACCTGAAATGGTATTTTGAAGTCCAAAGTTGGCTCCACGGTACTTACGTTTTCATATCTAAAGATGCCAACTTAGTTCACAGATTGCTAAGTTCACTTAGGGGGGATTGTTAATGCATAAGAAATGAACCTCTAGCAATCCAAATTAAATCCGAAGCTCCTTTTGATCCAAGATGAAGTGTGTTCGAAGTAAGTGTCTGTACAAGCATTTAATGCTTTTTGTCTTTTATTGATGTAACAGTTCTTAGGACTTTTTCAACATATCTTTTAATTGTCATATTTGTCAAACCTATTGTATTAACAACTCCTTAGATCGTACTTCGGTTTGTACCATGTTCCTCCTTTACTTTTTAAGGAGTGAATGTACCATGAATTAACCACCAATCACTATTCTGTTGACATCAATTCAAACTCTCTTGCAAGTCACTTTCTTTCATTTACATTCTACTTGTTCTAAATTTTCTTTACTTTGATTATACTCAAACTTACTTGATTTTTATACTTGAATACGTTGTTCAATATAATCTGCAAGTCTTGATTGGTATACATCTTAACTGGACCAACTAATTAGAAGCAGACACGATCTTAAATATTAACACATGGTTTGAGTTTTCAAGCCCTTTCTGCGCATTGATTCATGTTCTCATAGTAATTCATATATGTATGGGATCCATAACAACCTTTTTCTTAATTGACATGTTTGATCCCATATATGCCTTGGATCTATTTTGCTTAGGTGTCCTTAATCACAAAAGATTTTTGATCAAGTCATCGAATTGGAGAAACTTGTGTAATAAACCTATAACTAGTTATAAAAATCATGAATACACCTCGACACCAAAATATAATACAGGTGGTTAGGTGCCTTTTATCCCACAAGCATTATGTAAATGATGTGTGAAAGTTCCTATAACTGGATGGCATAGACTTGTGTTTTGAAATGGATTTTAATGCTTTAAAATTCTAGTTAAATACAAGTAATTACACTACAAGAAAAATAACCTTCAACCACAATTTTTCGAGCCTTAAAAATGTGACCATACCTGTATAGTCACACTTTGTTATTTTTCATCGAAAGTATCACCGTAGGTCATGACACCCAATACATCTTATGGTTACATTAAAATTCAACATTTAAAAATGTAACAATAGCATAAAAAGTGTGGCTATTTTGTACGAATTTAATCAAGTATTTTATCAAATATGTAGCCGTAAATATTACTTAGATACACATTTAAATTAATTAAGTGGTGTTAGGTGACCGTATGACGACATGAATGTGTTGTTAGTGTGGCGTTTGTTATTATTTTGTGACACATAAACTTTTTAAGTATGCCTATAACATATCTTTTAGTCACATATAAAAGTAATTTAAAGTGAGACAAATTTATTTTTAAGCATGGTTAGTTTACATTTGTTGTGATTGTTGATTAACTTTTAGTTACGTTAATTTTATGTTAAATCGTGACATACGATATCATTTAGTCGCAATAAGAAAACTCAGGAAGGAAAAAATGTGACCACTGTTTGGTATTGATGATACATAATTGTTAAAACCATTGCTTAATAGTATGTATAGCAACTCATTTTTTTCTATTTGTTGTGGTTATTTATTAACATTCATTTATGTTCAACCGTGACATGATATCATTTAGTCACATAAAGATAACTCATAAAAAATATGTGATAATTTTTTGCTTTTGGTGATACATAATTGTTAAAACCATCGTTGTATATTACTTATAGAAACATATTTTTTTACAAATGATGTGGCTATTTGTTACCCTATAGTTACATTCATTTACGGCAAAGCAAGACATATCATATCATTTAGTTATATAAACAAAACTCATAATTGTTAAAACCATCATATTTTTTGTAATTGTTGTGGCTATTTGTTACCCGTTACCCACATTTAATTTTGTAATCACTATCCTATTTACCATTTGGTCACATTATTAATGGTGGATGACAATATTAAAATGTTGTGAATAGATATTTTAGTAGTAAACAAGAATACTAGAAAATAATATTAATCATTAATCCAAGTTAAATAGTATACAAAAATGTTGTAATCAAAATATATCTACCATGTATGCAAACAAAAATGAAATATAAGTTATAAAGTAAAAAGATCATGTTACTGTTTTATCTTATTAAGACCGCGCCTTGTTTTCTTCTTGAAGCATCATGAAATTTGGTTTGTGCTTTATTGATTTTTCTTGAAACTTCTCCTGACTACCATTCTTACACTTTTGAATATTACCATTCTTAGAATTTTGAAGATTAAATTCTAAGTTGAAGTTGTATCTGGTACCTATGTGTTGCTATTTCCTGTGTCTTGCCCATAAATAAGAAGTCTGATAGTAACTAAATCTTAACTATTGAGAGTTTCCCGTTTACTTAATAGGAATGTATGATTGTTTCTTTACGAGGTCAATCTATATTTGTGTAAAAATGTTTTTTTACCAATATTTTTTTTTTTTTGATAATACTATTTCTTCTACACACCCAGAATCCAAAAATCTCTTTTTCCTTTTCATTCTACATCTAAATTTCTAAATTTTGCATGAATACCAAAAGATACTATAAATGAAGAGTATCAAAATCACTCTCTTACATATAAAACTATCATAAATACAAACATGTTCTGTGTGCCAAGAACAAGAAAAATTTATAAATGATTTTTAACTAGCTTCTATGTATTTTTAAATTCTCAAAGACATTCTAATACACATTTTGAGTGTTTCATCAAAGTTGCAATTCGAATTGAATTTAGCATACAAATTTCTATATTTTTTTTGTTAAAAGAGAAATTTTTAAAAATTAAAACATACACATTTCTTACTATGAGATTCCACAACCCATAATTCTACCATATTATGCTATTTTGATGCTTTAACTATTTGACACTGTCTTAAATTTGTAAAATTGAGAAAATTGAGAAAATTTTCAATGCATTTACCATTCAAGTTAGAACTGATTTCAAAAGAAAAAAAAAAAGTATCGTTTTTTCGTGAATTAGATAAGCACGATAAATTGATTATTGAACAAAAAACAGAGCATATGTTCTAAATTATACTTATTAATAAAATCACTCTGAGAAAAAATGATCTAGTTAGTTGAATCTAACCTGATTGTATAAGAGATCGTCGATTCTAGGAGGAACTAAATGATTCAATCGATTTGGTGATCTGTTTCGTTGCATCTAGTATGCCTCTTTTTCTATGCTATGCAACAAAGAAAATGAAATTCACCGCCGGTATAAGAGTTTAACTCCAGCCCAGCCTAACATCACATCTAGATTAACCCAACTCATTTCATTTATATTTTAAAGAATTTACCCTTAATGAATACGAGTGGACAAGAATTGTCTTCTCAGTCCTTACCGATTTTCAAGTTTTCACAGAATTTGGAATATATATATATATATATATATATATATATATATATATATATATATATATATATATATATATATATATATATATATATATATATATATATATATATATATATATATATAATTTCCGGATAATACAAGGACTCCTTTCATAAAGTGTTGATAAGGAAAGTTTCTATCCATACAAGTAGGTATTAGAATAGAATATAAAGTTTGTGTTTAACAAGCTATATGTATACGTGAGGTATATATAGAGGTTACGATATCGAGTTATGATATCATCACAACAAGTAGAGGGTCGTATCAAAGTTTGAGTGATTTCTTTGAATATAACAAGTTAATTTCCTTAATGTCTTGTATGTTTCTATTTCAATTATATTTGTTAATTGGTATCAGATCCATAAAAACACCGTCATATCAGACATTGCAAGCGGTAGCGGAAGAAAAGATGGCTCATCAACTTTGCTTCATGTACCGATGTTGACTTTTGCAAACTACACAATATGTTAAATCCTAATGAAGGTGATGCTTAGTGTGCATCAGGTTTGGGATACGATTGATCCAGGATCAACCAACATAAAGAATAACAACATTGCTATTGCAGTTCTTTTCCATTCGATTCTCCAAGATCTCATCTTGCAAGTAGACATGATTAACACGGTAAAAGAAATATAGACTGCAAGAAAGACTCGCCATCTTGGTGCTAATAGGGTACGAGAAGCATGCTTGCAAACTCTCGTTATTGAGTTTGACAACTTGAAGATAAAGGAGACAAGTTCTATAAATGATTTTGCTAGAAACCTATCAGTTATTGCGTCAAAATGATCCTCCCTTGGTGAAAACATCCCTGAAAGAAAACAAATGAAGAAATTCCTCACAAGCTTACCAAGAAAGTTTTTCCATATTTTTGACTCAATAGAACAAGTTCTTGATCTTAAAACTATTGGATATGAAGATGTGGTGGGCGTTTGAAGGCTTACAAGGAATGGATTCATGCAAATGAACCCGCAATCGATCAAGGTATGGTATTAATATTGTTGTAAAAATCCCGACTAGGTCCCGATTAATCTCTGATTAATCCCTAGGCGCTACTCAACATATTAGAGGGCGCCTAGCAATTAATCCATACATACATAATGAGTGAAAAAATATAAAATGATGAAATTTTTACATTTTGAAAAAGTTTTATCTCAATAGAAACTATTTGAAGCATGATTAGTGTTTAATTAATCATATTAACCTATTTTGTTATGTTATTAGTGGTATTTATGAACTTTGGTATGATATGAGTCATATTTAATTTTTTAAAATTCCGCAAATTAGCAATTAATGGTCCCCGATTAATCTCCGCCTAGCCGATTAATCACTTAACCCCAGTCCACCGACTAGCTAATGTCGAGCGTTTTTTACAACCTTGGATATTACTCAACAACATAGCTTCCAAGAAAGGAGGACGAGGCGGATGCGAATGAGGATGTAGAGGAAGATGCCACTCTCAAAATCAACGTAGATCTATGCCTTCTTTGAATGAAAAAACCAATAAACCTAAAACAAAGAAAAAAGATGGATCAAGAGTTCAATGTTATAGGCGTGACAAATTTGGCCATTTTGCGTCGCAGTGCCTGGAACGAAAGGCAAAATAGGAAGAAGCTAACATGGATGAAGTTGACGATCATGACCCACATCTTCTTATGTTAAAAAAAACCTTCACGAAACAGTGTTTTATACAAGGAGAAAGTGATACCTAGAAAATATAACACAGGTAAGGATGAGAATGACATATGGTACTTATACAATGGTACTAGTAACCACATAACAGGTAACCTCTCGTTCTTCATTGAAATCAACAGGCATATTGGGGGACAGGTCAAATTTGGAGTAATCGTTTGTCGAAATACAAGGAAAAGGATCCATTCTCCTTGATGGCAATGGTGGAGCTCAAAAGCTCTTGATTGAAATATACTACATACCTGATCTCAAAGCCAATATTATTAATTTGGGACAAGCAACATAAATTGGTTGTCTCAATGAAAGGAGATCAACTACTACTTTATAACAGCCACAAAACCCTCGTATTCAAGGTAAGACACTCAGAAAATGTGATATACAAGACAAGAATCACAATTAGAGGACCTATTTGTTTACATGGCCGTCTAGGATAGAGAAATTGGTTGTGCTATGCACGGCTAGGTCATGCTAACTTTGAAAAAATTTCAAATATGTCAAAAAAGGATTTGGTTATTGGCTTAGCACCCATTATAGGGAATAATCAACTATGTGAGTCATGCAGAGTAGGAAAACATAGTTGAAAAACTTTCCCTAAAAACTCCAAATTTTGAGCAAAAGAAGCCTTGGAACTCATTCATGGAGATTTATGTGGACCTATCTCGCCATCTACCGTTACTAGAAATAGGTACGTTTTTGTCTTAATTAAGGAGTACTCATGATTTATGTAGTGTTATCTTATGAAAGGAAAAAGTGAAGCATTAACCTGTTTCAAGAAGTTCAAGATAACAGTTGAAAAACAAACCAGCAACTCAATGAAAGTGTTTCGAATAGTTAGAGATGGTGAGTTTACATCACAACACTTCAACACTCTTTACAAAGATCTTGGGATGATAAGACATCTTATAACTCCATATATGCCACAGCAGAACGATGTAATGGAAAGACTGAATCGTACTGTTATCGATATTACATGAAGAATGTTGAAAGCAAAACAAGTTCCTAACCTTCTTTGAGGAGAAGTAAGAAATCATGCAACCTATATAATAAATCAAATTCTAATAAAAGAAGTAAAGGAGGAAACACCATATCAGTTATACTACAAGCAAAAACCTAATATTAAGCATATTCGAGTATTCAGATGTGTGGCCTATGCAAAAACAGTTGGAACAAAGTTAAGAAAGCTTGATGATCACTCAAGAAAAACAATACATCTTAGATTAGAACGACGAATGAAGGCATGTCGTTTGTATGATACATTTTGTCACAAAATCATTATATCTCGTGACGTGATTTTTGATGAAAACACAAATTGGGATGAAAATTCCCTACAAAATTCTAACTCAATAAATAAACTAGGAATGTTTTAGGTTCATTGGTCAAGGATTATAGATACCGGAGAATGATCTATAGCTGACGGGTCAAATCATGTTAATGGTGAGAAAAAAATGGAGAAAATAGAGAAACTGAGTTGGAAGATGAACAACCAAACAACCCCAATGAAGATCACGAAAGACCATGAAGATCCTCCCTTGCGAATTGGTGGTTGTCGAGGCCAACAAAATAGATACCCAACAAACTGGGGGTTTGGGTCTTTTAAAATACTTGAGATAAACTTGAATTAAACTAATCACAATTTCAATAAAATCAATAGTTTGATGTAAAATCAATGAAGGAAGGATGGTTGACTTAAGGTTTCCTCACGTTGACTTTTGAGGAACATATCATTAGAATCCAACGATGCAATACTTGTTTTAAATCCTTAAATTGGCTATAGTAACCAAAGAATATTGAGATTACCTAGACTTTTCTTAGTTATTAAAATGGTTAGAGAAGCTCATAACAATTTCCTTAGTCAAAGCCACAATCTCCATTAAGCATGTGATTAGTCAAAGTCAACTAGCATTAATAACCAAAAAGTCACCAAATCTAAGAGGAGTCAACTGCTTTGACTACCATATTGGAGAAAATGTTTTTATGATTGTGTGAACCAAAACTACACAAGAATCATTTTTTGCTTGCTAATTTGAGGATCCTTTACTTAATCAAGAAATTAGCTAACTAATTACAACAAACACATTTAAACTCATGAATAAAGACATACAAGTAGTGATAAGATGTTTAAACAAAAAATATTCTAATAAAGATTTAAGAACAAGTTCATGGAGTCTTCAACATTCAACAACTAGTCAAAGGATTTCACCAAATTCACCCAAATTTGGTTTAGCCTAACATGGCTAAACACAAGAAAACAAAGTTAGAAGATATTGTACCAAACATTCAACACGATTAAGAGAAAAAAATGATGAAGCTATGGAGGGTTCTTGGCCTTCAAAGTGCTCCAAAATCTGCAGAGGATTTTTGTATTTTCGAATGTGTAAGAGTGTGCAAAATATGCACACCAACCTTCCCCATATATCCTTCTAAATGAAATTCTGAAACTGCCCATGCTGAGTCATGCGTGGTCGCGCTGGGTTGTGTGGGTGGTACCAGATTGTGGCTTCTTTGAGTATTGGGCCTCCACAGCCTAGCCTACTTCGCCTAGTTCGAATCCAAACAGCTCCTAGTCCATTTTTCTTCAAGTTTCCTTCATTTTAAGCCCAATTCGGCTTTTCCAAATGATCCATAGCTTTCGTAATCGCCCGACCATCGGTCTGCACGCTTGAATATTCTCCTGCATCTTGCAAATTTAAAGTTTATTTCTTCCAAGCCATTAATTAATAAGAAAGCCCACTCTAAGCATCAAATCCATTATTATAAAACCCAAGAGCCTTGACATCGTCTAAGTCCAATCGCTTCCCAAAGATCTCGCTCCGCTACTCTCCTTAAAATCTGCAATTAAGCTCACGAAACTAGAAAGTACCCGAAATGGTCATAAAATAACAAAAAGGAAAATATGCATGGAAATTAACTAAATTATGGATGAAATATGCTAAAATAAACTATAAAAAGAAGTAAATAAAATGAAACTATCAAATCACCCCAAGCTTAAACCTTGCTTGTCCTCAAGTAAGACAAGACTAAAATGAAAAGATTGGATAAAACCGTAGAACCTAATCACATTTACTCAACATTGTCATAATTAATCTTGTTATCTCATGACTTTTTCATCCGATGACAATGGAACCATAAACCACAGCTAAGACAACTCCTCTAGGTGAGTAAGGAGGAACGGTCAGTCGCAGCCTCAATGGAACATGCATATAATGAAGAACATTTGTAGTAGGGAGAAAGCATCTGGACGGGCTCGTGTGGAGCTCTTCTTTAAGTGCACACTCTTATCACGAAAGTTGCGTGATCTCATCTTTTCCGACCACTCTCAAGTGTGATTGGGTTCCATCGCTCGGGCACCATTGTAGGATTCAGTTCACTTAGTATTCGCCCAAACATCTTGTAGTGTCCGACTCGATAGTCTCTCTAACATCACCAATTTGCAAAAAACAACTTGATCTATATACAACAAAACATTCCTAAACAAATAATTAAGTGTAAAACGTTGGGTCACCAAAATGTAGGAAAATTTTGTTTAATAATTGAACCGGTCACCCATCTAAGATAATTGGGGCTTGGAAAATGCTTTAGCTTCTCTCTTTTTTTTTTTTTGAGATGTTAGTGAAACATATACTTGAAGGTAGTGCACTAACATATTGAAAATTTTTCAAGAAATTTTTTGCCCCGAAATTTAGTTCCCAAAAATATGTAAGTGGAACCGAAGGGAATAATAATAATAATAATCTGAATTTTCTAAGTGTGAAAATGACCATGTGAAGAGCATAAAGATGTAAGCTCCTTTCCAAACATGTGATTTTCCAAATATAATGAAAATGTCCAACAGTGGACTAAAGGACTCTCTAAAATCCTAAGAAAATCAAAAATAATATATATATATATATATATATATATATATATATATATATATATATATATATATATATATATATATATATATATATAGAGAGAGAGAGAGAGAGAGAGAGAGAGCTAGGTTCAGGTGTTTAAAGTATTTATTGTGTTATTGTATACATAAATGTGGGCCAATCAAAATTTAAAATATAAATAAATAATTAAATAAATAGGGGTAATTAGGTAATTTTATAAACAACTTCCCCAAATACTTTCCTATAATTATGATAGTTGATTTTAACCTAATTTATCCCCTTTTAATTACCACCGATGTCACTTTGAAAACCCCCCCGTAGGCTTCGATCAAAAGTTTCAGCCACCACGATCTAAAGTTTGGATCTTGACTGAACACCAGCTATTATTCCCTTCATCTCTTCTCCATCTTCAAAAAAATACCAAGCCATTATCGCCTCTACATGTTGTTCTGCAATTTTGATTTAAGACTAACGATACACACAAACCCACACATAGTTAGGGATCGAATGAAGAAAGAATGGGAAAGAAAGTCCGATTTCTTGATTTCTGATTTCATGGGCGTTGACACATGTATTTGTACATCGATGAAGGTGAGAAGGAAAGCACGAAGCGACTGCAAGGTCCAATGGATGTCGATCGATTGCAGGATAAGGAAGCGTCTATGGGGTCGACGAGACTTAAGCAACGAAGGGAAGAAGCCACGAGCTTTTGTTCCCTCTTGTCTGACTGTGAGGTGAGAAGACGAGGAGGTCAGAAGAAGGTTTGGGAGGAGGGAGGCATAAGAGATGGTTGATGGGGAAGGAAGGGAAATGTGTGAGAGAAAAGGGTTTGTTGCTCGTCGATGGTGGAAAGAGGTGAGCGGATGAGGGCTTCTCCGACAGCCTCCATGTCGCTTCTGATTTTTCTTCTTCTTTTTTTTTGACATGAATCAATGGAAGGCAAGGTGCTTGGTTTCACTATTTGACAGGTGGAGAGGCAATCACTAGAGGTGATAAGGGATGTCCATGTGGTGATCGACAGGAACATGTGAGGGAATAAATCACGAGGCTACTGCCTCCTTGTTCAGTTAGAGAAAACAACACCACCAATGAGGAGTTTTTAGCATCAATTAATGAAGGAACAAAGGATCAACGAAAATGATCCTCAAGAAGGAGAGATGCGGCTTCTCTGTCTTCACCGAGAGAAAGATGGGTGAGGGGAGGTCTTTCATTGCACATTTAACTTGGAATTATATATAAAATCTGATTGCCTCAGATTCGATTTGATTTTGACATGATTTTTAGTGTACAATTTAGGATTTCTTTTGATTTTAACTTGATTTTTGGCTGCATTTTATGAATTGATTCATATTTCAGTTTATGTTTTTTTTATTTAACACTTCATTTACGTTGACAGTGTAGGATCTTGACAAGGTTGAATTCTGAAAAGGTATCAACTATGTTTATGTAGATGATTCAATGGATGATATTGGTGAGATTCCAATTATATTGGAATGGAATCACGAATTCTAATTATGTTGGAATTGAATCACGAATTCCAATTCAGTTGGAATCACAAAAGTTGATGCTTGAAGAATGGACCATAAAAGTGAAAGTGATTCTAAGCAACATTATTCTTTTAGAATGTTTTAGTCGTCGTTAGATTTTGATGTTTTCTTTCCCGTTTTGAAAGTTTTTGTAGTTTTATTCTTTAAAAATAAATGTAATTCTTAACAATTGTTAACCGTATTCTCTAAGAAATAATGTATTTTTTGTTTTTATTCTTCAATTGATTGTTCAAGAATTTGTTATTCTACAAGTAGTTTTTAAATTCATGATCAAGAAATAGGTTCAAGAATATTTTTATTATTTTTGGTTCAAGAATTTTTTTTATTTTTTAATATACTCATAAACATATTCTGTCAGAATGTCCGAATTAAAAGAATTATAGTTTGTAAAATCGGAATTTAAAAATTAATAGAATCTATGATCCTTTAAGAATGCAATTTTCCTTTATTAAATCTATATTACTTGACTAAATTACCCTTGTAATTAATTAAGATGATATTTTTCATTCATATTTAATTCAATAATATATATTAATCACTTTCTTAAAATAAGTAAAATTGATTGGCCCATATGTATGCATACAATAACACAATAATTACTTTGAATAGAATAACCTAAGCCTATATATATATATATATATATATATATATATATATATATATATATATATATAGTGATGTAAAGAGACCGGATTTGGATTCTACTCGGGGACAAGCACCAGTGCTTCATCCTAACGGTTCAAACATGATCAAGTGTGATCCTCTCGGCGGTATGGAACGCAAGGATAAAAACATCCATTGTTATAGTTAATCCTACAGTTGTTAGTATTGCATGAATAATTCTTCATGAGAACTACTTGGCCAAGATCACTTACCCCTTTAAGCTCCAGCAGTTGATCCCAAGTATGAAGTCCCAAACTACAGCCAAATGGTTCCAGTTCGATGGATGAGATAACAACAAGATCATTGACCAATAATGATACAATAACTATGAACTTGTTCCATGGCATCCAAGAGGGTGAGAATAAACAGACCACAATACTACATGAATGCTAATGCCCTAAGCTAAATGTTATGCAAAAATTAAAAAGGAAGAAAAGAAGAAACTAAAATCTTTTTGGAATTTTATAAAATAAAATTAAAAAATAAATGAAAATTAGCTTAAAACTAAAATGTTATGCAACCTTATTAAAAAAAATGCATGAAAAAGTCAAAGGAAATACCCCACCCCAAGCTTAAGAACAAGCATTGTCCTCAATGCTTAAGGAAACACCCCAAGCTTAAGAACAAGCATTGTTTGAGACGGTAGTGGTAGTCCCACATGTCCTAGACCTGGCGGGAAGTGGATGGAAAGGGATGCTCTAGTCTACCAACGCGATTCGCCACATACTGAATGGCCCGGGTTTTCTCCTGTGTCTAAGTGTCGATGCCATAAACAGTGGAGAACATCGTGGCGAACTGGTCAAAGAATATAGGGGGAAATATGTTGGGAGCTTGTGTCCCCCCTAATGTTGCGGATGATACTGATGTTGCTCAAAAAGTTGTGGAGGAGCCTGAAAGTGGTCATGTTGATACATCAGTTGTTGCATTGAAGGTTGGTCAAAATGGTCCTTCGCCTTGGGGATCTCGTTAGCATCCTCTTTGTCCTTTTCCTCATCCTTAGAGTCGGCTAGCACACCCGCTGGGGTCAACTGATCAGGAGGAAGCCAAGTGTCGGGGTCATCCGGTGAGAATGAATCACCAACCCAGTTGGGGAGGATGAAACCGGATGCTTGTCATCATCAAGCTAGTTGTATGAGTCATTCCCCAACTAACCAACATATATGCTCGCTCAAGAGTGAGAAAATCTAGTATAAAGTTGGGTTGGTAGTGGTCAATGGGCATGTAATCGGGGTCGGGGTTGTCTAGGCCAATGGCTCGACCTATGATGGTAATAAGCCCCCCGATATGGATTTCTCCGATGGTGCGTTGACGAACAGCCTCACATTTATAGAGGAATAATGTGGACAAAACAAGTTATTCCCAATGTCTCATGTAGGCTAGGAAGAAGAGCTCGCATCTATTAATTTTACCGGGTTCAAGGCAACTGAAAATGTTGGTGGTGAGGACGCGGTGTGCAATGTGACGAAAATGATGAACTATGTGTTTGGCCCTCTAGTAGCTCGGATTGAACGTATCGAGACCGATTATTTTCGACCAAAACTCCATGTTGGGGCAACGCAGGAAGCTGACATACTATTGAGAACAGATGGTTGTGTCGTTTGTGTGATTTACTCCCATGATAGAGTTCAATCGTCCATATGAAAGCCGATGACTTTGACCTATAGTTGGAAGGTAATAATCTCGGATTCATCATTAGTGGAAAAAGTGGACAGGAATTCTAGTGTGGGATCTTCATAGGTCCTATCACAGAGGTTAAGAAAATCATCCCAAGCCATACCACGTAACATAGATTCCACACCGATATGTACCCCAACCTTATGCATTGACTCTTTGTGGTAAAAATTTGTGGCCCAGATTGAACGTCCATGGAGGTTGGGCTGATATTTTTTGTTTCCGCCTTTGTAAGGGAAGGACCGCTTCCCTCATTTCCATTTTTCTTCCATTTTCCAGTGGCTTTTTGTGAAGTACCGGCGGCATCCTGTTACGGATTAGGATCAGTGGATGATCCATGAGTGTGTGCCTGAGTTGTTGTTCTGCCTATTGTCAAGATCTACAATATCAAAAACAATTCACCTAAGTAATCCCTCTTCTCACCGCTCTCAAAATTAATATAACTATAATTAAACCGAACACAAAAATTCCAATAAACAACTGCACCCAACTTTTGACAATTCAAAATGGTTTCAAACAACACTAATCGGTTCCATTTGACAAATCCGGCAGCATTTCTAGTGAAAATGAACAAATCCCAACAAAAGTTTAAACACTTTTAAGCAAATTCCCAAGCAAATTAACCAATTTTAACCATTCTCAAACCAATTCTTATAAATAAAACGGGAAATAACTAACGATCCTAGGCAATTGCCAAAGCATAATTGGTTGCCATTATAGTAATGAAAGCCAAGGAAAGAAGATACCCAACTCACTCGTTTTTGTCCCAAAAATCGAACTTGAACCTGAAATTCGCTACTGTACACCCCAAGCTTTGTGATTGTTCATGGGCGCCAAAATGCAATGCTTGTTCAATAAATCAATATTTATAACTTGATTTTTGCAAAACTCTGGTGGCGGCTCGTGGTGGCTCTAAATTTTTGGCGAAATTGTTAGTGAGATTTTGAGGTTTTGTTCAGTGGGATGTATAGAGCTTGTAAAAAGGAACACTTTGATGTTGTCAGAATTGTGAGAGGTGGCCGGAGTTGGCCGGAAAGTGGTGAGATGGTGGTGGTGGCGCCCATAATTCCGAAGGAAGATCATAATAAATTTTGGGTGGGGTTTGTAGAGGATGAAAAATGGTGAAGAATGGCGGTGGTCCTGGTAGAACTTCGGGAAATCGAATTTTTGTGAGAAGTGGGTGTTTGTGTTGTTAAGAGTTTGAGAGAGAATGGTGGAGTTTGTGTAGGGTTGAATGAAGAAGATGAGTGGCTAAAGTGTTTAATCCATGGTCAAGTTCGGTCAACACAAGTCAATGTTAGTCAACTCATTAAACCACCTGGTCAACGGAAGTCAAAGCTTGTCAACAAAATTAGCCTTTGGTCGTCAATATTTGCACGGGTCGTGCATGGAGGGCACACAGTCGCGTGCATGTTGCAGTTAAAATTACAATCACAACTTGTTCTAATCGATCATATGTATCCGCGTAAGTCACTCGCGTTAAGGCAAGCGGCCGCGCAGGGTGGTCGCGTAGGTGGGGCGTGCAGGGCCACGCAGGCGCGTGTTGTTCACAGTCTTTGGTTTCATTTCACTTCAACTTCTTGGGATTCTTGGCTTGCATTTGAAGGCTTAAACACTTGGAAAACTTATTTTCTTCAGAGAGAACTTCAAAATAAACGTTAAAACATCTTCAACACTCCTTTATTTGAATTCATAGTCATGAAAGACAATGCTTTCCAAAAATGACCTTCTTTAATGTCTTTGGCGAGACGTCCTCTTTGCTTGCTTCAACACCTCGAGACATCCAAATGGATGATTTCAAGAGCATTTTCATTGAAACCTTCATAGAATGGCTTCAAATGGTGCCCATTGACTTTGAAAATTTGTCTCATCTCTTCACTTTGGATTTCTACTACTCCATGGTCAAAAGTTTTTATGACAAAAAAAGGACATATGCACCTTGACCTTAACTTGCCCGGAAATAACTTCAATCGTGAATGGTAAAGCAAAACCCTATGTCCCGGTTCGAAATGCTTCCGGGCGATGGACTTGTCATGAAAAAACTTCGTTTTCTCCTTGTAAATTCTTGAATTTTCATAAGAGTTATTCTCAATTCTTCTAAATCTTGAAGTTGAAGCTTCCTATGTCTTCCAGCTTCAACAATATTGAAATTGAATTGCTCGAACGCCCAAAATGCACGATGCTCTAATTCCACAGGAAGATGACATGGCTTTCCAAAGACCAACCTAAATGGAGACATGCCTATCGTGGTATTGTAAGCGGTCCGGTAGGCCCACAAGGCATCATCAAGCCTCAAACTCCAATCCTTCCTTTTCGGGTTCACTGTTTTCTTAAGGATATACTTCACTTCATGATTTGAAACCCCAGCTTGATCGTTTATTTGGGGGTGGTAAGCGGTAGAGACACGGTGGGTCATGTTGTACTTTCTCAATAAAGCCCCCATAATTTGGTTGCAAAAATGTGTCCCTCTATCACTAATCAATGCCCTAGGCACACCAAATAACACAAAAATATTAGATTTTAAAAACTCGATTACCGTTTTGGCATCATCCAATCTTGTGGCCTTGGCTTCAACCTATTTTGAGACATAGTCAACCGCGAGTAAAATGTAAACATTGCCATATGAAACGGGAAATAGGCCCATAAAATCAATCCCCTATACGTCAAAAACTTCACAAACAAGGATTGGATGTTGTGGCGTTTTATTTTTTTTGTGAAATGTTCAACGTCCTTTGACACCATTCACAACTTTTTCAAAACAAATAACAATCGTGTGACATGGTTGGCCAAAATAATCCACACTCAAGAACTTTTCTCAAAGTTTGGTTAGGTCTGACGTGTCCCCCACAAGAAAATTCATGACAAAATTGTAAAATGAATTGATGCTCTTATTGGGGTACACATCGTCTTATAATTTGATCGGGACAATGTTTCCACAAATAAGGTTCATCCTACACGTAATATTTTGCATCATTTTTCAATTTGTCTTTTTGAGCACGTGAAAATGTGTCGGGATACCTTTTCGTGACCAAAAAGTTAACGATATCGGCATAAAAAGGAGTAGATTGAGTAAGGGAAAAGAGATGCTCATCCGAAAACTCGTCCCGTAACGGGAGAGAAGTTTCGTTTGAAGTGATCCGGCTTAGGTGGTCGGCAACAAGATTTTCGCATCCGCTCTTGTCCCGAATCTCCAAATCAAATTCGCGCAATAATAAGATCCACCGGATGAGTCTTGGTTGTATCTTTCTTTGTCGTCAAGTACTTGGGAGCCACATGATCCGAATACACTATGACTTTGGTGTCGAGTAGATATTGCCTAAATTTATCCGAAGCAAACACTATGGCCAACAACTCCTTTTCCATGGTAGAGTTGTGGCTTTGAGCATTGTCTAGTGTTCTCGATGCATAGTAGATCACAAGGGAGGCTCTTCCATTCTTTTAACCCAAAACGGTGCCAACAACATATTCCCTTGCATCACACATAATCTCAAATGGGAGATCCCAATTTGGTGCTTGTATGATGGGGGTGGATGTAAGAAACTCCTTGAGCTTGTCAAAAGCTTCTTTGAACGCCTCATTGAACTCAAAGTCAACATCCTTTTGCAAGAGTTGGCAAATTGGTCTTGTTATCTTCAAAAAATCATTGATGAATCTCAGGTAGAAATTAACCTGCATGGCCCAAAAAAGAACGAACTTCCCGAACACAAGTGGGGTAAGGTACGTTTTGAATAACATAAATTTTTTCCTTATCTACCTCGATTCCTTTCTGAGACACAACGTGGCCCAAAATAAGACCTTGACTCACCATAAAATGACATTTCTCAAAATTTAAAACCAAATTTCTTTCAATGCATCTTTTCAAAATTTTGGTGAGATTGGTCAAACATTCTTGAAAAGAGTATCCATATACCGTAAAGTCATCCATAAAAACTTCAATTATCTTTTCAGCATACTCCGAGAAAATACTAACCATACAACATTGGAAAGTGGCCGGTACATTACACAATCCAAATGACATTCTCCAGCATGAAAAAGTGTCAAATGGATATCTGAAGATTGTCTCTTCTTGGTTTTCTGGTGCCACTGGGATTTGGTGAAAACCAGAATACCCGTCTAGACAACAAGAGTGAGATTTCCCTTCTAACATTTGATCAATGAAAGATAATGGAAAATTATCTTTTCTTATGCTTGAATTAAGTTTGCAGTAGTCAATTCATACTCTCTACCCGTTTTGAATGTGGGTGGGGACCATCACACCTTTGTTATTCTCGACCACCGTGATTCCCATCTTCTTCAGTACCACTTGCACTGGGCTCACCCACTTTCTATCTGAGATTGGATAGATGATCCCCGCATCAAGGAACTTCAATATCTCTTTCTTGACCACTTCCATCATTGACGGATGCAACCTTCTTTGCACGTCCTAGCTTGGTTTGCATTCATCCTCCATCCAGATCTTGTGCATACAACTGAAGGGGCTCAATCCTTTGATATCTGCAATCGTCCAACCCATTGCTTCTTTATGTTCCTTCAACACCTTGAGGAGTTTCTCTTCCTCAAATTCGGTTAGATGAGTCGAAATGAAAACCGAAAGAGTCTCGTTCTTGCCCATGTAAGTATACTTCAAGTGTTGAGGTAGGACCTTCAATTCAAATTTCGGTGGTTGAACAAGTGATTGTGGCAAATTTGTATGGGTTGGGGGCAACTCAATTTTCTTAACATCCAATTTTGTAGATTTCTTCATCTCCATTTTATTTACCAACTTCTCAACTTCCGAATCTAAAGAATAATGCTTTAATTGTCCGGTTAGTTTCCCACAATCAATCCCCTTGCTTAGGATCATTTCCAACATATCACTATTAGACAAATCGAACAATTCTTGGGTTATCGGTTCAACAACATCAACAAAGTACAAAGATGAAACATCACTAGGATATATCATAGCATCATAAATATTTAAACTTATTGTTTCACCCTCAAACGCCATCGTTAAACTTCCCGCATACACATCAATTTTTGTCTTATTTGTCCTCAAAAACGGTCTCCCAAGTAAAGTTAGAGCCGACTTGGAGGATACTTGTTCTTGTAGATCAATCACGTAGAAATCCTCCAGGAAGACCAATTGGTTCACTTGCACCAAAACGTATTCTAAAACACATCTAGGAAAGACACTTCATTTGTCCGTAAGAGAAATTATGACACCGGTTTCACTTAAAGGACCCACATTCAATGATTCATATATCGAATAGGGAATGACATTGATAGAAGCACCAAGATCGAGCATGGCGCTACTAAAAGTGACATCCCTAATATTGCAAGGAACCGTAAACATTCCCGAAGCTTTGCACATTGCTGGAAGATTCCTTTGTAAGAACGCATATGCGTTTTCATTCATTGATATTTTCTCATTTCCCCTCAATTTCCTTTTATTGGTACAAATTTCCTTCAGGAATTTTGCATGTCTAGGACTTCGTTTGATTGCATCGAGTAAAGGGATGTTTACTTCCACCTTTCGAAAGGTGTCCAAACTCTCTTTCTCCTCCATATTCTTCTTTGAAGTTACAAGTCGGTAGGGGAATGGCTGTTGAGTGGTTATTAGATTCACTAGAGGGGTGGTCTTCTTTGGGACATCGGCTTGTGTATTATTCTCGACAATAGGATCATCAATTGGAGTGATATCTATTTCTTCCTCATCTTCCCTTGACGTCTTCTTTGAACTACTTTCTCCAGTTTGTTTACCACTTCTCAGTGTCACAACATTGACATTTAGGTTCTTTTCGATTTGAGAAGGGAGTTTGTGTTGGATTAGTATCTAAGTCCATAACTATATTTGGTATGTACTTGACCCGACTAGGCATGGTCTATTTGGGTTGCATGGCATCATGCATTTGGATAGACTAAAATGAGAGAAATAACACTTAAGGTTTGGTAATATATTATAAGTTCTAATATATTAATAAGATTATTTAATTAGTATTGATCAAGAATTAATTTGGAATTAATTAAGTGATCAAAAGGAGACTAATTAAATATATGGGTTGATTGTGTAAATCGTCCATACTTGTATAGTTGGCTAATGCTCCATGGATTATCAAGTTGGGCTAAAACCCATAGGATGCTCCATGGTGTTTTTGTACCCATGGATCATTGAAATGAAAGGCCATGACAATTAGGGTTTACATGGTGTAACCCTAATTGTGTCACACTATATAAGTATCTTATTATTGTCAAAATTGGCCACCATGAGAAACTATGAAGGAATGGTGAGGGCTAGCCGATTTCATGAAGTGCATCACTTCTCTCTAAGTTATTCCAAGTGCATTTGATGTTGTGTGAACCATTTGAGGTGTCATACTTGGGGCACTAGGCTCTCAAGCTTCATGGAGTCAAGCTACAACAAGAGGTATGTATTCTAACTTGTTATATTACCCAAGTATCAAAAGATTGTATGCTAGATAGGGTAATACCTTGGAATATTCATATTTTCATGTATAATAGAGAAAACATAGATCCAAGGTATTTAGGGTTGCATGTACACTTAGGAGTGTTATAATGCTCAAAACACAACAGTGGTATCAGAGCCTAGGCTTGTTTTCTTGTTATACTTGCAAAATCTGCTTAAAAAACGAAGTTTTTTGCTGTCTGGGCAATGGACTCGGCGAGTCCATCAGGTGACTCGATGATTCCATGCCTTAGAAGTGTTCAAAATGATCCAACTCGCCTAGTTGGTTCATGCACTCGATGAGTTAGACCCCCAGACAACGTATCTTCTACTGTTTTGGCTGGAAATGGACTAGGAACATTACCCAAAATTGTTTCTCAACTTATAAACCTGTTTTTGATGTGGCAATGTTCATGCTAATCCAATTTCAAAGATAATTGTCAATAGATTCATGTTTTGTATTAGTTTAAGGTTTAGGCTAATTACATGAAAATGATTTATTTGAATTATCTTGTTCTTATGAGTTGCTTAGATTAATAGGAAAAGTTATGTGAAATTGTTGTTTTCAATCCAAATTAATCTAAGAGTTGATTATAAAATGTGTTTTTGTAACTTATCCTCAAGTTATATGAAAAGTCACATTTAAGGCTCATAAAGCTCATAAATAATTTCCATAGTTATGAATAAAGAAAAGTCACATTCTTTTAATAGTTTAAAGTCTTCCATAACTTGTCTTCAAGTTATGGAACTTGAAGAGTTTTTGGATTAAAACTACTTTAAACACATAAGTTGTGGAAATTGAATAGTTTCAAAACTTTCCCTCAAGTTTTGGAATTTGAAAAGTTTTCCCTTATGAATACTTTAATTCCAAGTTAAGCCCTTAGAATTTTAAAAGTTAAAATTCAACCCTTATACTTTATAATATTATAAGTTAATAATATTTATACATATGTATAAGAGCAAGTCGTCTTACCATTAGTAGGATTTATTCACGAAGGCGGTCTATAAGGGGGGCATAAGGTTACTGCCTATAAAATGGCAGTTTAATGTTTGTCCACTCTCACCCACCGCTTCCTTGACTGGTGGAGGGTCGTTAGCCAAACAGGTAGGATAAGGACTATAATTCTCCCTTTATTAAAAGTATTAATGATAAATATAAAGTAACTAAAATGTTTTTATAATTCCCAATCATAGTTACTTTAGGAAAGTGTGAATAAGGTGCTAATACATGAAATCACACTTTGCACTTTGCTTAAGTCGGTTAGTGGAGCATGTATGGTTAACCGACACACTAGCTTGATTTAACAAGGTAGGGAAAGGGTAAATTAATATTTATCATAGTATTGGTGGAGCGTGTGTGGTTAGCTGACACATCGATTAACGGGTAAATATTAAGGGTACCAAGTAATTTGCATGGTTACTTCACACCTTGTTTTGTGATCATCGGCATCCCAGTCACAAAACCTGAAGGGCACACTCGAGATTAAAACATGCCATTGAACAGTTCAATGAATCTCAAAAGATCTAGGAGTTTCAAAACCAATTAAAACCTTATAAATTATTTTGTTTTCATGGTGGAAATTGGTGAATCGTCATTCACCTACCTTCAAATATTCTATAGCTTGGATTACGACATCCCTCTTCCAAGTTATAAAATATTGTGTTGGGTCCTAGCCTTAATATTTCATATTGGGTGTTATATTAAGGACTTTAGATCAACTATCTTGAATATCTCCGAAAAGATGTCTAGTTCAGAAATCTATGATCTTCCCAAATATCTTGGAACTTCACTTCCTCCACCTCCTCTAAATATTCTCCCTTACACACAAATTCAAGGTCACTCAAGCCCTAATGGCAAGCAAGGTCTATGTGTGCTCACATCTTGGAGATGAAGTCACATATTGACAAGTCGGGAGAGTTGGGTGTCAAAGTCTTAAGAAAGTTGGATGTTCAATCACTTTCTAAATGACATAGTAAGTTACCTTTGGGGCTACTATGAAATAGACTATGACATGACCCTTAATGATCTTATCTATTTGATTGGTACTGCTGAATCAACAATGATTTGGAGCTTTAGTAAAGCAAATTTTATTAGCAGATCAACTTTCCAAACCTTCAATGGACATTGACAATGGTTACATTAGATACCCAGTAAAAGCTTTCTCTTCCCAATTGAAAGGGATTGGCCATAGTCAACTCGGTTGACCAAATGGTAAAGAGAAAGGCTAAGTCTGAGATTGTCCCATGTACCATTCCCAAAGGGTTCATATGGTTCTATTGCCAAAAGGAAAGGGCATTGGTTGCGAAGCTGCCGATTTTACCTGAAAGATCATAAGGCTAGTAAAGTCAATAAGTTTGACTCTACTTCAAGTAAAGTCCACTATCTAACTCGGTTAAGTTTCTATTCTGAGATTCTTATTACATGATGTGACTGGGTTACATGTTGATGGTTTAAGAATCAAAGGAAAAGTGAAGAAAACTTAAAGAAAGAGTATGTTGAATCTCACCGCGAAGATGGTTTTCTATCGCTTGATTGAAGATTGGATTCCTGAGCTACTCTTAGGAGTTATGATAGATTACTAGGAAACATGTAATACCATAGTTTTCATTTAAAGTTTCATTGTAAGGAAAAGTTTTTTTTCCACATTTTATAAATAAATAAAAGTTTGTTTTACTTTATTTTATATCTCCTTGCAATTGCATTTATGAAAACTTGATGTTTGTATGTTTCTACCAATAATGGAAATATGAATATGATTCTTTCATTTGTGGTAGTGTCTAAATTTACCAAATAAGGAAAGCTTCTCATCATCCAAGTTTTCAGTTGGATAGAAACTTGGAATCATACAAGTTGTACAATATGATGAATAAGAACTTTCAGCTTTGGAAAAATTAAGACTAATTCCTTGTTCACATGTATATGTGAGTCAAGTGAAGGGCAAAGGGATCGAGTACACATTCTTGTGCGCTGATCAGGTCCACCACAAAAGATCTATAATACTATTCGTCATGATTTACTAAAGTTTAGTAAATATGGTTACACTTACAAGTTTAAGTGTAATTCTGGTACATTGGGAAAATTTCGATGTCTAGCAGAACGAATGAGAAGAATCAAATTAGGAAGAAGGATAAAAGTTTCTCAAATCTGAAAAGATGGGAGAGTACTTTAGTATCATGTTATATAATCATCTTAATGATTAAGAGACCTTATCACTATCCATCCTCTAAGTGCATTCTGATAGCTAAGAAGTGGAGCTATGAATTGTTGAAGTGGTCAAATCTAGAAGATGATTCATACCTCATTTCAAAAACAATTCTTAGTTTCATAATACAAGATTGTAACTTGAGTGACATATCTTAAAGGAAGGTTTCTTAACAATAGTCAAATGTAAGAGTATAAGTATTCTACTCTTGTACATTTGAAATTGGTAAGTTGTGATGTTTTGGATAAAACAAAGACCAACTAAGACCAATTGTGTGAAGTGTTTGTCTTGATAAAGAATCCAAGCTATCTCTTGAATATTTGGCAAGATAGTCTTATATGTTAAGAGGACAGTGGGGGTCTTAAAGATCCTGAAAAGTATTTCAAGATCGAATCAAGAATAAAAACTTGTAGTGTGAGACTAGCACATGACGTGAGCTTTGTAACCTATCGTGTTGACATATTTCTATTTCTGTGCCAATTCCAGTTAAGGTTGGCTTTGCATATAAGTTCTTAGAGTTCTCAATTGGTTGCATAACAACGTGGAAGCAATGGCAGGCCCTTGAGCTGCCAGGTGGCATGAAATTAAGATTGAGTTCAGTCCATATGTGTTTGGTTTAGTCATTATCCTTGTCTTGTGACTATGGTTTTGATAATTCACAGGGATAAGAGCACATACACCATAAAATCTAAGGGTCATAATGTTTCTCTCCGATTCATGAAAATGATTGTGAGGAAACACTTCCACCAAGTAGATTTGAAGCAGATAGAAAAGATCTAAACAATTAAGACTATGATCACAACATCCCTTTTCATAGTTCTAAAATTGTTTAGACACACCTGTGAGCTATCTAAGATAAGGTGTATGATTTTGATAAAGTCTTATCTATTGGATAAGGTGTCTAAGTCCATAACTATTTCTAGTATGTACTTGACCCGACCCAGCGTGGTCCAGTTGGGTTGCATGGCATCATACATTTGGATAGACTAAATGAGAGAAATAACACTTGTGGTTTATTAATATATTATAATTTCTAATATATTAATAGTATTATTTATATAGTATTGATCAAGAATTAATTTGGAATTAATTACGTGATCAAAAGATAACTAATTAAACATATGGGTTGATTATGTAAATCATCCATAACTTGTATAGTGGGCTAGAAGGCTCCATGGATTATCAAGTTTGATTAAACCCATAGGATGCACCATGGATGCTCCATGGGAGTTACAAACCCATGGGTCATGGAAATGAAGAGCCATGACACATTAGGGTTTACATGGTGTAACCTTAGATGTGTCAACACTATATAAGGAACTCCTTCTCCACCAAAATTGGACACACAAAGAGATAAGAGGGCTAGGCCGATTTTCAAGTGTGTGTATTCTCTAAAAGGTCATTCCAAAGGCATTTGGTGTTGTGTGAAGCATTTTACGCATCATACTTCGGGTGATAGGCTCACAAGGTTTCAAGGAATCAAAATCAACTACAAGCTATGTAATTCTAGCCATCCTTCTAGGATAAAGTTCCCCATGTATGCTAGATAGGATTATGAACCTTGGAAACCAAATTTTGCATATATTTAAACTGTCACACCCCCAAACCAAGGATGGCGGAAACGTCCAGGGGTGGAGGACTTCATGTACAGTATCACAACAACGTGTATAATAGTGCTCAAAGTAAATACAACCATCATAAATATAATTGAAAAAGTTACATCAAAGTATATGTTTACATGTTTCAAAATCAATTACAATATGATGACAAAAATAAATTGTTGACGGTTTAACGTCCCATCCTCAAAGCGCTGAAGTTTTCCTGTTTCACTGATTTCCTGAGAATACAAGTAGTTTTGAAAGAGTGTCAACAATTAAGTTGGTGAGTTCATAAGAGTTTTGTTTGGAGTAAAAACCGTTTTCCTTCTTAAAATCGATGAAGTTTGATTTCCAGAAAATCCAATATTTTCTTAGTTAAGTGTAAACAGAATAATCCTAACTGTTACGTTGATGTATTCTAGATTTACCCGTAGATTTCCCCTACAATTGTCCAGCCTATATAAGTTATATAAGATTTAGGTTAGATAAAACGTCGAATGTAATGGGTCCGCCCTAGGTCCACAACCAAACAAGGAACAGGAGATAAGGCGGGCACCACCAATTCCAAGCCAATCCAGACTAAATTCTTGTATGACTCAAGCATATACGCTCAACGATTATAGTTGAAGTCTAACCATATGAAAATCTATTGTGATTATAACCTATACATATCATAGTTCACCGGGGAGTAATAGGGATTAGGGAACCTGAACTATGCATATGAATAGCTTATCAAAAGTGATGGTGATGGTGAGTGTAACCTATACAATGTGTTAATGTGAATATAACCTATACATATCATAGTTCACCGGGGAATAATAGAGATTAGTGAACCTGAACTATGCATATGAATAGCTTATCGAAAGTGATGTGAATATAACCTATATGATGTGTTAATGTGAATATAACCTATACATATCATAGTTCACCGGGGAATAATAGAGATTAGTGAACCTGAATTATGCATATGAATAGTTTATCGAAAGTGATGGTGAATATAACCTATATGATGTGTTAATGTGAATATAACCTATACATATCATAGTTCACCGGGGAATAATAGAGATTAGTGAACCTGAACTATGCATATGAATAGCTTATCGAAAGTGATGGTGAATTCCTTTCTTGTAATTAAGTTCCTAGAGTAGATGAAACATAAACTATACCTATTATAGTTTATTACATTGTTTGTAATATGTATTTACCATAACTATACCAATTATAACTAACGAGTTCGTTTGTGGGGGTATAATGGCTTAACTATACTTATTATAGATTATCTTAATCGTCCAGAGCGGCAATAACTCTTATGTAAGTGTAAGACCTTTAATATTGTGTTTGTTATATGAATGACCCTAAACTACACCTATTATAGTTTATCGATTGATTTCGTGGGAAATGAGCATAGGCCTTACTTGTCATAATTTATCAATATTTATATTTTAATGGATATAGCCTCGTAGTATCGTATATATATATATATATATATTTGTCATACTTGTGAAGATGTAAATCCATGTGTTTTCTGATGTATGTCTATGTAGGAATACAAAATTTGTCATATATTGCAACTACACATAATCAACTAACGATGTATACCTTGCTCGACATGTTACAAGGTGAAATGAAATTTATTGTGTTTTTCTGTTAATAACCTTTTCTATAACTGATATTGGAAAAATTATAGAAAAATCATAAAATGTCCAAATCAGGTTCTGTAACTTCTGGGAGTTTGGAAAATGAGTCTAGTTTGTTCATAATTTTTATTATAATTTTTAATGATCTCTAACTTGGGTGAAAAAGTCCATAATCACAGACTGGTCCGGATTGATGTTTGAAATGATAGGCGGTTTTGTAAAAATCACCATAAATTGTAGAAAAATCGTATGGAGATGTGCAAGTAGTCATTTTAAAGCTAAGAAGTGGAACTACATGCACCTAAAACAGTTTTGAAAACAACAATATTTAAGATGTCCAAAACAGTCCGTGAATGGAGTGAAACTTTTCTGATGAAAGCTGTTAGAAGAATGTAGTGATGTTCTAAGCATTTTAACTTGTATTCCCCCCCTAAAAACTTGAGAAAACGTGAAAATGTAGGGGTATGAACTCACCTTAAGTGTTTTCAGTAGGTAAGTGTTGAAGAAGAGAAGTGTTCAACCCAAGAACACTTGAAGAATCACTTGAAGATTCGAAGCTCTAACACAAATATTATGGAGTTTGTGTAAGATACCCATGATTTGGGTGGAAATAATTGAGATAATCATAACGGAAATGGATTATGCTTACCAAATGTGGAGGAAAAACTCAAGATCAGCCCTTCAATCTCGAATTTCTAGAGAGAGAAAGTGAGAGAAAAGAGTTTGATCTTCTTGTGAAATGAGAGCAAATGAGAGAAAATGAGGAGAGAGGATGATTATCCAGCTCTCAAAAACGTGGGGATGGCTTGTAAAAAGGGGTAAAAGGTACAAGGTATGGTGGGGAGGAGTATGGGTTGTCATGGAGTGGGTATGGGGGTTGCTTGCGTCATAAAGTAAAGCAAAGTCAACACTCCATCTCTTTGTACTTTCCCCACTTGCTTTTAATACTTAAATAAAGATTTTTATGAAAATATGATTAAATTGTGAATATTTAGGGTTTATTATGTTAAAATATGATTTTGGGTGAAAACCCCGCGTTAAAATAATTAAAAACGGGCCTTAAAAGTAAAACTATGCGAAAACCGGGAGAAATTGACCTTCCAGCGAGACCTCTCGGTCCTAGGCCGAGGTTCGGTCCCTAGGCCGAGGCTCGGTCCATGCTGATGCTGAGTCGGAAACGAAGGCGCGAGCCAGAAGAAGGAGCGAAGGCGAAGGGCGAGGGTCTGGTCCGAAGCCTCGGTCCGAAGGGTCAGCAGGGAAGCTTCGATTCGGAGTTAAGAAGCGAGAATGGCAGAACCGAACGGACTGTAGTGAACAGTAATGAACAGTACCTTCGGTTCGGATCAGCAGCCTTCTTCATCAGGAGGGTTCGGTTCCTAAGAGGGGTTTCGGTTCCTAAGAGGGGTTTCGGTTCCTAAGGTCCGTTTTTCGCGTAGACTTCCGTTTTTGGGCTGTTTTCGCCAAATTCGAGGGTCGGGATGCCCCGAGTGATTATGGAAAGTTGGGAGAGATTTCGAGGGAGATTTGGGAGAGATTCCTCGTTCTCAAAGAGATTTGGGAGAGATTTGACGTACTTGGAGAGATTTCGCATACGAAGAGATACGTGAGAGAGATTTCACATACTTAGAGAGATTTGGGAGAGATTTGACATTCTTGGAGAGATTTGGGAGAGATTTGACATACTTGGAGAGATTTGGGAGAGATTTGACATACTTGGAGAGATTTGGGAGAGATTTGACATACTTGGAGAGATTTCGCATACAAAGAGATATGTGAGAGAGATTTCACATACTTAGAGAGATTTGGGAGAGATTTGACATACTTGGAGAGATTTGGGAGAGATTTGACATACTTGGAGAGATTTCGCATACAAAGAGATATGTGAGAGAGATTTCACATACTTAGAGAGATTTGGGAGAGATTTGACATACTTGGAGAGATTTCGCATACAAAGAGATATGTGGGAGAGATTTCACCTACAAAGAGATATGTGAGAGAGATTTCACATACTTAGAGATATGTGGGAGAGGTTTCACATACTTAGAGATATGTGGGAGAGGTTTCACATACTTAGAGATATGTGGGAGAGGTTTCACATACTTAGAGATATATGGGAGAGGTTTCACATACTTAGAGATATATGGGAGAGGTTTCACATACTTAGAGATATGTGGGAGAGGTTTCACATACTTAGAGATATGTGGGAGAGGTTTCACATACTTAGAGATATGTGGGAGAGGTTTCACATACTTAGAGATATGTGGGAGAGGTTTCACATACTTAGAGATATGTGGGAGAGGTTTCACATACTTAGAGATATGTGGGAGAGGTTTCACATACTTAGAGATATGTGGGGGAGGTTTCACATACTTAGAGATATGTGGGAGAGGTTTCACATACTTAGAGATATGTGGGAGAGGTTTCACTGGTGACCTTTCTGAGTGTCCGGCTACGCACTGCAAGGTCCGTAAACCCAGTTAAGCCTTGATTAGGGATCTTGCATACTCCCGATGAGTATGTAACATTGTCGTATCGGTTTGGCTTTCTACGTACCACCGTTTCAGGTTAAGGAGATTTAGGTGAACGCACTTTTCAATTTATGATCTCTCATTAGAATAGAGAGTTGTTTAGAAGTTACTTAACGTAAACTCTAGTACTCACGGCAAATTGGGTTGACCGGTTTGACTTGTTGACTTTTGTTGACTTTGGCTTGACCGAAAATTGACGGTTGTCACATAAACAAACATAGATCCAAGGTTTATTAGGGTTGTATGTACACTTAGGAAGTGTTAGAATGCTCAAAACCCATCAACGGTATCAGAGCCTAGGCTTGTTTTTGAATACTTGATGCAAAATAGAGTTGAAAAATCTATTTTTGATGTCTGCGCAGGAGACTCGACGTCTCCATGGGGATGACTCGACGAATCCAAGTGAAAATGGAACAAACTCGGCGAGTCAGTTCGTGTACTCGACGAGTTGGTCATGAAGAATGCAGAAATTCGATTTGTGCTGCTGGAAATGGACTAGAAACATTACCCTAAACTGTTTTGGTGTTATAAAACTTGTTTTAGATGGTGTAATGGTTGTTCTAATCCATTTACAATGGCTAATATCAATTTTTCATGATTATATGTGTTCATATGTTCTTGAAGTTTTGATATGAATGTTCATGTTCTTATGAGTTCTTGATAGATCATAGGAGTTACTTGTTTATATGATTAATTCATGATCTTTATGTGTTTTAATGGAGTCTATAACTTGTCCTCAAGTTATGGATAACCAAAAGTTTCTTTGTGTTAAAAAGCATTAAAAGAACATATAAGTTAGAAAATGAAGAGTCTTCATTTTAATAACTCATAAGTTATGAATGTGAAAGATTTTGTAAAGTTACAAAACTTGCCCTCAAGTTTTGGAACAAGTAAAGTCATAACTAAAAGTTTAGATCCAACCCTTAGAATTTTAAATGTTAAAATTCAACCCTTATACTTTATAATATTATAAGTAAATAATATATATATGTATAAGATCAAGTCGTCTTACCGCTAGTACGCCTCACTCACGAAGCTGGTCTATAAGGGGGGTATAAGGTTGTTGCATATAGAATGGCAACTTAATGGGTGTCCACTCTCACCCACCGCTTCCTTGATCGGTGGAGGGTCGTTAGCCGAACGGGTAGGACAAAGACTTATAAATTCTCATTAAAAGTATGATGAATATTATAAAGTAACTAAAATGTTTTATTAAATTCCCAATCTTAGTTACTTTAGGAAAATGTGAATAAGGTGCTAATCCATGAAATTACACTTTACACTTTGTTTAAGTCATTGGTGGAGCGTGTGTGGTTAACCGACACACTAACTTGGACTTAACAAGGTAGGTAAAGAGTGACTTAAGGTTTATCATATTATCGGTGGAGCGTGTGTGGTTAACTGGCACATCGATTGAGTGATGAACTTTAAGGGTACCAAGCGATTTGCATGGTTACTACACACCTCGTTTTGTGATCCTCGGTCTCCCAGTCACAAAACTTGGAGGGCACACTCGAGATTGAAACATGCCTTTGAAAAGTTCATTGAATCTCAAAAGAATCTAGGAATTTCTAAGAACCAATTAAAAACCTAATATTTATATTTCGTTTTTCATGGTGGAAATTGATGAATCGTCATTCACCTACCTTTCAAATATGTTATAGCTTTGATTACGGTATACCTCTTCTAAGTTATAATATATTGTGATTGGATCCTAGCCTTAATATTACATTTGGGTGTTTTATTAAGTAATCTCTTAATATCTAAACTAATCTTGTCCTCTTCTTTCAGATGTCTTCAAACAATGCTCCTTCTGGCTCTAATCCTAATGGCTCCTTTACCCTTATGAACTTGTGTGGGAAAATCACTTTTGATGGATCCAACTTCAATGAATGGATGAGAAACATCAGGATGATTACATGCTACGAGGACAAAGAATATGTCCTCAACAAGGAGCTTAAGGAGATTGATGAGACCACTGTAACTCCCTAGGAGATCCCTGACTTCCAAGCACATGAAAGGGATGCTACTAAAGTGGCATGCATCATGTTGGCCACCATGACAATAGAACTCCAAAAGTCCTATGAAGACTTCTACCCTTTTGAAATGCACCAAGATCTAATGAAAAGATACCATCAAAGTCCACGACAAGAGAGGTATGAAATCATCTGCTCCATAATAACAACCATAATGAAGGACGGAGAATCTGTCACGAGCCACATGCAGAAAATGGAAAGGTATGTGGATCGTTTGCTGAAGCTTAATGTGAACTTCCCTAAGGAGCTTGAAATACATATCATTTTGCACTCCTTACCCTCATGCTATGATCAATTCCGCATGACATATCACATGAATAAGGAAGAGGTCACACTCAGAAAACTTCAGGGACTCCTCAAGACCGCAGAAACATGTCTTAAAGGTAAGTCGGTTGTTAACACTCCTACTCGAAACTTCGCCTCTGTCTTGGCAATCGGGAAAGGTAGAGGGAAGAAGAGGAAGAGCTCTTTGAAGGGTACCAAGGCTAGGACCCTTGATGGCTCTTCTTCAAGTGGAACCAAGAAAGGTTTCGTCACTCCTTCTTCTGACCTAAAAGAGGCTGAATGCTTCTATTGCCATGAAAAGTCACATTGGAAGTGGAACTGCCCAAAGTACCAGCAAGATGTGAAGGATGAGAAAGTTAAATCCAACCATGCAGGTATTTACACTATCTTATCTAATAACTCACGCCTGTTCTAACTATTGGGTCCTTGATACCGGTTGTGGTATTCATATCTATTCTGATTTGCAGGGACTAAGAAGAAGTGAGAATGTGGAGCATGGAAGGATAAACTTAATCATGGGGAATAGGAAAGCATTACCTATCACCAAGATTGGAGTTTATACTTTATTGCTAAGTAGTGGGTTTAGTTTAGATTTGAATAAATGTTGTTATTCGCTAGAAATGGCAAGAAATATTATTTCCTTTCATGCATTGGACAAACAAGGTTTCACCTTTTCATTTGATAATGAAGTTGGTTCGCTTAATGCTTTCTTTAATAATGTTCTTTATTTTAAAGCATTACCTTGTGATGGTGTGTATGAAACTATAAATGCGGTTGATAACATAGGAAATAATGTATTGTGTATTGATCTTGTTAACGATAATAACTTGGATAAAGCATTATTATGGCATTGTCGTCTTGGACATATAAGAAAGAAACGCATAGGCCAACTCCAAAAGGATGGAGTCCTGGAGTCATTTGACCTAAAGTCAGATGATAGTTGCAAATCATGCTTACCTGGAAAAATGACAAAGTCACCCTTCACAGGTTCTTGTGAGAGGGGTGAAGGTTTGTTGGATCTTGTACACACGGATATGTGTGGACCCTTCAAACATTCCGCAAGGGAGGCTAATCATTATTATTTGACTTTTACTGATGATTACAATAGATATGGATATGTCTACTTAATCAAGCATAAGTCAGAGACTTTTGAAAGGTTTAAAGAATTTAAACAAGAAGTCGAGAATCAATTGGGCAGGAACATTAAGATGCATCGATCCGATCGAGGTGGTGAGTATCTTAGTTCAGAGTTCCTCGACTATCTTAGGGAATGTGGGATTATCTCAGAATTGACACCTCCCAGGACACCGCAGTTGAATGGTGTGGCTGAGAGGCCTAATAAACCTTGTTGGATATGGTTCGTTCCATGATGAGTCGAGCTTCGCTACCAATCTCATTTTGGGGGTATTCCTTAGAGACTGCCGCCCATATCCTTAATCTGGTCCTTACAAAGAAAGTTACCAAAACTCCTCATGAGATGTGGACTCGTACAGTACCCAAACTAGACCACATTAAGATTTGGGATTGTGAGGATTTCGTGAGACGGGAGACTCATGACAAGCTCGAACCTCGAAGTGAGAGGTGTATTTTCATCGGCTACCCACATAAATCCTTTGGTTACCTCTTCTACAGACCTAGTGAAAATGTGGTCTTTGTAGCTAGGAGGAATGTCTTTCGAGAGAGAGAGAGAGTTCATAAGCCAAGGAAACAGTGGGAGGCAAGTTGACCTTGAGGAAATTCAAGAGTCAAGTGGTGAAGTAACTTCAAACCCTAGCACTCAACTTGAGGAGGAAACTCATGTTGAGCCAATTGACAAGTCTGTACCTCTGAGGCGTTCCACAAGGGTTAGGAATGCACCTGAGCATTACTATGGATTCCATATTACTGCGGAAGGTGATACACTTATTACTGATGAGAGACTGATAGGTCTGGATGAACCTAACAGTTATGTGGAAGCCATGGCAGGCCCTAAGTCAGCCAAATGGAAAGAGGCAATGGATAGCGAGATACAGTCCAGGTATGACAATCAAGTTTGGAACTTGGTTGAGAATGTACCAGGTCGTAAGACTGTAGGGTGCAGATGGATCTTCAGAAAGAAGACCGACATGGATGGTAATGTACACACTTATAAGGCAACACTAGTTGCAAAGGGTTTCTCACAAACTCCAGGAGTTGATTATGATGAGACCTTTTCTCCAGTGGCCAAGATTAAGTCTATTAGGGTTCTGTTAGCCATAGCTGCATTTCATGAGTATGAAATATGGCAAATGGATGTGAAAACCGCTTTCCTTAATGGAAAGTTGGTTGAGGATGTTTACATGAGTTAGCCAGAGGGTTTTGTCAATACAGAGTACCCTAATATTGGGTGTAAGCTTGAGAAATCCATTTATGGACTAAAGCAAGCACCTCGCAGATGGAATCTTTGCTTTTATGAGAAAGTCAAAGAATTTGCCTTTTCTAGGAGTGAATATGAATCTTGTGTATATGTTAAGGCTAGTGGGAGTATAGTTAGCTTTTTGGTATTGTATGTGGATGGCATACTACTCATAGGAAATGACATCCCAACTCTACAGGAAGTTAAGTCCTAGCTTGGGAAGTGTTTCCCTATGAAGGACCTAGGAGAAGCTGCCTATATTCTAGCGATAAGGATCTTGAGAGACCGGAGTAAAAGACTAATTGCACTTAGTCAGAGTACCTACTTGGATAAGGTGTTAAAGAGGTTCAACATGCAGGACTCCAGAGTAACACCAGATTGAGTAAGACACAAAGCCCGAGTACTAAGGCTGAGATAGCACAAATGATTCAAGTACCTTATGCTTCATCTGTAGGATCGATAATGTATGCTATGACGTTTACTCGACCTGATGTAGCCTTTCTTTTAAAAATGGTTAGCAGGTATCAGGGGAAACCTGGCAAGGCACACTGGATTGTGGTAAAGAATATCCTCAAGTACCTACAGAGGACTAAGGACTGGGTCCTTACCCTCGGAGGGAGTGATGACTTGAGTGTTGTAGGGTATAGTGATGCTAGCTTCCAGACTGATAGGGATAATTTCCGCTCTCAGTCGGGCTGGGTATTTACCCTAAACGGAGGAGCAATTTCTTGGAAGAGTTCCAAGCAAGAGACAGTGGCAGATTCTACTTGTGAATCAGAGTATATTGCAGCCAGCGAGGCAGCAAAGGAGGCGATATGGCTGAAGAACTTCATTGGAGACCTTGGAGTTATACCAGCTATTAAAGAGCCAATGGAAATTTTCTGTGATAGTGAAAGTGCTGTTGCCTTAGCCAAGGAACCAAGGGATCATGGGAGATCCAGACACATCGACAGAAAATACCATTTCATCAGACATCGGATCGAAGAAGGACTCCTCGTGGCAAAGAGGGTATCATCAGATGAGAATCCGGCAGATCCCCTCACAAAGGGACTGACTCGGGTTAAGCATCTTCAGCATGCTCGGAGCATAGGGCTGAAGGATGATATTAGATTCAGTAGTTAGATAATCTCGAAATTTGTAAAGTGTAATTGACATTAGATGATGAATAAAAGGTGTGTTTATTTATGATTAAAGTGTTGCTATCTCTTGTCAATCGTTTACTATACTTCTTTTGCATGTTTTGACTTCCAGAATAATTATGTTTGGTATATCATATCATTCGAACCTCCACAGTCGGTCATATGTCGGAAGTAGGTATGAATTAAGACTGTCATGATTGGTTGCAGAGGTCTAAGTTGTTGGACATGGCTACAACACTCATGAGTGCTCATAATTTTTGAGCATTGGACTCAACCCACGCTCACTGTAATCACTTCATGGAATTTATCTCGAGTGATCGTGAGACGGTAATATCATATAAGTCTTCAAACATAGAGATATGATTTGTTTCCTATGAGTTGGTTATGCATTCATTGTACAAAAACGCATTGGTAACTCGATGTTTTAAAACATGCTCTTGTGTATAATTCAACAAGTAGTAGAGAAAACATATGAGTCAAAGTTTATCTGTTCCTTCTTGGATTAGAAGCTGATATCTGGGCCCCTTGATGATTTTGTTTTGACCTATGTACCAGGCCCGGTCATAACGAAGTTGTTGTGTTCAATTAAGTTCTATGTCAAACAAATTGGAAATCGGGAAACAAACTGCTGGATAATAAGTAAGATTTTGTTCCATGTATTTGTCCGGTTGATATCTAGAATAGAGGATTATATGATCACTTATCTTAAATGGCGTATCATCATCTTCTTAGTTCTGAGAGACCTTGAAAGAGCTATGATTTCTGATCGGTTCCTAAAGTCATACTTTTAGTTATAGTTATTAGACTTATCCAAGTGGGAGACTGTTGGATAAGGTGTCTAATTCCATAACTATTTGTGGTATGTACTTGACCTGACCCAACATGGTTCATTTGGGTTGTAGGGCATCATGAATTTGGATAGACTAAATGAGAGAAATAACACTTGTGGTTTATTAATATATTATAAGTTCTAATATATTAATAGTATTATTTAATTAGTATTGATCAAGAATTAATTTGGAATTAATTAAGTGCTCAAAAGATAACTAATTAAATATATGGGTTGATTATGTAAATCATCCATAACTTGTATAGTGGGCTAGAAGGCTCCATGGATTATCAAGTGGGTTAAACCCATAGGATGCTCCATGGATGCTCCATGGGAGTTACAAACCCATGGGTCATGGAAATGAAGAGCCATGACACATTAGGGTTTACATGGTGTAACCCTAGATGTGTCAACACTATATAAGGAACTTCTTCTCCTCCAAAATCGGACACACAAAGAGATAAGAGGGCTAGGCCGATTTTCAAGTGTGTGTATTCTCTCAAAGGTCATTCCAAAGGCATTTGGTGTTGTGTGAAGCATTTGAGGCATCACACTTGGGGTGCTAGGCTCACAAGGTTTCAAGGAATCAAAATCAACTACAAGGTATGTAATTCTAGCCATCCTTCTAGGATAAAGTTCCCTATGTATGCTAGATAGGATTATGAACCTTGGAAACCAAATTTTGCATGTATTTAGACAAACATAGATCCAAGGTTTATTAGGGTTGCATGTACACTTAGTAAGTGTTAGAATGCTCAAAACCCATCATTATCATGGCAATCTCGTCTCAGAAATCTGAACTTTGGTAAGAAAGTCAATAAAGTATTGACTTCTAGAAGTCTAGCTAATTTCTGAGTACATGTCAAAGCTAGTGGGAGCATAAGTGTTATGCTAATAATCATCATGTTACTGGGAGCATGATAATTATTATTAGTACAGCAAGATAGCAATGTTAATTATAGAAAAACAAAAGTTTCAATTCGTGAAGTTGCAGGGGTTGAAAAGTTGTTTTGCTATAATTAAGGGAGATGATATTATACTTCATTTCAATTCTAAAAGGCTTAGATTGAGATTTTAATCATCTTTAGTCAAGAGTATATATATGAATATTATGTCGGAATGGCTCAACATAAGGAAATTCTATATATGGGTACATATTTGCGTTCTAAAATTCGATTATGATTACGGTTTCCCTTTTCATAATCTAAATTATGAGAACATGGTAAATAGAAATATTCTAGCAAAAGACTGTTCTAGAATCATGTCTTTATGTGAGACATCATGAATCGTGTCCCATATGCTTCAGATATAGGATCGATTGCATGTGCTATAATATTCATACTTTCTAAAATTTTCCAAATGTTTGGGGCATTAAGAAGGGAAAAGGTCTAGAATTGGATATGACTAAAAGGATTAAGCAATTGTCGAGGACAATCTGAGGTTTACCAAAGATTGGTTGCTCAGGGACAGTTGGAAGTATAGTGTTAAATTTGGAAGGACCATATTGACATATGAGTCGGAGTTTATCCATTCCTTTTATCTTCAGGATAAAAGTGATATTTGTGGGCACCTCAATGATTTAATGATGACACATATGAGTGCTTGGCCAAGCCAGTACTGATTTGATCTGTTCAATCAGTCAGTCATCAGGAATCAGAAATCGGGAAACAACAAATGGACAGAGAGAATGTTTTATAATCCATGTCTCGGTCCATATGATATCTAGAATGGAGGAATATATGATCCTTTATCTAACGGACAAGTCATTGACAAAGTTCAGAGTTCATCTAGAAGGTCATAGTTCGACAACGGCTTTTGAGAGCTATGATTTCCAGTTAGGTTTTGAATTCATACTTAATAGTAGTTTTAGACTTATCCAAGTGCGAGACTATTGGATTAGTATCTAAGTCCATAACTATTTTTGGTATGTACTTGACCCGACTCGACATGGTCCATTTGGGTTGCATGGCATCATGCATTTGGATAGACTAAAATGAGAGAAATAAAACTTAAGGTTTGGTAATATATTATAAGTTCTAATATATTAATAAGGTTATTTAATTAGTATTGATCAAGAATTAATTTGGAATTAATTAAGTGATCAAAAGGAGACTAATTAAATATATGGGTTGATTGTGTAAATCATCCATACTTGTATAGTGGGCTAATGCTCCATGGATTATCAAGTTGGGCTAAAACCCATAGGATGCTCCATGGTGTTTTTGTACCCATGGATCATGGAAATTAAAGGCCATGACAATTAGGTTTTACATGGTGTAACCATAATTGTGACACACTATATAAGCATCTTATTCTTTTCAAAATTGGCCACCATGAGAGACTATGAAGGAATGGTGAGGGCTAGCCGATTTCATGAAGTGTATCATTTCTCTCTAAGTTATTCCAAGTGCATTTGATGTTGTGTGAACCATTTGAGGTTTCACACTTGGGGTACTAGGCTCTCGAGCTTCATGGAGTCAAGCTACATCAAGAGGTATGTATTCTAACTTGTTATGTTACCCAAGTATCAAAAGATTGTATGCTAGATAGGGTAATACCTTGGAATATTCATATTTGCATGTATAATAGAGAAAATATAGATCCAAGGTATTTAGGGTTGCATGTACACTTAGGAGTGTTAGAATGCCCAAAACCCAACAGTTTTCTACGAGACTCCAACTTGCTTATGGATGTAACTATATCTCCTGTTTGTGCTTCAAGGTTAGAGATACTATTCCTTTTATCTTTTTGGAATTATTGGGTACTAGTGGGTAAGGATTTAACAATGTCTTCAAGAGACATTCTGGAGCTGCTTGGTTGGGATTGATGAGGTTGTTTGTGATGTGTTGGGTGCGGTTTGGGTAGATAATGCGGTTGTGGGTGTTGGTAGTGAGGTTGTTGTGGTGGGAAGGAGGGTCTAACCAATGGATTTTGAGGCAATGGTCTTGGGTTGTAGCTCATATTGGGATTTGGATTCCAACTTGAATTATATGCATTTTGGTAACTGGATGTTTTGTTGTGGTAATTTTGGAATTCTCCTGTGGCATTCACATGTTCTGCATCTTCTTGGAGAATGGGACACATATCTATAGGATGTCCTATTGTTTCACATATTCCACAAACCATCACTTGTGGAGTTTGTCCCATATCTAACTTTTGAACAACAAATGTTAAATCTTTGATTTGAGACTCTAGATTCGATGTCCCCACTTCGTTGACTTTGTGTTGTGTGTCTTTCTTCATATCTTGATGCGGGCCAAAGTGTTATGAATTTACGGCTATGGTGTTGAAGATTTGTCTTGTTTGTTGTTGAGTTTTGCTAAAGACATCTCCACCACTCGAGACATCAACTTATCTTCTCTCCATTTGCAATAATCCCTCATAGAAGTTTTGAATGAGTAGTTGTTCCGGAATTTGGTGTTATGGACAACTATAACATAAGTTGTTGAACCTCTCCCAATAATCATGGAAAGTTTCATTTTGACTTTGTCGGATTCCACAAATCTAATTTCTAACACTTGAGACTCTTGAAGTGGGATAGAACTTGTCAAGAAAAGCTCTTGCCATGTCGGTCCATGAGTTGATTGACCCCAGTGGAAGATAGAATAACCAATCATTTGCTCTATCGGCCAATGAAAAGGGGAATTCCCTTAATTTGATTTGGTAATCAGTTGACCCTTTTGGCTTCATACTAGTGCAAATAATATGGAACATCTTCAACTGCTTATGAGGGTCTTCATTCTCCAATCCATGAGAATTTGGAAGGTGATGAACTAAACTTGACTTCAATTTCGAACCTCCTTCCAAAACGGGGTAATTGATACCGGTTAGAGTTTGAGTAACATCGGTTTCCATCATTTCTCTCAAGGTTCTTTCCGGAGCTTCCCCTCCGTCCCCCGTTGCAATTGGTTCTATGATGGGTGGATTTTTTTTGTAAGGGTGGTGTTTCGGGAATTTCTTGGTGAGGGTCGGGGCTAGAATCGGGGTCGGTGTCACTTGATGAAGCAGTTTGAACCTCCGGATCCCCGTGAGGATTTGATGTTTGACCATGTTCTATTATTTTTTTCCTTTGCCAAACGCCTTGCATCATTTTCAATTTCCGCATTAGAAATCAAAGAACATGTATGTTGATATCTAGGCACAGAGACACAAATTGATTAAAAGTATACCAATCCCCGGCAACGGTGCCAAAATTTGGTGGTTGTTGAGGCCAACAAAATAAATACCCTAAATATTACATAGCAAAATAGTGTATAGTGGTAAAGGGATCTTATCCACGGAGATTGGTTCAATTTATAGCTCTATGAACAATCTCTTTATAAAAATACTTGTAAAATGACAATAAATTAAAAATTGGGGTTTTGGTCTTTTGAAATACTTGATACAAACTAGAATTAAACTAATATTTAAATAGACAATTTCAATAAAAACAATAGTTTGATGTAAAATCAATGAGGGAAGGATGGCTGAGTTAAGGTTTCCTCACTTTGACTTTTGAGGAACATATCATTAGAATCCATTGGTGCAATACTTGTTTTAAATCCTTAAATTGGCTATAGTAACCAAAGAATCTTGAGGTTACCTAGACTTTTCTTAATTATTAAAATGGTTAGAGAAGATTATAACAATTTCCTTAGTCAAAGTCGCAATCTCCATTAAGCATGTGATTAGTGAAAGTCAACTAGCATTAAGAAGCAAAAATTCACCAAATCTAAGAGGAGTCAAATGCTTTCACTACCATGTTGGAGAAAATGTTTTTATGATTGTGTGAAACAAAACTACACAAGAATCATTTGTTGCTTGCTAATTTGAGGATCCTTTACTCAATCAAAAAATTAGCCAAATACTCACCACAAACACATTTAAACTCATCAATAAAAACATACAAGTAGTGATAAGATGTTAAAACACAAAACATTCTCATAAAGATTTAAGAACAAGTTCATGGAGTCTTCAACATTCAACAACTAGTCAAAGGATTTTACCAAAGTCAACCAAAGTTGGTTTAGCCTAACATTGCTAAACATAAGAAAACAAATTTAGAAGAGATTGTACCAAACATTCAACAAGATTAAGAGCAAAAATGATGATGTTCTTGAGAGTTCTTGGCCTTCAAAGTGCTTCACAATCTCCAGAGGATTGTTGTATTTTTGGATGTGCAAGAGTGTGCAAAAGATGCACACCAAAATTCCCCATATAGCCTTCTAATTGAAATTCCGAAACTACCCCTGTTGAGTCGTGCTCGTCCGTGCAGCATTGCACTGTTGGGTTGCGCGGGTTGTACCAGATTATGGCTTCTTTGAGTATTGGGCCTCCACAGCCTAGCCCACTTTGCCCAATTCGAATCCAAATAGCTCCTAGTCCATTTTTCTTCAATTTTACTCCATTTTAAGCCCAATATGGTTTCTCCAAATGATCCATATCTTTCGTAATCACCCGATCATCAGTCTCCGCACGCTCGAATATTCCCCCGCATCATCCAGATTTAAACTTTAGTTCTTTCAAACCTTTAATTAATAAGCAAGTCCAATCCAAGCATCAAATCCATTATTATAAAGCATCAAATCCATTTATTCAAACCTTTCCCCCGCATCTTCCGAAAGATCCCGCTCTGCTACTCTCCTTAAAATCTGCAATTAAGCTCACGAAACTAGAAAGTACCCGAAATGGTCATAAAATAAATAAAAGGAAAATATGCATGGAAATTAACTAAATCATGGATGAAATATGCTAAAATAAACTATAAAAAAGTAAATAAAATGAAGCTATCACGAATCACAATCCAGACCACCCAGCCACCATGAAGGTACGATGACTACGAAATGAATTTTTATGTCGAAAATATGCAGCTGCTTTTGTCCCTAAATAAAGATGAGTTGTCAAGCTATCACGAAACACAAAAAACTCCACACAAGGTAAAAGCGATAGAGGAAGAAATCAAGTCCATTAAGAAGGATGGCACTTTGAAGTTAGTCTCAATACCCAATAATACGACCATTATCTGCCTAAAGTGGGTTTTTAAGGTTAAAAGGTATTTGAATGGCTCTTTTAGAAAGTACAAAGCAAGGCTCGTGGAAAAAGGCTACTTACAACAACCTGTTATACACTTCGGCAAGGTGTTTACATCAGTTGTTCTTATTGAAACCATTCAAATTCTTATTGTTCTTGCAGCTTCAAAAGGTTGGGAACTACACCACTTAGATGTAAAGTCTGCCTTCTTCCATGGCAAATTACAAGAAGAAGTATTTGTTCATCAACCATATGGTTTTATGAATAAGGTTAGAGAAGTCTCAGTTTACAAATTGATAAAAGCTTTGTATGGCTTACGACAACAAACATGCAGTTAGAACATCAAGCTAGATGGAATTTTGAAAGAAATGAAGTTTCAAAGATGTATGTAAGAACAGGATGTTGATCGAAGATGCATAGGAACATATTTAATTCTGGTTGGTATATATATTGATGATCTAGTGGTTACAAGAACAAACATAAGCATCATATCCATGTTCAAGTAAGAAATGGCTACAAACTTTGATATGACTGATCTGATTGTGCTAAGATATTCTTTGGGCATTGAAATATATCAACGAAAGGATGACATCATTATCACACAAGAAAACTATGCGAAGAAAGTACTCAAAGAGGTTGGCATGCATGATTATAATCCAACACTAGTTCCTATGGATTAAACGTGAAATTCTCAGAAGAATATTAAAGAAGAAAAAACATACGCCACAAAGTATAGAAGTCTTGTGGGAAGACTGAGATGTTTACTGCAGACAAGACCTAATCTCTCGTATTCAGTTGGCATTACAAGTAGGCACATGCAAACTCCAAAAAGGTCTCATATGGAAGCAAAACAAAATATGAGGTAATCAAAGGAACTTTAGGATTTGGAATAAGGTATGATCGTGGTGAACTAGTGAAATTAGTTACATATAGCGATAACAACCACAATATTGATCATAGTAATGGAAGGAGTACAACTGGTCACATTTTCTATCTTTGGAAGTCACTTGTGACTTGGTGTTCATAAAAACAAGAAATGGTGGCATTATATTTGTGTGAATTAGAATATGTGGTTGCATGTGCATCAAGTTGTTAAGCAATCTGGTTACGTGATTTTCTTTAAGAAGTAACTGGATCTAAGTTACAGGAGGTGGTAATTAATATTGATAACAAATCTGAAATCATATTGGTAAAAAATTCTAATCTATCATGGCAGAAGTAAGTATATAAAATCTTCTTATCACTACATTCGAGAACACTTTGAAGAGAAGGAAACCGTGGTAGAACATGTCAGCAGGGAAGGAACGATATGCAGACATTCTAACGAAGGCTCTTGCCAAGATCAAGTTTATTGAGATGGGCTAGCTTCTTAGAGTAGAGGACCTCTCAATTTCCATTCTGAAATTAGTGTTGGGTTTTGAGCAATCTAACACTTCCTAAGTGTGCATGCAACCCTAATAAACCTTGGATCTATGTTTGTCTAAATACATGCAAAATAATAATTTTTCCAAGGTTCATAACCTATCTAACATGGCATGGGGTACTTTTAAACATAAAAGAATTAGATAAGATTACATACCTTTTCATGATGAGTTTGATTCCTAAGGAGTTTGAGGGCCAAGCACCAATAGTATGAATGCCTCAAATGGAATCACAAATCACCACAAACTCATGGAAAACTTTGAGAGAGTGTATACACACTTATAAAGTCGGCCACACACTAACACACATACTCTAGTAACACTAGTCACACTAGTCACACTAGTGGCCATTTCATGCAACATATGCATGCTTATATAGTGTACATGATTAGGGTGAATCCCTAATAACCCATGACCTTTCCTTTTCCAAGGATCCATGAGTTAAAAGCTCCATGGATCATCCATGGACTTCCATATAAGCCTAGCCCATTAACAAATGACTGTTAGCCCACACTATATAAAACCAATAGCCCACAATCTAATTAGTCTTCCTTTTAATCTCTAAATTAATTCATAATTAATTTAAGACTAAGACTAATTAAATAACATGACTTCATATTAATATATTATAACTTATAATATATTAATAAACATATGTGTATAACTCAAATAAAATTATCCATAAATAGTTTGGATGAAATGCAACCCAAATGGACCATGCCGGGTCGGGTCAAGTGTATACCAAATAAGTTATAGACTTAGACACCTTATCCAACAGACTCCCACTTGGATAAGTCTAGTAACTATATTTGCGTATGTTACTTCAGGAACCAACCAGCAATCGTAGCTCTTGAAAACTCTGTTGAACTATGAAGCGCCATTTTAGATAAGTGATCATATAATCCTCTATTCTCATGATATCAGCCGGACAAATACATGGAACAACGTCGTACTTATTTTCCAGCAGTTTTTTTTCCCGATTTTCGATTTGTTTGACAAAGAACTTAATCGAACACATCAATTTAGTTTTGACCGGCCGGTACATAGGTCACAACAAAATCATCGAGGGGCCCAGATATCGCTTCTATTTCTAGAAGGAACAGATAAACTTCGACTCATATGCTTTTTCTACTACTTGTTGAATTGTACACAAAGGCACGTTTTATAACATCAAGTTACTGATGTGTTTACGTGCAATTAATGCACAACCAACTCATAGGTAACAACTCATATCTCTAGGTTTGAAGATTTATATGATATTACCGTCTCACGATCACTCGAGATAAATTCCATGAAGTGATACAAGTGAGCGTGGGTTTATTCCAATACTCATAACTTATGAGCACTCATGAATGTTGTAGCAACCATTGCTATGACTAAACCCATTTAGCCATCTACAAACTCGATTCATGACAGTCTTGATTCATACCTACTTCCAACATATGAACGACTGTGGAGTGTTTAAATAACTTAGTCATTCGGAAAGAATAACCTAGCTATTCTGGAAGTCAAAACATGCAAAGTGAAACACAATAATAATCGAATCCAATATGGTCTTAGAACCCTTTTGAATATAAATAGAACCACCTTTGATTTATCACCATATTGATTACACATTATTCATTGTATAATGTTTCAAACAATTAACTTAAGATTTGAATAAAAAACAACAGTCGTCCCATGCTCCTAGCATGTACACTTTGTTTTTCTAAAACAATAGTTATGCCATACTCCAAGTATGCACACTATGTTTGTCTATGATCCTTACATTGTGATGTCGATCAATTGAACATGATTCCAATGATACTCATTTCACAATCCCAAATCCTTATTGTACATGTGAGAATCCCCGATTCCTATCATTTACCAAAAAAAAAACTGTTAGATTTTAAACTTTTATGCAATGTTCCTCTTGTAATGATTATTCACAAGGTCACCAAAACCTTGTCACCAGTCATTACAGAGTATTCCAAAGAAGGTCAACTTCTATGGAACAGAAGTCTCATATTCAAAGTACGTTGCTTTGAACATCCTTCTTGCATTAAGGTTTTCTAATCTTACATAGATTGAATAACTTCCACCTATGGAGACATTTCCATAGTCCCATTTTGACTATCACTTCCGAACAAGAGTTACTTCTTTTCAGAATATGTCAATATGGTCCTTTCCGACAACTTACATCATACTTCCATCTTTCCCTAAGCAACCAATCTTTGGCAAACCTCAGATTGTCCTCGACAATTGCTTAATCAATTTAGTCATATCCAGTTCTAGACTTTTCCCTTCTCAATGCCTTAAGCATTTAGAAAATTTAGAAAAGATGAATATTATAGCACATGCAATCGATCCTATATCCGAAGCATATGGGACACGATTCATGATGTTTGACATAAAGACATGATACTAGACCAGTCTTTTGCTACAATATTTTTATTTGCCATGTTTTCAAAATTTAACTATGAAGAGGGATGCCGTAATCATAATCAAATTTTGAAAACGCAATATATATAGAATTTCTTCAAGTTGAACCATTCCAACATAAAATTCATATATATATTCTTGACTAAAGATGATTAAAATCTCAATCTAAGCTTTAGAATTGAAATGAAGTATAATTTCCTCTCCCTTAATTATAGCAAAACAACTTTTCAACCCCTGCAACTTCACGAATTGAAACTTTGTTTTCTATAATTAACATTGCTAACTTGCAATACTAAACGTAATAATCATGCTCCCACTAACATGATGATTATCAGCATAACACTTATGCTCCCACTAGCTCTGACATATTTCCAGAAATCTATTGGAATTCTGAAATTTAGATTCATACACCCTTTCTTAGATAGCTCACATGTTTGTCTAAACAATTTTCAGAACTATGAAAAGGGATACCGTAATCATAGTCTTAATTTCTTAGACCTTTTCCATTTCTCACAAGTCCATGTTAGCGTGCCGGTTAACAACACACGCTCCACTAACGACTTTTGAAAATGCAAATAACACAATTGTTATCTACATAAAATCTACTTAGTGAAAGCGTTTCCTCACCATCATTTTCATGAATCGGAGAGAAAAATTATGACACTTAGATTTTATAGTGTATGAGTTCCTATCCATGTGAATTTTTCAAAACCATAATCACAAGATAAGGTTAGTGACAAATTCAGCCTTACATGGATTAAACTTGTTCAATCTTAGTTTCTTGTCACCTTGGTAGCACAAGGCCCACCAATGCTTCCAAGTTGAACTCTGATAACTCACATGCAAATTCAACTTATTTGAAGTAGGTACAGAAATAATAATTATGTCAACACGATAGGTTGCAAACCTTAAGTCGTGTGCTAGTGATAAATTACAGGTTTTACTCTTGATTAAATCATGAAACTCTTTCAGGATTTTTAAGGCTCCCACTGTCCCCTTGACATATAAGTTTTCCCAGTCAAGAACCATTCCTTGACAAAACAAATATTCAAGGGATAGTGCGGATTCTTATCAGGACTAACACTTCACACAATTGGTCTTAGTTGGTCTTTGTGTCATCCAAGACATCACAACTTACCAATCTCAAATGTACAAGAGTAGAAAACATTTTACTCTTACATTTGACTAGTGTTAATAAATCTTCCTTTATGTCACTCAAAGTTACAATCTAAGAATTCTTTTGGAACGAAGTATGACTCATCTTCTTGATTTTAACCAATCCAACAATTCATGACCTCTCTTCTTAGCCATAACAATGCACTAAGACGTCCTTATAGTATGAATTTGTGATATGGTTTCATAATCATTAAGATGATCATTAAATACGATACTAAAGTACTCTCCCATCCTTTCAGATTTGAGAAACTTTTATCTTTCTGCCTAATTTGATTCTTCTCATTTGTTTTGTCATACATTGTAACCTTTCCAATGTTACAGAATTATACTTAACCTTATAAGTATAATCATATTTACTAATCTTCAGTAAATCATGACAAATCAATCTTTGTGGTGGACCTTGACAAGCGCACACCCAGTGTACCTAATTCCTTAGTCCTTCAATTGACTCACATATACATGTGATCAAAGAATTAGTCTTAATTTTCAAAGATGAAAATTCTCATTCATCATACAATACAACTTGTATGATTCCAAGTTTCTGTCCAATTGAAACTTGGGTGATGAAAAACTTTCTTCATTCGGTAAATTCAGACACTACCACAAATGAAGGAATCAAATCCACTTTCCAATATTGCTATTACTGGAAACATATAAGCAACAATTTTCCACAGATGCCATTGTAAGGATAATTTTTAAAATAAATAAAATTAAAACCTTTTTTTCTTTTATTTTAAAACTTTGCGGAAAAACTTATCCTTACAATCCACATGAAAACCTTGTTGTTATCTATTCATAAGCAATATATTATAACTCTTAAGCAACAACTCAAAATTCTGATTACCGAACCATGCGATTGAAACCCACTTTCGCAATCAGAATCAACATGTACTTACTTTAAGCTTCCTATCTTTTCTTTGATTCTTAAAAACATCAGCATGTGACCCATTCACATTATGTAATAAGAATCTCCAAATAGGAACTTAATAGAGTTAGATAGTGGAATTTACCCGAAGTAGAGTCAAACCTCTTGACTTGATCAACCTTATGACCTTTCAGGTGAATAGGGCAGCTTCGCAACCAATGCCCCTTCCTTTTGCAACAAAACACATGGACCCTTTGGTAATGGCACATGGGACTATCTCAGACTTAGCCTTTCTCTTTACCATTTGGTCAACCGAGTTGACTATAGCCGATCCCTTTCCATTGGGAAGAAAAATCTTTTTCTAGATATCCAACGCTACCATTGTCAATGTCCATTTAAAACTTGGGAAGTTGTTCTTTTAATCAAATTTGCTTTACTAGTGTTCCAAATCATTGCTGATTCCACAACACCAAGCAAATAGATAACATCATTAAGGCTCATGTCATAGTCTGTCTCATTGTAGTCCCAAAGAGACTCACTATGTTACTAAGAAACTGATTGAACATCCAACTTTCACGAGACATTGACACCCAACTCTCCCTGCTTATCAATATGTGACTTTATCTCCAACATGTGAGCACACATAGACTATGCTTGCCAATAGGGATTGAGTGACTTTAACTTTTCAAGAACTTGTGAGTGAGGGAGAAAAATTGGAGGAGGTGGAGGAAGTGAATCATGATGTTGAGGGACACCATCTTCAAGAGATTTGGGAAGATCATAGTTGTCTGAACCAGACATCTATAATGGGAGAAAATCAAGTTAGTTGATTCAAAATCCTTAATATAACACCCAATATGAAATACTAAGGCTAGGACCCAACACAATATTTTATAATTTGGAAGAGGGATGCCGTAATCCAAGCTATAAAATATTTGAAGGTAGGCGAATGACGATTCACCAATTTCCACCATGAAAAACGAAATAATTTATTAGGTTTTAATTGGATTTGAAATTCCTAGATCTTTTGAGATTCATTGAAGTTTTCAATGGCATGTTTCAATCTCGAGTGTGCCCTCTCAAATTTTGTGACTGGGATGCCGAGGATCACAAAACAAGGTGTGAATAACCATACCAATTCACTTGGTACCCTTAATATTATCACCTAATCAATGTGCCAGTTAACCACACACGCTCCATTGATCTATGACAAACATTAAGTCACCCTTCGTGATCCTTACTAGTCCAAGTTAGTGTGCCGGTTAACCACACACGCTCCACCAACGACTTGGTAAGGTACAAAGTGTGAATTCCATGGGCTAGCACCAAATTCACATTTTTCCTAAAGTAACTAAGATTGGGAATTAAATAAAAAATATTTAGTTACTTTATAATAATCATTATACTTTTAATGAGAATTTAAAGTCATTGTCCTACCCGTTTGGCTAACGACCCTCCACCGATCAAGCAAGCGGTGGGTGAGAGTGGACACCCATTAAGTCGCCATTTTATAGGCAACAAACTTATACCCACCTTATAGACTGACTTCGTGAATGAGGCCTACTAACGGTAAAACGACTTGTTCTTATACATATATATAATAATTAACCATTAATGTTATAAATAGTATAAGTGTTGAATTTTAACTTTTAAAATTCTAAGTGTTGGAATTAAAGTTTATTAAAGTGTGTGAAACTTTTTCAAATTCCAAAACTTGAGGGCAAGTTTTGAAACTATTCAAAACTAATTAATTCCATGATTTATGTGTTTAAAGTAGTTTCAATCCAAAAACTCTTCAAGTTCCATAACTTGAGGACAAGTTATGGAAGACTTTAAACTAATAAAAGAATTACTTTTCTTTATTTTTATAACTTATGGAATTAATTAAGGTTACACTTTATTTATATATTTATTAATGAAGTGACTCTTGAACCTCCATAACTTAAGGACAAGACTCTTCATCTTTTGTAACCATCCAAGACTTTTCATTTCATAACTTATGAATTAAAGGTTCATAAAAATGAGGACTCTTCATTTTCATGTAACTTATGTGTTTTAAGTGTGTGTTAAATAAAAGTGACCTTTGGATATCCATAACTTGAGGACAAATTATGGACTCCATTAAAACACATAAATGATCAAGAATTAATTCTAAACAATTCAGCAAATAATTCCTATCATCTTCTAAATTCATAAGAACATGAACATGATCATCAAAATTTCAAGAATTATATGAACACATAAAATCATGGAATTTTGATTATAACTTTGAAATTGGTCCACCATCATCATTACCACATCAAAAACAGGTTTTATGAGTCCAAAACAGTTTAAGGTAATGATTCTAGACCAATTCCAGCACCAAAACTCGAAGATATGCTGTCTGGGGGTCCAACTCGTCGAGTGCATGAACTAACTCGCCGAGTTGGATGAGTTTTGCCTTGGACTCGTCGAGTCCCATCATGGACTCGGCGAGTCAGCTGTGCAGACAGCATAAAATCTTCGATTTTCAGCAATTTGCATCAAGTATTCAAGAAAACAAGCCTAGTCTCGGATACCACTGTTGGGTTTTGAGCAATCTAACACTTCCTAAGTGTGCATGCAACCCTAATAAACCTTGGATCTATGTTTGTCTAAATACATGCAAAATAATAATTTTTCCAAGGTTCATAACCTATCTAACATGGCATGGGGTACTTTTAAACATAAAAGAATTAGATAAGATTACATACCTTTTCATGATGAGTTTGATTCCTAAGGAGTTTGAGGGCCAAGCACCAATAGTGTGAATGCCTCAAATGGAATCACAAATCACCACAAACTCATGGAAAACTTTGAGAGAGTGTTTACACACTTATAAAGTCGGCCACACACTAACACACATACTCTAGTAACACTAGTCACACTAGTGGCCATTTCATGCAACATAAGCATGCTTATATAGTGTACATGATTAGGGTGAAACCCTAATAACCCATGACCTTTCCTTTTCCAAGGATCCATGGGTTAAAAGCTCCATGGATCATCCATGGACTTCCATCTAAGCCTAGCCCATTAACAAATGAGTGTTAGCCCACACTATATAAAACCAATAGCCCACAATCTAATTAGTCTTCCTTTTAATCTCTAAATTAATTCATAATTAATTTAAGACTAAGACTAATTAAATAACATGACTTCATATTAATATATTATAACTTATAATATATTAATAAACATATGTGTATAACTCTCATAAAATTATCCATAAATAGTTTGGATGAAATGCAACCCAAATGGACCATGCCGGGTCGGATCAAGTATATACCAAATAAGTTATGGACTTAGACACCTTATCCAACAATTAGGGGGTGAATGTTGGAAATTTCTGAAAGACTCTTTTCATCATGTGTTGATAAGGAAAGTTTCTATGCATACAAGTAGGTATTAGAATCGAATACAAAGTCCTTGTTTGACAAGCTATCTATATATGTGAGGTATATATATATATATATATATATATATATATATATATATATATATATATATATATATATATAGAGGTTTGGATATGGATTCATGATATCATCATATTAAGGAGAGGGTTATATCAAAGTCTAAGTGATTTCTTTCAATATTACAAGTTAATTTCTTTAATCTCTTATGTGTTTCTGTTTCAGTTATATTTGTTTATATATATATATATATATATATATATATATATATATATATATATATATATATATATATATATATATATATATATATATATAACCTTATAAAGCGTAATTGGTTAAATGTTGAATTTTAAGTCATAAAAACCATATGGCGATATTTATCATTAGTTTATGCATTAAAAAATATTGAATCTTATCCGGTCAATAAGATTCAAAATTTCAATAAAATAAATGTTTGAAGGTTTTTGGCAAAATGTTCCGGATATAAAGGTGATTTTACTCAACCACTTTAAATATCTCAAGCTAAACTATAAGAAGTCATCAAAATTTGAATATTTCAATTTTGAACAACCAGTACACTCCAACAAAATTGGCCAACACTACGTACACTTTATATATCATCTTCACCCAATTCAATCTGTTACAACATACAACTAATTCCGCACAATGATCAACACCACCATCACTGGTTACAACCTACCATTATCACCATCCTCACATGCCCTCTTTAATACCACTGAAATACTCAAAGACCTGTTCTCGTCAACAAACCCTTTGGAAAAACCCTAGACATCAACACATCTCCACTCACCACTATCTCCACCACTATGAGCTTCTTTTCTATTACTGGCTTTCTGTCTCTCATTCTGGATATAAATAACAGATTTTCTCCTAACTCAGTTTCCATTGTATTGTGCACGTCAAATTAATCAAAATGGTTATAAGTGGAGAGCTGTTAATTCGGGTTTGTTGGTCCTCCTTTCCTCTCTCTATATATTTAACTTTCTATTTTCGTTTTTTCATAATCTTATTTATCTGGTGGTTTTAAAATTTTGTTTAGTATTCAGAACATATGGAGTGTTGTTATTGTTAAAAGATATGAAAATTAGGAATTGCTAACAAATATTTCTTGAAAAGTCACTTTGTGATTTACTTTCTATGTAGATAAGTTCAAACACGAATTAATCTTTTAGTTATTGCTTCAATATGTGTTCTTATTTTTAATGTGTATGATTTTGTATATATCATTTTAGGTTGAATCTTTAGAACTCATATAATATATTTATCATTTGTTGAATCCTATTTGTTTTAGAGCCATATTATCTTTTATTAATACATTTTGAAAATTCATAGGTGTTAGACAACAAGCATTCGACCAGAGGATGTCATGCCATTTAGGAGAGTCTAAAGAAAGATTCAGTACTAGGTGTAAAACCCGTGTAATATACGGGTTGATTAAAAAAACATTAAATATCAAAATACAAAAATTAAATATTTTTTAAAACAAAATTTTGAAATAAGGAATGAAAAACATATTAATTGCAATTTATTATCATATTTATTACATTTAATACTTTACATATATATACATAAGTATTATGTGACTTTAATTTTAAAAATTGAAAATTCCAGAAATTGACATGTGAATTTTATTTTATTTTAAAAATATCACAAAATGATAAGTGTCAAAACTTATGAGAGATTGACATGTGACAAATTTGATTTTCATTTATTATAGTAGATTTCGTATAAAATGGTGAACCCATATGGAAGATCCGCCCAAGAGGTACAAGAAAGGAATCTTGTAGGTCATGGTTTGGATCATTATCTTAAAGGATTGAAATTAGAGTACCCTACAGTTAAAACAAGGCAAACACTTTCATTTCCATTACCATATTTTTCTTAACTTATCAATTGATACAATTAATTTAATGAAGATTTTGTGTACTAAATTTTAATTATAGGTATACAACAAACTATCCATCTTTAAAGAACAATATATTTGGTGGACCTTGATATGTTTTATTTGTTACATATACATTTGACGAATAATAAAAGGATGATAAGTAAATTAATAGGTTTTTTTTCTTATATAGCTTTGATATTTAGTTTGACATAAAACACCCTTATGAAAATCGTGTTATAACAATGAGGCTTTATAGGGGGATGAAATCCCAGGGTCAAAGAAATTTGAAATAATCACTTGCTACATATCCATAAAACAAGAATAACATTGCTTCATAGAGACAAAGCTAACTCAAGAAGATGAGTCTTGATGAACTGTTAGAGATCTCAAGGTTTAATTACTACTATTGGTGCTTAGAGGGGTTTGGTGCAACCAAGTCATTACAAGGGTATTTTTTAATTCTTTCATGAAAATAATGTGAAATGTGATATGATATAATGTAAATGTTTTGTGATGTTTCTTTTAAAATTGAAGGCAACACTGGAAAAGTTAAACCTCATATTTGTGGTTTTACTTTTTTTGCTTTGTGATCGTTGATTGTTGATTTTTATGAATATGGTTGAATTGGTAAGAAGATGACAATGTGTGTTAAAATGACCTTTTTATACTTGGAGTACATACTCATCAATAGTGTAGTTCAAACTTTACAAATGTCTGTAAAAAAACCATGACATAATTTGAATAAGTAGTGTGTAAAATTTGATTCAGAAAGTGTGTTTTATCTATTTGAATCCACATTAACTCATGGAATTTGAATTTTGCATCTCCATTGCTTTATTTTCCTAATTTCCCAACGATGAGGGGAGCTTATGATCTATGTTTACTTATTTTGTTGGAAAAATCAATAAAATAAGCTTATGTTTCTCTTTATTATTATTATTTTTTTTTGCCTTTTTAATCGCATAATTATTGTGAACTTGACGGCGATATATTTTACTTTTTACATTTATTCATCAATTTGATAAAACAATTGAAAATAATATTTAAATTTATACAAATGATTGTCCAAATTTATAAATATTTGACAACTTCTACAAATTAGTATAATAAATCTATAATAACTAACAATGTCACTAACCATAATTAATGTAACATCCCAAAATTTCTCAGGTATTTCCAAACCCTCCTTTATCATTACATTGTCAATTATAGTCCTTGGGATTGAGAATGAAGAGCCAAGATAAGTTTAAGGGTCAAACTTGCAAATTTTGGCCAAGAGGGAGTACGCTGCGCATACGTAATTGTACGCTAAGCGTACTATGGTCCGCCTTAGTACACTGGGCGTACTAACATCAGGATGAAACCCTAATGTTTAGGGTTTGGGGCCTATATAAGCAACATTATGAGCACCAAAACCTCTCTAACCTTAGCCACCACAGATTCCATTCGTTCTCCCCAAACCCTAGCCTCTCCTTTGTGTGTTTAAGCTTATTTGGTGTGTTCTTGAGTGTTTTAAGAAGAAGGCATAGGATCGAAGTGTTGGAGAAGAAGATCAAGCTTGTGGTTCTGAAGTTAGCTTGTGCTCAAGAAGGTCCAGAAGGTATAAGTTCCAAACTTTATGCATATATGCATAGATCTCATCATTTTACTTTATTAGAAGCATTTCTTGTCCCAAAAGGCATGAGGTGGTGCATGTTGTGATTTGGACGAAAAGAAATGTCCTTCCAGACTCTTGAAGGGACCTTGAATGATAAAAATGAGGTCCCATTAGCTGAATGTGTCCCATGCATGGAAAAATAAGGTCTTAATGGATTAAAACCAAGCATTAATGACTGTATGGACGTCCAAAGTGATAAAGATCATGACTTTATGGATCCCAGGCATGTTAGATCTCTGGATCTGAAGTTTGGGCTTAAGTGCTTAAGCCATTAAACACTTAACAAGGTTTTGGCAAGCTGTCCAGTACGCCCAGCATAAATCCACTACACCCAACGTATTGGGTTAACCACCCAGATGGTGATTAACGTCAAGATGAGTACGCCTCGCGTACGTCCTCTGTTGGGCCATTGACAAATGGGCTTCGGGTTTTGGGCTGTTTATGGTCTAAATGGATTTAGGACTTTGCTGGACTTCGTAAATAAGGGGTTTTTAGCTAGGTAGTGATAGTGGATCATGGGGTTAGGCCCAATTAGGAGGTTGGGCCCAATTTAGTAAATTGGGCCAATTGTGGACTTTATAGTTGGACTTTCAAGTCAAGGGCTTGTTAATTGGGCCTTGGCCCAATAAAGAAAATGGAATTAATGTGTGTTGCGGACACTTAGTCAAGAAGGGTATTTTGGGTATTAACTTTGTATTGATTATGTGATGGTTCGGGAATCCCGGGTAGGACAGCAGTTAGACATTTACAACATCTTAGTGCTACTTGCAAGGTGAGTTATCCTCACTATACCCAAGGCTCCAAGGCACCAAGGTTGGGCCTTTGAATTGTTATTTGGTTATGTTATGCTAGCATGATCTGTTAGATCTATATCCTAGAGGGTAGGATGATATCATGTAATATGTGGTATGACCTGTTAGTTTGGTATCCTAGAGGGTAGTATAGTATTATGTGGTATGTGGTACGACCCGTTAGATCAGTTTTTGTCTATGGATTGTTATGTGATTATCTGTTATATGCACACATGTTTGTTTGGCAGTTGAGGCTTATCTGCTTTGTGCGAAAGCCAATAGGCCTAGGCATTTCAACCTGTTGGTTATGGGCCATGAGTATTCCATCCTGTGGATGACTGGACTCGTAGTATGTGGGCATTCCAACCTGTTGGTTGTGGGCCTGGGGTATTCTATCCCGAGGATGATTGGACCCATATTATGTTCGCATTCCAACCGGATGGTTGAGGGCCTGGGGTATTCCAACTCGATGGTTGACTGGAGCCATAGTATGCTGTTTATAATTATATATGTGTTGTTGTGGGTATGGGTATTTTGGGGGAAATCACTAAGCTTTCGGGCTTATAGTTTCAGTTTATTGTTTCAGGTACAACAGGGATCGCCACAAGGCGAAGGCATGATTGTACAGCTCCTCATGATTTGCTTATGTTTCTGGGAAAACTCTGATATTAGATGTTTTGAAAACAAACTTTGTAATGATAAATGGTTTTAAATGTTTGAAAAAGTTTTAATTTGGCATAAAATTTTTAGGTGTTAGAAGTTGTATCAGAGCCTTGGTTTGACTGAATTGCAAGAACATTCGTGTGAATCTAGTCTCAAATCAAGGAAAGATTTTCAAAATGATTTCTAAATGGTTTTCAAAATAAGTAAAGGATGATGCAGGGTGTACGATCAGGCGAAGCTAGTATTTAGACCCCAAAATACCATACAGTTAATTGATTATGTGATATGTTAGAACATCATGCTTGTTCTAGGCTAGGGATCTTCAGGAATTGCATGATAGAATTTCCTGATTACATGATGCCTGCTACCCTAGGGTTTCTTTTAAATGAAATTGACATCATTACTGTAGTTGCTTAGTGTATGCATCACGATTATACATAATTAATATCTTATAGCCTAAGAATGTTTTATTTAGCCTTATGTTCTGTTATTGTTTTGTTGGGGGCTTAGGGTAGGATCGGATATTCGAAACTCAATAGGCTCCAGCGTTATGTGTGGCTAGCATACACTAGTGTTACAGGGTTGGTGGAAGTTTCATGGATGAGTGGGTTATGTGAGACCGGTAGGTCAGTTGTGAGACAGTTAGCCTTCCTCTAGGAGTGAGGTTGAGCGACCACCAGGTGTATGAATATTGTTAGGGTGTTGTGGTGATACTTGAGACAAATATAGGCAGGTGTGGAAGGTAGTAGGGGCCCATACTACTGAAAGCACATGACCCATATGCGAGGCAAGGAAGTCACAACCCCTAAGGTTTAGTCGGAGTTGGTTTCGCGGTTATTTATGTGGATTAATTGATGTATTCCTGTTGTATTTGTAGTATGGTGGTTACGAGGCGTTTTGTGACAGGATCTAGATCGGGATCAGGACACGGTGGTCAGGAGGCCCCGATAGCACCTGAGGTTATCTGCCAGGAGGGGCCATTGTTGACAGAGGATCGAGTCAGGGAGATCATCCGTGAGGAGGTGGTCGAGATTGTCCGGGGTTAGATTTCGGAGTTATTTGGGACTATCAAGTCCGCTTTGATGGAGTACTTTGATGAGAGATATGAAGCCCTTACTGAGATAGTTGCGGCTTCAGCCACCGCGGTTGTAATAGCAGCAGAAGGGGGAGCGGGCCGAGTTTTTCAGTAACAGGACTTCGATAACATGAAGCCCCCAACTTTTGATGGTACCCAGGATCCCATTGTAGCCATGAGGTTTATGTCGTATGTGGAGGGGTGTTTCTTTACATGTTCATGTTCTACTGACCAGAAGGTCAGATGTGCCCTGAACGTGTTGAGGTCCGGGGAATAGAAATGGTGGGGATTGATGACGGGGTCGTATACGGGAGACCCGATTGGGAGCAGTTCAAAGACATGTTCCATGCTCAATACATTCCGAGGGTCGAGTGTGAGCGGTTATCTCAGGAGTTTTTGGAGCTAAGACAGGGTACTGAGACGGTGACGGAGATCACCCGTATGTTTACTGAGAGGGCGATGTTTTGCCCGGAGTTTGCCTCGAAGTAGGCTCAGATAACAAGCTATCTGAGCATGCTCAAGACTGACATCCGTCAGTTTGTTACCACTCAGAGATGCGTTACTCTGCTGGAGTTACAGGGGGCCGCCAGGCAGTGTGAGTTAGAGATTAAGTTGCAGTTGAGGGAGCAGCGGCAGGCCCCGACGCAGTTGCAGCTCGCGCCGAAGCAGTCCAAGACCGTTGATACCAGGACTGGGGGACAACCAGGCCACACCTATGGGAAGTGCAGAAGGGCTCATTCAGGGACGTGCCGAGCATGGAGTGGGTGCCACCGATGTGGCAAACAAGGCCATCTAGCCAGGGATTACAGGAAGCCGACTCTGACTTCCACAGTCAGGCTTTGATATCATTGTGAGCAGGTGGGCCACATGAAGACCCAGTGTCCTCTATTAGCCGCCAAACCGGCGCAGGCTCTAGCGCCGACTACTTTGAGGATCACGGATGGGAGACCATTCAGGGTAGAGCCTCCGAAGGCTCAGGGTCGTGCCTTCCAGCTTATAGTCGAGGAGGCCAGGGCAGCACCAGATGTGGTTGCTGGAATTTTTCTATCATTACTCTTGTTTGTTATATATGTTATATGCTTATCTGTTGTACCTGTGATTAGGTACGTTTTTAGTAAACTCCTTACCCACGTTGGTGTTATTTGACTTGGGGGCGAGTCGGTCGTTTCTATCTCAGACGTTCAGTTGGGAGTTCAATATGCCAGTGGGTGAGCTAGAGTGTCCGTTGCGAGTCTCCATCGCCAACGAACATGGGATTTCTGCTTCTTCGTTCTACCGAGGATGCGAGTTGGAGATTTTTTAGAGTGCCCTTTCCAATAGACTTGATATCGGTTCCCATGGGGGAGGTGTGTGTGATCGTAGGGATGGATTGGCTTAGTCAGTTCGGTGCCATGATAGACTGTGAGGGTCAGCGGGTGGTAGTTCGCACCCTAAGTGGGGGAGAACTGATTGTATATGGATAGGGCACCAGAGTGGGATCAAGGTTCTACTCGGCTGCCAGGTATCCGCAGTAGATTCAGCACGGGTGTGCGGGTTATCTAGCGTATGTGGTGGATACGCGGGCTAGGGAACTGACTCTAGTTTCAGAGGTTCCAGTGGTTAGAGAGTTTGCTGACGTGTTCCCAGAGGATTTACCAGAATTACCTCCGGAGAGGCAGGCCGAGTTACGGATCGACCTGGTACCGGGTGCGGCTCCTATCGCCAAGGCGTCGTACAAAATGGCGCCACCCGAGATGGAGGAGCTTTCATCACAACTGCAGGAACTGCTGGGCAAGCAGTTCATTCGACCTAACAGTTCTCTATGGGCAGCACTGATCCTCTTCGTCAGGAAGAATAATGGATCGCATCGGATGTGCATTGATTATAGAGAGTTGAAAAAGTTCACAGTGAAGAACCGTTATCCACTCCTGAGGATAGATGATCTCTTTGATCAGTTGCAGGGGGCATCTTGGTTCTCCAAGATAGATTTGAGGTCGGGATATCATCAGGTCCGGATTAGAGAGGAGGACATGGAGAAGACCCCATTTTGGACTCGTTATGGTCATTACGAGTTCGTGGTGATGCAGTTTGGGCACACCAACGTGCCCACAGTATTTATGGACCTGATGACTCGGGTCTGCAGATCGATGATGGCTCCTTCGGTCATCGTGTTTATAGATGATATCTTGGTGTATTCCAAGACTCGTTAGCAGCACGAGGAGCACCTCAGGGAGTTGTTGGGAGTTTTGAGACGAGAGCGGAGATATGCAAAGTTCTCGAAGTGCGAGTTTTGGTTACGGGAGGTCCAGTTCCTCGGGCACCTCGTTAACCAGGATGGGATTTTCGTCGACCCAGCCAAAATCAAGGCAATCATTTAGTGGAGGATCTGAAATCTCCCTCAGATATCAGGAGTTATATGGGATTGGCAGAGTACTACTAGAGATTCATACGAGATTTCTGCAAGATTTCAGTACCCCTCACTCGTCTAACGAGGAAAGGGATGGATTTCTGGTGGGGCCCTAAGCAGCAGAGGGAGTTTGAGACCCTCTTTCAAAGTTTATGCGAGGCTCCAGTTCTAACACTCCCAGAGGGAGTTGAGGATTTTTTGGCGTTCTGTGATGCATCCATCACAGGTTTAGGGGCGGTCCTCATGCAGAGGGGACGAGTGATAGCCTACGCATCGCGACAGCTGAAGCTACATGAGATGAGATATCCTACTCATGATTTAGAGCTGGGAGCGATGGTGTTCGCTCTCAAGATATGGAGACATTACCTATACGGGGTCCGTTGTACGATATATACGGACCACAAGAGCTTAAGACACATCATGGATCCGCCGAACCTGAATATAAGACAACACATGTGGCTGGACATAGTCAAGGACTACGATTGCGAGATCCTTTACCACCCCAGTAAAGCCCATGTGGTTGTGGATGCTTTGAGCCGCAAGTCAGCTGGGTATTCCACCCCAGTGATATGTACGAGGATAGCGGTGGATTCTTCGCTTGTGAGTTTGATCAGAGATGCTTAGGTCGAGGGTATGCGGCCAGAGAACTGGAAAATGGAGAGGATCAGGGGTGAGAACACCTGGTTTGTGCAGGATAGCCAAGGATTATTAACCCAATGTCGTCAGTGTGGGTTCCGATGTCTGGTGGGGTCAGACAGACCATTATGGAGGAGGCTCATAAGTCTCACTTCTCTGTTCACCCGGGGGCCACCAAGATGTATAGAGGCCTGAGCTTGAATTTGTTGATACATGAAGTGACCCTCTTAATTTTTCCTACCGTAGTGTACAACTCTCCGCATTCAAGCTTCCTCAGCAATCACAACCGAAGTCGTCTAAATCTACCGCAGTCTTCTTTCTTTACTTAGTCTAATTTTTATGTCTCTTGTAATACTCTCTATTGTCCAGTATGCCTTACATGGCTACTCTTAGAGAGTAAATCACTTGTATTTCTTGAGTCTCTATAAATAGAGCTCATGCTTTATCAATCAATATAGATCTCTCTTTACTCATCTCTAGATCTTAATTATCTTCAAGTTATCCTTACGCATCTCATATCTTTCTTACTCTCTAAAATCCACTCGAACACAACTGATTAATACTTCTCTTTGGAGCAAGTCATTTGTGACTCTATCACTAAGATTGATCTCACTCATTAACTTGGTTTGAATGCATTCCATGTTATGAATCAACTTATGTGTTTACTTGATATATCAACTACTGTCATTTATGTTTCTTTACATTTCCGCAACTAACTAGCTAACTAGCTAACATATTAACTTATTGTTGTTGAGCTTTTAGATCTTTTGAGATTAACTAATTCCGCAACTATACTTGTTCTAATGTTTGTTCAAGTGTGTCTCAAGTTTTTCTCTTAACAGTTGGTATCAGAGCCATGGTGGTTGCTTTTTGAAAAACGGAACTCTGATTTTTCAAAGGGCCTTCTCTACCACGGAAGCTCACTTTTTTTAACAAAAAGAAAACAAAATGGCACAAGAACTTTCTCTAAGCGTTTCCAACAGTGTTGGTGGTTCAAATCGAGCTCCAATAATGGTTGCAAATGAATACCATTACTGGTCGCAAACAATGGAAAGATACTTATGGAGACTTGGTAGAGATGTATGGTATCTTTAAACCGGTAACCTTCATCGGTATCTTTCAACCGGTAACCAACATCGGTATCTTGCAACGGGTAATCAACATCGGTATCTTGCAATCGGTAATCAACATCGGTATCTTTCAGTCGGTAATTGGGGACAATTTCACCCCTATCACTAGCATACAATCAACAGACATAAACATACAGTCAGGCATATTCGGGTACTGACCTACCCTTGGGTCCTACGGACCTTTATTAGGGAAACTAATGCCTACTATACACATAACATATCATCCAAATAAATCTCATAACCGACACATAACCAAACCAAGATAATTATCACAAAGACCATTATCTTATGAATACCCCTTATTGGTGGGCCGGTATTGTGGCCTTAGACCCACCCCTACTGGAAGGTAACTCACCTTAATGTCATGCAGTGTTTGAATTATCCTCGGTGCACTAGTCGACTCCCTTCGACTCTTCGATCCCTACACGAGAACCGTCAAGTCAACACACAACAAGTACAACCCCAAACAAGGTCAGTCCAAGTCTAGTCAAAGTCAACTTCAAGTTGAGTCGTCAACTCAATGAGTCCGTCACCCTTTACTTGTCCTTATACATGACCCGACTCGTCGAGTTGGGCCGTCAACTAGACGAGTTCCACCCTCACATGAAAATCTCATGAAACTCATCCGACTCGCCGAGTTGATGAACAACTCGCCGAGTTCACCTTCAACCGAAGAACAAGTTCTATCCTCGACTCGTCGAGTTCATCTTCATCCTTAAGAGGATTGCCTTGGACTCTCCGGGTTCGTTCTAGCACTCGCCGAGTCTCATGAACTCCAGCTCTTAAACTAATTCCAATGTGTTGGGTCATTCTTTATGTCCTGCTACAACCTTTCTAACACCCCACTGAGTTCTTTTGATCCCCAACAGATATGGGACTCAAAGTCTTGGACTCGTCGAGTCCCAAGAACGGACTCCCTGAGTCAGTCATGTCCACAGTCTAAATCCATGATTTCTGATGTACAACACTTGTCTAAATGATAGATCCAAGCCCCTAAACTGGATCTACCACGTAAAGTTACAAACTTTACTCGCATGCATGGGACAATGAACTCAAAAGACATAAAACAAGCTCCTATGGTGCATGGGACCTTTCATGGGTGCAAAAGCAACCCAAATCTGTCTTGTAAATCCTTTAATGACGTGATTTAGAAGCTCAAACCCCCAACCATGTTTGCAAACATCGTTGGCCACCAAAAATGGCTTATAACAGCCCTAAATCACCTCAAAGAGGGATCTAACAAATGAATGAACAAGATTACAGCTTTTTACCGTCAATGAGCTGCAGAAGGTGCACAAACTCGGGTTCCCTTGGTCTTTACTTGTTTCCTCAAGCCTTTCTCTTCCTCCTTATGTTCACAACTAGCAAGATCCACCAAAAATGCCTTAGTTCTTCTCAAAAACGGCTAGGGTTTGCTATGAGGGGTTTTTGGAAGCATAAAGGGGCGATGGGGGCTGCTTAAGGTTCTTTAAATAGGGTGCAAACCCTCAGATTAGGGTTTTTGTCCAGACAGAGCCTACTCGTCGAGTCTAAGAACCGACTTGCCGAGTCCATCACTTAAACCCCGTGTCTCGTCCCACTTCTACTCAACGAGTTGGTCCTTCAACTCGCCGAGTCCAAGGCCAAAAATGCACAAATACTAAAACAAAATACATACCAGGAACCAGGTGCTACAAATCTCCCCCACTTATTTTAGACTTCGTCCTCGAAGTCTGCTGCTCGACCCTGAAACAACTCTGGGTAGTGCTTCATCATCTCGTCCATCGGCTCCCAAAACCATTCCGAGCCCTTCCAGTGCTGCCATTGCACCTTCACAAGTTCCACTCTCTTGTTTCTCAGATCCCTCGACTTCCGATCGAGGATCACCACAGGCCGCTCAATGTAATTCAGGCTGTCATCGACCTGAATATCCTCTAATGGCACCACTGCCGAGTCGTCCGCCAAACATTTCCGTAACTGGGAGACGTGAAAAGTGTTATGAATCTGACTGAGTTCGGCTGGCAGATCTAACCTATATGCCACTTTACCCACCCGAGTTATAACCCTGAAAGGTCCGATATACGTGGGGCCCAACTTGCCTTGTTTCCTGAATCGGATGACGCCCTTCGATGGCGACACCTTCAGGAGAACCATATCCCCGACCTGAAATTCCAGGTCCGATCGGCGTTTGTCGACATAACTTTTCTGCCGACTCTGAGCAGTCTGAAGTCTGCTCCGAACCTACTGAATCCTCTCTGTCGTCTTGAGCACCACTTCGGTGCTCCCCATGACCCTTTGGCCAACCTCACCCCAACATATCGCGGTCCTGCACTTCCTCCCGTATAACATCTCGAAAGGAGGACGTAGGTATCCCAGCTACCTCCGAAGTCTAAAACACATGCTCGCAGTATATCCTCTAATGTCTGGATGGTCCGCTCACTCTTACCATCCGTCTGCAGGTGAAAGGCGGTGCTAAAATGCAGACGAGTACCCAGCTCGTCATGAAACTTCCTCCAAAACCTAGAAGTGAACCACACATCCCTGTCTGAAATCACCGATACTGGTACTCCTTGCCACGCCACTACCTCCCCAATATAGATATCGGCCAACCTTTCGGCTGAAATACTTTCTTGAATCGGGATAAAATGGGCGCTCTTGGTTAATCGATCGACGATGACCCAATTCGAATCCACTCCCCGCGCGGTCCTGGGTAGTTTTGTAATAAAATCCATCGTAATGTCTTCCCATTTCCACAGCGGGATATCCAACGGCTGCGACTTGTCGTGTGGCCTCTGGTGCTCGGCCTTGACCTTCCTGCAGGTCAAGCACCATTCCACGTACCACGCTACATCCCGTTTCATGCAGGGCCACCAATATTCCAAACGAAGATCCCTATACATCTTCGTTGCCCCAGGATGAATGGGGAATTGCGATTTGTGTGCCTCCTCCATCAGAACCTGGCGCACACCCCCGTGATACAGCACCCACACCCTATGGTGTAGTGTCAACAGCCCTCGGCTATCATAATCGAAGGAGGAAACCTGCCCCAAAATCCGCTCGCTCTTCCGATGTTCCTATTTCATGGCCTCTTGTTGGGCCTCCCAAATCCGCTCCAATAGCGGAGTCACCACTGTCATCCTCTGACAAATACCCCTGATCGGCGCCGCCTTGCTAAGATGATAGTTCAAGGACTACTGCTAAGATGATAGTTCAAGGAGATAGAAAGATTCATTCCCTATCTCTCTACAAGCTATATGGGGAATTGCAAGCCCAAGAATCCACCGTACTCAAAAATTGTGCTGACTTCGGAGGACCGCTTGCTCTTGTAGCACAAGCTCCTCACAACCAGTCTTACTCTCCCTCGTATGATACTACACCGCAGTAATACGAAGCTGAATCAGAGTATGATGATGAAGAAAATTTTCAGAAAGTTATTGCTCTAGTCATCAAACAGTTCAACCGACTACCACCTCACTCTTTCTACAAGAATCAACAATTCAACAAACCTCCTTTCAATCGTAACTTCAACCCACTAAACAATCACACTCATCATCCTAAAAGTTCACATCCACAACCGGAATCTCAAAACACTCAACCAAAGGAGACACCGCAGTCTATTCAAAACCCTGACTTTGGTACCCCTTCAGAAGACAAAAGTGACGTTGTAATATGCCACAAATGCAACAAAGAGAATCATTTTGCAAAAGATTGCAAAGCAAACGTAGTGAAAGACAGAGCATTCTACCTTAGAGTGGCTCAAGAGCTAGAGGAAAAGGAAAAGGCTAGGGCATATGTGGCTCATGTTAAAAGAGACCATCAAGTTTGGTCATCCGGAGATGAAGAAGAAAACATCAGCCACATCAAAGGGAAAGGCAAGATCTGCATGCTAGCAACTACTGATGATGATGGCTCTACGAAGCTGGAAAGGTACTACTGCTACATGGCAAAGGATGGAACTCTAAGCATCGTCGAACAGGTAAAAATCATGATCCATACTCTAAACTATAACATGGATGATTGTCAACCTTTCATAGACAATCTTAATGACACATGTGTTGCCATCCTTTCAGACTACAACAAACCCTTAGATGAGAAGAACATAGCGTCCCAAGAGATGTTTCATGTGAGAGGACGACTACACAACAAAAGACTCAAAATGGCTACAGTAGAAAGAGATATAGAGTTAGAAAAAGATGCAAGAATGTTGAGTGAAACCCAACTAGAAATAGCTTTGAACCAAAGAGATTTAGCTCAGAGTGAGAATGTACGTTTAAATCTTTTAATAGAAAAATTGTTCAATGAAAGTGAAGCTATTGAATCTTTAGTTAATAATAGAACTGTGGATAATACATACAATTGGCGTTGGTCCAATGGATATCCTACCGCAGAGGATTCCTCACCCCGGTTTAACAAAGATCGACTTTATGTCCCTCCGGACCGAGAATTTCATTTTCCAGTCAATGACAAGACTTTTCCCGAAGATATCAGAAAACACTTCGGTAGACTTCATAATCTAAGTAATAATTGTTTTATTGAGGAATTTGTGCCTGAGGCTTCGGATCACACATGTGATCAACCTCTTATCTGTGGCACAATCAATCCAAATTCTCAGACCTCATCTATTGTTGATGAAGAAATTTTCATAGAAAGTCCCGAAGTCTGACATGATTTTCCACCCTTGTCCTCGAACCGCAGTATCTCACACTACAGTCATGATCCTCAGAAAAATTCCATTCGAGTCACAACCCAGACTTACTCTACGGTAGCTAGGTCTTCCTTACCAGAATCCACAATCAAAGGTTCTGTAACTCTTCAACCAATTCATCATGAACTACCCATAGAAAATTTTGAAGTAGGTTAATGTTCTCAAAATCCTGAATTTTCAAGTTCTGATGAGTCAAGCCTTCGGTGTCAAAAATTTTCAAAGACTTCCAGGAAACCGCAGTTAAACACTAAAGACTGCGGATCTCCAAAAATTTTAGCAAAAAAGGTTTTCAAAGAGGATATTCGTTCTCGAGGCACAAATCATCAAATCTTTTCTAAAAACAAAAAACATACCAGATTTCCAAAATCTAAGAGTCCAGAAAAGTTTGTTTTTGCTCACTATTTTTTAAAAAACTCCCCCATCAAGAAACCATGCAAAAAGGAATGTGCTGTTTCAACATCCATTCCTAACTCATTTGACAAAACCCAAAAGAAAGAAAGGTCTTTTCAAAACAATGGTTTTCAAATCTATTCCTCAGATGATTCAAAATGGAAAGGTATCTTACCCACTCCAACACTTTTAAAATCACATCAAAAATCTCAGCAAATGGAAACGCATTTTACCAAATCCCAAGAAAAGGTCCAAGGTTTCTACACGTGCAACATCTTCTTCAAAACAAACTTTTTTTAAATCCAACAGTTCACGTGTCAGATCTTACCAACCTCGGACCAGTCACAAATCAACCACACCCTTCCGACCGCTGACCAAACAAAGTGCCAAAACAAAAGACAAAATTTTAGCATGTGAATGTCAATGTAGTTGTCATAAAAAGTGTTCTCATGTCAAAACTGATCCTTTTCAGAAACCTCGTAACTTTTCAAAAAGGCACTACGCTCCAAAAACTAACAAACACCCAGGACTAGGATTAAAACTTGACACGAAATCAGTCCCTGCAACCTCTTTTCATGCATCAATCAGAAGTTCATATATTGTCCCACGCTCCAAACTAGTTTGGATGCCTAAACTAACTGTGTAATTTTCAGGCCTTGTGCAAGGAGGAACAAGAAGAAGAATGGTTAATCGATAGTGCCTGCTCCTTGCACATGATGGGAAGGTTAGAATACCTTCAAGACTTCAGGCCAATTTGCAACGGTGGAAAGGTCACTTTAAGGAACAATGCCAATAGGATAATCCGAGGTTACGGTGTTCTCACTACGGGAAACTTCTATATTCAAAAGGTTGCTTATGTAGAGGGCCTTAAACACAATCTCATCAGTGTTGGTCAACTATGTAAAGCAGGCCATCATGTTGAATTTGATGACCAGTTTTGCTATGTAATGAAAAGAGATAGAAGCACTTGTCTGATCAAGTCCAGGTCCGAAGGTACTATGTGCCCTCTGGATGTATCTTTGACCATAGGCAAACTGCAGTTACGCTTTCTATCCAAAGTCGTATCCGAAGTCAGATGTTTATGGAACCGCAAGCTCGCTCATCTTAACTTCAGATACATTAACAACTTGGTCACCGGAGAACTAGTCAGAGGTCTACCAATCCTCAAATTCAGCAATGATACTCTCTGTTCTGTATGTGAATGTGGAAAGCAATTCAAGACAAGTCATCCCATGGTGATTGATTCCTCAATCTCTGAACCATTGGAGCTTTTATACATTGATCTCTACGTCTACAGTAGCCAGTCTTCATCACAAAAAATACATATTGGTTATTGTGGATGACTTCACACGTTTCACATGGGTCTTCTTTCCTCGACTCAAGTCAGAAACACCGCAGGTGTAACATCCCAAAATTCAAGCCCAAAAATTTCAGTTTTGAATTTAAAACATTTTACCAAAACATTGTCGATAAAACAACACCTTACAAAATCATAATGTTACGTCTCAAATCATGACATCAAAAGTAATAAAAATGAGAGTACAATCCCAGAAGTTCAATTCGGAAACCAAGTGTGTATGTGATGCGCTGCTACACCGCCGAATCCTTCCCCTTAGATGAAGAGGCACCTGAAACCAAAACCAAAACTGTAAGCACGAAGCTTAGTGAGTTCCCCCATCATACCACATACCATACAATATTGTCGGTATCTTTCAACCGGTAACCTTCATCGGTATCTTTAAACCGGTAACCTTCATCGGTATCTTTCAACCGGTAACCAACATCGGTATCTTGCAACCGGTAATCAACATCAGTATCTTGCAATCGGTAATCAACATCGGTATCTTTCAACCGGTAACTGGGGACAATTTCGCCCCCTATCACTAGCATACAATCAACAGACATAAACATACAGTCAGGCATATTCGGGTACTGACCTACCCTTGGGTCCTACGGACCTCTATTAGGGAAACTAATGCCTACTATACACATAACATATCATCCAAATAAATCTCATAACCGACACATAACCAAACCAAGATAATTATCACAAAGACCATTATCTTATGAATACCCCTTATTGGTGGGCCGGTATTGTGGCCTTAGACCCACCCCTACTGGAAGGTAACTCACCTCAATGTCGTGCAGTGTTTGAATTATCCTCGGTGCACTAGTCGACTCCCTTCAACTCTTCGATACCTACACGAGAACCGTCAAGTCAACACACAACAAGTACAACCCCAAACAAGGTCAGTCCAAGTCTAGTCAAAGTCAACTTCAAGTTGACCCGACTCGCCAAGTTGAGTCGTCAACTCAATGAGTCCCTCACCCTTTACTTGTCCTTATCCATGACCCGACTCGTCGATTTGGGCCGTCAACTAGATGAGTTCCACCCTCACATGAACATCTCATGAAACTCATCCGACTCGCCGAGTTGATGAACAACTCGTCGAGTTCACCTTCAACCGAAGAACAAGTTCTATCCTCGACTCGTCGAGTTCATCTTCATCCTTAAGAGGATTGCCTTGGACTCTCCGGGTTCGTTCTAGCACTCGCTGAGTCTCATGAACTCCAGCTCTTAAACTAAGTCCAATGCGTTGGGTCATTCTTTATGTCCTGCTACAACCTTTCTAACGCCCCACTGAGTTCTTTTGACCCCCAACAGATATGGGACTCAAAGTCTTGGACTCGCCGAGTCCCAAGAACGGACTCCCTGAGTCAGTCATGTCCACAGTCTAAATCCATGATTTCTGATGTACAACACTTGTCCAAATGATATATCCAAGCCCCTAAATTGGATCTAGCACGTAAAGTTACAAACTTTACTTGCATGCATGGGAGAATGAGCTCAAAAGACATAAAACAAGCTCCTATGGTGCATGGGACCTTTCATGGGTGCAAAAGCAACCCAAATCTGTCTTGTAAATCCTTTAATGATGTGATTTAGAAGCTCAAACCCCCAACCATGTTTGCAAACATGGTTGGCCGCCAAAAATGGCTTATAACAGCCCTAAATCACCTCAAAGAGGGATCTAACAAATGAATGAGCAAGATTACAGATTTTTACCGTCAATGAGCTGCAGAAGGTGCACAAACTCGGGTTCCCTTGGTCTTTACTTGTTTCCTCAAGCCTTTCTCTTCCTCCTTATGGTCACAACTAGCAAGATCCACCAAAAATGCCTTAGTTCTTCTAAAAAATGGCTAGGGTTTGCTATGAGGGGTTTCTGGAAGCATAAAGGGGCGATGGGGGCTGCATAAGGTTCTTTAAATAGGGTGCAAACCCTCAGATTAGGGTTTTTGTCCAAAGAGAGCCTACTCGTCGACTCTGAGAACTGACTTGCCGAGTCCATCACTTAAACCCCGTGTCTCGTCCCACTTCTACTCGACGAGTTGGTCCTTCAACTCACCGAGTCCAAGGCCAAAAATGCACAAATACTAAAATAAAATACATACCAGGAACCAAGTGCTACAAATCTCCCCCACTTATTTTAGACTTCGTCCTCGAATTCTGCTGCTCGACCCTGAAACAACTCTGGGTAGTGCTTCATCATCTCGTCCATCGGCTCCCAAGACGATTCCGAGCCCTTCCGGTGCTGCCATTGCACCTTCACAAGTTCCACTCTCTTGTTTCTCAGATCCCTCGACTTCCGGTCGAGGATCGCCACAGGCCGCTCAATGTAATTCAAGTTGTCATCGACCTGAATATCCTCTAATGGCACCACTGCCGAGTCGTCTGCCAAACATTTCCGTAACTGGGAGACGTGAAAAATGTTATGAATCTGATTGAGTTTGGCTGGCAGATCTAACCTATAAGCCATTTTGCCCACCCGGGCTATAACCCTGAAAGGTCCGATATACGTGGGGCCCAACTCAACCTGTTTCTTGAATCGGATGACGCCCTTCCATGGCGACACCTTCAGGAGAACCATATCCCCGACCTGAAATTCCAGGTCCGATCGGCGTTTGTCGACATAACTTTTATGCCGACTCTGAGCAGTCTGAAGTCTGCTCCGAACCTGCTGAATCCTCTCTGTCGTCTTGAGCACCACTTCGGTGCTCCCCATGACCCTCTGGCTAACCTCATCCCAACATATCGGGGTCCTGCACTTCCTCCCGTATAACATCTCGAAAGGAGGACGGTTAATACTCGCATGATAGCTTTTATTATACAAGAATTCTGCCAACGGGAGGTAGGTATCCCAGCTACCTCCTAAGTCTAAAACACATGCCCGCAGCATATCCTCTAATGTCTTGATGGTCCGCTCACTCTGACCATCCGTCTGCAGGTGAAAGGCGGTGCTAAAATGCAAACGAGTACCCAGCTCGTCATGAAACTTCCTCCAAAACCTGGAAGTAAACCACACATCCCTGTCAGAAATCACTGATACTGGTACTCCTTGCCGCACCACTACCTCCAGAATATAGATATCGGCCAACCTTTCGGCTGAAATACTTTCCTAAATCGGAATAAAATGGGCGCTCTTGGTTTATCGATCGACGATGACACAAATCGAATCCACTCCCCGCGCGGTCCTGGGTAGTTTTGTAATAAAATCCATCGTAATGTCTTCCCATTTCCACAGCGGGATATCCAACGGCTGCGTCTTGTCGTGTGGCCTCTGGTGCTCGGCCTTGACCTTCCTGCAGGTCAAGCACCGTTCCACGTACCACGCTACATCCCGTTTCATGCAGGGCCACCAATATTCCAAATGAAGATCCCTATACATCTTCGTTGCCCCAGGATGAATGGGGAATCGAGATTTGTGTGCCTCCTCCATCAGAACCTGGCGCTCACCCCCGTGATACGGCACCCACACCCTACGATGTAGTGTCAACAGCCCTCGACTTTCATAATCGAAGGAGGAAACCTGCCCCAAAATCCGCTCGCTCTTTCGATGTTCTTCTTTTCAGGGCCTCCTGTTAGGCCTCCCGAATCCGCTCCAACAGCGGAGTCACCACTGTCATCCTCTGACAAATACCCATGATCGGCGCCGCCTTGCGGCTAAGCGCGTCGGCCACCACATTGGCCTTTCCCGGGTGATATAGGATCTCACAATCATAATCTTTTACTACATCAAGCCACCGAGGCTGCCTCATATTCAGATTTGGATGGTCCATGAGATACCTCAGGCTCTTGTGGTCCGTGTAAATCATACTATTGAGTTGTGTTTTGTATTATGTGTTGCGTCTATTGGGCTCATTAGCTAGTACGTTTCTGTATCTCCGGTATGGGCCTGTCCATCCGTGAGTATAGTAGGGTTTATTATAAATATAGGTGCTTGCATGCAGCTTAGGTTAACGATAGTAACGATAGAAAAGATAGATCAGAGCATTAATCAGAAGTTTATTATCGTTCTTGTAACCCTAAATCCTCTACAGCGGAAGTTCTTAGTCGAGCTCTGCTGAGGATTTTTTGAATTAATCATTCGACATATTTTGATCCATACTTGTTTTATTTACTGTTTTGTGTTCATCGTAATGCCTGTTACAAAGATCTAATCGATCTTCAAGTTTATTTAATAACTTATCAATTGGTATCAGAGCAGGAGGCTATGTAATTCATACACTTCTTTTCTGTGAAAAATGTTGCGATTAGGGTTATTCCGCATTTACTGATATTTATTGAGCTGTCATCCCATAATTGACGTAACTCAACATTTATTTGTGTTGCCCTAATTTAATATATTACAAGTCTGATCTTTTAAACAGGTTATTCGATCAAGCATGGACGAGTCACAATCCAATCCCATCAACATCTCAAACAGCATTGGATCAACGACAAAGATTCCCATCCTTTACACCCAAGATTACGAGGTCTGGGCACATCACTTTGAAGATTATGTCATCGGATCTGAGGACAATGGATATCTCATCTGGGAAGCAATCGTATCCGGACCATTCGCTCATTCAGCAACTTCAAGAATTATTAAAACTCAAAAGGAATATAATGATCTTTTGAAAGACGTTAAAGATATTGCTCAAGACGAAAAAGATAAATTTCAGTGCAATATTAAAGCATTGAGACTAATCAGATTCGCTCTTCAATCTGACACTTTCAGGCTAGTAAGTTCATGTAGCACTGCCAAAGAAATATGGGATAGGCTGCGAGAGTTATATTCTACGGACGAAGATCTCGAGCATTCCATTCATACCTTGCTTTTGTCCAAATTTGGTTAATTCAAGCAGAGTCCTGAAGAAACTGTAACTCAGACGTTCGATCGCTTCAATCATCTTCTTAGTATGATGATTAAACATGATATTGAAAGGAAGTTGATTGAACAAAAGGTTACATTTTTAAATGGTCTCAGATCTGAGTGGAGACCTGTTGTGTCCACTGTTAAAGTGCATGAGCAATTCAAATCTTACTCTTTTGCGAAACTGGTAGGGATTTTGAAATCTCAAGAAAAGATTGTGTTACAAGAGAAAAATGTGGTTTCAAGCTTGGGATCATTGGCCCTTTTGTCCAAAAGAAAAGCTGTGATGGAAGATGAAGACCTCAACCTAGAGGATTATGACCTTACCTCTGAAGACTATGCAATGATGGTCTCAAACCCAAAGAGGTTCATCAAGAAAAGATTCCCTACAAATAAGAACCGAAATTGGCAGGGAAGTTACAGTTCTGAAAAGGTTAGGGAAGAACCAAAAGCAGAAGAACCAAAGAAGGAACCGAAAGCTGAAGGAGATTCGGGTGTGAGCTGCTATTATTGTGGAGGAAAGAACCACTATGCCAAAGATTGTGTTCTCAAGAAAATGGCAAAAAAGGATGAGGAAAAAGACGAAGAAACTATGCTGTTGAAAAAGCTAGAAGAGATCAAAAGAACTAAATCCACTGCTAATCCCTCTATGAATGCTTTAATTGTGCAGGGTTCGGTAGCGGATGATGAGTTCGGTGGCGTGGAAGTCTGGTCAACCGATTTTGAAGACGATGAAGTCAGGAAGCCATCTCATGGAAAGGCCTATGTTGCAAAAGGTGAAGGGAGCGGTGGAAAGTGTCTAATGGTGTCAGACGTGTCTCAGATGAGGGGATACAACACAGATGGTGGGAATGAAGACACAAAGGAGTGAGAGGACTTGTGCTTCACAGCAAAACCTCTCAGCGTGCAGTTTAACGAGCTTGATGAATTAATCAAGAAGGTACAATCAGTTTTTGTTTCATTCAAAGTCCCACAAAGTTCATATGAAAAGGAATTAAAAAATTTCAATTCAAGAATCTCTCATCTAGACAGCAGTTTAACTCGAACACGAGTCACCAATTCTAACCTAACTGACCAAATAAGCAGGGTATCTTCAAAGAGTGAGGAACGAAGGATGTGGATCGAGCTAAAGGAGTCGGAGTTAATCAAATCCAAGGATGAAAACATTTATTTACAAAGAGACAATTTAAAACTTTTAAAACAGAGAAATGTCTTTTGTTTAATTGCTAAGCGTCTTTACACTAATATTACTCAACTTCATTTAAACTGTGAAATAGGGCAGAAAATTCATCGCCTGATTTTGCCCTTCCTTGAGTTTAAGGAGGATGAAATTGACGCTGAAGCATATAACTGTGAAAGTGTTGTTTCGTCTGAGGATGTTAATCCGACATATATGTATGGTCTAGACAAAATCGAATCTTTCATAAAGTCCAAGGACCATAAAGACATGCTGAAAAATCTTTTGGATCAAAATGATAAACTAAATCTAAGAACCGAAGCTATACAAAAGTTTGACTCATTGAATGCCAACCTGAGCTCAGAAAATAAAATTGATGTTGAAAATGCATCTGAGCTCAATGAGGACGATGATATGAGTGAAATTTATGTTGAAGACAGAGTTGACTGTTCAGAGTTTGTCAAGAGCGAACCCAAAAACCACAAAAATCTTATTTCAGAAAATTTTGTGGAGTTTGCTTGTCTGTCCCAACAAAAGTCCCCGATCCTTGAAGAAAAGGTTGTTGTATACCAAAAGGTGAGAACAACTCCAAATCAGGTGTATAAAGTCACAGGCGTAACAGAACATCAGACAGCCGAACTCACAGCTATTGTAAACGAAGACAATGCTGATGGTTGTGATGAGTTCTTCTGGTCTGCTCCTATCGACAATGTTGATGAAACAGTTGGTCTGTCAGAAAGGACTTCATGGAAAACCAAAGGCAGATATGTGTCAGAGCCTTTGAACAAGCCTGATAACTTCGACGTGCCAAGTACTAGTGGTACAAAAGATGTTCTTGAAGAAAAAAGAGTTCCTGCAAAAGAAGTCTCTCCTTCAAGCGAAACTTCGTCAGTTCAAAGTGAACCTGCTGACAGAAAGCAAAAACAAAAAGCGAATATCCATCGTCAGCCGAAGCAGGTGAGAAATGAGAAACAGCAAAGGAATCAGAGATACAAGAAGAATCTCTCTGAAAGAAAACAGTTCTGGCAATCTCAAAATGCCCACTTCTCTTATCATGATAGAAATTTAAAGTCAGATAAAAACACTGTTAGGTCACAAGAAAGTCATAACAACCGAAGAGAGAGGTTCGGCTATGAAGGTCAAAACAACCGAAAGGGTACGTTCGGTTCTGAAAAATTTGACAACCGAAAGCAAAGGTTCGGTTCAGAAAACACTATCTACCGAAAGCAGAGGTTCGGTTCCGAGAGCAAAAGAGACCAAAGATCTAGGTTCGGTCCCACTAATGATCAAAAACAAAAGGGTCACTTAAAATCACAAGCCAAGAACTCATCTCAGTCTAACTTCTCTCGTTCTTCTTCTTCTAATTCTTCTAAATCCTCTCAACCTCATTCTAAATCCAATTCTGTTAATAATCAAAATCCAAAATCTTCAACAGATTTAAAAGGAAAATCGAAGGTTTCCTCAGTCAAAACCGATCAAAAGCATTCCAATTTCCCAGTGCCTAAACCTGAATCCAAACTGACTGTAACAAATCCCAATAAAATTAAGGTTTTCACCATTAAAAAGAAAGATGAAACAACTTTAATAAAAAGAACATATCTTGTTGACATCTCTCTTCCTATTCCTGTTCCTATGAAAGGCTCACGTGGACCCAAGAAACTTTGGGTTCCTAAATCTGCTTAATTTTTGCAGGTTATTAGTGACGAGCAGTTTGACGAAGAATGGTATATTGACAGTGGCTGCTCGCGTCACATGACAGGAAGGAAGGAAGAGCTGAGGGAATTTCGGTCTCTTTCAAACGGTGGAAATGTCAAGTTCGAGAATAACTCCTTCGGCACCATAAAAGGCTTTGGAATGATTACAAATGGTGATTTTACGATTAGGAAGGTTGCATACGTTGAAGGACTGCAGCACAACCTCATCAGTGTATCTCAGCTTGTTGGAGGTACCGGTCTCAAGGTTTCATTCGATGATGAGGGTTCGGAAATAATTGAGAAGAAAATGAAAAGAGTCATTCTCAAATCGGAGCACAAAGGAGAAATGTTTCCCCTAAACCTCAAACCTATCAAAGGGAATCCAGCTATCTGCTTGTTATCCAAAGCACAATCTAACAAAAGCTGGCTGTGGCACCGAAGGCTCTCTCATCTCAACTTTAAGGATATCAACAAACTTGTCACAGGTGGTCATGTTCGAGGTCTTCCATTGCTCAAATTCGATCGAGAACATTTATGTGCTGCGTGTGAAATGGGGAAGCAGAGTCGTCAAAGTCACCCATCGATTGTAAACACTAAAGTTGTTGAACCATTAGAGTTAATTCACATTGACTTGTGTGGTCCATCATCTATCGAAAGCATCGGCGGTAGCAAGTATATTCTTGTCATCGTTGATGATTTCTCGCGTTTTACATGGGTGTTCTTTCTGAAGCACAAATCTGAAGCGACTCTCAAGCTGAAGACGTTTATCAAGCAGATTGAAGTACAAATAAAGAAAGTCGTTCGCAACATCAGGAGCGATAATGGTCTAGAGTTCAAAAATAAAGAATTCAAAGAATTCTTAGTCGACAAAGGAACCAGTCATAACTTCTCACTCCCTACACTCCTCAACAAAACGGGATTGTCGAAAGACGAAACCGATCTTTGTGTGAGGCGGCCCGAAGCATGCTAAGTTTTGCTTCTTTACCTTTATATTTTTGGGCTAATGCTATTGTTGCTGCTTGTTTTACGCAGAACAGGTCATATCTCAATAAGCGATTCACTCTCACTCCTTATGAGATCATCAACAACAGGAAGCCAAATGTCAAATTTTTCCATGTATTCGGCTCACGGTGCTTCATCTTCAATTCTAAAGAACATCGTAACAAGTTCGAGGTCAAAGCCGATGAAGGGATATTTCTAGGCTATTCTCTTACTTCTAAAGCCTACAGGGTATTAAACAAGCGCTCGAGGAAAATAGAAGAAAACTATTATGTGACTTTTGATGATAGCTATGTCAAAAAGCTTAAGGCCAACGAAGACACAGTTCGAGAAATCTTTTCTCACACAAGCCAAGTCACAGCCTCGATTGCAAACCTATTTGAGAAGTTCGTCGAGTTATTTGATGAACCAGAGAAGGTAACTCTCTCAGAAGCGAGTGCAGCAGACAACAAAGTAGATCATCTGAAGCAACTCATCGAAGATACTGCAAAGAGAATGAATGAAGGAGGATCAAGTTCTGACGACCCTCCACAGCACGATACTTCAGTTGAGGGGGAGGGCACATCTTCGTCATCACAGGCGAGCTCACATGTTGAGGGGGAGAACTATTCTCCGGCTGCTCCCGAAAGCTCATCTGCACCCGAAAGTCCAGTGGTACCCGAAAGCTCAACACCGCACGAAACTCCTATAGCTCCAGAAACTACAGACACACCTGAAAGCTTATCTGTCGAGGGGGAGAATGCAGATATGTCTTACGACTATGATAGTCAATCTGAACTAGAAGAGATGGTAAACGCTGAATTGGATCCATCTTATGATCCAAATTACCCTCCTCTTGTCAAATGGACCAAAGATCATCCTGTTTCTCAGGTTATCGGTAATGTCTCTGAAACGGTCCTGACCCGATCACAACTAAAGGCAAAACAAACTTCCTTATTTTCAAAAGTGGAATTCTGTATGTTTAACTCCTTCGTCTCAAAAGTTGAACCAAAGACAGTTAACACTGCTCTTGATCACTCCGATTGGGTTCAAGCTATGCAAGATGAACTAAATGAATTCGAAAGGAATAAAGTTTGGCGTCTCATTCCAACTCCTCAAGATGCCTCAGTTGTTGGTCTCAAATGGGTCTTCGGAAATAAGATGGACAAGGAAGGCAACGTGATATGAAACAAAGCCCGTCTGGTAGTGAAAGGATACTGTCAGGAGGAAGGAATCGACTATGAAGAAACTTTCGCTCCTGTTGCTAGGCTGGAATCCGTTAGAATATTTCTTGCCTATGCTGCACACAAAAACTTTGAGGTCTACCAAATGGATGTCAAACCTCCTGGATTTGTCAATAAAAGGTACCCCAATCATTGTTACATTTTGGACAAAGCCGTATATGGACTGAAACAAGCTCCGAGGGCCTGGTATGAAACGCTAACCAAGTTTTTAAAGATGTCCAAATTCAAACAAGGTTCGGTTGACCCAACCTTCTTTCGTAAGAAGGAAGGTAACCACCTTATGATTGTTCAAATTTATGTCGATGATATCATCTTTGGCTCAACGAATCCTAGCTTAACGGCTGAATTCAGAAAGCTGATGGAGAATAAATTTGAAATGAGCTCAATGGGTCCAATTAACTTTTTCCTTGGTTTAAATATTAGACAGGGACCCGAAGGCATCTTTATTAATCAAGAAGCTTACACGAAGACTCTCCTTGCAAAGTTTGGCATGATGGGAGATTCAAAGGTTAAAGTTCCAATGGCGTTCGGCACCAAGCTTACTCCATCATTGGATAAGCCAGCAGTTGATATTACGCTATATCGCCAGATGATTGGTTCACTGATGTATCTTACTGCTAGCAGGCCTGATATCATGTTCTCTGTTTGTTACTGTGCTAGATTCCAGGCGAATCCGCGTGAACCTCATATGCTTGCAGTGAAGAACATACACCGTTATCTCAAGCGAACTACCTCCTTAGGCCTATGGTATCCATCCAACTCAGGCTTCTTCGTTCAAGCCTACTCAGATGCAGACCTTGGAGGTTGTGGACTAGACAGGAAACACACCACGGGAGGCTGCCAATTCCTAGACGGAAAGTTAGTTAGTTGGCAATCAAAGAAACAAACCTGTGTGTCTTTATCTACAGCTGAAGCGGAATACATTGCAGCTGCCTCCTGTACTTCTCAAGTGATTTGGATCCAAAGTCAACTCCGGGATTATGGACTCAATATGAAAAAGATCCCACTATATTGCGACTCAAAAAGTGCAATTAGGATCTGTCATAACCCAGTGCAACACTCAAAGACTAAGCACATAGCACTGAGGTATCACTTCATTAAAGATCATGTGGCAGATGGGAACGTCGAAATTCATTTTGTTCGAACCACTGATCAACTGGCTGACATCTTCACCAAAGCTCTTCCTGAAGCATCGTTCAACAAAATTCTACAAGGGCTAGGTATGATGGAATCGGAGTCAGTACCAAACATTACCTCTCAAACTCAAAAGTAAGAAGCGAAATAGACCGAACGTTCGGGTTCGGTTCTTGTACTAATGTACCGAAATGAACCGAACGCTCGGGTTCGGTTGAATAATCTGCTTTTCGCTCATCAATCAAAGGTAGTTTTCTTGGTTGTAGATCTTATGTATAATTGCTCCAATTGCATTTATTTTATTATCAAAGTTATTCTCTTTTTGAAAATCTATTTTCTTTGGTAACCGAAATAGACCGAACGTTCGGGTTCGGTTTCAAAATTTTTCTTACCCAAAATAGACCGAACGCTCGGGTTCGGTTCCAAAGTTTTTAACAACCGGAATAAACCGAACGCTAGGGTTCGGTTCCAAAGTTTTTTTTAAATCACTTTTTTCTTATTTTCATTCCAAATTTTTTCTCAGTAATTTTTTTTCTTTTGTCTTATTTTTACATCATCTTTTATTTATTCATAAAAACTCCAAAAATATTTTTTTTATAAATTCAAAAACTCCAAAAATATTTTGTTCTTTATTTTCTTTTTTGCTTTATTTTATGTGTGTGTTCGTTTATGGGGAAATTATTGAATTAGCTAAGTGTCCCTAGAAGCATGTTGTTGTATGTGTCCAAAGCCTCACCTGATTCTGAATAATAGGCCTTACTGACTTGGTATAAACAAACCTTGTCTTCCCAATTAGGCTTTCTTATTTATTCTAATCATGAGCTACCTAACTCTTTTCTCACATGAGATAAGAGTTTTCTACTTGGTCTAGTTTTTCACAGCAGAGGTACTTTGTTTTCTTACACCATCTAAATTGCATTTCTCCATCACTTTCGTTTCACAAAAGTAACCCTTGAGACTCTCAGAAATTACCGCTGAGGTTTATGGTTACACAATTTCTGTGTTTATGATCTTAGTTTCGTGTCACTACGAGCTAAGTGAAACCCAAAATTCAATATCCAATACGAATTGACGGTGAACAATTAATTTGCTCTAGTTTTCACTAATGAATTGACGTTCGTACCTCCTTGAAATCTCAAATTTTCTTTTGTGTGATTCCTATGAAATTGTTAACACCCATAACATTTCTTCCCTTGGGATCCAGTTTTAAATTTTTGTTGAGATTTATTTTATATTCCCAGCCAGTTTACATTATTCCCAACCTACTTGTTCAACAGACTACACCGGTCTCACAAGTACTTCCTTTGCTTTCTATCTTATATCAAGATTAGCAATGTTGAATCGAAGCGAAAGCCGCCCTAATAAGCCAAATTAAAAGAAGCCTTTCAACACTTCTTAACAAGTGTTTGATCGTCATTCAACGGGAAACCACACCAACACTTTAAGGTCTCTCTTGACTTTGAAGGAAGAGATTCATGCCCGGGATCATCTGATTTGTGTCTTTATTGACATCACATTTTTCCAAAAATTATTGCTTTATTTCTTTTCTTTTACACCCTTAGCACGAAAATCTTTGATTTTCCAAAATTCAGGTTCTATTAATTACAAGGTATTTTTTTACTTGGATTGGCAGTCGATTAAAGGCTATGGTTGATTTTAATCCACATGGTGATATTTTTCAAAAGATGTCGTTACAATTTAAAGGGATAAGATGAAGACATGTTGACTCAGGCGGGAGTCTAATCGATTTGATTTCAAACGGCGCTAAAAGGGAATACGTGAGAATCAGAAGCGTTTAATCTCCAAACGACGCAAGAAGGGTGCGTGTGAATCTGAAACGGTTCATATCCAAACGGCGCTTGATGGGAGGCGTGTTCTTTGGGATCTGACACTCTCTCTCATGCGTGATCATCGGCTACCCTAACTGTCACGCATCAGTCAACTCCGGAAAACTCTTCGTTTTTCGATAGAAGATTTGGGAAGATCTTTCTCTCTCCTTACTCCACAGTATAAAAGGCAACATCCTCCACCGTTTACCTCTTTACTGCAATTAAAATTCCCAGAGCGCAAGAAATCCCTGAACCTTCACTGTTCATCATCTTCTCCACTCTCTTCAAGCAATGGCAAATTCATCTTCAGTTCACGCAACATCCCACATTCTGCCCATTCGCCCACAACAAAGCCTAATCATCGATTTATCCCCTCATGTTTACGATGCCTTCATGTTCCCCATTATCGAGTGCTTGAAGTTTTCGCCGATTGCTCCTGCACTTACAAGAGCTGAATCCGTTCCGATGGAGTTCTTGTCGCAGATCTTTGCGACTTCTCACTACGACAAGGTCGTTGATCGAATCTTCTTTGATATTTTCCAGCACAAGGCCTCGATTTCAAAGCAAAGATTTTGCTCGTTGTTAGGGTTTGAACCTGATTCCTCGAGGGTTAACCCTGAAACGATTCCTATGGGGAATTTGTTCAACATGTTTTACAACATGGGTTATACGGAGGTGCTTTATTCAGTTGCCAAGTTCAAGAAGTCGTGCCTACCGCCACAGTGGAACGGGATGTTCACTGTTCTATTTAAAGGGTTATCTGAACGCAGCGCTGGATCTGATTGTGCCAGTCGGTTGTTTTTGTCAATAATGTATGGTGTCTACAATGGAATCAACATGGATTATGGGTCTATCTTGTGGCAACAACTCATCCAGAGTCTCTCCTCTACATCCAGGCATTCTGAAATTTCATACGCCAGGTTCTGGACTTTGGTCACGAAATGGGTGATGGACAAGTACCATGTCCCCATTGTCGCTGGTGCTCCAATGTCTTCGATTGGTACATTCCATACCGGACGCTTCCAAGTTTCCATTCAATGGTTCAATTCCTGAAACTATGTATGGAGATGTTCCTGCTGATAGCCGGATTATCCAGACGTACAAAGGATTCAAGCGTTCTGGACCGAGGGATCTCACTCCGGAGATGTTGAAGTCTATTCATGACGCCGACAAGCCTGCACCAAGAGGCAAGAAGGCTGAAAAAGGGAAACGGGTGGCGAAAGGGGCTAAAGGCCCTTCTCCAAAGAAGAGGAAACCAACCAAAGCTGCTAAGTCTCCGCAGCCAAAGAGACGAAAAACTCAGCCGAAGTGAAAGCTGATCATCGCTTCCTCCTCAAGCGAGTCTGAGGGTGAGAGTTCGGATTCTGACGATTCTCCACGAGGCAATACTCCACCCAGATCTCCTACTCCATAGGTTCATGTCTCTCCTTCTTCCATTAATTCCCCACCTAGAACCATTCCTATTTCTATTCCCCCCATAACTTCCACTACTTCAATACCACCCACTTCAATCCCAATACCAACACCAATATTCACCGAAGCCACCACAACATCCACTGCAGATGTTAGAGCCAACGTATCTGATACGGGGGTTCATACTGATGCACCCGAAACCACCCCAGCACCCGAAACCACAAACGCATCCGAACCTACACTGATGAGATTAAAACTTTAATCTTTGAAGATCGATTAGATCTTAAACAGGTAATCAATTATAAAACAGCAAGAACACGAAAATAAGAACAAGGCAAAAGTGAATCAAACGTGTCGAATAATTAAAACAAAATCCTCAGAAGAGCTCGATTAAGAACATCAACTGTAGAGGATTGGTAGGTTACAAGAATGATAAAGAAATCTGTAAATCTATCGTTATGCTCTAGATCAATCGTTCAAAATCATTAACCTAATGTGCATGCAAGCATATACTTATATATTAAACATAAAGGGCTCTCGGTTGGACAGGCCCAAACCGGAATACAAATAAATAAACAAACAGCCGAGCCCAAAGACGCAACCCTTGAACAAATCTTCAACCCAACAATCTCCCCCTTTGCGTCAATTGGAGCGAGATCTTCACTTGTTACTTGGGCCAGCAGCGGAGGCAGGTACCTTCTTCTTCACAGTGTTAAACAGACGATAGATAAGAGCCAGAATCGTCTGCCTAAACCTGATGTACCACTGGATCATGTCATTGAAGTACTTAACATCATCCGCTGAATTCTCTTTACACCTTCGAATGATCGATAACACATGCTCCAAACAAGCAGTGGTGTAAAGATGTTTGTCAGCTAAAGCAAAGAGACATTTTTGTCCTTCTGCTCTAGTGAACATGACCGAATTGTGTCTCGGGTCGATCTTGCCCATCTTCATCTGATTGAGATCACTGGCCGATCCCACAGGAGCTATCTTCGGTTTCTTCTTGAAGACAGTGGCAACCTCCTGATCCATTAGGGCTACCTCCATGATATAACAAACAATCATCCTCTTGAGATGGTCTATGATCGGACCATATTCAGCTTCGTTTGTCAAGAGGATGTTATGCAGAACGATCCAATCATGAGGATTTAAGTTCGGTAGATCTGCCAGGGAGATATGATATGCAGTTCTTGCAGATCCTCGAATCACCTTGAACCGAACATTAATAAATCTTCCTTCGGTGTAAGGCTTCAGTACCCGAACGTTCACTATCTTCTGGGCGCTCCATGTTAAATACTGAGGACGAGCAGCCTTCAGATAGAACTCGATCAACTCCCTATCCAGCTCAGCATTCGGATGAGGGACTTCAAAAATATTTGAGAAGGCGTGGAATATAAACGCCTTTCGAGTCAGCGGCATGTCGAACTGCGAATCGACAGAATTATTGCAGTCGAACAAAATCAGCGGCTCGAGCCATAGGATGCTGGGAGTGTCTATGGCCTCTTTGATCATACGCTCCCGAGTCCAGGCAGGGAAGAGAGTCTTCCTGCTCTCGAGGAGATCGTGGGCTTCCTTCTGCTTGCGTTCGACTTCTTCAGCCTCTCGCGCCACACGATTAACATCATCATCAACATTGTGACTGTTTTTGTGTTTCAACAAGTCAGCAATGGTTTCATCATCTTCATCATCATCTTCTTCCTCAGCTATGTTTTTCCCTTTATCCGTCACACCCGAACCCGAAGCTTGACCAGTCGGAGGTGGTTCGGTTAAGTGAGTAGCTTTGGAGGAAGGAGGTGGTTTCGATCCGGACTTCAACTCTTCTCCCCCTTGTTTCGAAGTGGACACAAAACTGGGTAAGCCTTCTATTTTGCTGAGAAGGTCCATGGCAGGAGAAAGCTTTTCAGCAAGGGTTCGCCTTACCGAATGGTTGAGAATTGGATCGTGTGCTTCTAGGATGTTTGATAAGGCAGCGTGTACATCCGAAACACATGTCTTTATGACCTCCCTTTCGGATCGAAGAGCTTCCAGCTGTTGTTGAGAGTTTGATAGCTGAGTGCTCTTGACCTTTAGGGCGGTGGTTTTGCTTGCGAGAACGTCCATTAAAGAGTTTTCAGCTGCAAGATCCTCTTGTAGCTTAGCAAGGCGCTCATCAATGGAGGCACGAAGGGCCGAGTTGTCGTCGCTTATTGATTGGCGAAGGTTGGCGAACGACTGTAACTCCATTGAGACGAACTTGGCCAACTGTTGAACTCCTGGTTCCAAAGTTGTCTTTGTGGCATCAGCGCTCTCCTGTAGGGACTTCAACAGTGAAGAAGCGTCTGAGAATAGTTTATCGACTTTTGCGGTCGCAGCCTCACAGGCTTTTGTGGAGGCGTCTATGGCGGCAGTGGCTGAAGCTACCAAATAATGTTGAGCCCTGGAGAAGGCATCAACAATCTTTTGAAGTGCAGCTTCAGATAGAGAGGACTGTTGGTTGGAAGATGAGGCGAGAAGTAAGTCAACATTCTCGTTAAGCTCCTTAAGATGCTTCTTTGTCACTGGAGCAGCATCCTCTTCATCACTTTGAACCTGAAACGGACTATAGTAGACCGAATCGAAGGTCATATTGTCACCGCCAAGAAACGGGTTATCTCCATCAGAGGCATTATCTGGAGATGATGGGGGTGGTGAAGCAGGGGGTGTGTTTGAATGGGTAGGTGCAGGTGGAGTGTGGTTTGAGGTGGTTCGGTTACGGGTGGGGTTTCGGTTACAGGTGGTGTTTCGATTGTAGTGGTATGAACCCCCGTATCAGATCCGTTGGTTGTAACCTTTGTAGTGGTTGTGGTGGTATCTGTGAAAATGGGTGGTGGTATAGGGAAAGAGGTTGGAGGAATAGTGGTAGTGGGGATTATGGTCGGAATGGAAGTAGGGATAGTTTGAGTGGGTGAAGGGATGGGTGAGTTGTGGATTTCCATATCTGGTGTAGGAGATCGGGGTGGGGTGTTGCCTCTTTGAGGGGTTTCGCCTCCTTGAGAACCGTCCGAACCCGAACTCTCGCCTTCAGAGTCACTTGAGGAAGAGGGAATAACAAGCTTGCGCTTCGGTTGAGTCTTCCTCCTCTTCGGCTGTGGGGACTGTGCAGCTTTTGTCTGTTTTCTCTTCTTGGGAGAAGGACCCTTAGGAGCTTTGGTCGCTTGCTTCCCTTTGTCCGGCTTTTTGCCCCTTGACACCGGTTTGTCAGCATCGTGGATAGACTTCAGCATTTCTGGTGTAAGTTCCCTAGGTCCAGTTCCCCTGAACTCCTTGATCGTCCGGATTAGCCTGCTGTCAGAGGGAACGTCGCCATAAATTGTCTCCGGAATAGAGCCAATGAACGAGAATTTAGATGCATCAGAGACGATGATCTTCTTGGTATGAAACGTACCGATTGAAGACATCGATGCACCAGCAGCAGTGGGAATATCAAATTTGTCCATCGCCCACTTTGTGATTAAAATCCAGAACCGGGCAAGCGACACCTCAGAGTGTCGTGATGAAGAAGAAAGGCTCTGGATGAGCTGTTGCCAGAGGACCAACCCAAAATCCAAGTTGATCCTGTTGTAGACTGCATACATGATCGACAAGAAAAGTCAACTAGCTCCGTTCCGACAAGCCCTTGAAGAGGACTGTGAACATGCCGTTCCACTGTGGCGGCAAGCAAGATTTCTTGAACTTTGCGACGGAGGTGAGGACCTCCGTGTACCCCATATTGTAAAACATGTTATACAGATACCCAACCGGAATTGTCTCCGGATGAATTCTCGATGGGTCAGTAGCCAACCCAAGCAATGTGCAGAAACGTTGTCGAGAAATGGAGGTCTTGTGATCAGCAACCTCGAAGAACACCCGCTCGACTGCTTTGTCGTAATAGGCAGTCGCATAAACCTGCGAGAGAGTCGTTATGGGCACAGACTCAATCCTGGAGAGAGCCGGAGCAATTTGGGAGTACTTCAGGCACTCGGTGATCGGCGACATGTAGGAGTCGTACGCCAGAGGGTTGAGGTCGATCACCAGGCATTGTTGTGGACGAATAGGAAGGATTTGTGAGGTAGCATGGACTGAGGATGATTCCGCCATTGTTGAAGGTAGTTGAAGAAGAAGATGAACAGTGAAGCTTTTGGGAGTTTTTGCTCTCTAGAAAATCCGGAAGCAGTAAAAAGGTAAATGAGAGTTTAGACTGCCTTTTATAGTGAGGGAATGGAGAGAGAAAAATCGTTTCAAATCTTCTATGCGATGATCACGTAGGAGAGAGAGTGTCAGATTCCTAGGATCATGCCACCCAACAAGCGCCATTTCAGAAAAAAAAAAAAAAAAAAAAAAACCGTTTCAAATCCTCACGCGCCTTTAAGTGCCAGAGGGATGTCGCTTGGATTTCGCACACGCGTCCATGATGTCAGTAAAAGTATGGGCGTTTCAAATCAACACGCGCCCCATTTTTACCGTCGTTTGAAATTCAATCCATTTAACTCCCGCCGAGTCAGCAACCTTTCGTCTTATCTTTTTGAATCGCATCTTTTGAATAAACTGCCCACATGGAGGATTGTTGACCACGTCTTAATTATTAACCACCAATACAATAAATCAGCCAGAAATTAATTAGTAACGGAATTTTGGAAAATCAAGGATTTTCGTGCAAAGAGTGTAAAAAGAAAAGAAATAAAGCAACTCTTTTTAGGATTTACTGTGATGTCAATAATGACACGAAACTGATGATCCCGGGCACGAATCTCTTCCTTCAAGGTCAAGAGAGACCTTAAAGTGTTAATGTGGATTCCCGTTGAATTACGATCAAACACTTTTTAAGAAGTGTTGAAAGACTTCTTTTAATTAGGCTATTTTAGGGTGGCTTTCGCTTTGATGCAATAGTTCTAATCTTGAAATAAGAAAGAAAGTGATCAAAGTACTTGTGAGACCGGTGTAGTCTGTTGAACAAGTAGGTAGGAATTAAGTGTAAGTTGGCTGGGAAAATATAAAATCTCAGAAAAATAAAAACTGGATCCCAAGGGAAGAAATGTTATGGTTTTTTTAACAATTTCATAGGAATCACACAAAAAAATTTGAGATTTTAGTAGGATACATCCGTCAATTTGTTGGTGAAAACTTGAGCAAATTAATTGTTCACCGTCAATTCATTAGGTGTTGAATTTTGGGTTTCACTCAGCTCGTAGTGACACGAAACTAAGATCACAAACACAGATGTTGTGTAACCATAAACATCAGTGGTAATTTCTGAGAGTCTCAAGGGTTACGTTGATGAAACGAATGTAATGGAGAAGTGTAATTGAGATGGCGTAAGAAAACATAGTACCTCTGCTGCGAATTAAAGGACCAAGCAGAAAACTCTTATCTCATGTGAGAAGAGAGTGAGGTAGCTCATGATTAGAATAAATGTAGTAGCCTTATTGGGAAGACAAGGTTTGTTTATACCAGGTCATGAAGGCTATTATTCAAAATCTTATGAGGCTTGAGACACATACAAGAGCATGCTTCTAGGGACACGTAAGTAATCCAACATTTATACCCCCATAAACGAATGAACACACAACAAGAAAAATAAAAAATATTTTTGGAGTTTTTGAGATTTATCAAAAAAAATAAATCAAAATAATAAAAAAAATAAGTAAAAGAATAAGTAAGAAAAAAATAAGACTTAAAAAAACTTTGAAAAAATATGAAAAACCGAACCCGAGCGTTCGGTTGGTTTCTGTTGGGAAAAAATTGAAAAACCGAACCCGAGCGTTCGGTTGGTTTCTGTTGGGAAAAAATTGAAAAACCGAACCCGAGCGTTCGGTTGGTTTCGGTTCCAGAAAATTTTGAAAAACCGAACCCGAGCGTTCGGTTGGTTTCGGTTCCAGAAAATTTTGAAAAACCGAACCCGAGCGTTCGGTTGGTTTCGGTTCCAGAAAATTTTGAAAAACCGAACCCGAGCGTTCGGTTGGTTTCGGTTCCAGAAAATTTTGAAAAACCGAACCCGAACCTTCGGTAGGTTTCGGTTTTGGAAAATTTTAAGAAAACGAACCCGAACCTTCAGTAGGTTTCGGTTTTGGAAAATGTTGAGAAACCAAGGAATTTAGACATGCAATTGAAAAAATACTTTGAACACAAAAAAAATTTGTACAAAAAATATACAACCAAGAAAAACTACCTTTGAAGTGATGAGCAAGTCAGATGGTTTAACCGAACCCGAACGTTCGGTTGGTTTCGCTTCTTACGTTTGAGGTTGAGAGGTAGTGTGAGGTACTGACTCTGATTCCATCATACCTAGCCCTTGCAGTATTCTGTTGAATGATGCTTCAGGAAGAGATTTGGTAAAGACGTCAGCCAGTTGATCAGTGGTTCTTACGAAGTGAACTTCGACGTTTCCATCTTCCACGTGATCTTTGATGAAGTGATACCTCAGTGCTATGTGTTTGGTTTTAGAGTGTTGCACTAGGTTATGACAGATCCTAATTGCACTTTCAGAGTCACAATATAGTGGGATCTTCTTCATATTGAGTCCATAGTCTCGAAGTTGACTCTGGATCCAAATCACTTGTGATGTGCAGGAAGCAGCGGCTATGTATTCCGCTTCGGCAGTAGACAACGACATGCACGTTTGTTTCTTGGATTGCCAGCTAACCAACTTCCCGTCAAGGAATTGACAGCCACCAGTAGTGCTTTTTCTGTCGAGTCCACATCCTCCAAGATCTGCATCTGAATAGGCTTGAACGAAAAAGCCTGAGTTGGAAGGATACCATAGACCTAAGGAGGCAGTTCGTTTCAAATAGCGTAGAATGTTCTTCACTGCAAGCATATGAGGTTCGCGTGGGTTTGCCTGAAATCGAGCACAATAACATACAGAAAACATGATGTCAGGCCTGCTAGCAGTAAGATACATTAGTGAGCCTATCATTTGACGATAGAGCGTGATATCGACAGCCGGTTTGTCTAGAGATGGAGTTAGCTTGGTGTCGAATGCCATTGGGACTTTGACTTTGGAGTCTCCCATCATACCAAACTTTGCTAGGAGAGTCTTCGTGTAAGCTTCCTGATTGATAAAGATGCCTTCGGGTCCCTGTCTAATATTTAAACCAAGGAAAAAGTTAATAGGAGCCATTGAGCTCATTTCAAATTTAGTCTCCATCAACTTTCTGAATTCAGCTGTTAAGCTGGAATTCGTAGAGCCAAAGATGATGTCATCGACATAAATTTGAACTATCATAAGGTGGTTACCTTCCTTTTTGCGAAAGAAGGTTGGGTCAACCGAACCTTGTTTGAATTTAGACATCTTTAAGAATTTAGTTAGCATTTCATACCAGACTCTCGGAGCTTGTTTAAGACCATACACAGCTTTATCCAGAATATAGCAATGGTTTGGATACTTTTCGTTCACGAACCCAGGAGGTTGCTCCACATACACCGTTTCTTTGAGTTCTCCATTAAGAAATGCACACTTGACGTCCATTTGGAATACTTCAAAGTTTTTGTGGGCAGCATAAGCAAGAAATATTCTTACAGATTCCAGCCTAGCTAGAGGAGCGAAAGTCTCTTCATAATCAATCCCTTCCTCCTGACAGTATCCCTTTACTACCAGACGAGCTTTGTTCCTTATAACATTCCCTTCCTTGTCCATTTTGTTCCTAAAGACCCATTTGAGACCAACAACCGAAGCATCTGGAGGAGTTGGAATGAGGCGCCAGACTTTGTTCCTTTCAAATTTGTTCAGTTCGTCTTGCATTGCTTGAACCCAATCAAAGTGATCGAGGACAGTGTTAACTGTCTTTGGTTCAAGTTTTGATACGAATGAGTTAAACATACAAAACTCAACCTTTGAAAATAAGGATGTCTGTTTTGCCTTCAGTTGTGATCGGGTCAGAACCTTTTCAGAGACATCACCAACCACTTGAGAGATAGGATGATCTCTGGTCCATTTGGTAAGAGGAGGATAATTTGGATCAAAGGTTGGGTCTAGTTTAGCATTGATCATTTCTTCTGGCTCGGATTGGCTATCGTAGTCAAGCGTCAGATCATCATTCTCCCCCTCGAGTAATGAGTTTTTAGAAACTTGAGGTTCAGGGGTTTCTTGTGATGCTGGACTTGCTGGCGTTGATGCACCTTCGGTTGGAGAAGCACTTTCGGTTGCAGTTGTAGAGCTTGGCTCCCCCTCGACATGTGAGCTTGGCTCCCCTCGACTGAAGCATTGTTGGATGGAGGTTCATCAGAAGTCGATCCACCTTCATTCATTCTCCTGGCAGCTTCTTCGACAATTTGCTTCATGTGGTCTACCTTGTTGTCTGCTGCTCCTGCTTCTGAGAGAGAAGCTTTCTCTGGTTCGTCAAAGAGCTCCAGAAATTTCTCGTATAGATTGGCGATCGAGACTGTGACTTGGCCAGTTTGAGAAAAGATTTCCCCTGCGGTGTCTTCTTTGGCTTGAATCTTTTTGACATAGCTGTCGTCAAAGGTCACGTAATATGTCTCTTCAATTTTTCTCGAACGCTTGTTTAGGACTCTGTATGCTTTGGATGTGAGAGAGTAGCCCAGAAAGATTCCCTCGTCGGCTTTGACATCGAACTTGTTGTGGTGTTCTTTAGAGTTAAAGATGAAACATCGTGAGTCGAACACATGGAAAAATTTCACATTGGGCTTTCTGTTGTTTAGTATCTCATAAGGTGTGAGCGTGAATCACTTGTTGAGATAGGACCTGTTCTGTGTAAAACAAGCAGCAGAAATAGCATCAGCCCAAATATACAGAGGTAAGGAAGCGAAACTTAGCATAGTTCGGGCAGCTTCACACAAAGATCGGTTTCATCTTTCGACAATTCCGTTCTGTTGAGGTGTGTAGGGAGCTGAGAAGTTGTGACTTATTCCCTTTTCTGCTAGAAATACTTCAAACTCCCTGTTCTTGAATTCCAGACCATTGTCGCTCCTGATGTTACGAACGACCTTCTTGAGCTGTACTTCAATTTGCTTGATAAACGTTTTCAGCTTATGAGTCGCTTCAGATTTGAGCTTTAGAAAGAACACCCATGTAAATCGTGAAAACTCATCAACAATAACAAGAATATACTTGCTACCACCGATGCTTTCGATAGATGAAGGACCACACAAATCAATATGAAGTAATTCGAGTGGTTCAACAACTTTGGTGTTAATTACAGATGGATGACTTTGACGACTCTGCTTCCCCATTTCGCATGCAGTACACAAATGATCTCTATCGAACTTGAGCAATGGAAGACCCCTAACATGACCTCCAGTGACAAGTCGGTTAATATCTTTAAAGTTGAGATGAGAGAGTCTTCGGTGCCACAACCAGCTTTCGTCAGATTGAGCTTTTGATAACAAGCATATAGCTGGGTTTCCTTTGATGGGTTTAAGGTTTAGAGGAAACATTTCACCCTTTCGCTCCGACTTGAGAATTACTTTCTTTGTCTTTTTCTCAATAATTTCAGAACCTTCATCATCGAATGAGACTTTGAGACCTGTACCTCCAACAAGCTGAGATACACTGATGAGGTTGTGTTGGAGTCCTTCCACATAAGCTACCTTCCTTATAGTAAAGTCACCATTTGTAATCATCCCGTATCCCTTTATGGTGCCGAAAGAATTGTTTCCAAACTTGACATTGCCACCATTTGTAAGAGATCTGTATTCCCTGAGCTCCTCTTTCCTCCCTGTCATGTGACGTGAGCAGCCACTATCGATGTACCATTCTTCGTCGAACTGCTCGTCACTTATAACCTGCAAAAACTAAGCAGATTTAGGAACCCAAAGTTTCTTGGGTCCACGTGAGCTTTTCATGGGAACAGGAACAGTAAGAGAGATGTCAACAAGATATGTTCGTTTTATAAGTGTTGTTTCATCTTTCTTTTTAATGGTAAAGACTTTTATTTTATTAGGATTAGGTGCGTTCGGTTTAGACTCTGGTTTGGATTCATTAACTTTCTGTTTGCCTTTTTGTTCAGCTGACGAATGAGATTTTTGAGAACGAACAGAATGAGCTTTTGAGTGAGATGGAGATGAACTGGTGGAAGTAGAAGAATTAGATGAACTAGAGGGAGTGGGTTTCGATTGAGAGGACTTCTTGGCTGGAGACTCTATGTGACCCTTTTGCTTTTGATCATTGGAGGGACTGACCTTAGAGTTTTGATCTCTTTCGACTTCAAAACCGAACCTTTGCTTTCGGTTGGAATCGTTCTTTGAACCGAACCTTTGCTTTCGGTTGGTATTCTCTTGCGAACTGAACCTTGGCTTTCGGTTGGTATTCTCTTGTGAACCGAACCTTGGCTTTTGGTTGTTGTGGCTCTCAGGCTTTTCGACAGGATTGTTCTTAAACTTCAGATTTTTGTCTTGATGGGAGAAGTATGCATTCTGGGATTGCCAGAATTGCCTCCTTTCAGAGAGATTCTTCCTGTATCTTTGGTTCCTTTCACGTTTCTTATTCCTCATCTGCTTCGGTTGATGATGAATATTAGCTTTCATTTTCGGTTTCTCCTTGGCTGGTTCATTTTGAACTGTAGGAGTTTCACTTTGAACTGAGGAAGTAGAAGGAACGTCTTCTTTTGCCGAACTTTCATTCTCCTGAGGAATGTCTTTCGTACCACTGGTGCTTGGCTCATCGAAATTATTTGGCTTATTCAAGGGTTCAGGTATGTATCTACCTTTACTCATCCAAGAGGTTCTTTCTGATAATCCTACCATTTCGTTTGCATTATCTATCGGAGCTGACCAGAAGTACTCATCACAGCCATCAGCATTGTCTTCGTTTACAATAGCTGTGAGTTCAGCCGTCTGATGTTCGGTTACTCCAGTGACCTTGTATACTTGATTTGGAGTGGTCCTGACCTTTTGATACACAACTGCTTTCTCTGCTAAGATCGGGGACTTTTGTTGGGACAATCGAGCGAACTCCACTGAAGTTTCAGAAATTAGATTCTTGTGGTTTTCAGGTTCGCTTTTTACAAATTCTGAGCAGTCAACCGTGTCCTCTACAGAAATTTCACTCATGTTGTTGTCCTCGTTAAGCTCAGATGCATTTTCAACATCAATTTTGTTTTCTGAGCTCAAGTTGGCGTTTAACGAGTCAAATTTTTGTATGGTTTCGGTTCTCAGTTTAAGTCTATCATTTTCATCCAAAAGGTTTTTAAGCATATCCTTGTGGTCCTTGGATTTAATGAAGGACTCAATTTTGTCCAGTCCATACATGTAGGTCGGATTGACATCATCAGATGATATCACACTCTCACAGTTATAAGCTTCGGCATCAATTTCATCCTCCTTAAACTCAAGGAAGGGCAAAATCATGCGATGGATCTTTTGGCCTATTTCACAGTCCAAGTGAAGCTGAGTAATATTAGAATAAAGACGTTTTGCAATTAAACAAAAAACATTCCGCTGTTTTAACAACTTTAAATTGTCTCTTTGTAAATAAATGTTTTCGTCTTTAATTTTAACTAATTCAGACTCCTTCAACTCGATCCACATGCGCCGCTCCTCACTCTTCGAAGACACCCTGCTTAATTGATCAGTTAGGTTAGAATTGGTGACTCGAGTTTGAGTTAAGCTACTATCTAGATGAGAAATTCTTGTATTAACATTTTTTAGTTCTTTCTCATATGAGGATTGTGGTACTTTAAATGAAATGAAAACCGATTGTACCTTCTTTATCAGTTCATCAAGCTCATTGAACTGTTGGCTGAGTGGTTTGGCCGTAAAGCACATGTCCTCCTGCACCTTCGGTTCATTGCTTCCACCATCAGTGTTGTATCCCTTCATCTGAGATACATCAGACACCATGAAGCATCTTCCTCCACTGCTCTCCTCCTTTGCCACATAAGCCTTTCCATGAGTAGGCTTCCTCACTTCACCGTCTTCTGAGTCGGTAGACCAGACTTCCACGCTACCGAACTCGTCATTAGCAACTGAACCCTGCACAATAAGAGAATTCATGGAAGGGTTAGCGGTAGACTTCTTCTTTCTCATCTCATCGAGCCTTTTCTGCAGCACAGCTTCCTCATCCTTTTCATCATCCTTTTCAGCCATCTTTTTGAGGATACAATCCTTAGCATAGTGGTTTTTCCCACCACAGTAGTAACAGCTTACTCCAGAATCACCATCTACCTTCGGTTCCTTCTTCGGCTCTTCAACCTTCGGTTCATTGTTAACCTTTTCTGAACTATAGCTCCCCTGCCAGTTTCGGTTTTTGTTGCTGGGGAATCTCTTCTTTATGAACCTCTTGGGGTTAGACACCATCATAGCATAATCCTCAGACGTGAGGTCATACTCCTCCAAGTTAAGGTCTTCATCCTCCATCACTGCTTTACTTTTTGACAGGAGGGCCAGCGAACCAAGGCTTGAAACAACGTTCTTCTCCTGCAGTACAATCTTCTCCTGGGACTTGAGAATACCCACCAGTTTCGCCAAAGAGTATGATTTAAACTACTCATGGGCTTTAACTGTTGACACCACAGCTCTCCATTCTGACCTTAGACCATTTAAGAACGTAACCTTCTGCTCGATAAGCTTCCTTTCGATGTCATGCTTGATCATCCTGCTGAGAAGATGATTGAAGCGATCGAACGTCTGGGTCACTGTTTCTTCGGCTCCTTGCCTGAATTCTCCAAACTCAGATAAGAGCAAGGTTTGGATAGAATGTTCAAGATCCTCGTCTGTAGAGTACAGTTCGCGAAGTCTATCCCAAACTTCCTTTGCCGTCGTGCATGAGCTGACCAACCTGAAGGTGTCGGACTGAAGGGCGAATCTTATCAACCTTAATGCCTTGATATTGCACTGGAATTTATCCTTTTCATCTTGCGCAATATCTTTAACATCCTTCAACAGGTCATTGTACTCCTTTTGAGTTTTGATAATCCTGGATGTTGCAGAATGAGAAAAAGGTCCATTAATGATAGCTTCCCATATGAGGTATCCATTATGCTCAGATCCTATCACGTAGTCTTCGAAGTGATGCGCCCAGACTTCATAGTCATGAGTATATAGGATTGGAATCTTCATGGTTGAACCGATGCTGTTGGAAATATTGATGGGGTTTGATTGCGACTCGTCCATTATGATCAAAAAAACTTGTTTAAAGATCAAACTTGTAATAAATCAGATTAGGGCAAAACAATAAATATCAAGATACGTCAATAATGAGATGACGGCTCAATAAATATCATTAATTGCGGAAAAACCCTAATTGAAACCTTTTCAAAGAAAAGATGTGTATCGATTACACAGCCTCCTGCTCTGATACCAATTGATGAGATTAAAACTTTAATCTTTGAAGATCGATTAGATCTTAAACAGGTAATCAATTATAAAACAGCAAGAACACGAAAATAAGAACAAGGCAAAAGTGAATCAAACGTGTCGAATAATTAAAACAAAATCCTCAGAAGAGCTCGATTAAGAACATCAACTGTAGAGGATTGGTAGGTTACAAGAATGATAAAGAAATCTATAAATCTATCGTTATGCTCTAGATCAATCGTTCAACATCATTAACCTAATATGCATGCAAGCATATACTTATATATTAAACATAAAGGGCTCTCGGTTGGACAGGCCCAAACCGGAATACAAATAAATAAACAAACAGCCGAGCCCAAAGACGCAACCCTTGAACAAATCTTCAACCCAACATACACCTATACCCGAAACATCCCAACCCGAACCTACCCATACTTCAGCTCCACCAACTTCACCACCACCACCTTCTCCTGGTCATGTTTCAGAAAGTGACGAACCTTTCCTTGGCGGGGAAAATATGACGTTTGACTCGATCTACTATAGTCCGTTTCAAATTCAGAGTGATGACGATGACGATGCTCCCGTTACAAAACGACATCTCAAGGAGCTCCATGACAAAGTTGATTTGCTCATTGCCTCCTCTTCAACTTCTCAGTCATCCCTTTTCTGAAGATGCAGTTCAGAAAATTGTTGACGCTTTCTCTAAGGCTCAGCAGGATTCCATTGCTTCTGCAACCTCCGCCATCGACGCCTCAACAAAAGCCTGTCAGGCTGCAACCGAAATAGTCGATAAACTATTTTCTGATGCCTCTTCCCTGTTAAAGTCTTTATAGGAGAGTGCAAATGCAGCAAAGACTACGTTGGAACCAATTGTTCAACAGTTGACAACGTCTGTCTCAACTGAGTTGAAGTCCTTCGCTTCATTTCGTCAAACGCTTTCTGACGACAACTCAGCCTTTCGCACCACCATAGACGAGTGTCTCTCGAAGCTTCAAGAAGATTTGGCTGCTGAGAACTCTCTTATGGATGTTCTTGCCAAGAAGACCACTGCTCTGAAGGTCAAGAGTGTTCAACTCTCCCATTCTCAACAGGAGATTGAATCTCTTCGGTCCGAAAGGGAGGTGATAAAGATGTGTGTTTCGGATGTCCACTCAGCCATCTCAAACATCCTCGAAGCACATGATCCTATCCTTAACTATTCTGTAAGGCATACCCTTGCAGAGAAGCTTGCTCCCGCCCTTGCCCTGTTAAGCAAAATCGAAGGGCTACTTGATTTCGTGTCCATTCCGAAACAAGGGGGAGAGAAGGAGTCTGTATCCCAACCACCTCATTCCTCAAAGGCAACTCACACTAATGAACCTCCTCCAGTAGGCCAAGCCTCTGGTTCGGGTGTGAAAGATAAAGGAAAAAATATTGCTGAGGAAGAAGAGGAAGAAGACAAAGAAACCATTGCCGACTTGTTGAAGCGTAAAAGTCGACGCAATGAGGCTGATGTCAATGCTCGTGTGGCAAAAGAGGCTGAAGAAGCTGAACGAAAACAGAAGGAAGCCCACGACCTTCTTGAGAGTAGGAAAACTCTTTTTCCTGCTTGGACCCTCGAGAGGATGATAAAAGAAGCCATCGACACACCGAGTATCCTGTGGCTGGAACCTGTAATCTCCTTTGATTGTTCCAATACTGTCGACTCTCAGTTTGACATGTCACTGACCCGAAAGGCGTTCATCTTTCATGCCTTCTCCAACGTTGCAGAGTTCCCTAATCCTCATCAACAGGTTGATCGGGACTTAATCGATTTCTATCTGAAGGCTGCTCAACCTCAGTATCAGACTTGGAGCGCTCAGAAGATTATCAACGTTCGGGTCTTGAAGCCGTATACTGAAGGGAACTTCATTAATGTTCGGTTCAAGGTACTTCGGGGATCTGCCAAAACCGAGCATGCCATTTCCCTTGCAGATCTTCCGAATCTCAATCCCCATGATTGGATAATATTGCACAACATCCTTCTCACCAACGAAGCTGAATATGGTCCGATCATCGACCATCTCAAGAGGATGCTAGTGTGCTACATCATGGAAGTTGCACTGATGGATCAGGAGATAGCAAGCGTATTTAAGAAGAAACCAAAAATCTCTCCCGTTGGCTCGGCCAGTGATCTGAACCAAATGCAGATGGGCAGAATTGATTCAAGAAGGAATTCTGTCATGTTCACCAGAAACGAAGGACAGAAATGTCTTTTTGCCTTGGCTGACAAACATCTGTACACTACTACCTGCTTAGAGCATGTTTTGGGGATCATCCACAGATGCAAGCAAAACTCAGCGGATGATGTCAAGTACTTCGATGACATGATACAATGGTACATTCGGTTTAGACAGACTATTCTCGCTCTTATCACACGTCTGTTTGATACTGTAAAGAAGACACCCGCTGCTGGCCCAAGCAAGAAGAAGAAGTAGTTTCGCTCCAATTTGACGCATAGGGGGAGATTGTTGGGTCGTGTTTTGTATTATGTGTTGCGTTTATTGGGCTCGTTAGCTAGTCCGTTTTTGTATCCCCGGTATGGGCCTGTCCATCCGTGAGTATAGTAGGGTTTATTATAAATATAGGTGCTTGCATGCATCTTAGGTTAACGATAGTAACGATAGAAAAGATAGATCAGAGCATTATTCAGAAGTTTATTATCGTTCCTGTAACCCTAAATCCTCTACAGCGGAAATTCTTAGTCGAGCTCTGCTGAGGATTGTTTGAATTAATCATTCGACATATTTTGATCCATACTTGTTTTATTTACTGTTTTGTGTTCATCGTAATGCCTGTTACAAAGATCTAATCGATCTTCAAGTTTATTTAATAGCTTATCACATATGATGAACCCCATAGAGGTAATGACACCAAATCTTGAGGGCGGACACAATAGCCCCCAGCTCCAAATCGTGAGTCGGGTAATTCGCCTTGTGAGGCATCAGCTGCCTCGAAGCATAAGCAATGACATGCCCTCTTTCATCAATATTGTGCCCAAACCCGAGATGGACGTATCACAGTACACGATGAAATCCTCCATGCCCTCTGGCAGGGCTAAGATTGGCGCCTCGCACAATCTCCGTCTTAGTGTCTCGAATGCGGCCTGCTGATCAGGCCCCCAGCGAAAGACTATGGTTTTCCTCGTCAGCCTGGTCAGGGGCACGACTATCTTGGAGAAGTCCTGAATGAATCTCCGATAGTAGGCTGCCAATCCAAGAAAGCTCTAAATCTCAAATGGAGACCTCGGGACTTCCCACCTCATCACGGCCTCAACCTTGGCCGGGTCCACCGATATCCCGTTCAGGTTGACAAGGTGCCCGAGAAACTGCACCTCTCGCAACCAAAACTCACACTTGGAGAACTTGGCATACAAGCTCTCCCTCCTCAATATCTCCAGAACCTCTCGCAGATGCTCTTCATGATGCTCTCGCGTCTTGGAGTAAACCAAGATATCATCAATAAACACTATCACCGACCGGTCTAAAATCGATCTACACACGCGGTTCATGAGGTCCATGAATGCGGCAGGAGCATTGGTGAGCCCAAAAGGCATCAGTACAAACTCATAGTGTCCATAGCGCGTCCAGAACGCAGTCTTCTGTACATCCTCCTCTCTGACCCTCATCTGATGATACCCTGATCGCAAATCAATCTTGGAGTACCAAGATGCTGCCTGTAGCTGGTCAAAGAGGTCATCAATCCTCGGGAGTGGGTAACGGTTCTTCACCATTACCTTATTCAGCTCCCGATAATCTATACACATCCGATGCGACCCGTCCTTCTTCACAAACAGAATCGGGGCTCCCTAGGGAGAACTACTCGGTCTAATGAATCCCTTGTCTAATAGCTCCTGCAGCTGTAAAGACGACTCCTGCATCTCAGGAGGAGCCAACCGATACGGTGCCTTGGCTATCGGAGCCGCACCAGGGACTAAGTCGATCCTGAACTCCACCTGTCGCTCCGGAGGTATCCCAGGCAACTCCTCGGGGAATACGTCCGCGAACTCTCGTACTACGGGCACATCTCCCACCATCGCCCTACCCGCCTCCCGGGTATCAATAACATAGGCGACATAACCTGTGCAACCCTGCTGGAGGTAGCGCCTTGCCCTCGTTGCCGAACATAAAGCTGGTCCTCGCTGTGGCCCTTCGCCCTGAACCACCAGCTCTCCCCCACTTGGGGTCCTAATCCGTACCGACTGCTGCGCACAGTCAATCACTGCCCCATTGGGGCTCAGCCAATCCATACCAATAATAACCTTGTTCCCCCGTAAAGGTATGGGAACCAAGTCCACCAGGTAACGTTCCTCGAACAGCCTCAAAACACAATCCCTGTTGACCTCTAACACTCGTACCGACCGGTCGTCCGCAATCTCGACCTCTAGAGGGCAATCCAAAATGCCCGAAGACTCCGGAAACTTCTTGCTGAGCACAAGAGAGACAAATGATCGAGTGGCACCCGAATCAAACAACACCTGAACAGGGATATCGTTCACATGGAACGATCCTAAGCAAAGCACATAATATATCAAAACCACAGCGACATAAAGCATAAAATAAGAAATCATACCCGTCACCACATCGGGTGCAGCTCGTGCCTCCTCGGCAGTCAGCTGAAATGCTCAGCTCCGAACCACTGGAGCCTCCACCTTGGCCTTTCGACCATCCACAACTCGTGATGTCGCTGAAGTTGGCGCCACTACCGGTGCCGCTGCTGCTGTCAATCTAGGGCAATTAGCCTTTTTATGGCCCTTCTGATTGCAATGAAAGCAAATCAGGTCAGATATTTGAATCGCAGGAGTAGGGGCAGTACAATCTCTGCCAAAATGCCCAACCTTGCCACACTTATAGTAGCCAGAACCCGGCCCAGTGCGACAAGCTCCCTCGTGTGTCCGACCGCATTTCCCACAGCGGTCCCGCCCTGACTGGCTTTTCAGGCTACCATCGGATCCCTTGAGCTTCTTCCCCGAAGCCCCCGTCATCATCCCTCCACTACCTTTCTCTTCTGGATGTACTCCAGATCAATCTCCCTCTCCCTAGCCCTGGCAATCATGGAATCCAGGGTAGGGCAAGCTGAGAAACTAAAATGCTCCCGAATGTCAGCTCGTAGCATATCATGGTAGCGGGTCCTCCTCATGTCCTCATCTCCCGCATACTGGGGCACCAATAGCGCCCTCTCCCGGAACTTGGCGATGATCTCCGCCACTGTCTCAGTCATCTGTCTCATATCATGGAACTCCCTGGCCAACTGTTGAAGCTCCACCGCAGGTGCGAACTCAGGCCTGAATCGAGTCACAAAATCTGGCCATGTCATAGCCTCAACAGCCAAGGCTCCCAGAGAGTCACCAACCGACTCCCACCAATCTCTGGCCCTTTCCCTCAAGCATCCTGCTGCATTCCTCACCTTCGATCCCTCGGGATAGAAGCTAGTCAGTTGTGCAGACTCAATGTCTGTAATCCATCATCTGGCAGCAATAGGGTCCTTCACCCCATGGAAATCTGGCGCACCGCTCCCTCGAAAGTCCTTGAAGGATAGCGTGCGTGTACCCGCCTGGCTAGACGCCATATCACTCCTGAATGCTCGGAGGAGATCCTCCATCAAGTCCATAATCCCTTCCTTGATCGACCCGAAAATGACAGGGGTCGACTCAAGAATGCCTCTCGTGATCTCCGACGCGATGAACTCGCGCAGCCCGTCATCAGCCTGCTCGGATCCTGCACCCGAGCCTGATCCTGATCCGGAACCTCCTACTCCATGTCGTGTAGTCACCATGCTGAAAATACACACATAAAATGTCAGGATCATACATACTCTCGAGAGGTCTAACACACTCCCCAAGGTTCCTGGTTCTGTCTCAGCCTTCCTTGATTCGAGTACGCGTCCTCTACTTTTAGTAGTACGGGCCCATACTACCTTACACATCTACCCGTGCTTTCCTCAAGGATTGCTTCGACTTCGCCAAGTCCCTTTTACCGATACCCTTTCCACTGACCTCATCCTAGGCTTCCCTAGGGCACTCTCCGACCTACCCTCCGCCATCAATTGCACTAGGAGTCCCCACCACCTCCCCCTAACTAGCTTGCGGATCCTGTTACATATATGTTCCTTAGTTAGTTGAAGATGGCCAGAACCCCCATAGCACAAAGCAAGGAGCATTCGTGCATTAGGTAACCAAAAATCAGGCATAACCTACTCAGGCCATCCTACAGTTGACTAAACAGTCCTAGCATACAGCTCATACAACAGGCGTATAAGGCATCCTCCCTAGACCCTTAGCCCTAACTAGCATGCAATTCTCAGAATTATATATCAGGCACACTAGGCATCCTCCTAGATCCTTAGTCTTATTCTAGCATGTAGTTTTCCGAATCAGAACCATGTAACATAACATAGCAAGTATGGGTATCTTGGGCAAAACTTACTTGAGCCCGGCCGGTCGCACGCATCACACACTTCGTCTTTCTCAAAATCCTTCCGTTTAGGTTTTAGAAAACCATTTTCCTTGTAAAAGTCTTTTAGTCCCTCAGTTTGAGTCCAGACACTCCCGAGGGTGTGTCCGAATCCCTCAAACCAGGGCTCTGATACCAACTTGTAACATCCCAAAATTCAAGCCCAAAAATTTCATTTTTGAATTTAAAACATTTTACCAAAACATTATCAATAAAACAACACCCTACAAAATCATAATGTTACGTCTCAAATCATGACATCAAAAGTAATAAAAATCAGAGTACAATCCAAGAAGTTCAATGCGGAAACCATGTGTGTATGTGATGCGCTGCTACACCACCGACTCCTTCCCCTTCGACGAAGAGGTACCTAAAACCAAAACCAAAACTGTACGCACGAAACTTAGTGAGTTCCCCCATCATACCACATACCATACAATATCGTCGGTATCTTTCAACCGGTAACCTTCATCGGTATCTTTCAATCGGTAACTTTCATCGGTATCTTTCAACCAGTAACCAACATCGGTATCTTGCAACCGATAATCAACATCGGTATCTTTCAACCGATAACTGGGGACTATTTCACCCCGTATCACTGGCATACAATCAACAGACATAAACATACAGTTAGGCATATCCGGCTACTCACCTACCCTTGGGTCCTACGAACCTCTATTAGGGAAACTAATCCCTACAATACACATAACATATCATCCAAATAAATCTCATAACCGACACATAACCAAACCAAGATAATTATCACAAATACCATTATCTTATGAATACCCCTTACTAGTGGGTCGGCATTGTGGCCTTAGACCCACCCCTACTGGAAGGTAACTCACCTCAATGTCGTGCAGTGTTTGAATTATCCTCGGCGCACTAGTCGACTCACTTCGACACTTCGATCCCTACACGACAACCATCAAGTCAACACACAACAAGTACAACCCCAAACAGGGTCAGTCCAAGTCTAGTCAAAGTCAACTTCAAGTTGACCCGACTCGTCAAGTTGAGTCATCAACTCGCCGAGTCCCTTACCCTTTACTTGTCCTTATCAATGACCCGACTCGTCGAGTTGGGCCGTCAATTCGACGAGTTCCACTCTCACATGAACATCTCATGAAACTCATCCGACTCGCCGAGTTGATGAACAACTCGCCGAGTTCAACTTCAACTGACGAACAAGTTCTATCCTCAACTCGCTGAGTTGATGAACAACTCACCGAGTTCATCTTCATCCTTAAGAAGATTGCCTTGGACTCTCTGGGTTCGTTCTAGCACTCATCAAGTCCCATGAACTCCAGCTCTTAAACTAACTTTAATGCATTAGGTCATTCTCTCTGTCCTGCTACAACCTTTCTAACACCCCACTGAGTTCTTTTGACCCCTAACAGATATGGGACTCAAAGTCTTGGACTCGCCAAGTCCCAAGAACGGACTCGCCGAGTCAGTCATGTGGACAGTCTAAATCCTTGATTTCAGATGTACAAAACTTGTCCAAATGATTGATCCAAGCCCCTAAACTCGATCTAGTACGTAAAGTTACAAACATTACGTGCATGCATGGGACAATGAGCTCAAAAGACATAAAACAAGCTCCTATGGTGCATGGGACCTTCATGGGTGCAAGAGCAACCCAAATCTTTCTTGTGACTCCTTTAACGACGTGATTCAGAAGCTCAAACCCACAACCATGTTTGCAAACATGGTTGGCCACAAAAAATGGCATATAAAAGCCCTAAATCACCTCAAAGAGGGATCTAAATAATGAATGAGCAAGATTACAACTTTTTACCTTCAATGAGCTGCAAAAGGTGCACAAACTCGGGTTTCCTTGGTCTTTACTTGTTTCCTCAAGCCTTTCTCTTCCTCCTTATGGTCAAAACAAGCAAGATCCACCAAAAATGCCTTAGTTCTTCTCAAAAACAGCTAGGGTTTGCTATGAGGGGTTTCTGGAAGCATAAAGGGGCGATGGGGGCTGCATAAGGTTGTTTAAATAGGGTGCAAACCCTCAGATTAAGGTTTTGGTGCAGACAGAGACTACTCGTCGTGTCCGGGAACCGACTCGCTGAGTCCATCACTTAAACCCCGCGTCTCGTCCCGCTTCTACTCGGCGAGTTGGTCCTTCAACTCGCCAAGTCCAAGGCCAAAAATGCACAAATACTTAAATAAAATACATACCATGAACCAGGTGCTACAGCAGGTGTTGATCAACTTCATCAAGGAAATCGAACTTCAGATCAAGCTACCAGTCAGACGTATCCGAAGTGACAATGGAACCGAGTTTACTAATCATCTTCTAAATAGTTTCTTGGTTTCCAAAGGGATTACACACAACTTCTCAGCTCCTTACACACCACAACAAAATGGCATAGTAGAACAAAGGAACTGTACTCTAGTAGAAGCTACCAGATCAATGCTCAATTTTTCAAATATTCCTCTCTACTTCTGGGCCGCAGCAGTGGCCACAACTTGTTTTGTTCAAAATCGAAGCATTGTATGCAAACGTCTCAACAACACACCATATGAAGGTCTTAACAACCGCAAACCAAATGTTCGATTCTTTCATATCTTTGCGTGTAGATGCTTCGTAATAAACAATAGAGATCACCTCAATTAATTCACACCAAAGTCTGATGAAGGCATCTTCCTTGGCTACTCCACTAACAAAGTTGCTTATCGAGTTCTCATTAGACGCACAAGGTTGATAATTGAATGCTTCTATGTAAAGTTTAATGACTATCACATCCGCAACTCCGCTCCGTCAAATGAAACCACCACAATTCTAGAAAGTGATATTCCTGCCTCTTCGGGTCCATTAAATCTAGTTGAAATAAACTATGATGATCTCTTTGATCCTATTGATACAGCCAAGCTATCTGAAGTTCTCGTGTCTCTAGAAGCTCAGCATCCGAAGAAGTATCGCTAAATACTTCCACCTCGCCGGTTGAAGGGGGAAACTCCACTCCGAACCACACAACCATTGAGGTTCCAGTACCAGAAGATGAAGCTCCAATTCGCAGAGACTTTCAACCATCAAACGTTTCTTCGGATTCGGATGATGAAAACATAAAACACATTGACACAAGAACAGACTCAAGGGTTATCATACTCCCATCCGCAATCTAGGGGGAACCTTCGCAGGTTCAAGGCGAACTCCGTTCTACACTCCAGGGGGAACCTTCGCCATCTGACCAAGTTAAATCTAATCATGCCTTTCCAGTTCAAGACACTTCAGCAGGATGTTCTCAAGTCCAGGGGGAACTGCCTTCTCCAACTGTAGAGTCTTTTGATATTGAAGACATTCCCTCCACCGCAACTGTTGATCATCTGATACCTCGTCAACATGTATGGATGAGAGACCACCCACCAGGTCAAATTATAGGCAACCCATCTGCAGGAATCCAAACTCGATCATCCAAGGACTTATCCGATCATTGCCACTACGCAGCGTTCTTGTCCTCAGTCAAACCTCGATCGATCAAAGAAGCGTTACTTGAACCAGACTGGATTTCCGCAATGCAAGAAGAACTGGAAGAATTCAAAAGGAATAAGGTATGGCAGCTCGTTCCAAAACCGCAAGGCCACACCATTGTTGGCACAAGATGGATGTACAAGAATAAGTTAAATGAATCTGGTGTGGTCGTCAGAAACAAGACAAGGCTTGTTGCCAAGGGATATAGTCAACTTGAAGGCATTGACTATGATGAAACATATGCTCCGGTAGCATGAATGGAAGCCATCTGGATCTTCTTACCATACTTAGCACACAAAAACATCAAGGTTCATCAAATGGATGTGAAAAGTGCTTTTCTCAATGGGGAATTAAAAGAAGAGGTTTATCTTCAGCAACCTCCGGGTTTCGAAAGCGTTGAATTCCCAGACCACTGCTACAAGCTTGAAAAATCAGTCTACGGTCTAAAACAAGCCCCTAGAACATGGTATAAGACTTTATCTAGATTTATTGTCTCTTCCGGTTACAAACAAGGAGTAATTGATCCCACTTTATTTCGAAAAGCAAATGGTGATCATCTAATGCTTGTACAAATATATGTGGATGATATCATCTTTGGCTCAACTGATCAAAAGATGGTGGACGAATTTGCTAAGCTCGTGACCAAAAAGCTCCAAATGAGCATGAATAGAGAGATTAACTTCTTTCTAGGACTTCAAGTGAAACAAATCCCTCAAGGGATATTCATTCATCAAGAAAAATACACCTCCGAACTATTGAAGAAATATTCAATGGATAATTGTTCTTCGGCTAAGGTCCCCATGGCCTTCGGTTATAAGATATCTATTGATCCCTCAGGTGAATCTATTAATCACAAGTCTTATAGAGGTATTATTGGCTCTCTGATGTACCTCACTGCTAACCGACCGGATATAGTCTTTGCAACGGGTGTATGCGCAAGGTACCAGGCTGACCCAAAAGTGTCTCATATGAACGCAACCAAACAAATCCTACGGTACTTAAAAGGAAGCAAAAATCTTGGATTATGGTACCCCGCAGGAAATGATTTCAGTCTTCAAACATTTACAGATGCGGATCATGTTGGATGTAAACTTGATCGTAAAAGCACCCCAGGTGGGTGTCATTTCTGGGTGGAAGACTAATCAGCTGGTCCTCAAGGAAACAAAAGTGTGTATCATTGTCTACCGTAGAAGCTGAATATGTGGCCGCAGCTAGCTGTTGTTCTCAAGTCTTATGGATGAAAACACAACTACTAGACTACGAATACAGAATTCTACGGATACCAATCTATTGTGACTCTGAAAGTGCCATAGTGATTTCTCACAATCTTATTCAGCACTCCAAGACCGAGCATATTGAACTACGGTATCACTTCATCAAAGACAACATATCTGAAAGGTAACATTGAACTAATTTTTGTCCATACTCATGAAGAGATTGCTGATGTATTCACAAAGGCACTTGACTCTACAAAACTCAAAACTTTCTTACAAATGTTAGGAATGATGAATCCGGACCTACAATTCTTTTTGAATTAATAGGTATCGCAAACCACCCTTGGTCTCTGTTGCGGTTCTTGTTGAAGTTATTTATGTTAGATGGTTTTGGTACATCCTTTGTACCGCAACCGTATATCATAATTATACTTCAATGGTCCTTATTGTTTGTTATTACTAATCTTTGCTCAAGTGTTCATCTCAGTTCATCTACCTGAGTCATTCATCCGACTGCATATGATCCATCCGCATTGAAGTGTCTATCCGCAGTCACTTTAATTGATTTTCAGACTGTTACATTCTTTTGAAAAACAAAATAACATGGTGTGCTATTTAATGATCCTTCGTTAAATAGAGAATACATTAAAGTAAAACATTCTTTGTGCATCTGTCTCATTCTTTTGATCAAACCTTGTGTTAGACCTATTTTAGGTATGATGATGAAAAGAAAGATTTTCCAAATCAAATCCTTTTTAATCTGTCTCTTCCTATTACCCTAAAACATCAAATCCGTTACAACTTCCCATTACCCAACGGATTGATCTCACCCTCACCACACGTTCACCAGACGTGGTCATAAATCTGACATTTTGTTAAATGCAAACCTTTTTTGGTAAATCCCAAAATTCAGATTTAATCCCTTTTTTCTTAATCTGTGGTTGAGATAATGCTCTTAATTCAAAATAAACACCCAAACGTTTTACCCAAATTCACTTAGGGCAAAAATGTTTCCCGCTCCCTTAAACCACTATAAAACCCCTTTCTTCTTCCCAAAGAAAAGTTTACGCTTTCTAAACCATAAACCTTTCTCTTGCATTCTGTTTTTTTTTCTTCCTTCAAAGCTCCTTCGAAAACTCAACAATGGTGAAATCCGGTGTATCCAAAAAACCTTCCAAGGCATCTGGATCAGTGAACCCCACTGGTTCAGACTCTGCCTCAAGACATCTCACACCGACGATTGCATCAAGCAACTTCAGAGCCATGTTTGAAGAACATTCTTCATACAATGCCCCCACAAAACTGATGATCAAGTTCCTGTCCAATCACCCACTATTTGGACCCTTCGATTCGTTCACAGACATTGTTCCTCTGTCAAACCTCTTCAAGTGTGCTTTTTCAGCCTATCGACCACTCAAGAATCTTCAAGAAGTGCATCTCAATCTAGTCAACGATTCTTTGGTCATCTTGACCAAGGAGAAATTTCTCACTGCAATAAACCTCCTTGTTCATCCATCCATCAAGGTCTTTACTCCATCAATGGCGGATATACTGCCTGCGCTCTATCAAATGGGATACCAAAAGAAAATCAAAGGAATTGGGGAATTCAAGAAAAACCAACTGCCTGCGGTCTGGCAATTCGTTTGTCATTTCATTATCCGCGGTCTATCCGGCAGAACCGGAGGCACAGACAACATGGGACTCAAGCTCCTAGAACTCATATGGAGCATCTTCACGGGTCATGATGTCAACTACGGTCAGATCCTATGGGATGATTTTCTGCAGTACATTCCAAAAGAAAGCCCACGAGAGAACCCTACCGAACTCACCTTTGCAAGGTTTTGGTCTCTCTGCATTTCTGACCTCCATGCGGATGCAGGAATCAGCATGGGCAACGACATCAACTTCTTTGTCACCAAGGATCTTAAAAGGTACAATCCCTCATCTGATTAGACTGTTTTTGGACCAATTAGAAGACTACCCACTCACATTCTTTCTACGCTCGGTCTTGAGACTTTTGATGTCTCAGATCACATTGAGGCTACGGAAGGTATTGCCCCATACCTTCCTACCCTGCCTCTTCCAACCCAATCCACAGTCATTTATCCTGCTAGTACCGTAGTCCCATCTTCCACAACTCTTTCAAACATTTCATTATCCCAAAGACGCAAGCAGCTAGTCTCTGCTCGTCAAGGCCCCCGCAACGCCAAGAAACAAGGAACTCCTAAAAAGGATGCTGCCAAGCCATCCAATCCCTCCAAGAAAAGAAAAACTCCACCAGTGATAACTGTAGTCGAACCAAGCAGACGTCTCTCCAGTAGTGACTTTGATGAGGATGATCAACCTATTGCAATCCTCAAGAAACGCAAAACCGATCCCACTAGCCATATGTGTGACCAGACTAATACCTCAGCCTCTCAACAGGCTTCGGTAGTCCTTGGGATGGTCACACGTCCATTCGAAACAACCATCCTATACCACTCAGGCATAAGCAGTGCGTCTGATTCACCACAACGTGGAGACTCCCCCCTAGGTCAATCCCAAGAGGATGGCTCAGGTTCCCGCCCTAAGGTCTCCAGGGCTTCCGGTCTTCATTTATTTTCCCCTGAGGAGTTGCACTCCATTCTTTTGTCTGTCACCCAAACACGTCAAACACTATCCTAACCGCAAGGAGATTCTTCAGCCTTTGCCAGAACTGAGTCGAGGCCAGACTTGACTTTAGGTCAAGTCTGGACCAAGGAAGCTTAGGAAATCCTACTCTGTTTACATCCGTAACAGGTGGTTTAGGCACGGTGAGCACAAATGTGAAAGGATCCGTGAACCCGAGGGACACCTCGGTGTGCTTTCAAGGAATTGACGACATAGATCTGAATGACTCATGGAGTAAGTATCAGCCATCCAATGAAGCCGAAGCCAAGAAATATGTCGTTTTCCGTAGGGCATTCCAAGCAAGAAAAGCAAGACAAACAAAGCAATTTCAACAGAAACAACAAGAAATTCAATTTGTGGCTAAGTATTGGGCAGACGCAATCAACAATGCCAATACCGTAGCTACTTTCTGCTAGGTCCATGCCCTGATGGATAACATGGCTGATACCATCCACAAGGCTCAAGAGGTGATTGCTGATCAGACTCCCTCAAAGCCTCCTCCATCTCCAACTCCCAAAGACTCCCAAGATGCAGGCACCGAAATCAAAGTTAGTTCCGCTCCCACCTTCGGTTTTGACGATGTTGATCTTCAAGAGGTCAATCAGTCAAGTCCTTCGGATGATGACCTCATGATGTACGTTGAAGAAGAGGAATCGAGTGGATCTCAGCACTTAACCTCCAAGCCAAAGGAGAAGAAAAAGAAGAAAAAGATAGTCGTCTCAAGATAAGAATTCCTCAATCTTTAATCCAAGGTTGACCAAATTTTGGCCGCATTCAAGTCTACCCAACCGCAGTCTGAAGACAATCCTATGCCGTAGTCCATGATCGAAAGGATTGAACGACTAGAAGCAAGGGAACGATTGGCTGCTGAGAAAATTTCTCTCAAGGTTGAAATAAGGATAAGGTCCCTTGATAACAATCGTCAAGCGGATCACAAGGAATTTATGGCTGCTACGGAGCACCTTATATCTGAGGTATCCGCAATAAAGGACAACTTGCAGTCAGCCATTGCGGATCAATCTACTCTGTCCCAGAAACTGATAGCTGAGACTCACACTGCATATGAGTCCACTATCTCTGTCCTCCATACAACCATCAACAAACTCAAATGTTCATTATCATTCAAATATCATGGCCCCGAAATTCTCCAACTAACAAAGGAGATTCATCGGCTGTTCTTCAACACCACTATTCCTGACAATCAGCAACTGGCTTAAGTGCTCAAAACTCATTTCCAGCATGTGTGTGCTAAAGTAGATAGCCTTAAACAATGGATTGAGGAGTCTTCGGGTCTGAACTCCTCAAGAGGCGGAAGTGAAGAAGGAGACCATCGAGAAGAAGACAATGAAGAAGAACATCATTCCAACAGCGCTTCTCAGAAAATCCCTTCACCGCAACATCACTCTCCACCACCGCAACAAAAAATCATTCCTTCCCCTGAAAAACTTGAAACTCCCCCACACTTCAATAATCTGGCGGATCACATGTCCTCTCCAAGCTCAAATGACTCCCTGTAATTAAGCAGAAGAATGCTGACTGGAAAGTAGCTAAACTTGCAGAGCTCATATGGAGAGAGTGCGGTTTTGACACTGTGATGGATGAATCCTTAATAAACTCCTAAATCAATCCCCACCGCGGACTTCTTGATGACGACTACAAACCATACCTCACGTATGCTGAACCTCCTTCGGATGGCTGCTGGGATGTCCCTATCTCCCCAAATGCTAAATACTTCACAGTATTTGAGCAGTTTGACCGCAACCTTCCTGATCACAAGAGACTGCCAATGGAGTTCGAGATACTTAACCGATTCTATGCCAAGCATGCCTCTCCCATTGAGAAGATCTAGTCCAACGATAGACCTTCGGCAATCAAGAACTTCAAACCTTGCAAATTTATGAAGGCTGAATTTGTGCAATACACACTCACTAGAAGGAATCATGACTATGTCCGCACCCAAGCTGACTGCCCCTGCATGAACCCATAAGAAGTCTTCCTGATAGCAAAGGTGTTCCAGAACAAGTGTGAAAAGCATCTGAAGATGAAGATGGCACTTGATAGGGCAAGTACTTATCTGAAAGAGACTGTTTGTGATTTCACAAAGATCGATGCAGATATCCACCCAATCATTGCCAAAAAGATTTATCAACCTCCTCTTGATCCCGCACTGATGCCAACCGAAGGTTATGAGGAAAGATCCCTTGGTGCTACAAACTTTCCTTAACTTGGAGTCATCTTCAAAAGGAAGACTGATCAAGTCAAGTAGTTCATCTTCATGGCCTCCATGAACCGCCTCACGAAGAAACAACTTGAAATATGTCGAATCGCAGTGAAAAAATCAAAGCATACAACTGCCGAAGTCAAGTTCGAGATTTTAAGAAGGATCACTTGGTTGGAAAATGTCAGGAAGTTTTGGTGGATCCTGATCAAGTTCCTTAAACTTGATAAGTGAAGAAAATTATAGGTCACTTAGGGGGAAATTGTTGATACATGAAGTGGCCCTTTTAATTTTTCCTACTGCAGTCAAGCTTCATCAGCAATCACATCCGAAGTCGTCTAAAGCTACCGCAGTCTTCTTTCTGTAATTAATCTAATTTTTATCTATCTCTTGTAATACTCTCTATTGTCCAGTATGCCTTGCATGGCTACTCTTAGAGAGTAAATCACTTGTATTTCTTGAGTCAATATAAATAGAGCTCATGCTTTATCAATCAATATAGATCTCTCTTTACTTATCTCTATATCTTAATTATCTTCAAGTTATCCTTACGCATCTCATATCTTTCTTACTCTTTAAAATCCTCTCTAACACAACTGATTAATACTTCTCCTCGGAGCAAGTCATTTGTGACTTTATCACTAAGATTGATCTCACTCATTAACTTGGTTTGAATGCATTCCATTTTATGAATCAACTTATGTGTTTACTTGATATATCAATTGTTGTTATTTATTTTTCTTGACATTTCCGCAACTAACTATCTAACTAACTAACATATTAACTTATTATTGTTGAGCTTTTAGATCCTTTGAGATTAACTAATTTCGCAACTATACTTGTTCTAACGTTTGTTCAAGTGTGTCTCAAGTTTTCCTATCAACAATTTGTATCAGAGCTGTACCTTGAAGATCTCATGATTAGTTCAAGGGAACGACTCTCGTTCGGTGATTATCTTGTGATTTTTCCGTGTTTCTGCAAGAAAAAAGTTTCGGGTTTCTTACCGGAATTTTTTTTATGAATTTTGTTCTTAGTTCTATCATCTGGGTGATTCTATCTTAGTAAAAATAAAATGTTGTTGCTGCTGCTCGTTCTATGTATTGCTGGAAAAAGATGTTCTTAAAAGATTATTATTTTTGTTGTTGAAGAAATGAAGAAATTTGGTGAAGAAATTATTTTTGTGGTCTCCAAAAGGTTGAAGAAATTGTTCCAGAAGCTCTTTTTTCTTGGATGAGAAGACACAAATTTAATGGACTTATTTTCAAGAGAAGTGGATTTTATTTTTCCCAACAACTTTTTCTTCACAAGAGGTATAAAATTTCTATTCTTCTTACTTGTCCTACTGTGAATCTAATGTTGAAGACCATTTGGACGTAAATTATGTTTGTGAAAAGCATTTTGTCCTTTTTACTCTTTTGGGTAAAGAGTAATTCACTTATATTTGCCTTGTCAAGCAAAAACCATGTGACATTGTCCAATCCCATCACCTTTTCTCCCTAAAAAAAACCTCCTGCACACTCTTCTTTTTGCATTCCCAAGACCCACCTTTGACTTAGAATGTTTTATAAAAAGATTCTCTCATTAAAATATGAATAAATGGCCTTTGCGGTACCATTTTTATGAAAAAATAGCATTTTCTTCATATATTCAGCCCTTCTTGGAGCCCAGAACCGCAGCCAAAAACTGCCTACCGGAGTCTCCTAAGAAGCCTCCCCGAAGCCCCTCTTAAGCCATGATCCGAAGCCTCTTGACCGCAGCCTAAACCCCCCTTGCTGATAGACCGAAGTCTGGACTCCCTACCGTAGCCATTCACTTCTTGCGGACCGAAGTCTTCTTGGCTCGGACCGCAGCGCCAGACCGCAGCTGCTATCCGCAGTTCGAACCGCAGGCTAACTTACCTTCCTTCGCACCGCAGTCAAACCATCCGCAGCCTTGCCCATCTGATCCACAACCCTCCCATATCACCCGCACCCAAGACCACGCACCGCATCGTCCTTGACCCGCAGCACCCTTAGACCTCAGATCCTCTCTCCAACGCCCCCCTCCACCCTCCTTCTTCTCCTTCTTCCTTCAGCCCTCCCTTCCTCCTCCCCCCTCCTTCCCTCCTTCTTTTTTTCTCCCCTCACCTCCTTTTTCCCTTCCTTTTTTTTTAAAAACCCTTTTTTTAGAACTTTATTTTTTTTTAATTCATTTTTTTCTGCATTATTTTTTTAATTAATTAAAAAAAAATTTCCAGCCAATTATTTTTTTTTACACCAATTTTTTTATTTTAGCCATTTTTTTATTATAACCATATTTTTATTAAAACCAATTTTTTTAACACCAATTTTTGCCACCACCTACCCATGGATTGTCACATTGGTTATTTACTTCATGCCAATTATTATTATTGGAAGAATACTCCTACCGCAGTCGGACTTCATATTATCTTTTTGTGATGCTTGCACAACAACAGCGATTGATCAACAAAGTTGTCTCGCATTCTTCACATTATGGGATTTTATGACTTGTCGCTCTTGATTTTTGGTTGACGAATCACGTATCTTGAGCATGTGGACTTTATTCTCTATTGAAGACCACTTCAAGTGTTCCGGCACCGTAGTTTGGATATTTGGATATATTTTTGGCACAACAGATTTTCTCAGCACTGCTTTAGCAACTATGTCACCCGCCTCCTCATGACCGCAAGAGTATCTTTTTTACTCTGTCTCGTTTCTTATCGAGACCCTTCATACATCTAGGGAGATCTTCTCTTAGCTCTTGGTATCTGACACCCTCCATCCGATGATTTGTTGATTTTTGATATCCGGTCATTGGTTATCAAAAATAAGGAGAGAATATCATCCAGATTTTGTTATTATTGTTTGATTTTGGATTTTTGAAGACTTTTGAAGAAGATTATTTATTTAGTGATGCAATGTGGCACTTATTTTTGGTCTTCACAGATCAAATTTTTGGCATTACTCGATGTTTTTCGATTCAAATTATTTATTATTCGGACTCTACCACAGGATGATTTTGTGTTCGCATCTGGTTAAGTTCTTATGGTTTCACGAGTTTGGATTTGTGATATGTTGAAGACGAAGATTATTTTGGCAAATTGAGATGGTACTTATTTTTGATCCTTGGATCAAATTTTTGGCATTTCTGGACCATGTTTTTGGACTCACATTATCTTTATCTGGACAACATTTTATGGATGCTTCACATTTTTAGCAGGTTATTCTTTGAAGAATTTCAGTGTATTATGATTCGAGAACTCGAGATGTTTTTCAGACTTTTGAAGCTGAAGTGTTTCTTTTATTGGATCTTCTACTTGCTCATGGTGACCTCCTTCGGGTGATTATGACTGGATTGAAGGTTTGGATCTTATCTTTTCTACTTCATTGGTTGTGCTTTCAATCCGAAGACCTTCATTGTTAGAGATTCATTGTCAGTTTCAGAATTCACAGACACTTCAGAGTTTCAGAGACATTTCAGCACTTGATTTCATTTTATTACCACACTTGCTAGTCGGATTACTGTATTATAGCCTTGTATCACTTATTGTATCTCTCATCATTCGTAAGCATTTAGGGAGAGAATGTTGGTGCATGTAAATGCTCCACAAATAATGAGTGTTTATTAGGTTGTAATTTTCCTTTATTGTATTTTGTGGTGTAAATACTCTCCCTCCTATATAAAGGGAGAGTTGGTCATTTATTCTTTAAGCTAGCTCACTTTTTCTTATTTAGGTTACTTTTCACTTCCAAAATATAATCTCTAGAGAGAGAACGCTGATGGGTTCTCCCACCCAGGGAGAGTTTCTCTCCCACCATGTTCTTCATGAATATCAATATTATTCTCTCTTTGTTCTTAGTCTTTTTTATGAACTCATAATATGTTCTTCGTGTTCATACTTCCAAAAACACGATTAATCTTGAGATATCTTACTTCCGCATTCACCGTTCGTTATAAAAATGGGTTCCTACAGAATTATTGGTGGCCATGTATGAAGCGGGAAACTGCTTGGTACGTTGAGAGGTGCTTGACCTGTAGGATGGTCAAGGCCGAGCATCAGAGGCCGCATAGTATGCTACAGCCCCTAGAGATTCTAATGTGGAAATGGAATCAGATCAAGATGGATTTCATTACCAAACTACCGAGGACAACAAAAGGGTTTGATGCTATATAGGTCATCATAGATCGATTAACCAAGAGTGCCCATTTCATGGCTATACGGGAGAGTTCTTCGGCCGAGAAGTTGGCCGACATGTATGTTCGCGAGATCGTTGCTCACCATGGGGTTCCGGTCTCCATTGTTTCCGACCGAGATGTTAGATTTACTTCTTGTTTCTGGCAGAAGTTCCACGAGGAGCTGGGGACGCGATTGCACTTCACCACAACATTCCATCTACAGACAGACGGCCAGATCGAGCGGACCATTCATACCCTCGAGGACATGTTGAGGGCATGTGTCATTGACTTCGGTGGGAGTTGGGATTCCCACCTACCGCTTGCAAAGTTCGCCTACAACAACATCTATCATTCCAACATTGGCGCCCCACCTTTCGAGCTGTTGTATGGGCGAAGATGTCGCACCTCGGTTTGTTGGGGTGAGGTTAGACACGGGGTGATGGGACGGACGGAGGTAGTCTTGCAGACCACCGAGAAGATTCAGCAGATTAGGCAGCGACTGTAGACTGCTCAGAGTCGGCATAAGAGTTACGCCAACAGACGTCGATCTGAGTTAGAATTTCAGGTGGATGATGTGGTACTTATGAAGGTATTAACCTGAAAGGGTGTGATTCGCCTCAGGAAGAGGGGGAAGTTGGGTCCCCGCTTCATTGGACCATTCAGGATTATGGCCATGGTTGGCAAGGTAGCATACAGGCTAGAGCTACCAGAGGAGCTCAGCCAGATCCACAACACCTTCCACGTTTCGCAATTATGAAAGTGCATTATGGACAACAGGCAGTGGTGTCGTTGGGAGATATTCAAGTCGATGAGTGCCTGAATTACATGGAGAGGCATGTGGCTATACTAGAGAGGAAGAAGAAGGTCCTAAGGAACAAGGAGATACCATTAGTGAAGGTGAAGTGGGAGTACGTTGCGTGTACATAATTGTACGCTAAGCGTACTAAGGTCCGCCTTAGTACGCTGGGCGTACTAACGTCAGGATGAAACCCTAATGTTTAGGGTTTGGGGCCTATATAAACAACGTTTTGAGCACCATAACCTCTCCAACCTCAGACTCCACAGATTCTATTTGTTCTCCCCAAACCCTAGCCTCTCCTTTGTGTGTTGAAGCATATTTGGTGTGTTCTTTAGTGTTTTAAGAGGAAGGCATAGCATCAAAGTGTTGGAGAAGAAGATCAAGCTTGTGGATATGATGTTAGCTTGTGCTCAAGAAGCTCCAGTAGGTATAAAGTTCCAAACTTTATGCATCTATGCATAGATCTCATCATTTTACTTTATTAGAAGCATTTCTTGTCCCAAAATCCTTGAGGTGGTGCATGTTGTGATTTGGACGAAAAGAGTTGTCCTTCCAGACTCTTAAAGGGACCTTGAATGATAAAAAATGATGTCCCATTAGATAAATGTGTCCCATGCATGGAAAAATAAGGTCTTAATGGATTAACACCAAGCATTAAGGACTTTAAGGACGTCCAAAGTTATAAAGGTCATGACTTTATGGATCCTATGCATGTTAGATCTCTGGATCTGAAGTTGTGGCTTAAGTGCTTAAGCCATTAAGCACTTAACAAGGTTTTGGCAAGCTGTCCAGAATGCCCAACGTAAATCCAGTACGCCTAACTTATTAGGTAAACCACCCCGATGGTGGTTAACGTCTGGATGAGTACGCCCCGCGTACCAGAGGAGTACGCCCCACATATGTCCTCTGTTGGGCCATTGACAAATGGGTTTCGGCTTTTGGGTTGTTTATGGGCTAAATGGATTTGGGCCTTTGTTTGACTTTGTAAATAAGGAGTTTTGGGCCAGGTAGTGATAGTGGATTATGGGGTTAGGCCCAATTAGGAGGTTGGGCCCAATTTAGTAAATTGGGCCAACTATGGACTTTATAGTTGGACTTTCAAGTCAAGGGCTTGGTAATTGGGCCTGGGCCCAATAAAGAAAATGGACTTAATGTGTGTTTTGGACACTTAGTCAAGAAGGGTATTTTGGGTATTAACTTAGTATTGATTATATGATAGTTTAGGATTCCCGGGTAGAAGAAAAGTCAGAGATTTACAACATTTCGGCACTACTTGCGAGGTGAGTTATCCTCACTATACCCAAGGGTCTAAGGCACCACGTCCGACCCTTTGAATTTTTATTTGGTTATGTTATGGTAGCATGATCTGTTAGATCGGTATCCTAGAGGGTAGGATGATATTATGTGATATATGGTATGACCTGTTAGTTCGGTATCCTAGAGGGTAGGATATTATTATGTGGTATGTGGTACGACCCGTTAGATCAGTTGTTGTCTATAGACTGTTATGTGATTATCTGTTATATGCGTACATGTTTGTTTGGCGGTTGAGGCTTATCTGCTTTGTGCGAAAGCCAATAGTCCTGGGCATTCCAACCTGTTGGTTGTGGCCCGTGAGTATTCCATCGCGAGGATGACTGGACTCATAGTATGTAGGCATTCCAACTTGTTGGTTGTGGGCCTGGGGTATTCCATACCGAGGATGATTGGACCCATAGTATGTTGGCATTCCAACTGGATGGTTGAGGGTTTGGGGTATTCCAATCCGATGGTTTACTGGACCATAGTATGTTGTTTATGATTATATGTGTGTTATTGTGGGTATGGATATTTTGGGGGAACTCACTAAGCTTTCGGGCTTACAGTTTCAGTTTATTGTTTCAGATACATCAGAGAATCGTAGCAAGGCGAAGACATGATCGTACAGCTCCTCATGATTTGTTTATGTTTCTAGGAAAACTCTGATATTAGATATTTTGAAAACAAAATTTGTAATGATAAATAGTTTTAAATGTTTGAAAAAGTTTTAATTTGACATGAAATTTTTAGGTGTTACAATTAACCATGATATTTTTTAAATTAATATAATATAATAGAATAGAACAATTTTAAGCAGAAAAAATTAACACAAAAAAGTTTATATGAAGAAAACAAAATCTAAGGTTGTATAAACTTTAATAATAGAATTAATATATAATAGTTTATATTATTCTATTTATATTTATACTACATGTAATCAATAATCCAAAAATATTTAACCCGTGAAATAGTTAATTAGTTTTTCCATTTATAATGAGGATTTCCACATCAATGCCGATGTGGGTTTTCAAAAGAATAATGTTATAAAATAATATATGACAATCCATAAACAAGTTCTTAACAATAGTTATAATAGATGATGAGTATGGCAGAAAACTTTAAATTGTCCTTAGAAATATATCATATTTTATGGATTTAAGGGAATACTGGTCATTTAAAAAAGAATTAACCATTTAAAAGACCAAGCATGCTAAGAAATGAAACCCATTTAAAAAAGAAATAATCATTTAAAAGATCAAACATGCTAAGAAATAACACCATATGAAACAAATAAATAATTGTCATCAACATATGATACATTTTACAAAGGATATGCATTCATACATCATTTGATCCTATTGACGGTTTAACGTTTATATAACCTTTTTTTTTTATTTAATTAGTCTAAACTAATAATTAGGTACTAAGGTAAAAACAACTTTAAATATATTATCATTCTATATATTTAACAATTATGCTTATAAATTTATAGTTTTTTACTTAAGCTATCATACTTGAAAATATAGATAAACTTACTAGCCGCTGCATTCTCCAACATAAAATGACCAAAACACACAGATAGAAACTATTCGTTGAAATTAACTATTTGACACAAAACGGTCCGTTAAAAGGAAATCGCCACATAAAAACTATATGTCAAAATAAATTATTCGCACCCGTCGTTTGGCGCGGATAAATAGTTACCATATCATATATATATATATATATATATATATATATATATATATATATATATATATATATATATATATATATATATATATATATATATATATATATATATATATATATATATATATATATTCAAAACAGAATTCGATGTAGTAATTTATCTAACTCTATTTGAGAGTTAAAGAGTTAAATGAATCGATAAAAATGAAGTATAACGTTGATACGACAATATATTAATATTTTAATTAATAGTTAAACGATAACGTAAAAATCCATAAAGCTTTTAAAACAATTCTAATAAATTATAAATCATTTTAAATCGGCATACCATAACAATGGAAATATCGCAATTGCTAATCTGCCATAACGAATAATTTATAAAGGACGTTACTGTAATAATAATAAAAAATAAAAATGAAAATAGAATGTTTGAAATAGGTCATACGAGGGGGAAAAGTAAGTTTTATATCCAATTAAATAAATAGATGTACATTATCATTTTATGTATTTAACTCTTTTTATATAATGATAGATTTATTTATTTATTCATGTTTGGGAATTGGTATGCTACCCTCATTCACATGCCAAAATAATTACTTCAATGTACAGACTCTTTATACCATGTGGAGTGTAATCATCTCCCCTTTCTTACTTTTATCAAATTTTAAACAAATTCAAACTGAATTTCATATATTCGTTTTCCACTATTTTTATGCTAATTGTAAGGATCCAATACACATCAAGAAATCATTATGTATTTATAAGATCTATCAATACACATCAAAAATCCCTTTGTTTACGTTCAATGTTTATTTTAGCCATTGTATTTTTATTTGTCTAATTTATCGTCTTATTTTTATTTGTTTTCTAGAACATCATTTTATATTTAATTTTTTCTTATCAAGCCATTGAATTTTGTAAAATTTACCAATGAAAATCGTTTTATATGTGGATAACATTGCTATAATTAGATAGATTCTTCAAAATACAATGTTATACATAATTATTTAAAATTCAATAATGATTTTGATAAACAAATCAAAAGAAGTATATTTCTATTTTTGTATTGGGCTTTTGACATAAAAGTCCTTTAAGTTTATCAGGTTTTTTTGGTTTTGTCCTTATGACGATTTTTTGCTCGTTGATGTCCAAAATTTGCCAAGTTTTTTTTTTCATTTTTGTCATTTCTACAAATCTTTTATGTTCTTACCCTAAGTATATTTTTCAAATTTGCAAATTAAACCCTTAAGTTTACAAATCTTATATGTTTTTATCTTAATTATGTTTTCCAAATCTGACATGAAAGTCCTTAAGTTTGTTAAATTTTGTCGGGACACCTACTATCATAGGTAGCAAGGGGAAAAACGAAAAAAACTTGGTAACTTTTGGACATTAATGAACAAAAAATCGTTACAGGGACAAAACCAACAAAACCTAAGAAACTTAAGGACTTTTATGTCAAAAGCCCTTTTGTATTTAACCCTAGAGAAAAATTCATATATATTACACCTCACTATCATTATGTAAGTTACAATAATCACTTTTGAAAGTCGACTAAACCTTTCTTTTCTTTATACATGTCATCTGCTATTTAAAACAAGTACAAACTCTCTTTCCTATAATCATTTCAACAAATTAACAAACACCCATGATTCATTTCCACTTGAACATGCATGTTTTCATCATCATCATCATCACACACACACACACATTGTAAATTAATCCATAAACTACTTAGAAAAAATAGACAAAATGTGTAGCGATTCAAAAGAGTATGCAATTACATCTCAAGATGAGAAAGATAGTTAGGTCAGTTGGTCGAAAAGACAAGCACAGCAAGATTTGTACATCAAAGGGGGCAAGAGATAGACGCATTAGGTTATCAGCCAACACTGCAATTCAATTCTATGATGTGCAAGATAGGCTAGGATATGATCGACCTAGTAACGCCATTGATTGGTTAATGAAAGAAGCCAAATCCGCCATTGATGTACTGAATGCTGATCAATATCATCATCTTCAGGAATTGCTACAACCGGATACAACAACTTATGTTTTCAATCCTTCAGAGGCATTTCATCGAACACCTGAAGATCGGGATCAGCAGAATTTGAATCAAGATCAAATCAATAGTTTCAGCAGCTACCCATTTGAGGTCATCAGTTCAAGAAATGAAAATGAATTACAAGGAGAAAACGCGATTCCTGTTCCTCGAGATATTAATTTCGCGTGGAACACAAGTTACAACGCAGGAGAAAGTTTTGAGCTTGTGAATAGGGAACCCCTTCAGTCCAATTTCCATCGTCTAATTGTTCATACACCGAGCAATGAATTCATAAATCATGAAGATGGGTTACTGGGGTTTTCGTTTGAGCAGGAAATTCCAGTTCAAACAGGTAACAGATGATTTTTTTTTCATATAGGTAGAATGTGTTTTTAAAGATTCGTTCTTTTTCTGATTTTTCACATCGTTTGTTCTTTTCGGAGCTTCAAGAGAAAGAAGATGGCCGAAAGTTAGATCAATTGGGATGAAGAAAGGATCAAGACTAATCTTAGATTGATCAAAAACAGGGAAATCGATTTCTACTCTTGCATTATAAGGTAATGTAGTTATACCTTATTAGCAACAAATTGGTTATTTTAGAACATTTTAGCATGTTTTGTTATAAGAACAAAATTTTAATAATTGTAACTTATACTTGCTTACTTCATGTTGTAGCATTAATTAATGTTTAATTATCTAATAATAATATTACACGTATAATGTTGTATGTTTGAATGATAAAATAATTACATATTAGGTGGTTGTTTAAATTGGAAAAAGTGTAAACACTTAACTTAATAAACAAATAATTCAAACTGAATTAAATAAATTAATACTTTTAAGAAGACAACAAAATTGCAAGAATGTCATGTCTCACTTTTGCAAGTTTGATTAGAAAAGTTTGGATTGGCATCAATAGTCTAATAGTATAACTTTGTTGTAAGTATGGTCCAAAAAATTTTAAATTTTATAATGATGGATTAGCAACTGGTATTTTCGTTTTTTCAAATTTTTTAATACAAAAGGATAAACTTTTCTTTCTCTCATACGCATGCAAAGAGTACACACATTAAATAACAAAGAGAAAATTCATCAAATAACTAAAAGTAAGGGATTGTTTGTATTAAATAGCCATGAAAAACACAATTTCATCAAATGACCACGACTTCAGTAGAGAGAGGCTCTGCAGAAGTCCTTACGCTCTGAGGAATCGAACATGTAGGGAAAAAGACAAAAAAATGATTTTACATCGTTTCGAAGAGAGGTGCTCTGCGAGAATTATTATGCCTCTGTAGAACCAATGTGCTTTGAGGAAGTGATAGATAAGGACATTAATATTTTTTTCCAACATTTTCGTAGAGTTGGGCTCTACATAACAATGTATTGTTAATTACTCTTCTGCGGAAATACTTATCGGAGCTGTTTTGAACAATTAATGACTTTTTCTTCATTTGACCCTATTGACGGTTTAACGTTTATATAAACTCTTTTTTTTACTTAATTCGTCTAAACTAATAATTAGGTACTAAGGTAAAATCAACTTTAAATATATTATCATTCTATATATTTAACAATTATGCTTATAAATTTATAGTTTTTTACTTAAGCTATCATACTTGAAAATATAGATAAACTTACTAGCCGCTGCATTCACTAACATAAAATGACCAAAACACACAGATAGAAACTATCCGTTGAAATTAACTATTTGAAACAAAACAGTCCGTTAAAAGGAAATCGCCACATAAAAAACTATCTGTCAAAATAAATTATTCGCACCCATCGTTTGGCGCGGATAAACGGCTATATATATATATATATATATATATATATATATATATATATATATATATATATATATATATATATATATATATATATATATATATATATATATATATATATATATATATATATATATATATATGAAGTATAACGTGGATACGACAATATGTTAATATTTTAATAGTTAAACGATAACGTAAAAATCCATAAGCTTTTAAAACAATTCTAATAAATTGTAAATCATTTTAAATCGGCATACCATAACAATGGAAATAAGATCGCAATTGCTAATCTGCCATAACGAATAATTTATATAGGACGTTACTGTAATAATAAGAAAAAATAAAAATGAAAATAGAATGTTTGAAATAGGTCATACGAGGGGGAAAAGTAAGTTTTATATCCAATTAAATAAATAGATGTACATTATCATTTTATGTATTTAACTCTTTTTATATAATGATAGATTTATTTATTTATTCATGTTTGGGAATTGGTATGCTACCCTCATTCACATGCCAAAATAATTACTTCAATGTACAGACTCTTTATACCATGTGGAGTGTAATCATCTCCCCTTTCTTACTTTTATCAAATTTTAACCAAATTCAAACTGAATTTCATATATTCGTTTTCCACTATTTTTATGCTAATTGTAAGGATCCAATACAGATCAAGAAATCATTATGTATTTATAAGATCTATCAATACACATCAAAAATCCCTTTGTTTACGTTCAATGTTTATTTTAGCCATTGTATTTTTATCTGTCTAATTTATCGTCTTATTTTTATTTGTTTTCTACAACATCATTTTATATTTAATTTTTTCTTATCAAGCCACTGAATTTTGTAAAATTTACCAATGAAAATCGTTTTATATCTAGATAACATTGCTATAATTAGATAGATTCTTCAAAATACAATGTTATACATAATTATTTAAAATTCAATAATGATTTTGATAAACAAATCAAAAGAAGTACATTTATATTTTTGTATTGGGCTTTTGACATAAAAGTCCTTTAAGTTTATCAGGTTTTGTTGGTTTTGTCCCTATGACGATTTTTTGCTCGTTGATGTCCAAAATTTGCCAAGTTTTTTTTTCATTTTTGTCATTTCTACAAATCTTTTATGTTCTTACCCTAAGTATATTTTTCAAATTTCCAAATTAAACCCTTAAGTTTACAAATCTTATATGTTTTTATCTTAATTATGTTTTCCAAATCTGACATGAAAGTCCTTAAGTTTGTTAAATTTTGTCGGGACACCTACTATCATAGGTAGCAAGGGGAAAAACGAAAAAAACTTGGTAACTTTTGGACATTAATGAACAAAAAATCGTTACAGGGACAAAACCAACAAAACCTAAGAAACTTAAGGACTTTTATGTCAAAAGCCCTTATGTATTTAACCCCAGAGAAAAATTCATATATATTACACCTCACTATCATTATGTAAGTTACAATAATCACTTTTGAAAGTCGACTAAACCTTTCTTTTATTTATACATGTCATGTGCTCTTTAAAACAAGTACCAACTTTCTTTTCTATAATCATTTCTACAAATTAACAAACACCCATGATTCATTTCCACTTGAACATGCATGTTTTCATCATCATCATCACACACACATGCAGTGTAAATTAATCCATAAACTACTTAGAAAAAATAGATAAAATGTGTAGTGATTCAAAAGAGTATGCAATTACATCTCAAGATGAGAAAGATAGTTAGGTCAGTTGGTCGAAAAGACAAGCACAGCAAGATTTGTACATCAAAGGGGGCAAGAGATAGACGCATTAGGTTATCAGCCAACACTGCAATTCAATTCTATGATGTGCAAGATAGGCTAGGATATGATCGACCTAGTAACGCCATTGATTGGTTAATGAAAGAAGCCAAATCCGCCATTGATGTACTGAATGCTGATCAATATCATCATCTTCAGGAATTGCTACAACCGGATACAACAACTTATGTTTTCAATCCTTCAGAGGCATTTCATCGAACACCTGAAGATCGGGATCAGCAGAATTTGAATCAAGATCAAATCAATAGTTTCAGCAGCTACCCATTTGAGGTCATCAGTTCAAGAAATGAAAATGAATTACAAGGAGAAAACGCGATTCCTGTTCCTCGAGATATTAATTTCGCGTGGAACACAAGTTACAACGCAGGAGAAAGTTTTGAGCTTGTGAATAGGGAACCCCTTCAGTCCAATTTCCATCGTCTAATTGTTCATACACCGAGCAATGAATTCATAAATCATGAAGATGGGTTACTGGGGTTTTCGTTTGAGCAGGAAATTCCAGTTCAAACAGGTAACAGATGATTTTTTTTTCATATAGGTAGAATGTGTTTTTAAAGATTCGTTCTTTTTCTGATTTTTCACATCGTTTGTTCTTTTCGGAGCTTCAAGAGAAAGAAGATGGCCGAAAGTTAGATCAATTGGGATGAAGAAAGGATCAAGACTAATCTTAGATTGATCAAAAACAGGGAAATCGATTTCTACTCTTGCATTATAAGGTAATGTAGTTATACCTTATTAGCAACAAATTTGTTATTTTAGAACATTTTAGCATGTTTTGTTATAAGAACAAAATTTTAATAATTGTAACTTATACTTGCTTACTTCATGTTGTAGCATTAATTAATGTTTAATTATCTAATAATAATATTACACGTATAATTTGTATGTTTGAATGATAAAATAATTACATATTAGGTGGTTGTTTAAATTGGAAAAAGTGTAAACACTTAACTTAATAAACAAATAATTCAAACTGAATTAAATAAATTAATACTTTTAAGAAGACAACAAAATTGCAAGAATGTCATGTCTAACTTTTGCAAGTTTGATTAGAAAAGTTTGGATTGACATCAATGGTCTAATACTATAACGTTGTTGTAAGTATGGTCCAAAAAATTTTAAATTTTATAATGATGGATTAACAACTGGTATTTTCCTTTTTTCAAATTTTTTAATACAAAAGGATAAACTTTTCTTTCTCACACATGCAAAGAGTATACACATTAAATAACAAAGAGAAAATTCATCAAATAACTAAAAGTAAGGGATTGTTTGTATTAAATAGCCATGAAAAACACAATTTTATCAAATGACCACGACTTCAGTAGAGAGAGGCTCTGCAGAAGTCCTTACGCTCTGAGGAATCGAACATATAGGGAAAAAGACAAAAAAATGATTTTACATCGTTTCGAAGAGAGGTGCTCCGCGGGAATTATTATGCCTCTATGGAACCAATGTGCTTTGAGGAAGTGATAGATAAGGACATTAATATTTTTTTTCAACATTTTCGCAGAGTTGGGCTCTACATAACAATGTATTGTTAATTACTCTTCTGCGGAAATAGTTATCGGAGCTGTTTTGAACAATTAATGACTTTTTCTTCATTTGACCCTATTGACGGTTTAACGTTTATATAAACTCTTTTTTTTTACTTAATTAGTCTAAACTAATAATTAGGTACTAAGGTAAAAACAACTTTAAATATATTATCATTCTATATATTTAACAATTATGCTTATAAATTTATAATTTTTTACTTAAGCTATCATACTTGAAAATATAGATAAATTTACTAGCCGCTGCATTCTCCAACATAAAATGACCAAAACACACAGATAGAAACTATCCGTTGAAATTAACTATTTGACACAAAACAGTCCGTTAAAAGGAAATCGCCACATAAAAACTATCTGTCAAAATAAATTATTCGCATCCATCATTTGGCGCGGATAAACGGCTATATATATATATATATATATATATATATATATATATATATATATATATATATATATATATATATATATATATATATATATATATATGAAGTATAACGTGGATACGACAATATGTTAATATTTTAATAGTTAAACGATAACGTAAAAATCCATAAGCTTTTAAAACAATTCTAATAAATTGTAAATCATTTTAAATCGGCATACCATAACAATGGAAATAAGATCGCAATTGCTAATCTGCCATAACGAATAATTTATATAGGACGTTATTGTAATAATAATAAAAAATAAAAATGAAAATAGAATGTTTGAAATAGGTCATACGAGGGGGAAAGTAAGTTTTATATCCAATTAAATAAATAGATGTACATTATCATTTTATGTATTTAACTCTTTTTATATAATCATAGATTTATTTATTTATTCATGTTTGGGAATTGGTATGCTACCCTCATTCACATGCCAAAATAATTACTTCAATGTACAGACTCTTCATACCATGTGGAGTGTAATCATCTCCCCTTTCTTACTTTTATCAAATTTTAACCAAATTCAAACTGAATTTCATATATTCGTTTTCCACTATTTTTATGCTAATTGTAAGGATCCAATACACATCAAGAAATCATTATGTATTTATAAGATCTATCAATACACATCAAAAATCCCTTTGTTAACGTTCAATGTTTATTTTAGCCATTGTATTTTTATTTGTCTAATTTATCGTCTTATTTTTATTTGTTTTCTACAACATCATTTTATATTTAATTTTTTCTTATCAAGCCACTGAATTTTGTAAAATTTACCAATGAAAATCGTTTTATACCTGGATAACATTGCTATAATTAGATAGATTGTTCAAAATACAATGTTATACATAATTATTTAAAATTCAATAATGATTTTGATAAACAAATCAAAAGAAGTACATTTATATTTTTGTAGTGGGCTTTTGACATAAAAGTCCTTTAAGTTTATCAGGTTTTGTTGGTTTTGTCCCTATGACGATTTTTTGTTCGTTGATGTCCAAAATTTGACAAGTTTTTTTCATTTTTGTCATTTTTACAAATCTTTTATGTTCTTACCTAAGTATATTTTTCAAATTTGCAAATTAAACCCTTAAGTTTACAAATCTTATATGTTTTTATCCTAATTATGTTTTCCAAATTTGACATGAAAGTCTTTAAGTTTGTTAAATTTTGTCGGGACACCTACTATTATAGGTAGCAAGGGGAAAAACGAAAAAAACTTGGTAACTTTTGGACATTAATGAACAAAAAATCGTTACAGGGACAAAACCACCAAAACCTAAGAAACTTAAGGACTTTTATGTCAAAAGCCCTTTTGTATTTAACCCTAGAGAAAAATTCATATATATTACACCTCACTATCATTATGTAAGTTACAATAATCACTTTTGAAAGTCGACTAAACCTTTCTTTTCTTTATACATGTCATGTGCTATTTAAAACAAGTACCAACTCTCTTTCCTATAATCATTTCAACAAATTAACAAACACCCATGATTCATTTCCACTTGAACATGCATGTTTTCATCATCATCACACACACACACACAGTGTAAATTAATCCATAAACTACTTAGAAAAAATAGATAAAATGTGTAGCGATTCAAAAGAGTATGCAATTACATCTCAAGATGAGAAAGATAGTTAGGTCAGTTGGTCGAAAAGACAAGCACATCAAGATTTGTACATCAAAGGGGGCAAGAGATAGACGCATTAGGTTATCAGCCAACACTGCAATTCAATTCTATGATGTGCAAGATAGGCTAGGATATGATCGACCTAGTAACGCCATTGATTGGTTAATGAAAGAAGCCAAATCCGCCATTGATGTACTGAATGCTGATCAATATCATCATCTTCAGGAATTGCTACAACCGGATACAACAACTTATGTTTTCAATCCTTCAGAGGCATTTCATCGAACACCTGAAGATCGGGATCAACATAATTTGAATCAAGATCAAGTCAATAGTTTCAGCAGCTACCCATTTGAGGTCATCAGTTCAAGAAATGAAAATGAATTACAAGGAGAAAACGCGATTCCTGTTTCTCGAGATATTAATTTCGCGTGGAACAGAAGTTACAACGCAGGAGAAAGTTTTGAGCTTGTGAATAGGGAACCCCTTTAGTCCAATTTCCATCGTCTAATTGTTCATACACCCAGCAATGAATTCATAAATCATGAAGATGGGTTACTGGGGTTTTCGTTTGAGCAGGAAATTCCAGTTCAAACATGTAACATATATTTTTTTTTCATATAGGTAGAATGTGTTTTTAAAGATTCGTTCTTTTTCTGATTTTTCACATCGTTTGTTCTTTTCGGAGCTTCAAGAGAAAGAAGATGGCCGAAAGTTAGATCAATTGGGATGAAGAAAGGATCAAGACTAATCTTAGATTGATCAAAAACAAGGAAATCGATTTCTACTCTTGCATTATAAGGTAATGTAGTTATACCTTATTAGCAACAAATTGGTTATTTTAGAACATTTTAGCATGTTTTGTTATAAGAACAAAATTTTAATAATTGTAACTTATACTTGCTTACTTCATGTTGTAGCATTAATTAAATGTTTAATTATCTAATAATAATATTACACGTATAATGTTGTATGTTTGAATGATAAAATAATTACATATTAGGTGGTTGTTTAAATTGGAAAAAGTGTAAACACTTAACTTAATAAACAAATAATTCAAACTGAATTAAATAAATTAATACTTTTAAGAAGACAACAAAATTGCAAGAATGTCATGTCTAACTTTTGCAAGTTTGATTAGAAAAGTTTGGATTGGCATCAATGGTCTAATAGTATAACTTTGTTGCAAGTATGGTCCAAAAAATTTTAAATTTTATAATGATGGATTAGCAACTGGTATTTTCAGTTTTTCAAATTTTTTAATACAAAAGGATAAACTTTTCTTTCTCTCATACAAATGCAAAGAGTATACACATTAAATAACAAAGAGAAAATTCATCAAATAACTAAAAGTAAGGGATTGTTTGTATTAAATAGCCATGAAAAACACAATTTCATCAAATGACCACGACTTCAGTAGAGAGAGGCTCTGCAGAAGTCCTTATGCTCTGAGGAATCGAACATGTAGGGAAAAAGACAAAAAAATGATTTTACATCGTTTCGAAGAGAGGTGCTCTACGGGAATTATTATGCCTCTGTGGAACCAATGTGCTTTGAGGAAGTGATAGATAAGGACATAAATATTTTTTTCCAACATTTTCGCAGAGTTGGGCTCTACATAACAATCTATTGTTAATTACTCTTCTGCGGAAATAGTTATCAGAGCTGTTTTGAACAATTAATGACTTTTTCTTCGTTTTTTTAATGGAATTATTGGTATTTTAACATTTTTACTGACTAGAAACATATTTTTTTTTCATTTTGTGGATGTTTTAATCACTAGAACTCTTTTTGGTTATCTATGCGGAGAGTGTTCCGAAAGAATGTGTTTTATTATTCTGTGTATGGGAGCGTTGTGGCAGTCGATTAATGAAAATGAGGTTTACGTTAGATATAATGTTAAACTTTTTGGTTTAAATCTTCCTCCTAACTGTCACCATCAAATGTTATTACAAATGGTTATAAATAAGGCAGACGTATTCAATATCATATATATTTTCCTTTTAAACACCCGTAATGTGGTATGTCATGGAGCTTGTAGATGAATCATATGTATTTCAACTGAGGCGTGTAATGTCTGAAACAAAGCAAACAGTGCATTTATATTGGAGATTTGGATACCACTTGGATCGTGTGAACACTCTCCGAACTAGTATTCTTACCCTATGTCTGGGTTGCAAGAAATCCATGCTAGGATAATCCAAGAATACACTTACGATTCAAGGCACAAAAGTCGTAAATCAAATTGCTAGAAGGATTCTATGATCGTCTGAAGGAAAAGAGAGCTAATGATTTTCATGTGTCTCTTCTCAAAGAGAAGGGTCGTTTATATAATAAACGAGATTAGGGTTTCTCTTAGGGTTGGCCGTCATGGGTTGCTTTGGAAGTAAGCCAGGAAATACGAAATTTAATAAGGATCTAGGGTTTCAAAAACTAATGAATTTCGTTAGTATTACCATAATCACATCAAGAATCTGAATTTTCCACTATGTTCCCATATGTAAAATTCGGAGAGGATTTGGGGCGTTGCCCCAAACCCCGCGGGGGCTCTGTCCCTCGACCTCGCCCGCTAACCAGTCAGCAGAACCCTAGCTAGGGGCTCTGCCCCTTGGACCCCGCGCCCTCGACCTCGCCCGCTAACCAGTCAACAGGACCCCGGCTAGGGGTTCTGCCCCTTGGACCCCGCTAGCGGTGCTACCCCTAGACCCTGCCAAAAGGGCGCTGCACCTCTAACAAACCAGGACCTTTTTTCTTTTTGTTGGAATTACTTGGGACATGTTGCTGCTTACGTTTTCCATGTCCTTTGTGGTTCTGATTTCTTGGTTTGTTTTCAACCATATGAATCGAGGGTTGTCCAGATTCAATTTTTCCTATGTATTTATCAGATTTGTCACTTTCCTTCGTACGAATAGATTCTTCAATACGAATATGATTAGCAAGTTGAACCACATACAGTTCCTCATTTTGATGTTTAAACTTATGTTAGAAGTCTTTTGCAGGATGTAGGAAGTTTGACAATGATGGTTGACACAACAATGGATTCATTCATTTTCATACGGTACAATTTAAACTGACAATATATGACAAGGAGTTTATACGGTGTAGTTTAAACTGACCATATATGCCAAGGAGTTTATACGGTGTTGTTTAAACTGACCATATATGCCTTATTCAAACGGTGCAATTTAGATCACATGTTAGTTCTAATTACATAAAATGACATGGTGACACTAAAATCACCAACATGGTGAAGTTTCAAAACCACGAGTTTATTGGAGCAAAAATTAGTAGAGGTTGTGGAGAAATACAATCAGGCGGAAAACGGTCCTGTGGACAAGGAAATGACGTGGTAGTGGGTTATCAAAAAAGAGCGTTAGTTCCTAGTAACTTTGTATCAGATAATGATAAAGAACCAAATTTGCGCATGATAGAATTAGAACAACAAAATTTATTCGAGTTTGGAGAAATAACTAATTTTGATGATTAATTATCTGATAAAAAATCAATTAAAGGATGGTCGAAAGATGAGTACATGCAAAAAAAATTTCTTTTAACCCATGGTATGTATTCCTCCCATTCCTGATTGTCCAGAACCTATTCTTGAACCTGGACCATTTCACAGTTTATGTATGAATGATAAAATATTTGTGAAACAAACCTATAACACCAAAAAAGAGATAACATCTTCTGTCAAATTCAAAGCGGTTAAAGAAAAAAATTTCAAATTAAGGTACAAAAATCAACAAAATCTCGACCCCGCCCATTGACCTGTCAGCAGGACCCCATCCAAGGGCACTACCCCTTGAACCCTGCTAGGGTCGCTACCCCTAGAACCCGCCAAATGGGCGCTGCCACTTTGGAAACTCCAAACCCATGGGTGTTTCCCCTAGACCCCCAACTTGTTGTCGAACTGACTTCAAATTTGATCTTATACATACATGCAATCTGCAAAAACCCGTACATATATTAGAGTACAATTTATGAAGCCCCTTTCCTTACATGCTAGATCCAATTACATAAAATGACACGACGACACTAAAATCACCAACATGGTGAGGTTTCGAAACAACGAGTTTATTAGAGCAAAAAGTAGTAGAGGTTGTGGAGAAATACAATCTGGTGGAAACTGTTCTTGCGGACAACAAAATGACGTGGGAGTGGGATATCAAATGAGAGTTGTAGTTCCTGATAACTTTGAATAAGATAATAATTAAGAACCAAATTTATGCATGACATAATTAGAAAAACAATATTTATTCATGTTCGGAGAAGTACCTGATTTCGATGATCAATTATAATTGAAGGCTGGTCGGAAGATGAGTATAAGCAATGAAAAATTGCTTTTAACCCATGGTATTGTATTCCTCCCATTCCTGATTGTCCAGAACGTATTCTTAATCCTGGACCATTTCAGAGTTTATGTCAGAATGATAAAATATTTGTGAATCAAACCCATAAAACCAAAAAAGAGCTAACATATTGTGTTAAATTCAAAGTGCTTAAAGAAAAGTTTCAGATTAAGGTACAAAAGTAAACTAAATATTGACCTCAGCCGCTAACCTGTCAGCGAGACCCCGTCCAGGGGCTCTACCCTTTGGACCCCGCTAGGGTCATCGCCCCAAGACCCCGCCAAAAGGGCACTACCCCATTGGAAACCCCGGAGCCAGGGGTGCTCCCCCCGGACCCACGACTTGTCGTTGACAAGCTTCTAATTCAATCTTATACATGCGTGCACTCTACAAAAAATTGTAGATGTATTAGAGTACAAATTATGAAGCCAGCCTACATGTTAGTTCTAGTTACATAAAATGACATATTGACAGTAAACTCACCAACATGGTCAAGTTACAGAACAACGAGTTTATTGGAGAAAAAGTTAGTAGAGGTTGTAGAGAAATACAATCCGGTAGAAACCGTTCCTATGGATAAGGAAATAGCGTGGGAGTAAGTTATCAAAATAGAACTGTAGTTCCTGATAACTTTGTATCAGATAATCATCAAGAACAAAATTTGCAGAAGACAGAATTGGGACAAAAAAAAATTATTTGAGTTTGGAGAAGTTCATGATTTTGATGATTAGTTATTTAATGAAAAAAGAATTGAAAGCTGGTCAGAAGATGAGTACACGCAACAAGAAATTGCTTTTAACCCATGGAATTGGGTTCCTTCCATTCCTGATTGTCCAGAACCTATTCTTTAACGTAGACCAATTCACAGTTTAGGCCCAAATGATAAAATATTTGTGAATCACACCTATAACACCAAGAAAGAGCTAACATCTTCTGTTAAATTCCAAGCGGTTAAATATATGTTTTAGATTAAGGCACAAAAATCAACCAAATATTGACCCCACCCGCTGACTTGTCAGCGAGAACACAGCTAAGGGCCTTGCTCCTAAGAGCCCGCTAAGAGTGCATCCCGTAGACCTTGCCAAAGGAGAGTTAATCTATTAGAAACCCCAGACCAAGGAGTGCTACCCGCGGACCCTCGATTTATCATCAAACCGGCTTCTAATTCAATACTTATACATGCGTGCACTCCACACAAACTTGTACTTACAATAAAGTACCAATAAGGAATCACCTTATCTTACATGTTAGTTCCAATTACATAAAATGAACTGGTGACACTAAAATGACCAACATGGTGAAGTTTCACAACAGCGAGTTTATTGGAGTAAAAAGTAGTAGAGGTTGTGGAGAAATACAATCGGGTGGAAACCGTTCCTGTGGACAAGGAAATGACATGGGACTGGGTTATCAAAAAAGAGATTTTTTTTTCATGATAACTTTATATAAGATGATGATTAGGTATCAAATTTGCACAAGACATATATATAACAAAAAAATTTATTCGAGTTTGGAGAAGTACCTAATTTTGGTGATCAATTTCTGATGAAAAATCAGTTGAAGGCTAGTCGAAAGAAGAGTACACACAATGAAAAATTAGTTTTAACCCATGGTATTAGGTTCCTCGCATTCCTGTCTGTCTAGAACCTATTCTTGAACTATGACAATTTCACAGTTTAGGTCTAAATGATAATATATTTGTGAATAGAACCTATAACACCAAAAGAGAGCTAACAACTTCTGTTAAATTCAAAGCGGTTAAAGAAATGTTTCAGATTAAGGTACAAAAATCAAGCAAATCCTGACCTTGCTCCCAAACCTGTTAGCGGGACCCCAGCCAGGGGCACTGCCCCTAGGACCCCGCTAGGGGTGCTGCCCTTTGGAAACCCCGGGCCCAGGGGTGCTAACCCGGACCCTAGACTCATCGTCGAACCGACTTCTAATTTGATCTTATACATGCATGCACTCCGTACAAACCCTTACTTATAGTAGTATACAAATAATGAATTCCCTTTGCTCACATGTTAGTTCCAATGAAATAAAATGACATGGTGACACTAAAATCACAAACATGGTGAAGTTTCAGAACAACGAGTTTATTGGAGCAAAACGTAGTAGAGGTTGTAGAAAAATACAATCTGGTGGAAACCTTTCCTGTGGACAATCAAATTAAATGGGTGTGGGTTATCAAAAGATAGCTTTAATTCCTGATAACTTTATATAATATAATGATCAAGTACCAAATTTGTGCAAGACAAAATTAGACTAGCAAAATTTATTCGAGTTTGGAGAAGTACTTGATTTTTATGATCAATTATCTTATCAAAAATCAATTAAAGGCTAGTAGGAAGACAAGTGCACGCAATGGAAATTTGCTTTTTACCCATGGTATTGTATTCCTCCCATTCCTGATTGTCCATAACCTATTCTTAAACCTGGACCATTTCACAGGTTAGGTCCGAATGATAAAATATTTGTGAATGAAACCTATAACACCCAAAAAGAGCTAACATCTTCTGTTAAATTCAAAGCAATTGAAAAAAAGTTTCAGATTAAGGTACAAAAATCAACCAAATATCAACCCCGCCCACTGACCTGTCAATCAGAACACATCCAGGGGCTCTGCCCTTTGGACCCCGCTAGGGGCGTTGCCCTTAGACCCCTCCAAAGGGTCATTGCCCCTTTCGAAACCCCAAATCCAGGGAGCTGCCCCCAGACCCCTGACTTTTTGTTGAACCAACTTCTAATTTGATCTTATACACGCATGCACTCCGCAAAAAATTGTATATGTATTAGAGTATAAATTATGAAGCCAGCCTACATGTTAGTTCTAGTTACATAAAATGACATAGTGACAGTAAAATCACCAACATGGTCAAGTTACAGAACAACGAGTTTATTGGAGAAAAAGTTAGTAGAGGTTGTAGAGAAATACAATCCGGTAGAAACCGTTCCTATAGATAAGGAAATGATTTGGAAGTGGGTTATCAAAAGATTTCTTTAGTTCCTAATAAATTTGTATCAGAAAATGATCAAGAACCAAATTTGCGCATGACAAAATTAGAAAAAAAAATTATTTAAGTTTAGAGAAGTACCTGATTTTGATGATCAATTATCTAATGAAAAATCAATTGAATGCTGGTCGAAAGATGAGTACACGTAACGAAAAATTGCTTTTAACAGATGGTATTCGGTTCCTCCCACTCCTGATTGTCCAGAACCTATTCTTGAACCTGGACCACTTCATGGTTTAGGTCTGAATGATAAAATATTAGTGAATCAAACCTATAACACCAAAAAAGAGCTAACAACTTCTTTTGAATTGAAAGCAGTTAAAGAAAAGTTTCAGATTAAGGCACAAAAATCAACCAAATCTTGAACCCATCCACTAACGTGTCAGCAGGACCCCAACCATGCGCTTTTCCCCTAGGACCTTCCTAGGGGCGCTTCCCCTAGACCCCGCCAAAGGGGTACTGCCACTTTGGAAACCCCAGACCAATTGGTGCTTCCCCCGGGCCCCCGACCCATCGTCGAACTAGCTTTTAATTCGATCTTATAGATACATGCACTCCGCACAAACATGTACTTATATTAGAGTACAAATAATGAAACCCCTTAGCTCACATGTAATTTTAAATTACATAAAATGACACGGTGACACTAAAATCAACAACGTGGTGAAGTTTTAGAACAACGAGTTTGTTGGAGAAAAAAGTTGTAGAGGTTGTGGAGAAATACAATCCAGTGGAAACCGTTCACGTGGACAAGGAAATGACGTGGGAGTGGGTTATCAGAAGACAACTTTAGTTCCTGATAACTTTGTATCATATAATGATAAAGAACCAAATTTGCCATGAAAGAATTAGAACAAAAAAATTTATTCAAGTTTAGAGAAGTGCCTAATTTTGATGATCCATTATCTGATGAAAAATCAATTGAATGCTGGTTGGAAGATGAGTACACGCAATGAAAAATTGCTTTTAACCCATACTATTAGGTTCCTCGCATTCCTGATAATCAAGAACCTATTCTTGAACCTGAACCATTTCATAGTTTAGGTCCGAATGGTAAAATATTTGTGAATCAAACCTCTAAAACCAAAACGACTAACATCTTATTTTAGTTTCAAAGTGGTTAAAGAAAAGTTTCAGATTGAGGCATAAAAATCAACCAAATCTTGACCCCGCCCACTAACCTGTCAGTGGGACCCCATATAGGGGCCTTTCCCTTAAGCTTATGCTAGGCTTGCTGCCCCTAGACCCCACCAAAGGGGCACTGCCCATTTCGGAACCCTGGACGAAGGGGTGCTGCCCCCGAGCCCCGAATTGTCGCCAAACTGGCTTCTAGTTCGATCTTATACATGTGTTCACTCCACACAAACCCGTACTTATATTAACGTACAAATAATGAATCCCCTTAGCTCACATATTAGTTCCAATTAAAGAAAATGACATGGTGACCCTAAAATCACAACCATGGTGAAGTTTCAAAATAGCGAGTGTAGCGCTTGATCCATGTATTATTCATTTTTCTTCCCTTATATATTAGGTTATTACTTCTTGGCCTTGTTTATCAGGTTTGAGGGGGAAGAGGTACCCTTTCTGCCATGTTTGAAATTTTGGAGGCAGAGCTCGAACATCGGGCGTTCCCTTGGGGAACGCAGGGTGTTTACACGTGGAGCTCAAACCTTAATTTTGAGGGTTTAAGATGTATTTAAACACCTTAAGTCCCAGGTGTTGGCTTCATTTACAACCTCCATAGTTCTGAAAACCCTAGATCCTCCAAGAGTGTTGTGAGATCATTGTGTGTTTTTTGTTTTGTGTTTGAAGCTTATTCAATGAAGAAAAGCTTGATGCAAGGTGGTGGTTCAAGTAAGAGCTTATAGATGTTGGTTCTCTGCTTTATTTCCAACCCATTTGAGGTATAAAGCTCTAACCTTGCTTATTAGAAGCTTACATCTATGTCTTAGTGTATTTTTGCTTTTTGGTCCCATAGTTGAGGTCTAGTAGTTTGTGATCACTCTAGAAGCTTTGAATTGTTCCTGTTGGTGTTTATGAGGTTCTAAATGCATATAGTTTTCATCTTTATAGTTGTATATGCGCCATGCATGAGATTTAACTCCTTTTATGAAAGTTAAATGCTATATATTGAGTTGGGACCTTTTGGATATGCAAAGTTACCAAGTCAGTAAGTTTATGGTCCTAGATATTCTTTAGGACTTGGATATGTGTTTTAGTTGTGTGGCTTTAAGAATTAAGTGCTTAATGATCATTTTGGGAGTCAGCGTGCGAACACCCAACGTTGTTTCGAGGAACGCCCAACATTTTGGCTAAGTTTCGCGATCTGTTGGTTGGTGACGAATGCCTATCATTCCACAAGGTAACTCCTAGTGTTTGTTCCATCAGTGGGATTTTTCCTTGGGCCATCTTTTGGACTCTTGAATTTTTGGCTTGGTTTGGGTACTGTTCATTGGGCTTAGTTTGGATTGAAAGTTTCCCTTGTAGTGTTTAACTTCTTGTTTGGGCTTGACTTGTTGGGCTTCCCATGTTAGGTCTAGGATTATATTTTGGGCCTTGGTAGGCCTTGTTAGTTCGGCCATTTGTGGGCTAGTGTTTGAATCTAGCCATAGTTATTTATTGAGTTTAGCTTTGGGTTTGGATTAGTGTCAGGAGTTGATTCAAAGCAGCCACAACATTCACAGGATTTCGCTATCTTTGAGGTGAGACTTCTCATCATACCCATGGGTCTTAGGCTCCAAGACCGACCCATTATCTGATATGTAGTAATTAGTTGATATGTAACTCTATGCTTCGTGATATGGATTGTTTTATGTGAAGACCATGGGGGATCCCATGACACTTGGTTATCACACTATGGGGGAGCCCATGGCATCTCAGGTAAACACCATTTGGGGTGGGGGGTGGGGGGGAGCCCATGGCATTCCAAGTAAAGAGCATGGAGGGAGTCCATGACAATTCATGTATGCCTTTCTATTTCATGGTTTTTATGTGACTATATGTGTTGTGTATTTTGGGAAACTCATTAGGCATTTGCTTATAGTTTGTTGGCTGTTTCAGGTACTTCTGGATCTAAGGGCAAGAGCCCAGCTTGATGGCGCAACGTGCACTCTCCAGTATTCCGCACTAGTTGTTCTGTTTACTCTGATCTTTTGAACATTGTATTATGTAATGGTATTTGTAGGAAACAACTATGGATATTATTTATAGTTAATAAATGAAAATTTTCACCTAAGTTTTTGGGCTATTACAAGTTGATATCAGATCCTTGGTTTGAGGGATTCGGGCACACTCTTGGGCGTGTCACGACTCAAACTGAGGAAACAGTAAACTCTCTTTCAAAAAGAAACCAAAAGTTAATAATTTTCTTCAAAATGGTTTTTGTAAGAACAAGGGGAGAGTGCAATGCATGTAATTGGCCGAGCTTAAGTAAGTGGTTCCAATGTACTAGCCATGTTATAGTTATATTCGGAAATTTATGTTGAATTGATTACTTGCTATTTGTATGATTTCAAAGTTGTATATGTCTAGCAATGAATAGCCTTAGAATGATGAATTCTACCTTATTAATGTTCCTTGTTTGGTTGTTCTTAGCGTAGGAGCTTATTTGACAGTCTATGTGATTCTATTTGTGTATAACTGGCATGCATATGGTAACCTGCTATGATTGGCTTAAGTTTCTGGTTCGGTAGGGACTAAGAAATCCTATAATAGTCTATGATCTGAATTGGTGTTGTGTTATGTGGGTCATGATTTATGGTTGGTTGAATTAGTGGTATCCAGTTTGGCCTTGAGGAAGGCACATGTAGGTGTGGAAGGTATTATTGGGACCGTACTGTAGAAAGCACAAGACTTGTACCCGAATCGAAGTCAGACCTGGAAGCTCTAAGGAGTCCAGTGAGGAGGAATCCCCTTCGAATTCCTTATGATTTTGTCATGTGGTATTTTTTTCAGTTGAGGATGGTGATGATCACGCAAGGTTCGAGCTCAGGATTAGGATCAGGATTGGGTTCAGGTTCTGGTGTAGAGCCTATTTATGAGAGGCTGCACGATCTTATAGCGGCTGAGGTTACTCGTGTCATCCTTGACGCTACCCCAGTGATCTTTGTTACCATCAAGGAGGACATCATGGAGATCATGGAGGAGCGGCTCAGGTGTTTCCAAGCCGAGATTGCTATAGGCCAGATTGGGGATCGAGCTCCCTCATTCTGGGAGTTTAATGTGTGTGGTGTGCCTGGGTTCTTTGGGTTCAAGGACCCCATCACTTGTCAATGATTGGTGGAAAACATGGAGAATCCCCAACGCACAAGCTTTTGCCTTAACGCGGCAAAGGTGGGGTTTGCATCTTGTATGTTGACGGACCGAGCACGAGACTGGTAGGAGGAGGTTACTCGCAAGGTAGGATCAGCGGGAATGGATGAAATGACTTCATAGGAGTTTGTGAGGAGGTTTGATCGGGAGTTTCCATTGTCCATTGAGGTGTAGCGTTTGCTAAGAGAGTTTCAAGATTTGCAGCAGACATTAGAGACTGTGGCGGACATCACCGCCAAGTTTTGGGAGAGGGCACTACTGGTCCCGCAGTATGCTATAAAAAGGCCTCCCTAGCTCTTGATTTCGTACATCCCTCCCATCTACAAGCCTTGGATGAAATGTTTTCTCTCTTCTCCTCTCTCTCTCTCTCTATAATTTTCCTCTTGCTAATTCTGGTGCAAACCATTAGAGGCACGACGCTTGTGGTACTTGCTTCCAAAAGATCAACAACATAATTTCTAGTTGTTTATAATAACCACTAAAGGTATGTAACCCTAAACATTCTTCTTGAGTAATTTCGAAAAATAACCTTGGATATCTAGGGTTATTATTTTGATGTTCATAGTTATAGGTGCAATAGTGAAAAAATAGATCTTGTTTTAGGTTGCATGTACACTTAAGAGTTTTAAGTTGTTATTGTTATGCCTAAAACCAATCAGTGGTGCTAGAGACTTAGGTTTGTTTTTCAATTGAATTGTTATAATTGTGGAATTGGACCAAAAAATTTCAAAATTGGAGTTTCTTGCCCCTATGTTTCGAAATTAGGGTAAGGGTTTTGAAACCCTTACCCTCCTCCCTAAGAATTCAAAATCAAGGTATAGATTTGAAACCCTTACCTTCCTCCCCAATCTATTTTCGAAATTGGTAGATGGATAGGAATTTTAATTTTGGTAATTATCTTATTACTTGCTTTAATAAAGGGATAATTTAAAATTAGATAAATCCAATACCAATTTTCGAAAATTTAGGGGTATATGTATCAGGATTGAATTAATTGTTTAATTTAATTGGATAATCCTTATTTGATTTAATATAATTAATTAAATATTAATAGATAATTATTAAATTATTTGGTTTATTTTTAAATTTAAATTAATTGTTTAACTTTCGAAATTTAAATATAAAATTAGTATTTTGAAAAGTTTTAAAAATACACCTTATAATATATGTAAAATTAAAAGTTTAATAAGTACTATATATATAAGACTAAGTCAGTCGAACTGCTAGTACGCCTCATTCACGAAGCTAGTCTACAAGGGGGTATAAGGAAACTTCCTATAAAATGGTAGTTGAATGGGTGTCCACTCTCATCCAACGCTTCCTTGATTAGTGGATGGTCGTTAGTCGAACAGGCTTGATAGGACAAACTAGCTCTGATTAATAAGGATAATGCTATTGAAAGTAACTAAACCTTTTACTAAAAAAATCCTAATCTCAGTTACTTTAGAAAAATGTGAATTTGTATGCTAACCCATGAAATTGAACATTATACTTTATAGTAGTTAGTGGAGCGTGTGTGGTTAACCGACAGACTGATAGTGACCTAAAAGAGTAATGATGGGTGTCTTAAAAAGTATCATTGATTAATGGAGCGTGTGTGGTTAACCGGCACATTAAAATGAGATAATAAATGACATCGAGAGGGCCAAGCTAAGTCACATGGTTAATCACATCATGTTTGCAATCCTCGGTATCCCAGTCACAAATGGAACAACATAATCTGATATTAAACAAGCCATTGAATAGTTTCAATGACTCTCAAAAGATCTAGGAATTTCACTCAGCTTAATTTCTTTCAATTTTCATTTGCTAATGGTGGAATTGGTAAATAGCCATTTACCTAGCTTTATAAAATTTATAATTAGATTACCACATCTTTTTTCTATGTTGTGAATTTTTAGCTGGATCCTAGCCTTAACATTTCATTTTTGGTTTCTATATTAAGGATTTCTACTTCAAATGATGCTTCTGGTTCCTCCTCCTCCTCCAAAAACTTTTCTTTGTTGAACATTTTCTCGAGGGTGACATTGGATGGCACCAACTATAACTACTAGATGCACAAAATTAAGAAGGCCCTTTGTTTCAAGGATTAGGAGTATGTCCTTGAGAAAGTGGTATATGAGATTATGTAACATCTAGATTGCTAGGTATATTAATTATGTGTTAATTTTTTTTAGATTCATTGAGTGACTCGATGAGTTGTGAGATCAACTCGTCTAGTAGAATCGTGTTTGGCCACGTGGGATTAGTAACCTACTTGACGAGTCAGAGAGTTGACTCACAAAGTAGACGCTGAGTAATGAAACCCTAATTCCGCAGGTTTGGGGCATATTTAAGGACACTTATAGCCTCATTTTCTACCTACCTTCAGTAAGAGAAAGCCCTAGTCGGCCATTTTGCTAAGAGAGAGAGTTTTGAGTTAACTTTGAGTGTTTGGTGCATCTTTTGAAGAGAAGGGAAGGGTTCCAAGCCAATGGACGAGAAGGGGTTGTTAGATCCATGATTATTTCACCTTAAAGCTTCTGGGAAATGTATAAAGTTCGCATCTTTCTCATTTTGTTGAATATATCTCATGATTTTGGAAGCTTAGGGCTTTTTCCATCTAATATGAGGACTTGGAGTGTTTGGAGTTCATATAGAGGTTTGGACTTTAGATCTGGACCATGTGAGGTCCCTAGAGTCCAAAATTCCTTGCTTTATTCAGCCATAATAAGGCTCTTGAGTGAAAATCCCTTAATAGAGTAAGTTTTTGGCATTTAAAGCCCTAAGTGCCATACATGGATGTAAATGGACTCGTCGAGTCGATGAGCCGACTCGACGAGTCGATTAAGGTTTGTCTCGATGAGCTTCATCATGTGATAACTCGTCCAGTTGGGGGTCAACTTGACGAGCTAAGTTGGACCTTCACGAGACTTCTGAGGAAAAAAAGTGGACTTGACGAGTCACATAGGTGCACTCGGCGAGTCGGGTCAAACATGGATTGTTGACTTGAGTTGACTTTTGTTGATTGTAGCGTTTGGTCAAACATGAGTGATGGAGACCATGGAGGGGTAAAATGGTCTTCTACCCACATCAAGAGTTAGAAATAGGAAGAATAACCTTTGGATTACTTAGAGTCAAGAATCGAGTATTATTGAGATAATTACCCTATGTGTTAGGCGGTGGCTAGATCGAGATTTGAGTATGAGGATAATTGCTTGTTGTCGAGGTGAGTCTTCTCACTATACATATCTAAGTAATAGTTACAGTGTGACCGGAGGGTCTTCATCGAGATACTGGACCAGAGGGTTCAACCTGAGTTGTGGGACTAGAGGGTCCTTGTTATTGACCGTAGGGTCTCATCTGTTATACTGTGATATGCGTTATTGTGCATGCTATCTTTGTGACTTATGATGTTATGTTATTTAGTGTATATGTTGTTTATATGTGCTTACGCTGAGCTATGTGATATATTATGCATTATGCTTTGTGATTATGATATGCCATGTGATTATGCTATGATTTGTGATTATGTTATGCTTTGCTGAGTTAGGACCGGAGGGTCCGCCTGAGTTGTGGGACCGGAGGGTCTCCACTAAGACACATTGACCTGAGGGTCTTATTTGAGGTATACGTGGTATTTTGGGGAACTCACTAAGCTTCGTGCTTACCGGTTTATGTGTTATGTGTTTCAGGTTTTTCGTCATGGGAGGCACCGGCTTGATTGTACACACCAACGAAAGAGTTATGTTTTGAGGATCCTGGATTTTAAACAAACAATTATGAAGTTGGGATTGTAAATTAAATAAATGAGATTTTGTGAAATGTATATTGAGACAAATGTGGTTTTAAATCGAAATTTTTGGTTTGAAAATTTACGTCGTTACAAGTTGGTATCAGAGCCTTGGTTTGAGGAATTCGGATGCATCATCGTGTATGTCTGGACTCAAACAGGGGATTTGAGAAAAAATTTCAAAAGAAATGATTTTTCTAAAATGAGCAAGAGATTCGAAGAGAAAATTAGAAGGAGCAGTGTGATGCATGCTAGATGATAGGCTAGGTATTTCATATGTTAGGGCTAGAGTTGCCTGATTTGTGATGCCTTAGCCTAGGAATTGTTTCCGTTTGTGATGTGCTTTGAGTATGTGCGGATTAAGAGTATCCAGCAGGAATCTTTTAGAGATAGCTTTGAGTAGAGGAGTAATCTAGGAGAGATACCTAGATGAGCATTTAAGGAGCCTACTAAGGGAGTAGTTAGATACCTGAGAGAGGAAGGGTTGCTTGAGCTTGGTGATACCCTTTTGAGTGTGTGTAGAGCAAATAGAGTTGTAACCTAGAGTGGTCTTATGTGCTGGTGTAGATTATTCGCTACTTGAATGCTGCTTGCTTCGTGCTTTGTGGAACTCTTGATGATGGGAATCAGCTACTAAGTGAATATGACGATATCCAGGAGGTAGATGGCTGGAATCCTAAGGAGTTCTTCAGTAGCTGATGGCGGAGAAGTGTGAGAACCTAGAAAGAGCCTAGGGAATGACCTTATTTAGATGAGTACGCTGATAAAGGAGAGTATTCGCTGAGAGAAACCAGGTTTAATGGGAATGGTGATCGAGAAGGTTGAGCAACTACTTAGGAAATCTGGGACGATCCGTATGGAAAGTATGGGTAGATGTGGCAGGTAGTATGGGCCTGTACTACTGAAAGCAGAGGACCCGTACTTGAAATAAGGAGAATTCCAGAAGTTCTAAGTAGCAGATTGAGAGGAGATAACATGGTTCGGGTACCATGATTCGTAGCAAATTGGGAGGAGATAACATGGTTTGGGTACCATGATTCGTGACGGTTAGTGCTTCTGGTTTTACCAGTTATCCCATTGTGATGGATTAGACTAAGATCAAATGTCATAGAGTGTGGGTCCAGAGGGCCATTTTGAACGAGTCTCAATGGAGCATACCTTGAGGGTGAAATCGAGTTAGTTTCCGAGAGATTTTTGGTGAGATGCCAATTGGAGTCGCAAGACTCAGGGATGAGTAGAGATGATGCTTATTGGAGGATCGCAGTCTGAGTTAACCAATCGACTGAAGGATGAGGTGTCATCTTCTGTGGCAAGAGTTGCACTGTCCCTGTTTCCTGGGAGAAGCAAAAAAGATGATGAGCTTCCGGTTTTTAGATTATGGGGGTAAACTTCATGGAGTAGCATAAGATTGCCACCTTTTCACCAGAGTATTTTGGGCAGTATGCTTGCTGCAAAGTATTTCTTATGCCATGAGAGAGTCATTTGTGGATCTATGGTGGAAGAGATCGGGGAGGTGCCTTTTGATGGAGGCATACTTTTAGCAGCTGTTTCAGGTGATTAAGAGGAGTATATCGGGGGTTGTGGCCCTCGTTTTCCTTATTGTGTATCGACTGTGAGCGTGGGGTCTCTTGTTTTTATGGGGATTCCCATGATGGTAGGCTGGTCGAGGAGTCAAAGACGAAGTGTGTGATAAGTGCATTATTTCTAGATCGAGAGTCAGGTCTAATTCAGAACAGTTGGGGTATCCGACGGTACGTTGGAATGAGGCTTCAAGATGACTAGAGGCAGTCACGTTGGGAGGATTCTGAGATTTTTGTCGGAGTTATGGGATATTTGGAGTTGCTTGGTTCCATCGGGCAGATCATTGAAGTGATTATATGGTATGTTCCAAGAGTCAAGTGTGATATACCTGGTGAAATGGTCCATGGAGTAGATTGTTGGTATGCCAATTGGTGATAGTTTGAACCCCGAGTGGGAGGGGGGGGGGGGGGGAACTGACTATTCTATTGAGAGGAACAACGATCCGTTCAAAGTGCAGTTAGAGAACTAGTTATGGAGATTTGTGGTGGACACATGAGAGCTGGGTTATTGGTCGGTGAGGCATGGCGCAAGGAAGGGTGATGTATGGTATGTGCTTAAGGAAGGATGAGAGAACCCATGGCGTATGGCCGTTGGCCAGAGAATTTAATATGGCTAGGGAATTTTTTTCGGGATTGCAATTGTTGAGTTCGAGGCGGTTGGGTCGACGAATCCAGGGTACACTAGCTGAGGTTTGCGAGTATAAGTATAGATTGTGATTTATACTTCAGAAGGGACAACAATTGATTTGTCAACCAATCTCAGAGTCGGTGTGAGTAGTTCGTACGGGCGGTGATCAGTAGAAGGTGGAGCTTTGGATTTTCGGTAACATGTTTTAAGTTATTGATGATTTCTCTGTGTTTCAATTTGTAAGATAGTAATGTTTTGAAGTTACAAGTTGTGCGAGAAGAAGATTGGTTGTGAGATTCTGAGAGGGTACATTGCGGTATCTGAGTATGATGTTGTGAGTATGAGATTAGTGGTTAAGGCAAGACATCGTGAAGTTCTATGATGGTGTACTAAGGTATCCGAGTATGATGTCCAAAATTTCTGAGTATTTTGGGTCTTAAGTTGAGATGGAAAGTGGTGTATCAAGTATCCATGGTTCCAGTGGGAGCCCTTCGGCTATTTGACCTCAACCAAGATTATATAAAAATGTGAATTGTAGCGAGAAAAGGGGTTTTGTAATGGCAGTTGCCGTCGGGAGTAGTGATGCTTCTATCGATGGGTGTGTGCACATATCTATGCTGGGTTGCGGAGCATGAGTTAGTGTGCTCAGTGTGGCATCGACTTGAGGATGAGATCGTGGGGTGGTAAGAGAAAGTGTTGTGAAACTGCAGGGAGCCGTAGCTTTCACTGGTCAGAGCTAGAGCGTTGTGAAACTTCGGGGAGCCGTAGTTTTCATGGTCAGCGAGAGAGTATTGTGGAACTACGGGGGAACCATAGCTTTCACTAGCCATCGAGCAAGAGAGAAGCGTTGTGAATCTACGGGGAGCTGTAGTATTCGCTAGTCAGAATAGGACACAGAGGAGTTCTTAGGCTTGGGTAGCCTTATCACTCGAATCTTTTGGAACCTGGTTGGCGGACCAGGGATGAGACTGGGGTCTCCATGTCGGTTGAGGATTCTTGTATCCCGGGTAGAGGAAGGATTATCATAAGCAGAATGAATTTGAGAGATGGTGTGGGCATAAATTCGTGTATCGTGGATACGGGTCGGGTATCAGATTGGAAATGAGTGGTTCCAATTCTGTGCCAGGCCAGACTCGCAAGTTTGAGTTGGCTATAGTGGTGTATTGAGAAGGTCAAATGAGGTATTGTGTTTCATCTGATGACTTAGACCTGTGTGGGTTAGTTCGTTTGTATGGAAACAACCACGAGATGTATGGAGCTAAGGAGTAGTAGACGACAGATGTCGAGGGTAAGACAATTTTAGTTAGGGTTGTAGTTTTAGCTTGGGGTAAAGCAATCTTCGTGAATTGTGTATCACACTGGTCCGAGATAGTTAGTGTGAGAAGGAAATCAGTGAGACATGTAGGGGTATGCAATGTGTAACCTTTGGGAGGTTCAATTATGGGGTCGGGAGATGACCTGGTGCTCCGTGTTGAAAGGGATATTTGAGAAAGAAACTGGGGATTTATGATTATTAGATGTTAGAGGATACTTCAGAGCAGGCATGATCTTTTTTCTTGTGAATGAGGCCAAGGTGTTGAGAGTTCATTGTTCAGATGGGTTTTGATTGTAGTACAGTGGATGGGTGTCACACCTCCAAATCGAATTTGCGGAAACATCCGGGGGCGGAGGACGTCATGTACAATATCACAAAAATGCATAATAGTAAACAAGCAACAACATCACCCATTGCATTAATATTATACTTCAATACAATTGTGTTATGTGTAATAGTAATAAGACACCAAAAATGAATAATCAAAATAAAGACGAGTCTGAAAGTGCTCTATCTTCTCAAAACTTTCGATCGGTACGTGTCTACTAATGACCTGAGAATACAAGTTATTTTGAAAGAGAGTACCAACATAAAATGCTGGTGAGTTCATAAGTTTTTAGTGTCAAATGTAGTATAAGTTTGAATAAAAGAGTTCGTAGATGTTGTAAATATTTGTAAATGTTTGTAATGAAAGTTTGTCGTAAATGTTTGAATCTCCTAAAAAAATCCTATATTTTCTACAAAAGTGCAGTCTTCTACCAAGACCCGAATGTTCTGAATGTTCGTTTCTTGTAAAAGTGTGTATTTTCCCAAGTGTGACTATTATTAACAAAATATAGTTTTACTTTATCATTTTTGTAAGAAGATCACAATGCGAATGCAATGGGAAAATAATAAAGTACTGTAGTATTGTATATTGTAACTACTGTTGTACTAACTACCTTAAACCAATTGTTAATTAAGGTAGAATGTGATATAGTTGTAACCATACTTGATCGACTAGTGGTAAACACGACGCTGGAATACGTCCAAAAGTTATGACATTTGTCACCCGTAGACTTGCAGGTCCTACTGTAGCTAGCAGCAAGGTGTAGGATGGTCAGTCCAGTATAGATCTATACACAACCTCATGCTCTCCATCCAGGAGACTCTGGTTACAAAACGTCACACGACTGAACGTTTCCATGCCATGAAGTAGTTGCTCACATTAAGGTTATAGTACTCTTGTATATGTGTAGTATGCTCTGTCTGTATAGTGTATATTATGTTCTCTTTGTATAGTATATATAGTATGTTCCTCATTGTTTCTCGTTATAGTGTGTTCTTTCGGTTTCTCGTTATAGTATGGTCTTTCTATTTCTTGTTATAGTGTGTTTGAACTGACTCATGTATGTTTCATTTTACTAAAAATAGTGAGTAGTAATCTCCTAAACTATACCTATTATAGTTTACTATAAATGTTGTTTGAATGACTAAGTGTGTTTTATACACCTTTGCTACACCAAGGTGTTGAGCTGAGATAAAAGCTTTTATATCTATATACACATATATAATATATAACTAAGGTTCAAATGTCACTCGGACAAACAACCGGGTACTCTAAGTCCACAACCAAGCAAGGAACATGAAATAAAGGAAGTTATCAATCCTAAGTCTTTTCAATCTTACTTATATAAATATATCTATATAGACATGATTTTGACAATATATAAGTTAAAAGAGTTTAATAAATAGTTTTAGCATAAAAGAGTTTGATAAAAATGTTTTGAAGTAGATGTTTGCTAACAAAGTTTTGAAGTATAAGAAATCTATCTGATTGTTCTAGTTATTAATCACATGCGATTGATATAATCACTATAATGTTTCAACTTGTATCCCCCCATAAAAGCATTTAAAAAGCCATTTTAAAACGTTAGTTACGGGTATGAAACTCACCTGTAGTGAGTGTTTTGACTGAAAGATCGGAAAAGGATGCTGAGTGCTAAGTGAAATCTCGGGCACAAGTGGATCCTAATAAGCATATAATGACACATATTTGCACATATTTAGTGTTTGCACAACTTAATCACGAAGGGAAACACCTTAGGGACTAGGATACACTTGAATGGAAGTGTTATAAATCACATATGATTATGTATAAGTTGTGTATGGCCACATAATGGAGTTTACGACCAAGAGTTCACGACCCTTTTTTTACGGCCATAGGGTTTTCGGCCCTATGAGTTTATGGCCGTAAACTCATGAAATCTTGTGCTAAAGAGGTGTTTTAAGGTCTTACAATCAACAAGTAACTATTCTAGACTCAAAACCAAGCATTAGGAAGAGTTTATGGCCAACTAATAACCATAACAAGGGTTTACGGCCAAGGGAGATGCTCATGGCCATAAACTCTCATTGTGCTTGGGTTTTGGTTGATTTCAAGGATGTAAATCAAGTGCTTCTACTATATAACAAGTATATAGAAGAGGTACTTACAATATGGAAGCTAAAAGGGTTGATTTCGGCCTAAAACACTGATATGTTCTTGAAGATCTTGAAGATCTAACCCCAAAATATGAAGTTAATGGATGTAATAAAAGGGTTATACAAGGAAATCAGATATATTAACTAATCAAAGGATGTAACACTTACATTTTTGAATATTGAAATGAAGATCCTTATGATACTTGAGAGAGAATTCGGGTTTCTTGACTTGAAATGGTGTAGAATGAGGAAGAAATGAAAGAACAACATGTATAAGGCATGAGTTTACGGCCTCCATGAGTTTACGGCCGTGAACTCATGGTGATGTGGCCGTAAACTCCACATGATGAAGTTTAAGGCTTGGCTAGTGCATATGAACTCAAGCAGATACTTCCTAACACCCGATCCTTGGATGTACTAGGCTTAGAACACTGAAATAGACTCTAAAAAGTGCTAAACAGATAGCATAACAAGTCTGACTTTGATTGAGTTGAATGGTTGTACAAGATAGAAATTTCGGGTTCACAGATCATCCCGCCGTTAGAGAGAATTTCATCCCGAAATTAGAGTTTAAGAGATTAAATAGTTACAAATAACTAAGTGGAAAGATGAGCATATTTCAATTTCATTTGATCCTCATGCTCCCAAGTGAATTCAGGTCCTCGCTTGGCATTCCAGCAAACCTTCACTATCAGGATACGGATTTGCTTCGTTTGCTTGACCTCTTAGTCCTTGATCTCTACTAGTTCTTCCATGAATTTGAGGCTCTTGTTGATCTTGATCTCGTCGAGTGGGATTACAAGAGTCTCATCAGATAGGCAGTTTTTCAAGTTCAAGACGTGGAAAGTAGAATGTATGTTACTAAGTTTGCGAGGTAGGTTAAGTTTGTAAGCTATAGGGCCGATACTAGCAATAATATCGAAAGGCCCTATGTATCTTGGATTTAGCTTTCCACACTTTCCGAAGCGTATCAAGCCCTTCCAGGGTGGGACTTTCAGAAGAACGCGGTCTCCCACCTGGAATTCCAAAGGTTTCCTCCTCTTGTCAGCGTAGCTTTTCTGTCGGTCTCTAGAGGCTTTCAATCATTCACGAATCTGAATGATCTTCTCAGTTATTTCCCGTATGATTTCCAAACCTATGAGAGTGCTGTTGGGAACTCATCCTGTAGCTAACTGGGTGTCACCCACCTCAGCCCATCACAGAGGGGATTTTCACTTTCGGCCATAGAGGGCTTCGAATGGAGCAGCCTTTATGCTCGTGTGATAACTGTTGTTGTAGGAAAACTCGACAAGGGGTAAATGAGCATCCCATACCTTCCCGAAGTCGATCACATAGGCTCGCAACATGTCTTCCAAGGTTTGGAGAGTTCTCTCACTTTTTCCATCGGTTTGTGGATGGTAGACTGTACTCATGTCCACCCTAGTTCCTAGGGAACTTTGTAGCGATTGCCAGAACCTTGAAGTGAACCTACTATCTCTATCAGAGATAATGGATATAGGGACACCATGCAGTCGTACAATCTCCCTAATGTATGCTCTTGTAAGTTTCTCCATCTTGTCAGTCTCTTCGATGGGCAAGAAGTGTGCGGACTTTGTTAACCTGACCACAATCACCCAAATGGTATTGAGACCACCCGTTGTCTTAGGTAACTTGGTTATGAAGTCCATTGTGAACCACTCCCACTTCCATCCCGGTATCTCCGGCTGTTGTAGTAAGCCTGAGGGTTTCTGGTACTCGACCTTAACCTTTCCACAAGTAAAACACTTACTTACAAAGGTAGCGATCTCCGCTTTCATGTTAGGCCACCAGTATAGCTTCTTTAGGTCAAGATACATTTTATCTGAACCTGAGTGGAAGGAATATCGAGTGTTGTGCGCTTCGGTCATGACCAAGTCTTTGAAGCCACCGTGTTTCGGTGTCTAGATCTGGTCCATGAGATATACGGCTCCACCACCCTTGACTTCCAAGTTTTTATCCATCCCTCTCAAGGATTCACCCGCCACATTTTCAGGTGTCAAGGCTTCAAGTTGAGCCTCCTTAATTTGTGTGGATAGATGCGAATGGATAGTCATCGTCAATGATTTGACTCTACGACTAGAATATTCTTCCTGATTTAGGGTGTCTGCTACTACGTTGGCTTTATCGGGATGATAATGAATTTCTCATTCGTAGTCATTAGGTAGCTCGACCCACCATCGTTGTCTCATATTGAGCTCCTTCTACTCGAATACATGTTGTAGGATTTTGTGTTCTGTAAAGATAGTGCTTTTCGTGCCATACAAGTAGTGTCTCCAGATCTTTAGGGAGAATACGACTGCTCCTAACTCAAGGTCATGAGTGGTGTAGTTGACCTCGAGCATCTTTAGTTGTCTTGAGGCATAAACGATAACCTTACCTCGTCGCAACAAGACACAACCGAGCCCTTGGTTGGAGGTATCACAATAGACTACGAAGTCTTCTATCGCTTTTGGGAGGGATAGTATTGATGCGGTGCATAAGGCTCGCTTTAGCATTTGGAATGCTTTCTCTTGTTTCTCTTCCGAGTCATAGGCTACGCCTTTATGGGTCAATGTGGTGAGTGGCTTCCCAATTCTAGAGAAGTTATGGATGAATCTGCGATAGTAGCCAACGAGGCCTAGAAATTGACGAATTTCTGTAGGCGTCTTTGGTGCTGACCAGTTTTTAATGGCTTTAATTTTGGAAGGGTCTACGTGGATTCGTTCCTCACTAACCACGTGTCCCAAGAATTCGACTCTTCGAATCAAAAATTCGCACTTTGAAAACTTCACGTAAAGTTTCTTTGACCGTAGTGTTTCTATGATCAGTTGCAGATGTTTACTGTGCTCCTCCTTACTACGAGAGTAGTTAAGTATGTCATCAATGAATATAATGAAAAAATGATCCAAGTAAGGACGACACATCCTATTCATTCAATCCATGAATACTTCGGGTGCATTAGTCAATCTGAATGGCATGACTACAAACTCGTAGTGTCCATAACGAGTTCGGAAGGCTGTGTTCGGAACATCCTCCTCTAACACTCGTAATTGGTGATACCCATATCTTAGATCAATCTTTGAAGAGTAGTTCGCCCCCTGCAGCTAGTTGAACAAATCGTCTATGCGAGGAAGAGGGTAACGATTTTTGACGGTTATCTTGTTGAGTTCTCTGTAGTCGATGCACATACGGAACGATCCATCTTTCTTCTTCACGAATAAGACTGGCGCTCCCAAGGTGAGAAGCTTGGTGTTATAAATCCCTTGCTGAGCAGTTCGTTAAGTCGTCCGAATAGTTCCTGCATCTCAACTGGTGCGAGACGATAGGGCGGTTTGGCTAATGGGGTAGCCCCTGGAACTAAGTCGATTCTTAACTCGACTTGTCGTTGTGGGGGTAATCTCGGTAGTTCCTCTGTAAAGATGTCAGGAAAGTCGCGTACTTCTGGGATACTCTTTAGGTCTTTGGTCTCTTGGCTTGTATCGACAAAATGAGAAAGGAATGCGTGACATTCCTTTCACAGAAATTTCTGGGCTTGAATACTTGAGATGATATGGAAGTCTATGTCGAGTTTGTCGCAGTAGAAAATAAGTGTTTCGCTAGACGGAAGATTAAGATGAACAAATTTTTCATAACACAAGATGTCGGCGTGATGAAGACTTAACCAATCCATGCCGATTATGACGTCGAAACTTTTAGTTGAGATGCACATGAGGTCGATTGGAAAGGAATGGCTAACTAGAGATAGAGTACATCCTATGTATATACTGCTAGTGCGCTTGGTTTTCCCGATAGCCATTTCTACAGTGAACGGTTCCTTAAGTGTGCATCACTGTGGTTTAAGTAAGTGAGAAAATTTCTGATTCATGAAACTCCTCTCCGCTCCGCTATCAAATAGTATGAATGCATAAGAGTTATCGAGGAGAAATGTACCAGTGACCACAGTAGGGTCAGCTACCGCTTCCTCATGGCCTATAGCCAAAACTCTTCCTGCTCTACCCGCGCTTCGTTCCTTTGGGCAGTTTCTTTTGTAGTGTCCCACCTCACCGCATCCGTAGCAAGCCTGGCCTACACCAGTGTCGGGGACTTGGTTTATTGACCTTGCCGTTGATTTGCAGAAACGAAAACTGTGTCCCTTCCTGTTGTAGTTAGAGCACTGCATTTCCCGGCAGGGGCCGTTGTGATGGAAATTGCACTCGGTGCACTTAGGTAGACTCCCCGCATATTGCTTTGCTAGTACAGGGGCAATAGGGGTTGTGGCAGCACGGATAGCCACAATCTATTGGTTCTTGGAAGAAGGTTGAGCTGATTTGCTCTTCTTTCTATCCCATCGCATCCTCTTGTCGTCGAACGCTTTGGGTGATGCTAAGACAGTAGTGGTAGTTGTTGTTGGAGGAGGAATCCCGTGATCGATAAGCCTTTGGGCCAATTTCTTGGCATTATCAATGGTCGCAGGGTTCGATGCCAGAACGTTTCCTTGATACTGGGGTACCAAACCCCAAATGTATCTCTTGGTCTTTCTGCTTTCGGTGGGGACCATGTTTGGACATAGGGTCACCAGATCGCTGAATCTGGCTATATAGGCCACTATGTCGGAACCCTTCATCTTAAGGCTCCACAGCTCCTCTTCGAGTTTCTGAACCTTGCCCCTCGGGCAGTACTCCTTTGTCATCAGGTCTTCCAGTGTCTCCTAACTCATAGCGTTAGCCACTACTAGTGTTAGTGACTAGACATCACCATTCCACCATGTTAGGGTCCTTTCAGAGAAGGTGCATGCAGCAAATTTTACTTTGCTTCCTTCAGGGCAAGAGAAAATCTCAAAGATCGAATCTGTTCTTTCGAACCACTGAGACAGCGCAATGATTCTCCAGTTCCGTTGAAGAACACCGGTTTGTAGTCAATGAAGTCTTTATAGGTACACTCCCGTGTACGCGTTTGGCTTTCAATATGGTTAGAGTTGGTACCGGTTCCAGCTCCACTGGCGCCACAAGAATTTACTTGTGTCGTGGTTGCGGTCACAACAGCCTGGAACATCATCGCATCAAACTGGAGCGGGGGTGGTGGTGGAGCTTGATTTACAGGCTTACCTCTGTTTAGACGCTTTCGAGGCGGCAACTTTTATTTATAGAAGATACAAGGGTAATAAGAGTTCATTTAGGGTTATCAAGAGAAATACAGTGTCAGAATAGAATTTTAAGAGATGACCACTTAGTGGTAACTATTTCTTTCATTATAGTTGGAATATGAGTTACATAGAGTTCAGAAAATTCGACCTTGGAGTAGGTCTTACAACATACCAACAGAGGGAAAATTTTGACAGTATAGAAGTTTTAGTTATAGTACTTGAAAGATAGGAATATTTTACAGAAAAGTGCTACAGAGAGCATAGATACGAAGGCTATTCCTTAAACCAAAAGAGAGGACGATTAGAGCATTTTCAAACGGCGATGGGTACCCCTCGGGTGAACCCTCAAGCTTGCTAGCTGATGCTCCATGTCAAGAAGTTGTCGTTCATATACTCTTTGGCGTATCCGGAGTTCTATGGCTTCAGCCTGAGTTGCAGCAAGCTCTTGCTGTAGGCCCTCGTTGTCTCTTATAGACCTCTCACGAGCATCTTCAAGATGAATGGTGCGAACTATATGAATTCTTGCATCGGCAACCACTTCCATGATTCGGTTGAGGGCTGTTCTACCCTGTATTTCGTTTCGAGCAACCCTACGGACCATAATAGACAGGACCCTATCTGTCGAGCCTCTTTCGCTCAGGTTGTAGAAGCTTCTGTACCCATTGAATGGAATGGGTTGATGCTGCTCTTTACTCCATGTTTCCAAGCTTTCCACCCATGGAGGCGTCAGGCCTTGAAAAGCCGGATGAGGGTTAGGATTTGGGGCAGGAGCCACAGGGGGTAGATTATTGACTTCGGGCTCGGTGTAAGAATCATCCGAAAATTTCTCGGCAAAGTCATCATCTAAGGGGATTACAGGTTCTTCTTCTTCTGGTTTGGCATCGAGCCAACAAACATTTCCTTGATTTGGGAAATACGGGTCGTCGGGGAGATGGAATCCAGCCATGTTATCTACGCGAGAATTGGGATAAAAGATTAATAATCGTACTAATTAAGATAATTATAGGATGATCCTTACCGGTTACTTCAATACTTGCGTAGTGCATACCAGTCATATGTACCCATAAATAGAATAGACCATCGAATAGGTGACCCTAACTCTAAGTCCACAGCCAAACAAGGAACAAGAAATAAAGAAAAGATCACAGATTCTAAGTCTATGACACCTTAGTCACATATAACCTTAGTGTATCCACTCAGCAACTATGAACCTACTAGTAATGACCTTTTTAGTTCTCAAATAAGTAATTATAGTAACACAAAATACTCCTATAGTATTTTAAGATTTATGTTCTATTCTAGGGTTTTCATTGTAGTAGTGTTGGTAAGTTGTAGAATTGTTGCAACACCACAACCATTCTTAGACACATGCTAATCACTTCTCGGAAAATATAGTTGATCAAGCTATATTACTCCCAGATCTGATTATATGTCTCTAAGCCTACTTGTGCTGTTCAACAATCGCAATAATTTTGTTGTATCCCAGTGACACTGATTTTACTATGAATACAGGTATGTATACTTAGTTAAACATTATATTATTTAAAAGTATAAACTCTTGTTCAGAGTATTTTAATCCTGTTGTTTTTATAGTTTGTATATCTTTTATGGGTTGATATACTTGGTTCACTATAAACAAAGCTCTGATACCAATCTGTCACAACCCCAAACCGAATTTGCGGAAATATTCCGGGGCAGAGGACGTCATGTATAGTATCACAACAATGCATAGTAGTAAACAAGCAACAACATCATCCATTGGATTAATATTATACTTCAATACAAGTGTGTTCTGTGTAATAGTAATCAGACACCAAAATGAATTATCAAAATAAAGATGAGTCTGAAAGTGCTCTATCTTCTCAAACCTGCGATCGGTACCTGTCTACTAATGATCTGAGAATACAAGTTATTTTGAAACAGAGTATCAGCATAAAATGCCAGTGAGTTCATAAGTATTTAGTGTCAAATGTAGTATAAGTTTGAAGAAAAGAGTTTGTAGATGTTTTAAATATTTGTAAATGTTTGTAATGAAAGTTTGTCGTAAATGTTTGAGTCTCCTAAAAAAATCCTATATTTTCTACTAAAGTGCAGTCTTCTACTAAGACCCGAATGTTCTGAATGTTTGTTTCTTGTAAAAGTGTGTATTTTCCCAAGTGTGACTATTATTAACAAAATATAGTTTTACTCTATCATTTTTGTAAGAAGAACACATTGCGAATGCAATGGGAAAATAATAAAGTACTGTAGTATTGTATATTGTAACTACTGTTGTACTAACTACCTTAAACCAATTGTTAATTGAGGTAGAATGTTATATAGTTGTAACCATACTTGATCGACTAGTGGTAAACACGACGCTGGAATATGTCAAAATATTATGACATTTGTCACGCGTAGACCTGCAGGTCCTACTGTAGCTAGCAACTAGGTGGAGGATGTTCAGTCCAGTATAGATCTATACACAAACTCACGCTCTCCCTCCAGGAGACTCTGGTTACAAAACGTGACACAAATGAACATTGCCATGCGATGAAGTTGTTGCTCACATTAAGGTTATAGTATTCTTGTATATGTGTAGTATGCTCTGTCTGTAAAGTGTATAGTATGTTCTCTTTGTATAGTATATAGTATGTTCCTCCTTATTTCTCGTTATAGTGTGTTCTTTCTGTTACTCGTTATAGTATGTTCTTTTTTTTTTCTCGTTATAGTATGTTTGAACTGACTCATGTATGTTTCACTATACTAAAAATAGTAAGTAGTAATCTCTTAAACTATACCTATTATAGTTTACTAGAAATGTTGTTTGAATGACTGAGTATGTTTTATACACCTTTGCTACACCAAGGTGCTGAACTGAGATAAAATCTTTTATATTTATCTACATATATATAATATATAACCAAGGTTCAAACGACACTCAGACAAACAACTAGGTACTTTAAGTCCACAACCAAACAAGGAACAGGAAATAAAGCGAGTTACCAGTCCTAAGTCTTTTCAATCTTACTTATATAAATATATCTATATAGACATGATTTTTACAATATATAAGTTAAAAGAATTTAATAAATAGTTTAAGCATAAAAGATTTTGATAAAATGTTATGAAGTAGATGTTTGCTAACATAGTTTTTAAGTATAAGACATATGTCTGATTGTTCTAGTTATTAATCACATGCGATTGATATAATCACTATAATGTTTCAACTTGTATTCCCCACACCCATAAAAGCATTTAAAATCATTTTAGAAGGTTAGTTAGGGGTACGAACTCACCTGTAGTGAGTAGTTTGACTTAAAGATCGGAAAAGGATGTTGAGTGCTAAGTGAAATCTCGGGCACAAGTGGATCCTAATAAGCATATAATGACACATATTTGCACATATTTATTGTTTACACAACTTAATCATGAAGGGAATCACCTTAGGGACTAGGATACACTTGAATGGAAGTGTTATAAATCACATATGATTATGTATAAGGGGTGTATGGCCACATAATGGAGTTTACGACCAAGAGTTCGCGACCCTTTTTTTTACGGCCATAGGGTTTTCGGCCCTCTGAGTTTATGGCCGTAAACTCATGAAGTCTTGTGCTAAAGAGGTGTTTTAAGGTCTTACAATCAACAAGTAACTATTCTAGACTCAAAACCAAGCCTTAAGAAGAGTTTATGGCCAACTAATAACCTTAACAAGGGTTTACGGCCAAGGGAGATGCTCATGGCCATAAAATCTCATTGTGCTTGGGTTTTGGTTGATTTCAAGGATGTAAATCAAGCGATTCTACTATATAACAAGTATATAGAAGAGGTACTTACAATATGGAAGCTAAAAGGGTTGATTTCGGCCTAAAACACTGATGTGTTCTTCGTATTCTTGAAGATCTTGAAGATCTAACCCCAAAAGATGAAGTTAATGGATGTAATCAAAGGGTGATACAAGGAAATGAGATGTATTAACTAATCAAAGGATGAAACACTTACATTTTTGAATATTGAAATGAAGATCCTTATGATACTTGAGGGAGAATTCGGTTTTCTTGACTTCAAATGGTGAAGAATGAGGAAGAAATGAAAGAACGTTATGTATAAGGCATGAGTTTACGGCCGTAAACTCATGGTGATGTGGCTGTAAACTTCACATTATGAAGTTTAAGGCTTGCTAGTGCATATGGAATCAAGAAGATATTTCCTAACACCCGGTCCTTGGATGTACTACTCTTAGAACAATCAAACAGACTCTAAACAATGCTAAACAGATAGCAGAACAAGTCTGACTTTGATTGAGTTGAATGGTTGTACAAGATAGAAATTTTGGGTTGTCACAATGGGTCCCTGGTGTGAGGTGGTCCTTTCATTCCTTGGTGTATGATTTGGATTGTTTAATATGTCTGGTATGAGTGATCGGTAGACAATCTTTGGGCATTGAATTGTTTCTATCAGTCGCAACAAGAGAATCCGATTGGTTGTGTGTTATCGGGGTCTGTTATTCGAGGAACGATGAGCATGATGATATCTTGCAAGGGCGGTTTGACAGGGAGACAGACCACCATAGTTTTCAAAATTTGAATAGTCAGAATGGGTATCATAGCGGCAGAGGGTTCTGTCCTTTTCGGGAGTTGGGAGTTCCTATTTGGGTTCAGGTGTCCTTGGAAGGAAATTGTTGTGTGATATGAGATTATTTTGATGATGCTTCTCAGATCTTTGGCTTCGATCTTTCTATTGTTGCGGAGCGATTTCGAGGGCGAAATCTAATTTAAGTAGGGGAGATCTGTAACATCTAGATTCCCAGGTATATTAATTATGTGTTTATTTTTTTGAGATTCATTGAGCTACTCGACGAGTTGTGAGATCAACTCGTCGAGTACAATCGTGTTTTGCCATGTGGGATTAGTAACCTACTCGACGAGTCAGAAAGTCGTCTCGCCAAGTAGACACTGAGTAATGAAACCCTAAATCCTTGGGTTTGGGGCCTATTTAAGGACACTTATAGCCACATTTGCTGCCTACCTTCACTGAAAGAAAACCCTAGTCGGCCATTGTGCTAAGAGAGAGAGTTTCGAGCTAACTTTGAGTCTTTGGTGCAATTTTTGAAGAGAAGCGAAGAGTTCCAAGCCAAGGGATGAGAAAGGCCTATTAGATCTGTGATTATTTCACCTTAGAGCTTCTAGAAAAGGTATAAAGTTTGCATCTTTCTCATTTTGTTAAATAGATCTCCTGATTTTGGAAGTTTATGGCTTTTTCCATCTAATATGAGGACTTGGAGTGTTTTGAGTTCATATAGAGGTTTGGACTTAAGATCTGGACCATGTGAGGTCCCTAGAGTCCAAAAGTCCCTGTTTTATTCATCCATAGTAAGGCTCCTGAGTGAAAAACCCTTAATAGAGTAGGTTTTTGGCATTTCAAGCCCTAAGAGCCATGCATGGACGTAAAGCTCGTGGCTTTACGTGGTAAACGAGCCTTTAGTGTATAGATCTAGAGTTTAGAAGGGGTTTTGTATTGAAATCGTCTGAATGCAAAATAAGTGTGAACGGACTTGCCTAGTCGATGAGCCGACTCGACGAATCGGTTAGGGATTGTCCCGATGAGCTTGGTCATGCGATAACTCAGCGAGTTGGGGGTTATCTCAAGAATCCAAGCTGGACTTTCATGATACTTTTGAGGAAAACGAGTGGACTCGAAGAGTCACATAGGTGCACTTAGCGAGTCAAGTCAAACATGGACTGTTGACTCGAGTTAACTTATGTGGACTGTAGGGTTTGGTCAAACATGAGTGATAGAGACTATAGAGGAGTAAAATGGTCTTCTACCCACTTCAATAGTTAGAAAGAGGAAGAATAATCTTTGGATTACTTAGAGTCAAGAATCGAGTATTCATTGAGATAATTACCCTATGTGTTAGGTGGTGGCTAGATCGAGATTCGAGTATAAGGATAATATCTTGTTGTCAAGCTGAGTCTTCTCACCATACATATATGAGTAGTAGTTACTGTGTGATCGGAGGGTCTTCATAGAGAAACTAGACCAGAGGGTTCAGCCTGAGTTGTGGGACTAGAGTGTCCTTATTATTGACCAGAGGGTCTCATCTGTTATACTGTGATATGCATTATTGTGCATACTATCTTTGTGACTTATGTTGTTGTGTTATTCAGTGTATATGTCTTTTTTATATGTGCTTATGCTGAGCTATGTGATATATTATGCATTATGCTTTGTGATCCTATGCTTTGTGATTACGCTATGCTTTCCTGAGTTAGGACCGGAGGGTCCACCCGAGTTGTGGGACAGGAGGGTCTCCATTGAGACACATTGACCTGAGGGTCTAAATTAAGGTGTACGTGGTATTTTGGGGAACTCACTAAGCTTTGTGCTTACCGTGTTATGTGTTATGTGTTTCACATTTTTCTCAAAATCATGGGAAGGCACCAGCTTGATTGTACACACCAACAAAAGAGTTATGTTTTGAGGATCCCGGATTTTAATCAAACAATTATGGAGTTGTGATTGTAAATTATATAAATGAGATTTTGTGAAATGTGTATTGAGACAAATGTGGTTTTAAATTGAAAATTTTGGTTTGAAAATTTACGTCGTTACAGATTGACAAAGAGAAGGCTACTCCTAAAGAACTAGCTGCCTATAAGAAGCACTACAATGATGCAACAAAAGTTGCTTGCATCATGTTATCTACCTTGACTCCTTAGTGTCAAAGATTCTATGAGGATTACTAGCCATAAGAGACGAACAAGGACCTTATCGAAAAGTACTATAAGCTTGCTCGTCAAGAAAAGTATGAGGTGGTAAAGTCCCTCATAGCAAGCAAACTAAAAGAGGGAGAGTCTGTTAGCACCCACATACAAATAATGCAACAGTACGTGGATCGCCTTGTTAGGCTTAATGTGCATTTTGATTAGGAGTTGACTATTGATATAGTCTTGAAATCCTTACCCGTCGTTATGATCAATTTATCTTGACCTATCATCTGGACAACAATGAGATCGCCTTTGCTCAATTGCACGACCTCCTTCGAATAGCTGAAGCAGGGATAAAGGGAAAAATTGCCTTCGATCCTGCTAGTGCTCCCATTTTGGTCATTGGTCAAGGGAAGGGGAAGAAGAATAAAGGTCCTCCAAAGTAAAACTGGAAGGGAAAGTCTCAAGCTAGGTCGTCAAGCAATGGACCCAAATGTAAATCCAGTTCTAATGCTCCTCCTGTTTCTAATCCCAAAGAGGCCACTTGCTTTTATTGCAACGACAAAGGGAATAAGAAATGAATTTCCCGAAGTATCTACAAGATATTAAGGATGGAAAGGTGAAACCAACTTCTACAACTGTATACATTATCTTATCTAATAACCCATCATTTTCTCGTTTTTGGGTCCGTGATATAGGATGTAGATTTCACATTTGTTCTGATTTGAAAGGGCTACGAAGAAGTGAGGAAGTGGAGCATGGTAGAATAAACTTGATCATGGGGAATAGGAAATTTTCACCTATCACCAAGATTGGAATTTATAGTCTAGTGCTTAGTGATGGTGTCAGTTTAGTTTTATTGAATTGTTGCTACTCGTCAGAAATTACATGAAAAAAAAATTCTTTTCATGCATTATTCAGAAAAGGTTTTAGATAATATTTTAATGATCAGAAAAATTCTATTTCTACTTACAAAAACGTTATTTTTTTTTTATTTTGAAGCTTTACCTTGAGATGGTGTGTATGAAACTCTGATGTGTGTAGACAATTTAGGCAATAGTGTATTTCAAAATGATTCGTCTAACGGTGTAAACAAAGCATGCTTGTGGAATTATCATCTTGGAAACATTAACAAGAAACGCATCATCTAACTCCAAAAGGATGGAGTATTGGAATCATTTGACCTAATGTCAGATGATACATGCGGATCTTGTATTTTGGGTAAGATGACAAAATCACCATTCACTGAATCTTGTGAAAGAGATGTAGGTTTGTTTATCTCATACACACATATGTGTATGGGCCCTTCAGATCGTCCATAATGGATATTAATTGATTTTATGTTAATTTCACTAATGATCATAGCATATATGGGTATATCTACTTAATCATTAACAAGACAGAAACCTTTGAAAAAGTTCAAAGAGTTTAAACATGAAGTCGAGAATCAACTGGGAAGGAAGATAAAGATGCTCTGATCAGATAGAGGTGGAGAGTATCTTAGTATCGAGCTTCCCGACTACCTTAAGGAATATGGAATAGTTTCACAATTTACACCTCCTAGGACACCACAACTTGATGGTGTGGCTGAAAGGCTCAATCGAACCTTGTTGGACATAGTTTGTTCTATGATGAGTTGAGCTTCTCTTTAAATTTTGTTCTGGGGGTATACCTTAGAGACTGCCGCCCACATTCTTAATATTGTCCCAACTAAGAAGGTTGCTAAAACACCTCATGAGATGTGGACAAGGAAGGTTCTCTCGTTATAGCATATCAAGGTTTGGGGTTGTGAAGCATTCGTTAGACGAGAGGCTCACAAAAAGCTTGAACCTCGAAGTGAGAGATATGTTTTCATAAGCTACCTATAGAAGTCCTTTGGGTATTTGTTCTACAGACCTAGTAAGAACATGTTCTTTGGAGCACGAAGAGGAGTCTTTTGTGAGAGAGAGCTCATATGCAAAGAGGATTGTGGGAGCACCATTGATCTTGAAGAGATTTATAAAAACAAAGAATGAAGGTGCCTCTTAAAACGCTAGGGTTCAACCAGAGGAATAGATTACAATAGAACTAGTTAACAATTCATTACCTCTTAGGCGTTCCAGTAGAGTTAGAATGCCACCTGAGTTCTATGGTTTCCATATTACTGTAGATGGTGATACATTTATCAGTGATAGTACACTGGTAAATTTTGATGAACCAACTAACAACAAGGAAGCAATGGTCACTACTAGAATATAGGCCTTTAAGGACACGCAAACCATGACACGTAGTGATTTGCGATACGCAAAAGTGTGTGCCCTAAAAATAACGTCATCTCTTCTAAAATTTAAAGGATTTAGGTCGCGCATTTTTGCGTGCCCTTAAAATTAGCATCAGAACAAAAAAAATGAAAAACACGGGGGGCACTCAGCATAAAAGGCGTGTCGTATAAGAATGTCTCTTTATAAAATTTTCATCGCGCGTCCATCTTTAATAGCTAAGGGGGGAAATCAAATCCCAAAAAATTAAACCCCCCGCCTTGTTCTCATCTCCTAAAGGCCGAAAAACCCTTCTCCTTTTCAAGACCTAATTAATCAAGCTCTGCAAATTCCATGGCCACTTTGAAATCTATAGTTAAATCAGATCCAACCATACCTTTGCCCAAATTTTTTCAGATATGGTATGTCGCCATATTGTATCTTCATATATGGTCCGTCTTCACATAATCAACAAAGATACTAGGGCTTCGAACCAAACCTCACAAAATTCTTCGGTCAAAAAACCCTTCCTACCGGTAAAAAAACCCTTCCTCTCACTCACAATGTTGGAGATTGAGGGTTTTATGACTTATTAATCACCTCCTTCTCTTCTCTTCGCTCTGTTTGCCACCCTCCCTCGTCGTCTCCTTCCATCTTCATCTTTCTACTTCTCCCCTGTACTTTCTCAAAAGTAACTGTAAAGGTATTTGATTTAGCGTTTTGATTTTGATTCTTCATCATTTGGAGAATTTGTTCCCATCAAGTCTCTAGTGGAAGAAACATTTGAGTTACAGACGAAAACAAACACGAATACATTGACTTCCAGATATCGACTGTGAGCAACTCAACTGTTTTGACTTATATTTCTATTTTGTTGTTTATTTTTGGTTATTTACACAACAGTTTGGTTTCGATTTGCAAGAAGTATGGAACCAAATCGTGGAACTAGGAAGATGTACAAGATGATTGAACTCTAATTTGGTTCCACTTCATTAACATCAAGCTTTGATTCTAAAATCAAAGGTGATAGCTTTCTGTTTCTCAACAGACTAGGACATCCACTAACAAGAGAAAAAAAGATTTTTTCTTTACTTACTTCTTCCTTAGTGATCTAGACTCTGTTATATACTTGTTGGTGGGATATCTATTAGTTTCAAGTTTAATTTAAGTTGAAGTAATGAAGTGCACGTGAGGTGTTCGATGAAATGCTCAAGTGAGACTGGACAATAATTTCTTGCATTTTTGGGTGTGTAAAGATGGAGGTGGTGAGATGGGTAATTATAGAACTAATAATATTTTATATACCTTGAATTTTAGACGTTATTTGGTGAATCATCATCATATGGTTGCACAAAAGATTCTAATGTGGAAGGGAGATGATTTATGATCCTTTTGTTTACTACATATTAACAATTTTTTTCTAATTATCATACATTGTTGTTGCAGGTGCTCATGTCAATTGAAGCAAAAGGTTTAAGAAAAGTTCGTATTTTTCCTCTTTTTTTTCTTTTGTTCACAATTACACATCCTTGTTTAATATTGATACTCTTAGTGATGATACACTATTCAAATTGAGGACGCTTTTGGATGATCATTTGGTGGACAAATAGAAAAACATAGCAAGACCAAATCTGACAGCAAATACTCACTTAGTTCCTTGATTTATTAAAGGTCAATTATTTTACTATTTTTCATCTATATAATTTAGTGGTTCCTTGATTCATAGTTAAACAATATTTTTTTTGTGGCTCGAGTATTGATGTCAACGAACATGAATGTTTGTGAACATGATAAATTCTTACCAGTCGTGAGGCGTTACCGGCTTATGAGTAAGGTCTCTCTCTCACACACTCTCTCTCTCTCTCTCACACACACTACATGCTCGCTTAGGGTTTTGTGAAAAGAGATGAAAATAGTTGGTCATTTTCTGATAAAAAGATTGAATCTTATATTAATAGCAACGTACGGTTCATACTTTCTCTCTTACTACATAATCTTAAAAAAGAAGAAGGGTTTTTTTTTGCCGATTTTACGCTCTATCATTTTCGTTTTGAATCTTCAAAATCACAGTCAAATTCAAATGTCAACCAAATCATAAAATTCTATTCAAATCACTACAACTTTATCTATTTGAAATACCAGTCTATATCCCTATTAGAAACAACGAAATCATTTGAAGCTTCATCATTTTTATTCTCAATTAATATGCTTTTGGTAGATGTTTTTTCATCACCATTTGTTTTTTTCTCTATATCACACCTAAAGATCTCAATTTAAGTTTGTTTTCATATGATTGGTTGTTTCTAAATTGTTTCCGATATGGAGTTTTACTACATAGTATGCATAGTAGCTGTTTGGTAAAATGCCACAATGAATGCATTTTAGGTTATGACAAATGTTATTTAGTTGTATTAATATAGTTTCTTGAAGAAAGAAGAACATGTTTGTAATTTTGGTTGAAGTGTTCATTAAATGAATGTCATTTGTCCGTCATATCTACAATATATCAAAACAAATTAGTGCTTCCATTTCTACAGGTTATTACTTTTTATTTTCCCATTTTTTAGTTTATATATAATATAGAGTTCCTAAACATTATTATTTGTTGATATTTCGGATCAAAACAAACAAGCATTTAAATAAGTGGCAATCATTACTCATTAAGCATCCATGTATTGGTAAATAAGCATTTTGTTTCACTACTTCATTTTTCGCTCTGTGGGTTCATAAATTTCCATCCTTTTATATTATTTCTTTCTATAATAAGAAAAAAACAAAAATATAACTCAAATTGATCTATTTTCCCATATATTATTTCTTATTTTTATTTAAGTGATTTTCTTTATCCATTTATAGTAAAAAAACAAAAAAAAAATAAAAATATAACACAAATCATATTTTTAGTGGTGACATCTTTTTGGTCAATTCAAAGGATGTTATCAGGCCCAACTTATCTGTTCATGAAGGAATTGGTAAGTGATAGCTTTATTAAATGTCTAAAACAAGGGTTTTAAGTCTGTGTCGTGTGGTGAGAATTTAAACAATACTTTTTGTGAAAGTTGGCTGTGTTGGAGAGAGAGAGAGAGAGAGAGAGAGAGAGAGAGAGAGAGAGAATGTATGTGGTAAAAGATACACTTTTGCATTTGACTCCACTTAATTATGTTTATTTTTTTTTACTTTGTTGAAACCTAAAAGATGCACTTTTGATTTGTTTTACTTTGGTCAGATAAGAAACATTTTTTCTATAAATTTTTGACAAGAAGAATATTTTTTCTTGATTTTGGTATTCTAGGTAAATATATCGTAGTTTGAGAGATTGGTGTGATGAACATATCATCATCACATTTGTCACACCCCCAAACCTGAACGGCGGAAACGTTCGGGGGCGGATGACTTAATGTGGTAACGTAACAATTGATTACATAGTAAAGAAAGCAATACAACCATCATATATATAATTGAAAGTTTACATTTGTCTAAAGTTACGTGTTCAAAACCAATTACAATATGATGTCAAAAATACGAGATTTAACTGGCGCCACAGCATCCCTTCATCAAAAGCGTAATGAATACCTGAAATTACTGATTTCCTGGGACATACAAGTAATTTTGAAAGAGTAGATCAGCATTTAAGCTGGTGAGTTTCATAAGTATTTAAGTGACAATGTTTGTATGAAATGAAATGTTTTGTCTTTGTTTGTTTGTGTTTAGAAAATCCTATATTTTCTACTAGTATAAAAGTAGCCTTCACTCAATACCATTGTTTGTTTCTACAATGTATGTAAGTGTAAAATAATCAATGTGTTTGAAAACCTCGTAAATCAATGCATTTTTAATACCCCATGTGAGTTTTATAACCATACTATTGACTCGGAATGCCTATACACAACGTTCTTCAGGCGTTGGAATGTTATGATGTTTGTCACCCCAAACGGTGGACTGCAGCTAACAGTCAGGGCGCGGGTTGTCAAGCCCGTATAGATCTATACACAAACACCATGCTCCCCCTCCAAGGTATTCTGGTATATAATACAGGACTTGAAATGTGTACTCGAACGTACATGAAGTTAGTGTCTCACAAAACCGTGGTATAAAAACAGATCTACTTGTTAAAATGTTACGTTTGTTCTTGTATACGAAAGTGACTTCTTGAAATTCATGTCTCTAGTACATAAGAGTTAGAAATTTGTTCGTAAAACTATACCTATTATAGTTTTCTAACAGTGTGTCTCGTTTGTTTAGAAATACCTAGAAAAGGAATCATTTGTTTATGAAAGCATAGATTTTTGGTGTAGAGTCTAAGATAGACAAGTATAATCTACGAAAAGTTTAGTTTATACATGTATTACAACAGATTTATATTTCAAAAGATAGAATGCTATTTTAACATATGTTATATATATGAAAGTTCCTTAAAAGTTTGTAAATCGCATGTGATTTGAATATACGAAAGCATATAAAAGAGTTCTTTATGTAACACACGATAATACTCGTGTGTTTTACTTGTAATCCCCCCTTGAAAGCATATAAAAGAATTTATAAAATATTTAAAAGGTAAATTAAGGGGTATGAACTCACTTGAAAGTTTGAAGATAGCGAGATGGAAAAACCGGGTAGAGTTTCGTCTCGGGAAACGGATTTTCCTCGGGATTCTCGGGAATCTCGGGAGTAAAATCGACCCTCGGGACTTGAGCAAAAAGACTAGAGCTTCAGGTTTGAACGGGCACGGAAAACGAGGCAAGATTGTGAGAGAAAGGAGAGAAATGAGCACTTTTCTCGGAAGCCCTCGCATTCTATTTATAGGAGGGTCTGAGAAGCCTCGTACGCGGGGCGTACGCTCGTACGCAGCGCGTACGATTACGTCATGCATGACCGAAGCCTCGATTGCCTCGGCTTCGGATGGGACGGATCGGATGGGGCGGCGGGTCGGATGGGACAGCGGGTCGGACGGGTCGGTCGGACGGGCGGGTCGGACGGGTCGGAAGCCTCGGATAAGGCGACGTGGACGATCAGAGGTCAAGTCTCTCGGGTACGCATGGCGTACCTCGGATGAGGACGCTGACTCGTCTTCGGATAAGGCTTGAATTTTGATTTAAATAAATATATACTTTATTTAATAAACTTCAAAAATTCATATCTTCTTCATACGAACTCCGTTTTCGATGGTCTTTACATCCACACGTAGGTGAGACTACGCTCTACAACTTTTGTTTAGACTCCGTTGGCAAATTCCGAAATTATTTTTATTATTTATTTTATAACTCATCGTGTTTAAGGAATTTCTTCAAAAATTCATAACTTCTTTATCTGACGTCGGTTTTTGCCAGACTTTTTACCGCTGAAATACCATTGTCGAGACCTTCGATTCTCGTTTAGGTCATTCCAGCCCAAAGTCGCTCGATCTCCGATTCGAGTTTTTAGTTTTCTATTGCTAAGCTGAACTTGGAAAAATCATAACTTCAATATATGAAGTCGGATTTGGGCGTTCTTTTTACGTACGATCATGGTTTAAAGGCATTTAAACATAGAAGGAATTTAAATAGAACTATTTGTACATTTTATTATGAAAGTAAATTTTATTACTCAAAAATGGTTACAATACTTGACCCTTTTAGGTCATTACAAAGAGTTGAAATATCGGGTTGTCACATCATCCCGCTGTTAGAGAGAATTTCGTTCCGAAATTTAAAGTAGTAAAGATACTAGTGAACATGAAAGAGACGAGGGTACTTTTGTTTCATCTGATCTTCGCGTTCCCATGTGAATTTAGGTCCCCGCTTGGCGTTCCAGCGAACCTTCACGATGGGTATGCGACTTTGTTTTGTTTGTTTGACCTCTCGGTCCATGATTTCTACTGGTTCTTCCACAAAGTTGAGGCTCTCGTTGATCTCGATCTCGTCGAGTGGAATAACAAGAGTCTCGTCGAACAGAAACTTTTTCAAGTTTGAGACGTGGAAGGTTGGATGGATGTTACTAAGTTCGCGCGGTAGGTTAAGCTTGTAAGCCATAGGGCCGATTCTGGCAAGAATCTCGAAAGGCCCTATGTATCTTGGATTTAGTTTCCCACGCTTTCCAAAGCGTATTAAACCCTTCCACGGTGAGACCTTTAATAAGACGTGGTCTCCTACCTGGAATTCCAAAGGTTTCCTCCTTTGGTCAGCGTAGCTTTTCTGTCGGTCTCTAGAGGCTTTCAATCGTTCACGAATCTGAATGATCTTCTCTGTCGTTTCTCGTATGATTTCCGGACCGGTGAGAGTGCTTTCAGGAACTCTTCCTCTAGCTAACTGGGTATCGCCAACTTCAGTCCAGCACAGAGGGGATCTGCACTTTCGACCATAGAGGGCTTCAAACGGAGCAGCCTTTATGCTTGTATGATAACTATTGTTGTATGAAAATTCGACAAGGGGTAAATGGAGATCCCATGCCTTTCCAAAGTCAATCACACAGGCTCTCAGCATATATTCTAAAGTTTGTATTGTTCTCTCACTTTGTCCGTCTGTTTGTGGGTGGGGAGGCTGTACTTATGTCTAGCCTAGTTCCCAGGGAACTTTGTAGTGACTGCCAGAATCTTGAAGTGAATCTACTATCTCGATCGGAGATAATGGATATCGGAACACCATGCAGTCGCACTACTTCCCTTAAGTAAGTTCTTGTAAGCTTCTCCATTTTGTCAGTCTCCTTGATGGGTAGGAAATGCGCGGATTTGGTCAATCTGTCGACAATGACCCATATGGTATCGAGTCCACTTGTCGTATTGGGTAACTTGGTTATGAAGTCCATAGTAATCCGCTCCCATTTCCATTCTGGTATCTCTGGTTGTTGTAGTAATCCTGACGTTTTCTGATGCTCGACCTTAACCTTAGCGCAAGTAAGACATTTACTCACGAAGGTAGCAATTTCTGCTTTCATGTTAGGCCACCAGTACAATTTCTTAAGATCCAGATACATTTTATCTGAACCCGGGTGAACGGAATATCTTGAGTTGTGAGCTTCGGTCATGACTACGTTTCTGAAACCACCATGTTTCGGGGTCTAGATTCGGTCCATGAGATAGTAGGCTCTGCCACCCTTGACTTCAAGATTCTTTTCCATTCCTCGCAGGGATTCACCCGCCACATTTTCAGGTTGCAAAGCTCCCATTTGTGTCTCCTTAATTTGTGTGGATAAGTGGGAATGGATAGTCATAGTCAGAGATTTGACCCTCCGACCAGTGTATTCTTTTCGACTGAGGGCGTCAGCTACTACGTTGGCCTTGCCAGGATGATAACGAATTTCACATTCGTAGTCATTTAGTAACTCAACCCATCGTCGTTGTCACATGCTGAGTTCCTTTTGATCGAAAATGTGTTGAAGGCTCTTGTGATCGGTGAAAATAGTACTCTTTGTTCCGTATAAGTAGTGCCTCCAGATCTTCAGAGCAAATACCACTGCTCCTAACTCAAGATCGTGTGTCGTATAGTTCACTTCGTGTGTCTTAAGCTGTCGGGAGGCATAAGCGATAACCTTCCCTCTCTGCATAAGAACACAACCAAGTCCTTGATTTGACGCATCGCAATACACTACGAAGTCTTCTATCCCTTCGGGGAGGGATAGTATCGGTGCGGTGCACAAGGCCTGCTTTAGTGTCTGGAATGCCTTCTCTTGTTTTGCTTCCCAGTCAAAGGCCACGCCTTTCTGGGTTAATGAAGTAAGAGGTTTCGCAATGCTCGAAAAGTTCTTTATGAATCTGCGATAGTAGCCAGCTAGACCTAGAAATTGACGAATTTATGTAGGTGTCTTTGGTGCCGACCAGTTCTCAATGGCCTTAATTTTGGAGGGGTCCACGTGTATACCTTTCTCGCTAACAACGTGGCCTAAAAATTCGACTCTTCGAATCCAAAATTCGCATTTAGAGAACTTCGCATAGAGTTTCTCCGTTCGCAGTGTTTCTAGGACTTTTTGTAGGTGCTGACTATGCTCTTCCTCACTTCGAGAGTAGATAAGTATATCATCGATAAAGACGATGACGAACTGATCCAAGTAAGGGCGGCATACCCTATTCATTAGGTCCATAAATACTGCTGGTGCATTGGTTAATCCGAACGGCATCACTACAAATTCGTAGTGTCCATAACGAGTTCGGAAAGCTGTCTTTGGAATGTCCCCCTCTAGAACTCGTAATTGGTGAAATCTAGATCGTAGGTCTATTTTTGAGAAGTAGTTCGCCCCTTGAAGTTGATCTAATAGGTCGTCGATACGGGGTAGAGGATAGCGGTTCTTGACAGTAAGTTTGTTCAGTTCTCTGTAGTCGATGCACATACGGAACGATCCGTCTTTCTTCTTTACAAACAAGACCGATGCTCCCCAAGGTGAGAAACTTGGTCTTACGAATTCTTTTTGAAGGAGTTCATTAAGTTGACTGGAAAGTTCCTGCATCTCTGCTGGTGCAAGGCGATAAGGCGACTTCGCTACTGGGGTAGCTCCTGGAACTAAGTCGATTCTGAACTCGACTTGGTGTTGCGGTGGTAATCCTGGTAGTTCTTCTGGAAAGATATCGGGAAAGTCGCGTACTACCGAGATGCCCTTGATGTTCTTCAGTTCTTGACTTGTGTCAACGATGTGCGCTAGGAATGCTCGACAATCCTTCTGCAAGCACTTGCGAGCTTGGATGCACGAAATGATGCGAAGATTTGTACTAGATTTGTCGCCGTAGATAACTAATGTTTCGTTGTTAGGGAGATTAAGACGGACTGCCTTCTCAAAGCACATGATGTCGGCGCGAAGAAGACTCAACCAATCCATGCCGACTATGACGTCGAAACTTTTAATTTGGACCGACATGAGATTGATTGGGAAAGAATGGCCGTCTAAAGTTAACGTATAACCCATGTATATGCAGTTAGTGTTTTAGGTTTTTCCATTGGCCATCTCTATAGTGAATGATTTTTCTAACTTGCTAGGTTTAGGTTTAAGTAAATGAATAAAGTTTTGACTCACGAAGCTTCTCTCCGCTCCACTATCGAATAATATGCATGCATATGAATTATCGAGAAGGAACGTACCAACAACTATAGTTGGGTCAGCTACAGCTTCGTCGTGGCCTATTGCCAAAACTCGTCCCACACCTCTGGTGCCTGCTGCCATAGGACAGTTCCTCTTGTAGTGGCCCACCTCGCCACAACCGTAGCAAGTCTGTCCTACACCCGCACCGGGAACTTGAGTGATCGGCTTTGCGGGGTCCTTGCAGAAACGGGCTGTGTGTCCCTTCCTGTTGCAGTTGGCACACTGCATTTCCCGACAAGGTCCATGGTGGTGGTAATTGCATTTGGTGCACTTTGGGAGGTTACCTATATAAGGCTTTGTTGGGTAGGTATTTGTAGGAGCTGTAGTAGGTACAGTGGCAGCATTCACTGAAACCAGTTGTTTCTTTGTGGGCTCTTGGGAAGACCCACACTTCCCTTTATTCCACACTCTCTTTCTGCTATTGTTGTTGTTGGTGTTGTTGTTTCCTTTATGTGGTTCTGTTGCAGAAGTGGTTGAGTTCTCATGACCTCCGTAGTCAATCAAAGATTGTGCCAGTTCCTTAGCACTTTCAAAGGTGTCAGGTTTAGAAGCTAACACGCTTGATCGCATTTGGGGTGTCAGTCCCCAGATGTACCTTTCTATTTTCTTGCTCTCGGGAGCAATCATATCTGGACAAAGAATTGCCACCTCGCAGAATCTGTTGGTATAAGTAGCGATGTCGGTACCAACCATTCCGAGAGTCCATAGCTCGTGTTCAAGCTTTTGAATCTCTCCCCGTGGGCAGTATTCTCTCATCATCATGGCTTTCAGGCTCTCCCAGCTTATGGGGTTTGCCATGATTAGGGTAAGTACTTTAACGTGGCCATTCCACCAAGTTAAAGCTTTATCAATAAGGGTGAAAGTTGCAAATTTGACTTTGCTGTGCTCGGGACAGGAGCAGATTTCAAAGACTGCCTCCGTCCTTTCAATCCACTACCTCAGGGCCATCACACCACCAGTTCCATAAAACATCCGGGGCTTGGCATTGGTGAAGTCCTTATAGGTGCATTCTCGAGGTGGTCCATGACTCTCGCCATGGTTGGATAGGTGTGTGCCAGATCCCGAGCCATTAGTACTCGAGTTATTGATCTGTGACATGGCAGCTGCCACCGCTACGGTGACTGCTGCTTAAAACATAACAACATCAAATTGAGGTGGTGGTGGTACTGGTGCTTCCCCACCGTTGTTTCGCCTTGGATTTCTACACGGAGGCATCCTTTAACTATAGGTTGAAAAGACAAGGATAAGAATTTCATAGAATAGAAAATGTATGTGTCTCATGAACTAAATCGCTATAGTTCAACAACAGATGATAGTATGAGTGTTAAAATAGAAGAATGAAAGTTATTTGTAAGACTGAAGGTATGAAACAAGTATTTGGTTTCACAAAGACCATTCAAGGTTCGAACGAAATACTTAACATAGTAGTAATAGTGTCACTTATATTAATATAAAAGTTGTTACAACGATGATGAAAATTTGACCCCTATAACGGTCTCCGATTACAAAGTTCGAGAAATTTAAAGACTTTTAGCCGAGGTCCTAAGCTATAACAAAATTTGAGTCCTTGACAAGCACTACTTGCGTCGTAGGTTGCGCTTGGAGCTTGACTCCGCATCTGATTGCTTCGACTCCATTAGACGCCTATCAAAAGCGGCTTGTTGTTCCCTCAGCTCGGCGAGGGCTGCAATCATTTGCGCTTGAAATGCTTCGGTTTGGAGTTGAGCATTGTCTTGTATCTTGTCCAGCCTACGAATGTCAGAAGTGTGAACCTGCACTTCCACGTTGACATCCCAGAGTCAACTAGCTTGAACTCCAGATTGATAGGACTGATTGGCTAACTTACCCATCATTACTGGGAGTGCTCTATCAGCCGAACCTCCGCCGCGAACATCATAGAAGTCCCGGCACATGCCGTAGGGAGGGAGTAGGTTTTGCTGTTGGCTCCAATGGTGGAGGTGACTTCCCCAGACGGGAGTCGGTCCTTGAAAGTTCCTTACGAAGACGGGAGGTTGAATGGGTGGTGGATCGATAACTTCCGGCTCTGAGTCGGTACCGGAGTCATCACCTACTTCTATGGGTTCCTCGTCCTCTTCGGGATCATCTTCGATCCATCCTCCGTTTCCTTGGTTGGGAAAGTAGGGGTCGCCAGGGTGGTGAAATCCAGCCATTTGACTGTACGAGAAATAGGGTTATAAGAATTGAATAAAGTTGAAACATGCAAAACATGTAAGTTAAACTAGTTTAGATAGCAAATACTCCTATAGTTTTTAAATTCTTGTGTTTGATTCTAGTAATGGTTTGGTAAGTTTTGACTTGTTGCTTGCTACGATCATTCCTCGATATACGTTGGTCCAATCTCGGGCAAATATAGTTGATCACGCTATATTTGTCCAAAATCTGATAACATATATCGAGTCTCAATCGTAGTGTCAACTTGTCTAAATACTTGTATAGTTGGATAACATGAAAATAATTTGTGGTATGCATGTAATTGTACTTAAATGAACTATCAATTTAAGTTGAACGCAATGCTGCTTAAGCGTAAAAAGAAAATTTGTTTTGTCAGAGAGTATTAGTCCCTTAAGCATTTATAGTTTGTATATCTTATGTGGTTCGATATACTTAGTTCACTATAAACATTGCTCTGATACCAATCTGTCACACCCCCAAACCTGAACGGCGGAAACGTTCGGGGTGAATGACTTCATATGGTAACGTAACAATTGATTACATAGTAAAGAAAGCAATACAACCATCATATATATAATTGAAACTTTACATTTGTCTAAAGTTACGTGTTCAAAACCAATTACAATATGATGTCAAAAATATGAGATTCAACTGGCGCCGCAACATCCCTTCATCAAAAGCGTAATGAATACCTGAAATTACTGATTTCCTGGGACATACAAGTAATTTTGAAAGAGTAGATCAGCATTTAAGCTGGTGAGTTTCATAAGTATTTAAGTGACAATGTTTGTATGAAATGAAATGTTTTGTCTTTGTTTGTTTGTGTTTAGAAAATCCTATATTTTCTACTAGTATAAAAGTAGCCTTCACTCAAGACCATTGTTTGTTTCTAGAATGTATGTAAGTGTAAAATAATCAATGTGTTTGAAAACCTCGTAAATCAATGCATTTTTAATACCCCATGTGAGTTTTATAACCATACTATTGACTCGGAATGCCTATACACAACGTTCTTCATGCGTTGGAATGTTATGACGTTTGTCACCCCAAACGGTGGACTGCAGCTAACAGTCAGGGCGCGAGTTGTCAAGCCTGTATAGATCTATACACAAACACCATGCTCCCCCTCCAAGGTATTCTGGTATATAATACAGGACTTGAAATGTGTACTCGAACGTACATGAAGTTAGTGTCTCACAAAACCGTGGTATAAAAACAGATCTACTTGTTAAAATGTTACGTTTGTTCTTGTATACGAAAGTGACTTCTTGAAATTCATGTCTCTAGTACATAAGAGTTAGAAATTTGTTCGTAAAACTATACCTATTATAGTTTTCTAACAGTGTGTCTCGTTTGTTTAGAAATACCTAGAAAAGGAATCATTTGTTTATGAAAGCATAGATTTTTGGTGTAGAGTCTAAGATAGACAAGTATAATCTACGAAAAGTTTAGTTTATACATGTATTACAACAGATTTATATTTCAAAAGATAGAATGCTATTTTAACATATGTTATATATATGAAAGTTCCTTAAAAGTTTGTAAATCGCATGTGATTTGAATATACAAAAGCATATAAAAGAGTTCTTTATGTAACACACGATAATACTCGTGTGTTTTACTTGTAATCCCCCCTTGAAAGCATATAAAAGAATTTATAAAATATTTAAAAGGTAAATTAAGGGGTATGAACCCACTTGAAAGTTTGAAGATAGCGAGATGGAAAAACCGGGTAGAGTTTCGTCTCGGGAAACGGATTTTCCTCGGGATTCTCAGGAATCTTGGGAGTAAAATCGACCCTCGGGACTTGAGCAAAAAGACCAGAGCTTCGGGTTTGAACGGGCACGGAAAACGAGGCAAGATTGTGAGAGAAAGGAGAGAAATGAGCACTTTTCTCGGAAGCCCTCGCATTCTATTTATAGGAGGTTCTGAGAAGCCTCGTACGCGGGGCGTACGCTCGTACGCAGCGCGTACGCGTACATCATGCATAACCGAAGCCTCGACTGCCTCGGCTTCGGATGGGACGGATCGGATGGGGCGGCGGGTCGGATGGGACGGCGGGTCGGATGGGACAGCGGGTCGGACGGGCGGGTCGGACGGGTTGGAAGCCTCGGATAGGGCGACGTGGACGATCAGAGGCCAAGTCTCTCGGTTACGCAGGGCGTACAGGGGTACGCAGCGCGTACCTCGGATGAGGACGCTGACTCCTCTTCGGATAAGGCTTGAATTTTGATTTAAATAAATATATACTTTACTTAATAAACTTCAAAAATTCATATCTTCTTCATACGAACTCCGTTTTCGATGGTCTTTACATCCACGCGTAGGTGAGACTACGCTCTACAACTTTCGTTTAGACTCCGTTGGCAAATTCCAAAATTATTTTTATTATTTATTTTATTACTCATCGTGTTTAAGGAATTTCTTCAAAAATTCATAACTTCTTTATCTAACGTCGGTTTTTGCCAGACTTTTTACCGCTGAAATACCATTGTCGAGACCTTCGATTCTCGTTTAGGTCATTGCGGCCAAAAGTCGCTCGATCTCCGATTCGAGTTTTTAGCTGTCTGTTGCTAAGCTGAACGTGGAAAAATCATAACTTTAATATATGAAGTCGGATTTGGGCGTTCTTTTTACGTACGATCATGGTTTAAAGACATTTAAACATAGAAGGAATTTAAATAGAACTATTTGTACATTTTATTATGAAAGTAAATTTTATTACTCAAAAGTGGTTACAATACTTGACCCTTTTAGGTCATTACAAAGAGTTGAAATATCGGGTTGTCACAACATTTCAATAAATTACAAGGTACATTCAATTACTTTTATTTATTAACCTTAAACTTTAAAAACTTTATTTTGATCCTTTTTTTGTTAAAAATATGTTTTGATGTTATAAAGTCTCATTGTATGCACATGGGTGTTGGTTTGGTTTTATGTTTCTTATTAAAGCATTGCACTTTGTGAGTACATTGCTAAATGGGGCACTTAAATAAATTTCAGGTTTAACCTTTTTAAGGTCTGATGTTTTTTTTTTTTTAATTTAAGTATATTGCTAAAAGTGGCACTATTATAGTAACTACAATGCTAAAAGTGGCATAAAAAATTTAAGGTTTGATGTAGTTTATTTGACCTTTAACCTGCAAGTGTTAGTTTCATGATATCAGATTGCATTTAAAGAAATTTTTATTAAGTATATGTTTTGTAATGGTTAGAGAGGATTTCATGATCTATGTTTGCAATTAAAGAACAAAGTCAAAGGGACTTCTATTTACTTACTTACTATATTTATTGCTTTTGGTCCTTGAATATAACTGAGTTTTTCACTTTTGCTCCCACTAATATAGTATAGCCATTTTACTTGGAACAAGGACAAAAAGCTTTACAAAAACCTTAATTAAGGATCAAAAATGCAAAAGAAAACTTTAATTAGCTAATACTCAGGGACCAAAATTTAATTTACTCTATGATTTTTTTTTAATTATAATTTTATCTGGATTTTAATGAGTCTTTATTATGTTTAAATTTATTTTTATTTATTTTTATAAATAAAAAGTTCATTAACAATAACTAAAAAAGTATGGTGTAGAAAATCATATGAAATTTCACTGCATTCCTATAAACCAACCAAACATAATTATGGAATTTAATTAGCCATTCCATTACATTTTTTTTTTCAATTCCATTCAATTTCTTTTTCATTCCATCCAACCAAAAAGTCCACCCCCAAAAAAAGATGAGGTAGAATCAAATAGACGAACTACCAACTTTTCACAATCGCCTGAAATCTTTTTTATTACAAAAAATATATTAGATTCTATAACAAATACACATATTTTCTATGAATTGTTATGAAATTTCAAAGTCAAAGTATACCTCTTCTTTGGAGGTTAGTGAGTAAACATGTTCCTCAGTTCTTTTATTGAGACATTTATTTGTGATTTGTGATCTGTCAAATTCAGGTGGTTTGGTGGACTGCAACTTAACACTGGAATCAAGCTCTAATATACAAGTTGAAAATAATGTATCAGAAACTCATAGAGATTCAGTTGACTCAACTAGCAGAAGTCATTACACAGTTGTGCATGAGTTTCCTTCTTCTCAAGGAAAGGTACTGAAATTGCTTGATGAAAGAATTAGGAAAACTCCTGCTTCTCAGGTACACTGTGGTCCCACTAGCAGTCACATGTGGTATGGGGCTTCGACATCCATAAGTCAAAGTCAAACATCAAAAAAGAGCTTCCTTCAGGTATGGTATGATTGTAATATTTGAACATTTCCAACTTGATTATTACTCTCACTTTCTCGATAAATGCAACAGTTTTTGAATATGCACTTTGTTTAGGCCCACCGTTGACACACCAGGGACAGGGGCAGGGGGACAATATAAGTTAAGCAAGGATCATCAGTGGTAAAAAAGAGAATTTCATGCGCTCAAATGATATTATATGTTTTTATGATTGGGCAGAGTGCAGACTGATTCAAAGGATTGATGTCAATGTCCAGGTAACCAACTTTTACCTCTTTTAATTAGATGTAAACAACATGAACATATAAGTGATATTATAATATTTTTGTATATGTTTCCAAAACCTTTACTGGGTAGACAGTGGTGATATGTTAGCAATTTCCAGTGATTCATCATTCTATATACTGCAGTACAATGTAAGACTAGCATTCATTACTCATTACCTTACCCTAATACCCTATCTATTTTAAGTACAATTTTAAAAAAAATCATTTTGAGAATTGGTAAATGAATTTTTGTTTGAAGGTTGCCATGACTAGAGATGAGGTAAATGATGCACCTACATTAAAGAAGGCAGATATAGGAATTCCCATGGGCTTAGGTACAATAGTTGCAAAGGTATATTTTCTGACTTTTTGACTAGTCAACTCTTTCTTATGTTGCTTTATAGTTATAATATAACAAATTACTAATCATTATAATTAGAGTGCTTCAGACATGGTTTTAACTAATGACAATTTTGCTACAATAGTTGCAGTAATGAGACATTTTAAACGACCATAACATATCATCTTAGTATAGTATATTTATACCTTTGTATGGTTGGGATATTGATTTAATTGGATCAAATATAGTCATAATAATGTTTTATAGTGCACGAAGTCTTGAAATTAAGCAACTCAGTAATATTGACTCCATTAGACTTCACAACATATCTAGAAATGTATAAATGTTGAAATGGTATTTACTATTTACGCAGAACTCCAGCTGAAAACATAAATCTACCTCCAACACTTCTATCAAGATTTGATCTTTTGTGGTTATCCTTGACAAGGAAGATATAGACAATGATCTTGAAATGGTATTTACTATTTACATTATTACGTCGATTAGAACAGAGAATCTCATGCCCTTGGCTTTTCCTTTGGTAGGTAAGTTTTTCATGTCCTTTAAAAGTATTTAAGGAGGTGCAGGAAGAACATCATACAAGCATTTACAAGGAGCTATTGTATCTATTCAGACTAGGCTTAGAGCAATGGCTGCAAGAGATGTGTTCAGAAGAAGGAGCAAGGCTGCAACTATAGTTGTGAATTCTAGCAGAAGTAATCGTGTACGTGTTCTTCTGCTAGCTACTATTTTCGATTTGGGAACATCCTTTCTTACTGGTCCAACTGTATGTATCTCATGTGAAGCTTTTGTTAGAACTATTAATCTCAGGGATTTCAAGTTTTTCATATTTCTTGTATGTAATTAGTTTGTAATTTCATCTTATTTGCAATTAATAGCAATGTACTTCCCCTTCAATTCTAATTTGGTTCACTTATAAACCGCTACTCGGTCCCTGCAGCTGTTGTTCCTGCTCTATTACTTCCTCCTCCAACAACATCCATGGATGAGCATCCTCTTGCAAGGCTTCCTGCTTTAGAGCCTTATGCAAGGCTCTTCCATAGGTACTATGCTATTGCTAGTCCGAGTGCTACTCAAAGACTTCTTCTTGGATTATTAGAAGCACCACCTTCGTGGAGATTAGACTTTGAATATCTCCTATTTGAGGGTATATTTTTTTTTATATTTCTTGTATCTAATTAGTTTGTAAATTTTTGTTACAACTATTGATTTGTTTTATATTTCCATGGAACGATTATTTGTATGACATTAAATTTTATACAATGGATTGTATTTTTTATATATGATATTTTATATTCTATTAAGAGACATTAAATACAAATTTAATTTAAAAATTAGTAAATCTATAAATAATATTTTTTTTAAATTTAAAATTATGATACGCAAAAATGTGTGTCATCTTCATTTATGACATGGCCTTTCGTGAAAGGGGCTTTCTTGATATGCAATGCGTGTCATTAACACGCGTGTCGTCTTCCTTTATGACGGGGCCTTCCTTGATATGCAATGCGTGTCATAAACGAGCGTCGTAATTGCGCGTCGTAAATGCGCGTCGTCTCTCTTTATGACAAGGCCTTCCTTGACGCGTATTTGTGCGTTGTCTTAGCATTTTACGACGCACAATGAGCGTCGTAAAAGGCTGTTTTTCTAGTAGTGGGTTGGCCCTGAAGGAGCCAAATGGCAAGAGGCAATGGACAGCGAGATCAAGTCCATGTATGACTACCAAGTTTGGAATTTGGTTGATGATGTGCCAGGTCGTAAGACAGTTGGGTGCAAATGGATCTTCAAGAAGAAGACCAACATGGATGGAAAGGTACACATTTACAAGGCTTGACTAGTTGTGAACGACTTTACTCAAACCCCAGGGGTTGACTATGATGAGAACTTCTCACCAGTGGCTAATATAAAATCTATTAGGATAATGCACACCATATCTGCATTTCATGACTTTGAAATTTGGTAGATGGATGTCAAAACCACTTTCCTCAATGGGAAGTTGGATGAGGATGTTTACATGAGTGACCCAGGAGGGTTTTGTTGATGTAAAGTTTCCCAATAGAGTGTGTAAGCTTGAGAAATCAATCTATGGATTGAAACAAGCTTCTCGCAGATGCAATCTTTGCTTCAACAAAAAATTCAAGGACTTTGGTTTCTATGGAAGTGAAGATGAGTCATGTGTATATGTCAAAGCTAGTTGGAGTATATCAACCTTCCCGGTATTGTATCTCGATAACATACTTCATATAGGAAACGACATTCCAACTTTACAAGGAGTCAAATCTTGGCTTGGAAAATGTTTCACTATGAAGGATCTAGAATATGTTGCCTATATTCTAGGGATAAATATTTTGAGACACATGAGTAAAAGACTAATTGGACTTAGTCAGAATACATACTTGGAAAATGTGCTAAAAACTTTTAGTATGGAGAATTCCAATAATGGAGAACTACCCATCCAAAATAATACCAAACTGAATAAGACTTAGAGTCCGAGTACCGATGTAGATAGCAGACAAGAGTAGAGTTCCATACGCTTCCGCCGTTGGATCTATAATGTTTTTCTATGAAATGTACTTGCATTGATGTGTCTTTTTCTTTGAGCATTGTCAGTCGTTATCAGGAAATCCAGGTAAAGCTCATCGGATAGCAATTAAGAATATTCTTATGTATCTGCAAAGGCCTAAGGACTGGGTCGTAGTACTTGGTGGCAGTGATATGTTGAGAGTAACTTGGTATAATAACACCAACCTTCAAACAGACAGAGAATTTATGTTCTCAATCTGGCTGGGTGTTTACCTTGAATGGAGGAGCTATTACTTGGAAAAGTTTCAAGCAAGAGACAGTAGTTGATTCCACTTGTGAATAGAGTACATAGCGGTAAGCGAAGCATCAAGGAGGCAATTTGGTTGAATAACTTCATCATAGATCTTTGAGTGATGCCAGTCATCAAGGAGCCAATGTAAATTTTATGTGATAATGAAGGAGTGATTTCCTTGACAAAGGAACCAAGAGATCATGGAAAATGAATACATATCGATAGAACATACCATTTTATCATACATAGAGTAGAAGAAAGTCGCCGCATAGTGAAGATGGTAACATCATAAGAGAATCCTACAGATCTACTCACAAAGAGTCTAAGTAGGGTTAAGCATATTCAACATGCCAGGAGCATTGGTCTGAGGGATGATATTAGGTTTAGTAGTTAGATAGTGTGTTTTAAACTTGTAACAAAGTCAATCTAATTGACTTTTGGTGATTAAATAATAGAGAATTATTTATGAGTTTGTTTACCACCTTTTGTAAATTGTGTATTCTTGTGTTTCATGTTTGCGTGTTTTACTTCCTAAATAATTCAATTATTTAGAAGTCCACAATCAATCATACTTATTTAAGTGAGTAATGAACTAAGATTGTCATGAATTAAATTGTAGATTGTCTATAGAGTTTTAAACATAGGAATGGTATTGCTACAATGTTCATGAGTATTTAGAATGATGATTTATGTATTGGATTAACCCATGCTCAAAGAATTACTTCATGGAATTTATCACGAGTAATTTTGAGACGATAACATCTTATAATCTTAAAATGGAGATATATGAGTTGTGGTTTACAAATTAGTTGTTCATTGATGATAGGTAAATGTATCAGTAACTTGATTTTATAAAACATATTGTTGTGCATGAATTGATGAGTAAATGGAGCAAGCATATAATTCAAAGTTTATTCATTCCTTTTGCCCTAACGGGAAAAGCAATATCTTTGGTCCCCTCGGTGATTTGATGTTGATTTATAGTGTCGGGCCTGGCCAGGTCTACTTTGATGTGTTCGATTTGAAGTTCTATGTTATTACAAATCAGAAATAAGGAAACAAAGTATTAGACAATGAAATTGATTATGTTCCATGACTCATGTCTGACTGATATCTTGCATAATGGAGGATTATATGATCACTTATCTTAGGACACGTAATTGACTGGGTCAGAGTTCGACAACCGCTTTTGGAAGCTACAAATTGCTGATCAGTTAGAAGTTATATTGGCAATTATAGTTACAGACTTATCCAAATGGGAAACTATTGGATTCGGTGTCTGAACCCATAACTATAATTGGTATATACTTGAATTGATATTATCAAATTCTTTTGGGTTTCCCTCAAACCTAGCAATTAGAAATGATGACTTTTAGAGAGAGAGAGAGAGAGAGAGAGAGATTAATTTATTATGTTAATAATAAATTAAATAAATGGTTTATTAATGTATTATGAAAATAATATATTAATTAGAAATCATATTATTTAATTAATAAATAATCACAAATTAATTGGAATTTATTTTGGGATTAATTGGATATCTTGGACTAAAAACATCTCGAACAAAAAACCATATTTCATGTAAGAACCCAACCTATGTCGTTTCCCTTTCTACCCTTTCGCCCAATATGCAGTTCTAGGGTTAAATCTCTTAACCATCATTACCTCCTTCAACAAGGACTAAATTTTGCCTCCTTAAGGCCCAATGTCTTTACACAATCGACTTCTAGCCCATGACCCTAAAATAAGAAATGAAAAGAAATAGGATGTTGCACGGACACAGATACACTTTTGAGTTATAGGTTCAAGCTTGTTAGAAGTTTCACTTTTTACATAGACTTCACAACCCCAAATCTTTAGGTGAGAAATTAATGGATTCTTTCCATGCCATAACTCGTATAGAGTCTCACTAATCTTTTCAGTTATGACCATGTTTATAATTCAGGCTCCGGTTTTTAGGGAATAAGAAAGAATAAGGAAGGGAATTATGACTCATCATTGATTGTACCGTATCACATAAAGTATGATTTCTCTTCTCGGAAACACCATTATGTTGTGGAATTTTAGGTGGAGTGAGTTTTCACACTATGCCACAATTCTTAAGATGTTCATCAAATTCCCAACTTAGATATTCACCATCGCGATCCAATCATATAACATTAACAATTTGTCTAGCTGATTTTGTACTTCATTTTGGAATACCTTGAAGATTTAAAAGTCTTCACGTTTGTGTTTCATGAGATACACATATCCAGATCTACTAAAGTCATCAGTAAATGTAATGAAGTATCTTTCACTGCTTGTGGTCATTTGTAATGCCCGCAAAGTCAATTTACACGTTTAAGAGATTATTCATTTTATTGAATAATCTAAATACTCAAATAGCATAATTGCTAAGAAATAAATAAATAATAATTGTTCATACACATTAAGGACTATATAAATATTTATTTATTGTATACACGTTATGTGAACAAATATTATAAAAAAGTATTATTATAAATTTCTCGTTGAGGAATAAAATAACATTTTAAATAGAAGATTATTTATGATAAATAATCTTAATGAAAGTCGTAGTGGTTATGATTACAAACTCGTGAGTATAGAGAAAACCAACATCTGACTTCGTGTGAAGAAGTTATGATTTTTCGAAGTTTCGCATTCGATATAGTACAATTGTAGGTGTCACAGAATACGAAACGAATATTGGTTACTTGTTAGACAAAATGATATAAATGAAATGTGACGTCAACATAAATAGAAATTTCTCGATATGAAGAACGTCGAGAACGGAGCTAGTATGAAGGAGATATGAATTTCACAAAGTCTTTTATAGTTAACTCTTTACAGACTGTAAAATAAAAATAGAACGTGAATTAACCGACAAAATATAAAACAGGGTTGTAGTGCTCATCGATATGAAACGGAGGATACAAAGAACATCATAAATGGATCCCGTATGAGAAACTTATGATTTTTCAGATATCATGAAAAATTACATGCTGAAAGACACATGGCACCAGCCAGTGGGAGAAACATGGTAGATCTGAAGACCAAGTCTTAATGATGATGTGGCCCAAAATTTTTTGACACTTGGTGCCATAACAATATGTGAAATATGGTGCAATCGGACACATCCCTTCCTCCCTGAATTTGACACGCGGTGAAAGGAGAGGTTGTGACACGTGGCAAAAGGAGAGGCTGTCATGTCACCAATCGTGGCAAGACCATCCTGAATTTCTATATATATATATATATATATATATATATATATATATATATATATATATATACTTCTAAATTTTTGCTCATTTCACCCAACTTTCTCCCATCTTTCTCTCAAACATTTTCTACACCTCGACGCCAGAATGTAGGAGTTTTTGAAAGTTCTTAATGAAGTTCTAAAGCAATGGAAGGCTCAGTTAAAATAGATTTTAGAGTCAAAATTCTACCTGTTACTTTCTGAACTATCTCTACCCTATAAGTTGAGTTATACTTACTACACTTTAAGTGTAACTTATATTTATGTTCATAATCATTATTATGAACCTACAAATAAGATTGATTAATTATTCTAGTTAAACTACCGATAGTTCTACTTATAAGAATGATGTCTAGGATAGATATGTGAGGTGTATAAATTGGATTTTTCCAAATGGCTCATCTTTATATCAAATGGGTCCTAACTCCACGGAGATCTTACATAGTTATTTCTTATTTGATAGAACTCAGTATTCTTTGGAAATATTGAAGAATCCAGAAATGATTAATATAACCTTATAAACACAAATGAATACTGAAGCCTAGTAATATTCATATTTAGGTCGTTTGTAAAGGGAAAACTAAAGTATTAGACTAGGACCTAATTTTTCCGTGGATCTTGCACCTCAATCAACTGAGAGCACAGTAAATTTCAAGAACATGATTTTAATACAAATCTTTATTAAAAGTATTAAATATCAGTTGGAAGCTTATATGCGAATTAAATGCATATTATCAGTGTAACACCGTAAAAATTAAAACAATTTTTCACATTTTCAAACACATTTTTTTACAAACTCATTCATTCATAAAATCTCACAGTATCATGTCTTTGATTAACAAAATATCTCCCAAGATCAAAATACATAAAATCCCATGTGTGTGTACGAATCAAGCTGACGCCTTCCCGCGGTCATCACTGGTACCTGAAACACATAACACATAACACTGTAAGCATAAGCTTAGTGAGTTCTCCAAAATACCACTCTAACACATAATAGCCACTCGAGGCTGTAACTCTGTCGACCCTCTGGTCAATGTGTCTCAGTGGGGCCCTCCAGCCCCAACTTTCTGTGGGCCCTCTGACCCTAACTCTATGGACCCGAAAGTCCCAACTCTGTAACTCTGAATCATGCATATCACATATCACAATAAATCACAAAACATAAATAATATGAAAATACACTGGCATATAACTCTATAGTACTCTGTCACATAACTCTGTTACAACACTAGGTAAAGTATAATGAGAAGACTCACCTCAGGCGTCTCGGTAAATCTCTGACTCGATGGAAAATATTGCCTAGCCTCCGCCTATTCACATAAATAAATACTCTTATAAATATAACTCTCAAGACTAGTCTCAACCTGCCATTGACCCCCTCAGAAAGGTAAAAGACTATTTTACCCTCCCCTCTTGTCACAAGGACTCCATTGACCCTACTCGCCAAGTGCACCCTGGTGACTCGGCGAGTTCTCACATGTCCTTTAACTCTTTGTCCCGCTTGACACGCCGAGTCCCTCCATATGCTCGACGAGTCATACCAGTCATGAATCGTGGGGCCACCCCGACTCAACTCGCCGAATCTCAAGAACAACTCGGCGAGTACCGTCTTGAACTCCAGTCCTCTGACTCCCTCCTGACTCACTGAGTCATCCCCCAACTCAGCAAGTCTACTCACTGAATAATTTACGTGAAACCCTAACCCTACTCGCCGAGTCTCAAGAACAACTCGACGAGTTCATGCCATGCACAAACTCTACCGACCTCCTGAGGTCAGATCTGTTTCCCCAAACCATAGATCTGGCCTCCCCAAGCATGAATGTCATGTCAAGTTCGAAACTTGATGCTGGTACAACCACAACAAGGCATCAAAAGGAGATTTAGTCCCAAAAATGGCAACCTAAGTCCAATAACCCCAAACTGATCCATAAAGCTCCAACAGTTAAGGTCTCTGGACCCCTTTGAGTCCAGATCCAAAGCACAAACTCGAAGAGGGACCATTTGCTCCACATAATCACTCTCCAAAGGGGTTAGAAAACCCTAACTCGAAAGATCAACACCAAAACTGAAGGAGGTTCGAACTATTACCTCAAAATGAAGTCTCTGAACTCTGGAACTGCTTGAATCGCACCTCCTCTTTGCTCTTGTCACCTTCTTCTTGCTAAACCAAAGGTACAAGGATCAAAAAGTGACTTTTTCTCCCTCACAATGATTTAGGTCACTTAGAGTTCTCTCAAGGGACTAGTAGCCGCAATGGGAGGCTATAAGTGCCCTTAAATAGGCTCCATACCCGGGGGATTAGGGTTTCATTAATCAGCGTGGACTCGCCGAGTCCGGACGTGAACCCGGATGAACATCCGCGACCCTACTCGGCGAGTCTTGGCTCCAACTCGCCGAGTTCCTCCACAAATTCCAAAATAAATAAATAAAATAATATACATGGGAAATCAGGATGTTACAATTCTCCCCCACTAGAATCAGACTTCGCCCTCGAAGTCTCATTCTGGAAACAACTCCGGATGCTGCTCACGCATCTCGCGCTCCGGCTCCCAAGTAAGCTCTGACCCCTTCCGGCGTTGCCACTGGACCCGCACCAGAGGAACCTCTTTGTTCCTCAGAACCTTGATCTTTTGATCCTGAATAGCCACCTGTCACTCAGCATAATTCAGGCTCGCATCCACCTGAATATCCTCTAATGGTACCACTGCCGACTCATCGGCTATACACTTTCGCAACTGTTACACGTGGAAAGTGTCATGGATCTGACCTAACTCTGTAGGTAGCTCCAACTGGTAGGCTACCCTGCCTACCCTTGCGATCACCCGAAAAGGACCGATATTTCGGGGCCCCAACTTGCCCCTCTTCCTGAATCGGATCACTCCTTTCCAAGGAGACACCTTCAGGAGTACAAAGTCGTCGACCTGGAACTCGAGCTCGGACCGGCGCCTGTCCGCATAACTCTTCTGACGACTCTGAGCGGTCAATAACCTCTGCCTGACCTGATGTATCTGCTCAGTTGTCCGAAGTACAATCTCGATACTACCCATAACACGCTGCCCGACCTCTCCCCAGTAAATAGGGGTCCGACACCTTCTCCCATACAACAGCTCAAAGGGTGGCATACCAATGCTCGAATGGTGGCTATTGTTGTAAGAAAACTCTACCAAGGGAAAATACGTGTCCCAACTCCCACCGAAATCCAACACACATGCCCGGAGCATATCTTCGAGCGTCTGAATCATCCGCTCGCTCTGTCCGTCGGTCTGGGGGTGGTATGCGGTACTAAAATGCAGCCTAGTACCCAATTCCTCATGAAATTTCTTCCAGAATCTGGAAGTGAAACGCACATCTCGGTCTGAGACAATCGGGATAGGCACTCCATGCCGCGATACCACTTCCCTCACGTACATCTTTGCCAAATTCTCTGCGGAAGAGCTCTCACTAATAGCAAGGAAGTGGGCGCTCTTTGTCAACCTGTCCACAATCACCCAAATTGCATCGACTCCCCTAGCAGTCCTTGGCAGTTTGGTGATAAAATCCATGGTAATCTGTTCCCACTTCCACTCGGGAACCTCCAACGGCTGCAACTTACCATGCGGTCTCTAGAGCTCGGCCTTAACCCTACGACAGGTTAAGCACCTCTCAACAAACCACACTACATCCCTCTTCATACAGGGCCACCAATACTCCCTCTTAAGATCTAAATACATCTTAGTGGCCCCAGGATGGATCGAGAACTTCGACCGATGAGCCTCTTCCATGAAAATGGTACGTGTCCCACCCAGAAACGGTTCCCAGATACGACCCTAAAATGTCATAAGCCCCTGGCTATCGGTAACGAAATCCGATACCAACCCGACAACTCGCTCTCTCTTCTAGTTTTCTGATCTCACGGCCTCAGCCTTTGCCCCACGAATGGTGTCCGACACCGGAGCCATCACGTTCAATCTCAAACATACATCTCGCAATGGGGTGCTCTCCGCCCTGCCGCTCAGTGCATCAGCTACAACATTAGCCTTGCCCGGGTGGTAGAGGATCTCACAATCATAATCCTTGACCACGTCCAACCACCTCGTCTGTCGCATATTTAGGTTGGGCTGATCCATTAAATACTTCAATCTCTTGTGGTCCATGTATATCGTACACCGAACCCCATACAGATAGTGACGCCAAATCTTGAGGGCGAACACCACTGCCCCCAACTGTAGATCGTGGGTGGGATACCTCGTCTGATGAGGCTTCAGCTACCTTGATGCGTATGCTATCACATGCCCTCTCTGCATCAACACCGCTTCCAACCCCAAGATCGACGCATCACAATACACCACAAAGTCCTCCATTCCCTCTGGGAGGGCTAACACTGGGGCTTCACGTAGCCTCTGGCGAAGTGTCTCAAAGGAGGCATGCTGCTCTGGGCCCCATGAAAAAGCGACACCCTTCCGGGTCAACCTGGTGAGTGGCACGACGATCTTGGAGAAATCCCTGATAAATCTCCGATAATAGCCTGCCAACCCTAAGAAACTCCTGATCTCGGAGGGTGACCTCGGCACCTCCCAACTCATCACTGCCGCAACTTTGGCCGGGTCGACCAATATCCCTTTCTGCTTAACGAGGTGCCCTAGGAACTGGACCTCTCGCAACTAGAAATCACACTTGGAGAATTTGGCATAAAGCCTCTCCAATCACAGAACTCCGAGGATCTCCCTCAAATGCTCCTCATGAACTCTCTAGATCTCGAATACACCAAAATGCCGTCGATGAATATGATCACCGAGCGATCGAACATCGGCCTGCACACTCTGTTCATGAGGTCCATGAACACTGTTGGGGCATTGGTGTGTCCGAAAGGCATCACCACAAACTCATAATGCCCATAACGAGTCCTGAAAGCTGTCTTCTGTATGTCCTCATCTCGCACCCTTACCTGATGATACCCAGACCTTAAATCGATCTTGGAGAACCAAGATGCTCCCTGCAACTGATCGAACAAATCATCGATCCTCGGTAACGGGTAACGGTTCTTGACTGTCAGCTTGTTCAACTCCCGGTAATCAATGCACATCCGGTGTGAACCATCCTTTTTCTTGACAAAAAGGATAGGCACTCCCCATGGCGAGCTGCTCGGCCAAAAAAACCCCTTTCCCAGCAACTCCTGTAGCTACAAGGATAACTCCTGCATCTATGCAGGTGCAAGGCAATAGGGCACCTTGGCGATAGGTGCGGCCCCCAGAACCAAATCAAGACAGAACTCCACTTGCCTCACGATAGGCACGCCCGACAACTCCTCTGGAAAAACATCCGTGAACTCACGCACTATCGGAACCTCATCAACTGACCTCGGTCTCTTTGAATCAACCCGCGTATCCATCACATACGCTACAAAACCCCTACAACCCTGCTGTAGACACTACCTTGCCTTAGCGGCCGAACAAAATGCTGACCCAGAACGTATACCCTCTCCGTACACCGTAAGAACTCCCCCATTAGGGTCTCGTATGGTCACCAGCTGTCGCTCACAGTTAATAACCGCTACGAATCTGCTCAACCAGTCCATGCCCACGATGACACAGACATCTCCCATCGTAATAGGAACTAAATCAATTGGGAACCCAACACCGAAAATATCGATCTCACACCCTTGGATCACCTCTGTGGCGTACACCGCCCTCTCGTCAGCTATGGAAACTCTCAGAGGTCGACACAACACCTCACGACTAACACTGATGTGCTGACTAAAAGCCAAAGATACAAAAGACCGACTCGCACCCAAATCAAATAACACCAAGGAAGGTACAGAACTCACAAGAAAAGTACCTACGCATAACATAATATAAGACAATATCTCAACATCAAAATAAATACACGAAAGAATACATACCAGCCACGACATCGGGCGTTGCGCGGACCTCCTCCGCGGTCAACTAAAAGGCTCCCCCTCGTGCCTTCGGTGCCTCGGCCTTCACTGGCCGGCTCTCAGTAGCTCTGATAGCAGCATGGGCAAATCCCTGAGATGCTCCCTGTGCTGATCCATGCAGCTGCGGACACTCTGCCTTCTGGTGTCCGGTCTGGTTGTAGTGCAAACATACTGCAAACCCCTTGGGGCAGTCCTTGGCCACATGCCCCTCCTTGCCACATTTGTAGCAAGACCCTGCTGTGCACACTCCATCGTGGCTCTTGCCGCACTTGCCACAAGTGCGGCCCCTCTGGTTCCCTGATATCTAATTAGCAGGCTTGGCCCGCTTGGCTACCGGCTGAGACTGTACCAGTCGCCGATCCCGCCCCTGAGACTCAACCTCCTCCCTAGCCTGGCTCTCCAGCTCTATCTCCCTCTTCCGGGCATTCGACTGAAGCTCGGAAAATGTCTGGTACATCGAGTTCACCACGAACTCTCGTATATCCCTCCTCAAAATGCTCAGATATCGGCTCATACATGCCTGCTCGGAGGACACGTGCTCTTGGCAGAACATCACCCACTCATGAAACATCCTTGTAATCATCGTAACAGACTCGGTACCCTGCTTGACGGTCAGAAACTCCCGGGCCAAACGCTCCCTCTCCACCTGGGGAACGTACTCATCTCGGAACATAGCAGTGAACCTCTCCCAGGTCACTGCTGCAAGCTCAGCAGGTGTATAGTGCGCCATCAGAAACTTCCACCAATCCTTCGCTCCCAAGCGAAGCTGGTTCAGCGCGAACCGGACTCTCAAATGCTCTGGAGATGAGTAAACACCCCTCTATGTCTGAAGTCCATCTCATCGCCGCAATCGGGTCCTGGGTCCCATCAAACTCCAGTAGTTTTGTGTTGCTGAACTCTCGGAACAGCAACGCATTACCACCCTGTGGCCTCATCGCAGCTATAGCTACAGTGGCCGCAGCAACAACAGCCTCAGAAAGAGCAGCGTACTTCTCATCAAATGTCTCTATTAGCATGGTGTTGATAGCCCCAAACATCTCTGGTATCTCTGCCCTGATGGCCGCAACCACCTCCTCCTGGATGATCCTACGGATCTCCTCATCCCTCGTACCGTTGGTCCCTGGTGTGTGGCGCATCCCAACCACGATCTCCCTCTCTCTAAAATACAACACAAGAATAATTATCAGGGACTCACTCGAGTATACTCACACTCGAATACTCCAGCCTACTTGTCCCTTGGTACTCCAAGGATTCTTACTTGGACTGTGCACTGACCCGGTGTCTTCAGTAGTACGGGCCCAATACTACCGTCCACACCGCATCAGCATTTACCCCAAGTCCTCCTCCCAGAGTCCCAAGCCCCAAGTACTCTACTCTCTCTAATCATATGATACTTGCTAGAAGATCTCTCACAACCTCCTCGCTGCTACCTAAACACTCTGAAGTATTCCTAGCAGCAAGACTCCTAGACTCAGGCATCACATATCAGGCCACTCTAGTCCTAATAAGAATACCTAGTCTACTCTAGCATGCATATCATAGTTCATCATATAACATATCACATCATATCTTATAACACTTATAATAATGGTATTTTGGGAAATCACCGTTCGGGCGCTGGCTGTTCGTACACACGACTCTGCTCCGTTTGTCTCGTAAGTTCTTCTTTTGAAAACTTGTTTTATTATCAAAATTTCCTCAAATCCTTAGTTTGAGTTCAGATACGCCCGAAGGTGCACCCGAATCCCTCAAACCTAGGCTCTGATACCAACTTGTAACACCGTAAAAATTAAAACAATTTTTCACATTTTCAAACACATTTTTTTTACAAACTCATTCATTCATAAAATGTCATGGTATCATGTATTTGTTTCACAAAATATCTCCCAAGATCAAAATACATGATATCCCATGTGTGTATGCGAATCAAGTCGGCACCTTCCCGCGGTCATCACTGGTACCTGAAACACATAACACATAACACTGTAAGCATAAGATTAGTGAGTTCCCCAAAATACCACTCTAACACATAATAGCCACTCGAGGCTGTAACTCTGTCAACCCTCTGGTCAATGTGTCTTAGTGGGGCCTTTTAGCCCCAACTCTCTGTGGGCCCTCTGGCCCTAACTCTAGGGACCCGAAAGTCCCAACTCTGTAACTCTGAATCATGCGTATCACATATCACAATAAATCACAACACATAAATAACATGCAAATACATTGGCATATAACAATATAGTACTCTGTCACATAACTCTGTTACAACACTAGGTAAAGTATAATGAGAAGACTCACCTCAGGCGTCTCGGTAAATCTCTGACTCGATGGAAAATATTGCCTAGCCTCCGCCTATTTACATAAATGAATACTCTTATAAATATAACTCTCGAGACTAGACTCAACCTGCCATTGGCACCCTCAGAAAGGTAAAAGACTATTTTACCCTCCCCTCTTGTCACAAGGACTCCATTGATGACCAAACCCTAAAAGTCAACAAAAGTCAACGGTCCCACTTTGACCCTACTCGCCGAGTGCACCCTGGTGACTCGGCGAGTTCTCACATGTCCTTTAACTCTTTGTCCCGCTTGACATGCCGAGTCCCTCCCTATGCTCGACGAGTCATACCAGTCATGAATCGCGGGGCCACCCCGACCCAACACGCTGAGTCTCAAGAACAACTCGACGAGTACCGTCTTGAACTCCAGTCCTCTAACTCCCTCCTAACTCACTGAGTCATCCCCCAAATCGGCAAGTCTACTCACTGAACAATTTACGTGAAACCCTAACCCTACTCACCGAGTCTCAAGAACAACTCGGCGAGTTCATGCCATGCACAAACTCTAGTGACCTATATATATATATATATATATATATATATATATATATATATATATGTGTGTGTGTGTGTGTGTGTTAAGTGTATGTGAATGGTCTTATGATTGGTGTAGATTGATGATGGGAGGTTAGGGTAGATGGTTTAGAAGATAAGAAAAGACTTTTAAGAGTAGAATCATTCGAAGATGGTTCTCCCTCAACCTAATCTCTCGTGGAACTGGAGTTTTTTTTATCATTAATGAGGTTGAGAGACATCAGGAGAAGCTATTTTTATGAAGTTTTCATTCCTGGGCTAAGGGTTGAGTTGTCACATAGTTTTGCAACATTGATATTTGTCACATAGTCAATGCACCATGTATTATCATGTGGCACCTCAGCACAAAAAGCCTGCATTTAGAGAGAATGTCTAGGTAACCATGTTTGCTTGGATCCTTGAGTGTTAGCTTTCTTCGAAGTTGTTGGAAGTGAGAGAGTATTCTTTGCGAATCAACAAGGATGAACTTGTTGGTATCTATAATCAAACTCTTGGTTTTGGTGAACAAAATGTCATGATCATTGTCACGCATTTTTGCAACACTGATAAGGTTATGTTTAAGACCATCTACTATGCTACACGTTTAACGGTAAATTTCATGTTTGATAAGTCTCCATGTCCCATAACTTCTCCCTTCATGTTGTTTCCGAAAGTAACATACTAACCTGGCATTGTGATCTTGAAATGTATGAGGTAACCTTTGTGCTTGGTTATGTGCCTAGATCATCCACTATCAATGCACCATGTACTATCATGTGGTACTTCGGCACACAAAAAGCTTGCATTTAGAGGGATGGTTTAGGTACTCATGTTTGTTTGGATCCTTGAGTGTTAGCTTTCTTCGGAGTTGTTGGAGTTGGGACATTCTTTTCTTATTTATCATTAACCTTTTGGGTTTTCTTTGTTTTTCAAATACCTTGTTTTTGGATTTCTTAGTGGCCTTCTTTTGAGGTTTGGTTTGTGGGAAAGACGGTGAGTTGGTGAACCGGGTTGGAATTCCCAGAGAAGAAAATCCATAGTTCATAGGAATTCCAAATTGATCAAACATAGGAAACTGAGTATTTCCCCTGAACTAATTGATCATTGGAAACCTATCGCTTTTGTAACATCTAGATGTTAAGGTACTTTAAAGTTCCGCACTTTAATTTTATTATATTGCATTTTGGTCCCTAAGTCAAAGAAAGTATGCATTGGAGCCCTAGTGACATTTTCGTAATTTTGGCAGGGTGGAGTACGCCATGCATATCAGTTTGTACGTTAAGTGTACTACAGCACGCCCTAGTACGTTGGGAATAAATCTATGTACACAGGACATACTATCTAAATGAGGAAACCCTAATTTTTAGGGTTTGGCTGGTATTTAAGCATCCTTATGGCCTCATTTCCCTTCATCTTAACAACCCCCACCCTGTGAAGCCATAGAACCACCTTGTGAAGCCATTTCAAGCATTAAAGTGTGTGTATATGCTCTTAGAAGAAGAAGGAATGAACCAAGCTCATCTTGGAGGGAATAAGCATCTTGGATCTCGAAGCTTTGCACCATTCTCCATCATTTCAAGGTGTTAGTTAGAAGGATGAGATTCAGAGTCGGGAACTTATCAACTTCTATTCATTTTGCGAGGTGAGTTTTCCTTACTTCATTTATGGGTCGAAGGTACCAAGGCCAGCTTATTGGTTTGATAACCTGATATTCATTGATATGCTGAGTATGGAATAGATATGCATGCGAGTTTTGATATGCTAGTCTGGTAGATCGGTAGGACTACCTATGATACTATGTGTATGGTTATATGTGTATGTTATAGTCTTTTATATGTCAACATATTGTGTGGGTTGGGTTGAGGCTGTACTGCTCCGTGTGGTAGCCAACAAATCCTAGAGTAATGCAAATATGAGCTGAGGCTCGAGTAGGGCATGCCAAACTCGTATTGAGGGCTCATATGCATTGCTGATATGAGTCGAGGGATGGGTAAGGCATTCTAGACTCATACTGAAGGCTTGGTAGTATTCAGTTCGAGGACTGGTCTGGTCGGGGAGCAAGCCAGAGATAATCTATGGGCCCCAACGACAAGCTAGACTTATGTTATGGGCTCAGGAGTAATCCAGTGTTTTAGCTATGGGCCCATTGCATGCTATTAATTATAATTTTTTCTGTTTATGTGTTGGTACTTTGGGTGAACTCACTAAGCTTTAGGCTTACAGTTTTGGGTTATGTTTCAGGTACTTTAGGCGATCGATGGAAAGTGAAGGCATGACCGTACACATCCTCATGTTTTGACTTGTGATATTTGGGAATCATTGATATTGCACATTTTTGAAAACTATGGTGTAAACAATTTACGATTTTGGGTTGGTTTTAAAAGTTTAAAATTTTCATGACTTTTAGGGATGTTACAAGTTGGTATCTGTCACACCCTAAAGCCAAGAACGGCGGAAACATTCTGGGGCGGAGGACGTCATGTACAGTATCACAACAATGAAAAGTAGTAAACAAGCAACAACATCATCCATTGCATTAATAATAGAATTATTATACAAGTATGTTCTATCAAATTTTGATAAACACTAAAGCATAAATCAAAATGAAATATGAGTCTTGAACAAGCTCCATCTTCCTTTCTCCTTGCATCGGTACCTGTCTATGATGACCTGAGGATACAAGTAATTTTGAAAGCGAGTATCAGCTTTGAAGCTGGTGAGATCATAAGTATTTTAGTGTCTTAATTTGTATGTAAGAATTTTTAAGTAATTGAATTGTAAGTATTGAAAATGTATATGAACTGTAAGTATGAAAATGTTTGTAAAACAACTGTAAACGTTTGAAAAACCCTAGAAATCCCTATGATTCCTACTATTATAACAGGGAGTCTTCTACCAAGACTTGACTTATCTCTATGTAGTCTTCTACCAAGACTTAACTGATCTCTACGTAGCCTTCTACCAAGACTTAACTGTTCTATATGTTCGTCTCTTGTAAAAGCGTGTAATTTTCCCAAGTGTAACTATCATTATCAAAATATAGTTTTTACATTTATAGTTTAAGTGAAAAGATCACAAAATATGTGTACAGGGAAAATTAATGTAGTACTAAATCGTAGCGCTATAAGAACTACTGCTGTACTAATTGCCTTAAACCGGATTTATATTAAGACATCATGTGATTAATTGCACCATACTATTAACTGGTAAAAACGACATACGAATGGTCGTAATAACGGAATGACGTTTGGCACCCGCAGACCTGCAGGTCTGGCTATAGCTAGTAGCAAGGTGTAGGATAGTCAATTCAGTATAGATCTATACGCAAACTCACGCTCTCCCTCCAAGAGGCTACAACTCGGGCCATGACATTTAAGGCATGCTCCGACACAGTGGATCACAATTTTATGAACGTATTAATGTAAGTGTAATGTAATGAACTGTTCTAGCTGTAATGTACGTGCTGTCTACCTAGCAAGTATAGTAATGTAATCGTTCTAGTATTGTTGTATATGTTCTCTTTCTAGTATAGTTGTATATGTTCCTCTCTAGTATAGTTGTATATGTTCTTCTAGTAGTAAGTATTGACTCATGAATGAACTGACTCATAGTATGATATCGCGTTCTAGTAATAGTTCTAGTATCTTCCTAAACTACCTATATGGTAATTTACTAGTAATCTAACCGGTACGTATGAACATGGATGTATAACCTTGCTACCCAAGGGCATGGGATGAACTGGAAGGACCTTTTATGACTATATATGTACACATGATATATAACTAATATTTAAACGACCTTCGGACGAGTACCCGATATCCCACCAGACCACATCTCAAGCGCGAAAAGGAAATAGGGTGGATAGCCTTCCTAAGTCTTTTAAACATTTCTTATATAACTATACATATAGAGGCATGCAATTTATAATTTAAAAGCATAAAATAAGATTTGTAAAACCTTTGAACATAAATATTTTCTAAGAAAAGACCGACTTGATGTCAATCTATAAAACAATTTGAAGGCATGGGTTTAATAAAACAGTTTAGTATGAAGAAACATTTGTTTGAAACACAATTGTAAATAAGTTTGGAATGTGATATACAGAGTAAAATATATAGTTTAATAAGGAGTTTAAAACATATAAAATGTTTATAAAAATCATTTGAAGGAAACTGTTTGGTAAAACGGCTAATGAGTAGCCAAATCTTTTGAATGTTGTATATTAATCACATGTGATTGATGAAATAACTAGCATGATTCTACTTATTAATCACATGTGATTGATATAATAACTAGCATGATTCTACTTGTAACCCCCCCATAAAACATTTAAAAATAGTTTAAAACATTAGTTAAGGGGTATGAACTCACCTGCAGTAAGTGACTGGAATTGAACGTACTGTTATCGTAAGGAAGGATCGGGCAAGTGCTTGGTGTGAAGTGAAGACCTTAGACACACACAATGATCCTAACTACATATGAAGACATATGTATATAAATAATTAGAGATTTAATCACTAACTATACAAGTATAACATTTAACGCGAGGAAAACACTTTTGGTCAAGTGTTAGGAGGCTAATGGGTTGCAACAAAGGAGTGCAATGCCTCTAATGGAAGTTTATGGTCAAATGACCCTATGTCTTGGAGTTTACGGCCCAGGGGAGTAAACTCCTGGCCGTAAACTCTCAACAAGGCCCCTAAATGAAGTCAAACAATTATACAACTCATGTGGTGAATTGTTTCAAGGCTAAATCAAGTGTTTGGGTGTCATATTAACTCCTTTAAGGAGTTTACGACCCAGGGACCATATACCCTTGGAGTTTACGGCCGTAAACTCCCTTGGGAGGGTGGTTATGGTGTTTTCGAGTCTCTAAATTAACTAGGTACTAAACTAGGCTTTTGTACTTGGCTTTAGAAGAGTTTATGGCACCATTTGGCACCATTTTATGGAGTTCACTATGTTGTCCGGGTTGTTCTTGTGTCTCCGTAGATGTTTAAGCTGTAGGGTGATCTGTTTACAAGAGTCGTACTGGGTTCTAAATTTGTTCACATTACGATGCGATTACTCGTAGGCTTAGGCAGTTCTCCGTCCTGAAGTTCATATTAGAATTCATACCAGGTTTCTCAATCACAATTTCGTGTATACGAGTCGTATATAATTAAGATTGAAAAGGTAGTCGAATAACTGATTCTTCTTTAAGCTCACATCCCATCGGGGAAAAAGAATTTAAAGTGGAATCATCAATTCTAAACCTGTAGAACCTTGATTATATATCACTCTTATGCATACATTCCTCAGTGATAGATCAATCGTATAAATCCTTGGATTGAACTTGACGTACTGCACGAGTGGCACTTCGGGGTTTTCTTTGGAAAAATAACTAAGATGTACTCCTGGCATGAGTACTTCGGTGTTCTCATATGACGGCTTCGCTGGAAAAGTGATCTAGGAGAAACAGATGTACGTATGAAGCTGTTTTCGTGCGGATCAAATTTAATCGATTCGTATGATAATGTCGAAATCATACTGAAACTTAAAGACATTAGATTTGAACATAAGACGTTTACAGACAAAACACAACCGTGCAACCATGAACAGAGTTACAGTACTCTAGATTACCACTAGACTATTGTTGCGAATAAGATATACTACAAAAGACAAGTACACGCAGCACGAGAATCCCTATACAGACAAGATCTCGCAAAAGGTAAGACTCTAGTTGCATTAGTTATGGATAGTTTATATGTCTGTTACAACAACACGCCTAAATTACATTAACGAGGGTTTCGGAGTAGGCTCTCCTGCAGCTGTGATCCTAAGAATCTTTCCATCAGCACCCGGGTTCTTTGCTATAGGGCAATCCTTCTGGACGTGCCCTATCTCACCGCATTGGTGGCATGACTGGCTAATACTAGCTTTGGTGACGGGATTGCGGTGTTTAGCCAATGTTATGTGGACACGAGTGCCTTCCTCGTTACTCCACTTTGAAAATTGCTTCCAAAATCATTCGGCGTTATAAATACTCTCGTGTGTAGGGTTAGTCCCGATGAAAGAAACTTGAGTGATGGGTCATGCCGGTGCTCCACAGCCACGAGCATGGTGCCCTATTTTTAGGCAATTGCAACACTGCATCTCATGGCAAGCCCTATGATGATGGAAACTACACTTATCACACTTCGGGAGTTTTCCCTCGTATGGCCTGCTCGGTACTTGGATGGCAGGGGTTTCCACTTGTTGCTGTTGCATAGCCAGCCTTTGGGATTTCTTGCGTTCTTTCTGGGCTTGACGCTTTCGTTTCTTGTTCTCTGTCTTTCGGCTTTGCGAGCCAGTGACTGTTATTGTTTGTTGGTTTCCCGGTTTGGTACTACCATCTAAACTCTCGACTCCTTTTTCAGTCTTGTTTGTGTTGCCTGAGTTGATGTGTGTAAGGAAAGTTGTGACAGCAGCTGCTACTACAGCTTGTAATGTAGCGGTGTCGATATGGAGGATGGGGGTTTCGTTGCTCGGCTGATTGTTTTCCTGATGACGACATGATTCTGTAACACGAAAGATAAGCATTTGTGAGCGATTCAGGTTGACCCTAGATGTACTTAGATTGTTCAAGAAAAGAGTAAGACTATGTTCTCGAATGTTTGACCTACATCCCTATGATGCAGTATTTGTAATGGGTAGAAGTAAGTTCGTAGAATGGTCTCAAAACGTTTGTTGTGCCAGCCGAGGTATTGTGGGTTGGTGAATAACATGATCCGACCACTGAAAGAGACATGGAAATGTCTCCAGATCTAACTTGCTATAGTCCAATGACTTGACTAAAGCAGGTGTCACACCCCCGGCCAAGGCGTAACACGCCGGGAGTGGGACTAAGTTCATGGATCACAGATAAACTGAATATATAGCACAAGTACAACGATAAACAAAACTGCATTTGTATTTCATCATTAAGTTTGAATACAAGGTTCTTATAGATAATAATAGTACAGTAGTTGCCTTAAACAAGTAAGCAGATATCAAAAACAAGCTAGCTAGGTCGTCTGCAATCCACAGCTAATCTTCTGTCTGAACGCCTGGCTAATGATCCCCTAAGAATACATGTAATTTTGAAAGTCAACACAAAGGTTGGTGAGTGTCACAGGTTTTCTGCTAACGCAGCAATACTTTTAATCAGTCTAAAAAGTATTATCTTTGTATGTATAACAACAGTTAAAACAGTGTTTGCAATGAGTCTTTAAAAGCCAAAATGTATAGTTTGTATAAGTAAACCCATACGTAAAACTGTGTTTGTAATGAACCTTTGAAAGCCAAAACGTTATGTTTCATAAGTAATTCGATACCTAAAACTGTGTTTGTAATGAATCTTTGAAGCCAAAACGTTATGTTCCATAAGTAATTCCATACTTAAAATTGTGTTTGAAAGCAACCAAATCCATGGTTGTACGGGTAACGAATAAAGTTTTCTGCCAAGGTTGTAATTAACAACCACAGATATGGATAAACAAACATACGGATATACGGATACAGTTATCTGCCAAGGTTGAACTTAACAACCGCAGATACGGATAAACAACAAGTATATTTGATAAGCATACACATAAAGTGTACGATACTTGTTTAAACAGTTGACAAGACTTAGTATAGTGTACGCAAGCACATGTATGAGCCTAAGATACACGTTCTATAACTTGTATATATGTATAAACCTATATATTTATGTCATAAACAGATATACAGATATACGGATAAAGTTATCTGCCCAGGTTGAACTTAACAACCGCAGATACGGATAAACAGGTAATTGACAAGTATATTTGATAAGCATACACATTGAACAGTACGATACTTGTTTAAACAATTGATAAAACTTTGAGTACAAGCACATAAATGAGCCAAAGATACGAGCTCTTTAACATGTAAAAATATATAAACTTATATATTTTTATGTATGTATGAGGTATAATGAAACTACCAAGTTGTTAACTGGCTATACAGTCCTAGCACAATTTTAGTTGGAACGTATATGGTATTTTTATTAATCGTATTATCTTAACAAAATAACATATAAAAGTATTGAGGTTTAAAACGATTTTGTTTACTTAACATGTAAGCGTTTAAACAATTATTTCTAAAACTGGTAAAGTATTTACACAAAACAATGATATTTTTTTGTGTATTTTGTATGATAAATATTACTTACTACACGTACTGTAAGTAGTAGCGTGATAAATAATATTTTTGTGTGAATTATATTGCATAAAAACGGCGGTGTTCTTTGTTTAAACAAAGTATTTAGAGAATAGATATATACTAGATATACAAGTACTACATGTATTCCCCCCCGGAAATATGTAAAAGTGGGGCCGTAATACTCACCTTATCGAGTGATTAACTAGTCGTTTGAAAACCGGGATGTGTTGTCGTGAGGTCGTAGTCTCCAAGTTTAATTCGAGTTCCTAGAAAATTTCGATACATACTAATATTTGAACGACGAATCGGTATTTTTGATCAAGTATAATAATTTCTCAAACTTAATAATCTAAGGTTTATTATAAATTGAATCAATAGTTAAGACCAATTTGTATGGTAATTCTCGAAGTAGCTAACTTGAAATTAAGCTTTGATGGGACTTAATTCGTAAGAATTTAACAAGGGAGGGTTGAAAATAATTAACTCAAGTTTTTAGAATAAGACTTGATTTGTAAACTTTTATCAAAATAGGGTTGTAATTATTTAATTAGAATGTAAGTTTGATATGAGGTTTCAAATGTTACTGTGAATAAAGGAATCGGATGGTGCATGTTTCTCAAACACTTAAATGGGACTATTTTTGTAAAGGAATATGAAAATAGGGTAGGAATTAATTATTTTGAAATGGAGTTTAGTGGAAATGACTAATTTTGTAAAACAAATTCAGAGAAGGGGTTTATATGATTTAATTTAAATCAAGTTTGGGAGGATTTCATTTTCTTCCTCTGATCATGATCGCAGGTGCAAGAAAATGAAAAAAAAAAATCGATAAGGATTTTGGTCTCCAGTTTTGATCACGAATGAAAGAGAAAAACATGAAGAAATATAGTGGCGATGACTTATGACGGTTGAGGTGATGACTAGCAGTGGTGGCCGGCGGTTTTACAACAACAACGGAGGAGGTGACGGGTTGGCAGGAGGCTACTCAGGTGGCCCTTCTGCCGCCTTTTTCTTGCTGGTATCGACTGGTTCCGATGAAGGGAGTAGGGAGGGAACTTTGGGGATCGAAAACAGCAGCAACTACAGGTTGGGGATGGAGTTTTCCGGTGGTCACAATGAGTGGTGGTGATCTAGAGAGATAGAGACTTAGAGATAGAGGGGAAAAGAGCTGATGAATTGTGAGGATTGAGGGTGCCTCATACTCTCTATTTATAGCTAGAAGTAATACTCACAACCCTTTTGAGACCATACTTCCACCCATGTTTGTACTTTGAAGTTGGAGTGTACACAAAAGAGAATGGTTGTGCATGGAATGGTTGGTCACGTGGGAAGAGGGAAGGGGAGCAATAAATCAGATTTTGTTTTGTCTAGTATGGCTAGGTGTGCCCCACATGAGGTTGTATCCTCATTAAGTGTCCAAAAATACATTTAGTCGGGTGCATCCGGCTCTAAATGTCAAGAAATTTTTCCGAATGCACGGTTAGATAGAGTTTAATTTAAGGATTCTAGAACATCAAACGGATTAATTTTTGAAGTTGCGGAACTACGGGAATTGCGTTTGAAGGTTTTGCGTCTAAACGGCTCGCGTGTCCGTTTTCGTGACTTTTGTAAATATCTTTATTAAAAATATTTTGTGTGTGAAATTAAATAATAGATTATATCCTGAGTCCGAAAACGCTCTCGGAAATCCCGTCGGCATAGCGTATGTGCCTTAACGGATCGATTCAGTTTTACGCGATTAAAGAAAAATAGTGTTTTACTGTCTGTTTTCTTAAAATTGTCGTATCTTTTGCATACGAACTCCGTTTTGGATGTTCTTTATATTTTTGGAAAGAGAGGAAAATGTAGTATGATATTTTAATTTTTGTTTTGCTCAAAACTACGTAATGCAAATTTTTAGTTTTTCGAACGCATTAATTAGCGTTGCCGTTTAAGCGGTTTGATTCGGATTACAGTTTACACATTTTGAAGTAAGGTATCATCTGATATCATGTAATAATTGAAATAAAATTATTTATTTTACCTTAGATGTACTAAAACTCAATAATTCGGATTAACATGAGATTCACGGATAGATTGGCGGTTATAATAATAGCCCTAAATTATGGGTTGTCACAGCAGGTTTCAGATAGACTCCAATGAGAGTATGATAAGAGTACTTGAATGAAGAATGACACAGAAGTTAGCCGGCTGTCAATATCTTGGATATTCACGATGTAAAGATTCGGGCAAATGACCTTGTAAAGGTCTTACATCATATCCACAGAAGATAGTTCCTGACAGCATAAGGACCTAATAAAAGTACTTACAGTACAATATAATTTCATAGAAAATGCCACATCAGGCAATGACAGAAAATGATTACTTTCTAACAAGGGAAGCAAAGTAAAGAGTCTACTACTGACGACGGTCACCCCTCTAGTGAACTCTCAGTTCAGCCAGTTGACGTTCTACATCAAGTAGGTGTCTTTCGTACACCCTCTGGTGTACTCGAAGCTCTATGACTTCGGCTCGTAATTCAGCCAGTGCTTGCAGCAGGGTTTCATGGTTTCTCTCTGATCTCTCGCGAGCATCTTCTAGACGAATGGTGTGGAGGGTATGCATTCTCGCATTGGAGACAACTTCGGTAATCTGATGTAGGGCTGTCCTGCCTTGAATCTCATTTCGAGTCACTCTGCGGACTAAGATTGGCAAGCCTCTATCTGCTGAGCCCCCATTGTTCAAGTCGCAAAAGCTTCGGTCGCCATTTAATGACATGGGCTGATCTTGTCCTTGGCTCCATGTTTCCAAGCATTCCACTCACTCAGGGGGGTCGGGCCATGAAAAGTAGGACGAGAGTTAGGAATTGGAAAAGGAGCTGCTTAGGGTAGGTTCTCAACATCTGGTTCGGAGTTAGCATCATACCAAAGGTCTTAATCATGGTGACCATTCAAGGGGATAGGATGAGCATTCTCTGGTTCTTCTCCAAACCAACCAGTTATGACCTCACTCGGAAGGTACTGCTTGCCGTGGGGATGGAGTCCAACTATATTTTCTATGCGAGAATTTAGGGTAAGAGAATAATTATTAGACAAACTATCTAGATAATTATTTAGAAAACCTTGATTAGTTACATCGCTATTTGCGAAGTGCATACCAGCTATGTGTAATCTAAATACGATAGACCTTCGAATAAGTGACCTTAACTCCATATTCACACAGAATAGGGGTGAAGTAAAATTTTCAATGATTCTAAGTCTATAACATCCTAATTACATATAGCCTCAGTGTATCCACTTAGCAACTATCAACTTAGTAATGAAGATCCTGTTTTAGTTCTCAAGTATAAAGTACATATAGTAACACCAAATACTCCCATAGTATTTTAATTTTAATGTTATGTTCTATTGTTCTCATTGTGGTAGGGCTGGTAAGATTTTAGCATTGTTGCAACCACACAATTAAACTTATGCACATGCTAGTCAACCCTCGGATAATATAGGTGATCAGGCTATATCTTCCCAGTTTTGACCATATGCCTCTAAGCCCACTTGTGTTGCCCAACAATCATAATTCTTTTGTAATGTCCTAGTGACACTAATTTTAGTATGAATGCATGCACGTATACTTACTTAAATATTTTATTATTTAAAGTATAAACTCTTGGTCAGAGTATTTTTAATCCCTTATGTATTTATAGTTAGTATATCTTTTATGGGTTGATATACTTAATTCACTATAAACAATGTTCTGATACCAATCTGTCACACCCCAAAACCAAGAACGGCGGAAATGTTCTGGGCGGAGGACGTCATGTACAGTATCACAACAATGAAAAGTAGTAAACAAGCAACAACATCATCCATTGCATTAATAATAGAATTAATATACAAGTATGTTCTATCAAATTTTGATAAACACTAAAGCATAAATCAAAATGAAAGATGAGTCTTGAACAAGCTCAATCTTCCTTTCTCCTTGCATCGGTACCTGTCTATGATGACCTGAGGATACAAGTAATTTTGAAAGCGAGTATCAGCTTTGAAGCTGGTGAGATCATAAGTATTTTAGTGTCTTAATTTGTATGTAAGAATTTGTAAGTAATTGAATTGTAAGTATTGAAAATGTATATCAACTGTAAGTATGAAAATGTTTGTAAAACAACTGTAAACGTTTGAAAAACCCTAGAAATCCCTATGATTCCTACTATTATAACAGGGAGTCTTCTACCAAGACTTGACTGATCTCTATGTAGTCTTCTACCAAGACTTAACGGTTCTATATGTTCGTCTCTTGTAAAAGTGTGTAATTTTCCCAAGTGTAACTACATTATCAAAATATAGTTTTTACATTTATAGTTTAAGTGAAAAGATCACTAAATATGTGTACAGGGAAAATTAATGTTGCACTAAATCGTAGCTGTAACACCAAGATTTCCAAAAACAAAATTTTCATTTAAATACTCAATTTAATATTAAGAACACTTGTTTAAATCCTATTCACATATTTAGTGCAACATTAATTTTCCCTGTACACATATTTAGTGCAACATCTGTGGTAGTTCCACCTTCTCGGCTCATCCTCGGAGTACCTCTGTACCCCGCAGCTTTACCCCTTGCGCGTTCCAACTAGATACTCTCACTCATCACATACACACAAAAGCATAACACACATATAACAGCAACCCTAGACTAAGGCATCACAAATTAGGCCACTCTAGTCCTAAGATATGAAATACCTAGTCTGTCTCTAGCATGCAATAATGTCTCATAAAGTGCATAATAGATATTTCATAATACAAAAGTAAGAGTATTTTGGGAAATCACCGTTTGGCTCTGGCTGATTGTACACACTGCTCTTTCTTGCTTTCTCTTTGAACTCTTATTCACCTTTAGAAAACCATTTATTTGGAAAACTTTTTCTTACTTCCTTAGTTTGAGTCCAGATTTACCCGTAGGCGCGTCCGAATCCCTCAAACCAAGGCTCTGATACCAATTTGTAACACCAAGATTTCCAAAAACAAAATTTTCATTTAAATACTCAATTTAATATTAAGAACACTTGTTTAAATCCTATTCACATTCGAATTACAAAACATGGTTTCATTTTCATTATAGTAGAAGACCAGGATCCTCCAAAATACAACTCTTTCTTCGGTGTGTACAATCGAACCGTTGCCATCCCGCGTTACTGTAAGAACCTGAAACCACATAACATAAACAACGTAAGCACGAAGCTTAGTGAGTTCCCCAATATACCTTACGCACATACGCCTTCCGGCCCGGACCTTTCGGTCCATATAACATCGCCTTCCGGCCCGGATCTTTCGATCCACATAACATTGCCTTCCGGCCCGACCTTCCGGTCCATGTGTCTCAGGGGACTTCCGTCCCTGCTGGGTAAACCTTCCGGCCTTACCCACGCCGACCTTCCGGTCCATCACACATCATATCGCCTTCCGGCCCATAACATATATAACACATAATACAAATACTCTAACACATAAAGCACATATATCATATATCATACCTGACCTTTCTGTCACATAATACCTTGCCTTCCGGCCCATATATAAGCATGTATATCACGCGTAGCAACTAACTTTCCATTTATAGCATATAACATAACACATAGCATACTTGACCTTCCGGTCACACAATCAAACCCTTCCGGGTGAGGTATAGTGAGAAGACTCACCTCGCGGTCACTAGAAGATAGCAACTCCTAAAATCCCTTGCACTTGATCCTCCGAGCTGCAAGCTCCCTGTAACATCATATATCCCTTATTTAATACTTCTATCTTCCACGTTAACTGACCCTAAGAAATCACACCAGTCAACTCTGGTCAACAGTCCATTGTCAGCTCGACTGGACTCGGCGAGTTCCCTGGCGACTCGGCGAGTCTGGTCGTCCTTCAATCCTCTAAGATTCCCCTTCTACTCGTCGAGTATCCTCTTTGACTCGACGAGTCACTCCTGGAAGAATCGCGGGGCCACCCCGACTCCACTCGCCGAGTCTGAAGAACAACTCGGCGAGTCCCAGTGAATCTTCAAGCTACTCGCCGAGTCTGATCATCCGACTCGGCGAGTCCACGCCATGCAGTCGATCCAACTGCTTCCTGAGATACGTTTTTTTCCCGAGATACACACTCATGGGACTTCTGGACCTCTAATCATCCTATTACTAGGGTAGAAACCTTTGTATAACAACATAATACTCCATCGAATCTCCAAATGGGTTTCATAAACCCTAAATTCGTGTACACATCAAAATAACAGGAATGATCCGAAACCTTACCTGAAAACATACTCTCTGTGTCCCCAAACCTCAGAACTCGACCCCCCCTTGCTCTTCCTTTGGCCAAAATCCTTCCTCTTCTTGCACCACAATTCCTTCAAAGTCAATAATGGCCTTCAAGTTTTGCTCCAAATGCCACAGTCGTCTAGGGTTCTCCACAATCGGCCAAAAGACGTGAAATGACGACATACAACCCTTAAATACGACCCAATACGAAACGGCTAGGGTTTCTGCTGAACCGCGTCGACTCGCCGAGTCCATACCTGGACTCGTCGAGTCCAGTCGCGAACCCGCGACCAAATCTGCGACCCTACTCGGCGAGTCTGGCTCCAGCTCGCCGAGTCTCCCCTTTAAAACACCCCAAAATGCAATTTAACAATACTTGAGATTTTGGGCTGTTACAATTCTCCCCCACTAGAATTAGACTTCGCCCTCGAAGTCTCACTCTGAAAATAGTTCTGGATGCTGCTCCCGCATCACACGTTTCGGCTTCCCTAAACACTTCCGATATCTTCCGAGGTCGCTACTGAACCAATACCAGAGATACCTCCTTGTTCCTCAGAACCTTGATCTTCCAATCTCCGACGGCCACTGGCCTCCCGACGTAACACAGGCTCGCATCCACCTAATCGTTCTCTAGTAGAACCGCTGCTGACTCATCCGCTATACACCTCTTCAACTGCGACACATACCAGTGTCATGGATCCGTCCCAATTCCGTTGACAGCTCCAAACGATAGGCCACCCTTCCTACCTTCGCACCTTCACGAAAAGACCCGACATACCGGGGCCCCCCATATACTCCTCTTCCTACATCGAAGCACCCCATCAGAAATACGAAGTCGCTGACCCGAGTCACATGCTCGTAACGGCGTCTGCCTGCATAACTTTCCTATTAACTCTAGACGATCACTAACTCTCTTTAACCTGCTGAGTCTGCTTTGTCAACTAAAGCACGAACTCTGAACTGCTCATCACTCTCTGTAACCGAGAACCACCCAAGATGCAACTCTGCTCTTAAACCCCAACAATCACTCGACCAATAAGGGTTAGGAAGCCCTGAACCACCGGATCCCCGATCCAAAGCCCACTTTGTCCATCCCAGACCAACTGAGAGATCCATTCTCACTCCCAGAGTAACTCTCACAAATTCTCCTCTTGCCATCATATACACATGCTGAACTAGCCCCAACACTCGTAGGTTGGAAGACCCGATACACTGATGATATCCTCGAACATCTCCCAAGATGAACCACTACATCCACCCTACACTCTGATCAGATTCACACTGAAAATTTAAAATTTTCTCTCTCCATGCATCCCTTCTGAGCCTCAACAGACATCCCAACCGGATGGGTTCCTACTCCACTGCCGCGAACACGATGCTCAAAACCATACTCGAAATACTCTAACCATAACTTTGCTCTGCAGCTTTCACTTTCGTGAACTTGCACCCCCTTCGGAGTTACATACCCTCCTCTTTTCCTTTTCCACGGAACTCTCTTGAACATAATGCCACTTCAACCGGTGCCACGGTGCTCGCCCCAAGCGACACCACCCTTTTTGCGTAACTGCTATTCACATACTCTGGTTCTCATTGCAGGGGCTCTCAATCCCATGCACTCTCTCCACTCATCAAAATCACTGCCTCCGCTAAACAAGATCAACAACCCAGGGCCAGACCTTCCAATGCAATCACACTGCAAATCTCAAACTAATCCAGCAATACCAACAGAGTCTCCAGTATGACTGGACCGACTCTCATAACACATACTAGCCACTCGAGGCTATATCTCTGTGGGTCCGTACACCCAACTCTGCGAACCCTCAGGTTCTAACTCTGGGAACCTTCCGGTTTCAGCTCTAGAAACATGCACAACATAATCCCGTGGGATTGATGCAGTACAACCATCACGTACCCCAAACGTACCAATACTCTGATCGCAACTTCCGTTTACTTACCCAAGCTCGATCCCGACCTCCTCTCAGGCCTCCACAATCAAATGCCCTAGGTCTGTATCTCGCCCTGCATATCCAACACTCGCTCTCGTCGGCCTATACTTTGCGCTTACAAACACCGCTGAATCCCGGCAGCTAAGCACCCTCACATACTTATCGATCTCCCGGAGAATTTTCTAATTCTCCCCCACTAAAGCACTGACTAACTGCCACCAATCGTCATTAACGACCTCTCAGAACAATCCTGCACAAAGAGAACATTTACCCACTGACTGCTTCCCACAAGCGTAAGCAACCCTCAGCAAAAACACATCTCCTCCCTGATCAATCCGCTCAAAAGGATCCGATCTTCCAATTATCCACTCCACAACTGCAGATGCTACCCGTCATTCAACCCAGTGCCGCACCTCCACTATCAACCCTCACGAACGATGACCAACGGAATTCCCAAGCAATAACCCATAACCAAACCCACAACCTGCCAAAGGTTGAATATCGCATCGAAAACCGCACAAAGTTACCGGCACCAAAACACCAGACTATAACCATACCAAACCATCAGGGAACAACGAATGCCAAAACGAAACCTGAAGCACCAATCCATAACCATGCCAATCCCGCGAAACAATGACTGCCGCATCGAAATCCACACTACCAGCACAAACAATACGCCACAAACAACGCAAGCTAATCAAGACATCAAGACAGCATCATACCCGCAGCTGCCTCCGGCACTGCTCCGTCTCCCCCTGCCGCAAGCCGATAAGCACAACCCTGAGCCCTTGGGCTCTACTCCATCCTATCCTCCTCCTGAACTCCTCAAGGTGGCCGGTGCTAGAGCCTGCACCGATCCTGCAAAAGCTGTGGACAGTTGACCCTCAAATGTCCAACCTGCCGACACTGATAACAAATCCTGGAATCCCGAATTGGCACTGACTGCCGACAACCCCGTGCACCATGCCCCTCCTTTCCGCACTCGCGGCATGCACCATTGGGCCAACAAGCTCCGGTGCCATCTCTCTCACACTTCCCACAAGTGTGACCGCTCCGATCCCCCATTTCAACGTCTACGGTCCTGAACCGTTTCGGTGCCGACTGCGACTGCATCGGGGCCTGTCCCAGCTCACGCAACTGCAACTTAACCTCTAACTCACGCCACATGGCGGCCTTCTGCAACTCCAACAGAGTCTCGCACCTCCGCGCAGACACGAACTATCTGATACCCCCCTTGAGCTTACTCGAATACCGGGCATCTGAGCCTGCTCCGGAGCGAACTCAGGGCGAAACATCGCCCTCCCAATAAACATCCTGGTGATCTCAGTCACCGACTCCAAATCCTGCTTCAGCTCAAGGAATTCCCGAGCCAATCTCTCCTTTTCATCTCGCGGAACATAGCGAGTACTGAACATCCCTCTGAATTGATCCCATGAAACCGCAGCCCTCTGCGCATCGGAAGATGACCTCGTGGTCACCCTCCACCAATCCTTCGCCCCGAGCCTCAATAGGTTCAGAGCACACCCCACCCTCTGATCAGCAAAGCATAAACTCGTGGAGAAACACCCCTCCATGTCTGATAACCATCTCATAGCAACAATCGAGTCCTGAACTCCATCGAATGTGGGAGGCTTCGCATAATGGAAGTCCCGATACTGAAAACCCCGACTAGTCCCTTTCTTTGCCGTTGCTACAGCCGCTGTAACCGCCGCGGCAGCCGTCTCTGCGAAAGCCGCATATCGCTCATCAAACTCCTTCAATCATAGTGGTCCTGATCGACCCAAACAATTCTGGCGACTCCGCCCGCAACAATGCAGCAACCTCATCACGCCGGATCTCGCGAATCCTCGCATCCCGCTCGCTCGTGCTCGTCCGATCGATAACCGGATAACAAGATAGCCACAAGCATCATCCACTACGAACCATGGTACTCATCCCATGACATCCCTCCTCAACATGCTTCGGTGTATGGTACCTGAACCATAGCACCACTCCTCAATCTGCCCCAATGTATAGCACTCGAATCACAACATTTATCTCAACTGTTCCGATGTATGGTGCCCTGACCATAACATCACTCTGTATCCGCTCCGATGTATGATATTCGAACCATAACATCACTCCTCAATCTGTTCCTTAGGACCTTCAGAATGCCCCCTGTGTCAAGTATGGGTCCTCTGCTTTCAGTAGTACGGGCCCATACTACCTGCCACATCTACCCATACTTTCCACACGGACCATCCCAGAGTTCCTAAGTAGCTGATAAACCTGCTCTTTCACCAATCTCATCGCGCGTGCTCGCTTTCCAGCGAAATCCTCTACTCTACCAGCGCACTCATCTGGCTAGGTTTACTCCCTAGTCCCTTCCGCTGTCCTCCCACTTCTTTGCTATCAGCTGCTGAAGAGTTCCTAATGATGCCAGCCCTCTACCTCCTGAGTATCGTCATACTCACTTCGTAGCTGACTCCCATCATCGACAACTCCACAAAGCACAAAGCAAGCAGCATTCGAGCATTGAAGCATACATAGGACTCCCCATCTGTGGTAGTTCCACCTTCTCGGCTCATCCTCGGAAGTACCTCTGTACCCCGCAGCTTTACCCCTTGCGCGTTCCAACTAGATACTCTCACTCATCACATACACACAAAAGCATAACGCACATATAACAGCAACCCTAGACTAAGGCATCACAAATTAGGCCACTCTAGTCCTAAGATATGAAATACCTAGTCTGTCTCTAGCATGCAATAATGTCTCATAAAGTGCATAATAGATATTTCATAATACAAAAGTAAGAGTATTTTGGGAAATCACCGTTTGGCTCTGGCTGATTGTACACACTGCTCTTTCTTGCTTTCTCTTTGAACTCTTATTCACCTTTAGAAAACCATTTATTTGGAAAACTTTTTCTTACTTCCTCAGTTTGAGTCCAGATTTACCCGTAGGCGCGTCCGAATCCCTCAAACCAAGGCTTTGATACCAATTTGTAACACCAAGATTTCCAAAAACAAAATTTTCATTTAAATACTCAATTTAATATTAAGAACACTTGTTTAAATCCTATTCACATTCGAATTACAAAACATGGTTTCATTTTCATTATAGTAGAAGACCAGGATCCTCCAAAATACAACTCTTTCTTCGGTGTGTACAATCGAACCGTTGCCATCCCGCGTTACTGTAAGAACCTGAAACCACATAACATAAACAACGTAAGCACGAAGCTTAGTGAGTTCCCCAATATACCTTACGCACATACGCCTTCCGGCCCGGACCTTTCGGTCCATATAACATCGCCTTCCGGCCCGGATCTTTCGATCCACATAACATTGCCTTCCGGCCCGACCTTCCGGTCCATGTGTCTCAGGGGACTTCCGTCCCTGCTGGGTAAACCTTCCGGCCTTACCCACGCCGACCTTCCGGTCCATCACACATCATATCGCCTTCCGGCCCATAACATATATAACACATAATACAAATACTCTAACACATAAAGCACATATATCATATATCATACCTGACCTTTCTATCACATAATACCTTGCCTTCCGGCCCATATATAAGCATGTATATCACGCGTAGCAACTAACTTTCCATTTATAGCATATAACATAACACATAGCATACTTGACCTTCCGGTCACACAATCAAACCCTTCCGGGTGAGGTATAGTGAGAAGACTCACCTCGCGGTCACTAGAAGATAGCAACTCCTAAAATCCCTTGCACTTGATCCTCCGAGCTGCAAGCTCCCTGTAACATCATATATCCCTTATTTAATACTTCTATCTTCCACGTTAACTGACCCTAAGAAATCACACCAGTCAACTCTGGTCAACAGTCCATTGTCAGCTCGACTGGACTCGGCGAGTTCCCTGGCGACTCGGCGAGTCTGGTCGTCCTTCAATCCTCTAAGATTCCCCTTCTACTCGTCGAGTATCCTCTTTGACTCGACGAGTCACTCCTGGAAGAATCGCGGGGCCACCCCGACTCCACTCGCCGAGTCTGAAGAACAACTCGGCGAGTCCCAGTGAATCTTCAAGCTACTCGCCGAGTCTGATCATCCGACTCGGCGAGTCCACGCCATGCAGTCGATCCAACTGCTTCCTGAGATACGTTTTTTTCCCGAGATACACACTCATGGGACTTCTGGACCTCTAATCATCCTATTACTAGGGTAGAAACCTTTGTATAACAACATAATACTCCATCGAATCTCCAAATGGGTTTCATAAACCCTAAATTCGTGTACACATCAAAATAACAGGAATGATCCGAAACCTTACCTGAAAACATACTCTCTGTGTCCCCAAACCTCAGAACTCGACCCCCCCTTGCTCTTCCTTTGGCCAAAATCCTTCCTCTTCTTGCACCACAATTCCTTCAAAGTCAATAATGGCCTTCAAGTTTTGCTCCAAATGCCACAGTCGTCTAGGGTTCTCCACAATCGGCCAAAAGACGTGAAATGACGACATACAACCCTTAAATACGACCCAATATGAAACGGCTAGGGTTTCTGCTGAACCGCATCGACTCGCCGAGTCCATACCTGGACTCGTCGAGTCCAGTCGCGAACCCGCGACCAAATCTGCGACCCTACTCGGCGAGTCTGGCTCCAGCTCGCCGAGTCTCCCCTTTAAAACACCCCAAAATGCAATTTAACAATACTTGAGATTTTGGGCTGTTACAGTAGCGCTATAAGAACTACTGCTGTACTAATTGCCTTAAACCGGATTTATATTAAGGCATCATGTGATTAATTGCACCATACTATCGATTGGTAACAACGAGATACGAATGGTCGTAATAACGGAAAGACGTTTGGCACCCGCAGACCTGCAGGTCCGGCTGTAGCTAGTAGCAAGGTGTAGGATAGTCAATCCAGTATAGATCTATATGCAAACTCATGTTGAAAGTGGGTTAGATCTGATCCCACATCGGCTGGGAAGGAGAAATAAGCATTTCTTATAAGGGGTGTGGATACCTTCGCTATCACAACGCGTTTTAAAGTCATGAGGGCAGCAGATCCCATAAGAACTCTGCAGTTAAGCGTGCTCGGGCAGGAGTAGTACCAGGATGGGTGACCCCCTGGGAAGTCCTCGTGCCGAGTGGCCTAAAGCGGACAATATTGTGATACGTGCCAGAGGGGGATGTTACAAATGGTATCAGAGCCAGGGCACGGGTCGATGTGTTTGACGGGGACGTTGAACCCTATAATGGGGGGTGAGAGTGGGTTAGGTCTGATCCGACATCGGCTGGGAAGGAGAACTAAGCATTTCTTATAAGGGGTGTGGATACCTTCCCTATCACAATGCGTTTTAAAGCCGTGAGGGCAGCAGATCCCATAAGAACTCTGCAGTTAAGCGTGCTTGGGCGGGAGTAGTACCAGGATGGGTGACCCCCTGGGAAGTCCTCGTGCTGAGTGGCCCAAAGCGGACAATATTGTGATACGTGGCAGAGGGGGATGTTACAGTATCAGAGCCTTGGTTTGAGTGAATTGGAGGAACACTCGTATGAATCCAGTCTCAAACTAAGGAAAAAGATTTTAAAAACAATTTTCAAAGTATTTTCAAAATAATCAAGGAGGATGCGATGTGTATGATCAGGCGGAGACAGTAAGTAGACACAAAATAATTACATTTTTATTTGATATTCTGATATGTTAGAATAGCATGCTAGTTATAGGCTAGGGATCTTCATGAATTTGCATGATACAATTTCCTGATTAAATGATGTCTGATAGCCTAGGGTTCTTATTCATATGAAATTGACATCATTACCGTAGTTGCTTAGTGTATGCCTCATGGTTATACATAACTAAGATTCTATAGCTTGAGAATGTTTGGTTTGGCCTTATTTCCTATTCTTGTTTGATGAAGGGCTTAAGGAAGGATCATATATTCGACTATCTATAGGGTCTAGTGTTATGTATGATTATCATATACGAGTGTCGCAAGGTTGGTGGAAGTTTCATTGATGAGTTGTGTGGGGTCAGCTAGTCAAATTCGAGATGTTAAGCCTTACTCTAGGCTGTGAGGATTTCGTGTATGTTTATGCTAGTATGTATTGTTAGTCCTGTTGTGATGATCGTTGAGAGAAATACAAGTAGATGTGGAAGGTATTATGGTCCCATACTACTGAAAGCATAGGACCTATACACGTAATAGGGAAGTCATAACCCCTAGGGCTTTGTTGGGAGTTGGTTCCCCTGCTATGATATACATGTTATCTGATATATCCCTTGTTTTTTTTTTCGTATGGTTATAACAAGACGATTTGAGGCTGGATCCACATCGGGATCAGGAGCTGGCAATCAGGGTGGGTCAATTGTGTCTAAGGATGGGATTTGGAAGATTCTTCAGGAGGAGGTTGTTGCTCACTTCCGACCATAGTTTTTAGAGAAATTTGGGTTTATTAAGACTGCTACTGTGGATTATTTTGATGAAATCTATGTTGGTTTGTCTGAAGCTGTTGCCCCAATAACGACAACTATTGAGTGGTTGTCTAACATTGAGGGGGTGTTTCTTCACTTGCTCTTTCCTAACTAACTAAAAGGTAAGGTGCGCTCTGAACCTCCCGAGGTCCGGAGTAAAGGATTGGTGGGTACTTGCTAGTAGTTCATATTTGACTGAGTAGAGAGTTGTTTTGTCTTGGGAGCAATTTTCGGAGATGTTTTGCTCTAGATATGTGTCATTAGTGGAGAGGAGAAGGCTCAGTTATTAAATAATTATCACGAAGCATAAAGTGTACCTTCTCAACAACTTATTAATGGAGAGGATAAGGCTCTTTTTCATCGTTAGCCATGAAGTAGAAGTAGTTTTTTTAGGCTTCTATTTTTTCCGCTTGATCCACTTCAACATCTATTTCCTAGACTTCCACATTTGGAGTTTCCGTGACCATGAAGGCTTTTTCCTTTTATTTCTTCTTGAGTTCTTCAACTCTCTAAAGGTAGTATGCTTCATCTTTGACCTTCTTATTATTCATTTTGAAATCCTTAGCAAAGTGATTTTCACCTTGATAGTTGCGGCACCTAATTATTTCATTATCATCATAGGACTTCGACTTGTTATCATGGACTCGTGTGTTCCTGATCTGAGAGTTGCAACATTCAGAATTTGAATTCTGAGAGTTGAGGCTTTGTTGATTGTTGTTTTCTCCATTGAAGCTTCCAGAGTTCTGATGATAGTGTTGGGCTTGCTGATAACTTTGTGCTCTGAAGTTCCAAGTTGGCTTGTTCATAAACTTCTTAAGTTTTGGATTGAACTTGGTCAAGAGTGCTAAGAATTCTTTATAATCACTTTCCTCATTGATTTGAGAAGATTCCATTATGGTTCCAATGAAATCTTGATGATTTTTAATGTACCCATTTTCTATTTAAAAAGGTTGTTGAGTTGGCATGTAAGGATTCTAACTGTACTGTTGAGCCATACTCGAACTTCAATAAGGATATGCTCCATATACTTGGTTGGCAAATTGGTCAGTGAAGTGTTTTGGTATTGGATTATGATGTGCAATCAAGTTTTGGGAATCATTTGCCATGGGTGTTGAATTTCCCAAGGCCAGTCCTTAATTATCAAAGGGAGTTACTTGAGCTAGCTTGTTGAATTTTTTCTCATGTTGTTGTAGTTCAACATATAGATCAAACAAAGACATGGTTTCTAAATTTGTAGTGGTTTGTAGTATGATCATGTGCACTGTATCCCATTTAGGAGATAGACGGTTCAACATATAGATCAAACAAAGACATGATGTCTAATGAGGTAACATTTTGAAGTTGTCCATATCTATCAATGCGACTTTCTTCCTGTTTGGAAGAATCTTGTCAGTTCGCTCGAATTGTTTATTGAGTGCATTCCAGATGTTGAAGGGTGAACTCTTATCTTCATCAGGAAGTTGCTCATAGATGTCATGAGCAATTCTAGCTAAGATATCTTGCATTGCTTTATGCTGAAACTACTTGATTTTCCTCTAACAAATTTGAGCAGCAGATGAAATAGATCCAGAATTAACTTTCAAGGTTTTAGGAGAGACATGGCTTCAGGAACTCTAATGAAGGTCCAGATACCAGATTCATGACCTTCCAGGTAATACTTGATGTGATCTGCCAATGAAGTGTATTCACTTAGCATAAGGATAGGTGCATGATTTCTTGCTCCAAGACTGTTTGCAACTGAAACTGAATAGAGAACATTTTGGTTTTGATTCACACTTGCCATTGAGAACAACTGATACTAGTTTGAAACTTAAAAAAAATTGTGAAAAATTTTCTAAGTCTCAAAGTCGATCACACGATCTCTGATACCAACTGAGAATATGAGAAAATTTCATTTGCTCTGATACCAACTGTAAAGATGAGAAAGATCAGTAAACCTAAACTAGAAGAGTCTAAGTGTTGAAAATATTGAAACAAAGTTTCAGAATCATCAAGTGGCAAGTAATGCAGAAAATAAAGAGTTGTGAATCACCAAGTTAATGATTAAAACGTTTTTCTATGTTCAAGATCAATGATTCAAAAGTGTATCATATTCATAAAGATTAAGTTACAAGTGTTTGAATGGTAAACAAACTAACACACTCCAATAGCTCTCTAAAAAGTAGTCTAAGGAGCAAAATGTGTAGAGTGAGTAGGGAACGAACAGAATGATCAGAGTTGAGCAACTTTATAAGTGAGCCCAAGGGGCCTATTTATAGACGTTGGAAAAGCCCATGACATGGCTTGACCAATCAGGTGTTGACACGTCATCATGACTTAGTCATCATTTGATACCTTTGCCCTATGTAGCGAAGAATGGATGGAATATTTCTATTCCGTTAGGGTTCTAAAGTTTTGAGTCTTCATGTTTCTTGAGCCATATTGATCAGAATTGAAAATATGATGAGAAATATGAGTATCATGTTGCTCCATTGTCATTTAAGATGTCATCAACTTCAAGAAGTGTCATTGATCAAGTTGAGTTGTTTCTTTTATATTGGAATATGTCTTGAACTTGAAGATATACAACCATGTGTTCATGATTTACCATAAATAAAACGCATATGCCATTGAGTATTTCGACGTGCCCTCATTGTACATGATGTGCCATGTGCAATCTTGTTGAGCCATCAATGTGATCATGCCGATCCATTGTCTTGAGATGAGCCGACAAGTATTCATGTTGATCCATTACCATCTTAAGCTATAGATTTGTGGATGAGCCAACAATGTTTCTGATGATCCATCAACATTCCATATGATCCTTCAACGTCTTGATGCTCCACTTATGATCTAGATGTGTCATCTGAGATCATGTTCATCCAACTTGCTTTCAGCAGGTGCTCCATGTAAGCTGCAAGTGCTCTATGTTCGACAAGTGCTCCAAGTAAACTTCTAGTGCTCCATGTCTACAAAAAGTGTTCCAAGTAAACTTCTAGTGTTCTATATATACAACAAGTGCTCCATGACTACATCAAGTGCTCCAACATCTAATTATTCAAACACTTGTTGAATCTAAAGGATCTTTCCAACCTGAAACATTCTGATAATGTTTATTAGAGAGATATGTTTTGGTCAAAAATTACACAACTACTAATCAAACAAATTGAATGAGAGGCTGTGATTTTCAGATTATGTAATAGAAAATGATAAAAGAAAGAGACACAGTGGTTTACAAGGAAAGCCCTTGATTCTTGCTAGGATCTCCGACACAAAACCTTGGGAGGTGATAATGATCACCTGCTTTGATGATTTTATTAATGTAAAAAGATTTTTACAGAGAATATTTGAGTACGAGCAAGTAATCAATCTTGTAGAGTCAGCTTCTACTAAAAAAACAGTGTATTGTTTGTAGAATAAAAGTGTCAATTTATAGTCTAAACTAGCCAACAAGATGTCCGATATTTCCAGGATCCTCTATGACCAGCTTCACGAACGCTATTTGACCAAGTATACCGGTCTTTAGCATAGTTGAGATGATTCTTCGTTGAGAATTGGTCTTTCCTTGACTACTTATGTGCACGTGTTCGTTATGGACCAAAAATGACCGTTATTAAAGGAATAACTTAAATTAAAGGGACAAAATTAGGTAAGAGTAATTTTCAGAATTAACCCTTAATGGCTAGGTAATTTTGAAATCCAACGTGTAGATAATGAGCCGTTAATAGTCAAATCAACCTTAGTTTCTCGGTATAAATGAGAGGCAATCAGTCCTACAACCTTCTACCCGTTCTTCTTTTCTCGTGTTATCTTGCGACTTAGAAAGTAATTATCTTTTTTCTTCTAGGCTTTTATTCTTTCTACCATGGGCCGAAAAATTCATTTTTCTCGTAAAAGCATATTGGCCCTTCCTGACGATGATTTTATCGACCAAGTTATCCTCTCTTATGAGGAGACATGTTCTTTTGGTGATGATGATATTGAGTCTCTAAGACTCAATGGAGCCTTTCCTCCCGACGAATTTTTAAGGCCCTTCGATCCTCTAATTCAGCCTGATTTTGTTTCTCCCATGTGGATGTGTTTTCCTAAGTACCCTTTCTCGTTGGGCTTAAGATATCCATTCCCTGGGATCGTCACCGAATTCTTTAGGGTGACCAGGATTTCGTGTATCGCGGCCATGCCAATTTTCTGGAGGATCCTATATTGGATCGACCAAGCAAACCATTCAAAAGGCCTCGATATAATCCTTTATGAATTGGCATGTGTGTATGATCTCACAACCTTTGGGAATTCTCGTTTCCTCCTCAATGTCAGAACTCTCAAATCCCCTCTAGTCTTGAAAACCAAGCATAATGATGGGGCTTGGAAAGGAAGATATTTCTTTGTGAGACGTGACCCTGTTCCAATGGGGATCTCTTACCTACAGATTGGGTTAAGAATGGTAGGATCTCAGTGATTTTCTTCGTGATCCCGAAATATTATTCTTATTTTGTTTGTTTCTTAGTAGCTTTCAAATTCGAGGAGCTTGTTCCCATTGCTAAGGATTTTGAAGAGAAGATTGAGAAGTTATTGGCCTTGTCTGAAGTCGAGAGATCCTTCTGATTTGATCAAAGTACCTTGAAGGAAAGCTCTTCTGCCACTGACCTCATGTCGATAGGTAAGGATCCTTAGTTCTTTCTTTCTTGTGATAAAGATCCTTAATAATCTTTTGCGATATATAGGATCCAAAGTCACTCGCTCTAGTGCCTGATTAAATCTTGTTGATCTTGATAAGGCCATGTTGGGGAATCAACTGGTGGTAAAGAAGGAGAAGATTTTGTATTCTCTTCATCCTAAAAGATCAACCATGGACTTGACAGTGAAGACTCCGGGATCCCATAAAAGGAAAACTATTCAATATACAGGTTTATCTTTGGAGAGCATTGGAGCTGAGGAAGTGTTCTAGAAGTTGGTCTCCTTCTCTTAGGCTATAAGTGTTGATTTTACTCTCACATCATTTTTTATTTTGTTTTTTTTTTGGCTGACTTACTATATGTTTTTCATAGGTCTCTGATAATGTTTGTACTGATCTAAGGATCCGGATGGAGAGGGCGGAACAATCCCTTCAGGGATAGGAGAAGATGTGGAAGGTGACCAACGATGATCTTCTAAGCAGGGTGGAGCTGCTTAGCAAGGAGAAGTCTATGTGAGAGGAGCACTTACATGAGATGGAGTTAGTGACCTCCAATGCGAAGGTCAGTGTTGCAGTGGTCATTTGGGAGGCCATGATCCGTCTTGCGGAGGATCTTTAAAATACAAGTTCTTGGGACATGTTTTCTTGGCACGAGGCACTGGCCAAATTAACTGGAAAGCCTGCTACCGCCAGCCAATATCATGTACTGCGGCTGACTAGGGGGAAGAGAAGAAGGTTGATGATGACTAGGCTAAGGTCTAGGCCTTTTAGGTGATTAGGGTAGCATAATCATTTGATGTGAACACATGACTCTTATAAGGCTGTAGGCCTTTTTATTTTGAATATAATGGTTGATCTTTCCTTTATCTTTCTATGCATCCTGCATAACACGATACTAAGATCCTTGCATAGTTAGGATCCTAAAAACAGTGAATAATTTTAAAGACAAAATGGTTTGATAAGGATTCAATTAGTTAAACAAAAAAGAACTGACTTTGTTAAGTAATCTAAAAGTTTCTTTAGAATTTTGATGATTAACTTGTAATTCTTAAGAGTTTTTAACATTCTTTAGAATTTCTGTAAAGATATCAATTTAAAATAGCAAATGACTCTAAAGTGATAAAGTTCATAAATCAGTAATTGGTTTAGAATCCTAAAAATTATAGGATCCTTAAACTTTATCAAAATTTCTTTGAGAATAATGATAGATGGAACCTGATTATCTCCATGCTTTTTCTTTGTAAGTCTTGAAATTTGCTACGGATAAATCTCGGCTTAGGAGAGAACTTCGGTTCATTACTGATAACGAGTCTCTTTACTAATGAGGGTCGATAAGGATCCTTAACAAATAGAATCTATAACACGAGGATCCTTAAAGATGAGTAACCTAGATCATACATGGGAAATCCCTCCTTAGGATAACCTATTTAGGTTATAGATTCTGACAAAATTATCATGTAACACCATAGGTTCAATAGATAACATGTTAATGTTATATACTGGGGAGGATCCTAACTTGTGATATAATTTATGAGAAAGATCCTTACTTATGATAACATGAAAATGTTATGATTCAAGTGTATTCTCTTGGGAAAATTCCCAACGTATGATAACATGAAGATGTTATAGACCTTCAGTAGTTTCTAGGGCAAGATCCCAATTTTTTGATAACATGAAAATGTTATCAACTTTAAGTAATCACTGGGGTAGGATCCCAAATTTTTGATAACATAAAATATTATAAACCTTAAGGATATCAACTTATGTTCAAATATAGAAGGGTTGCCAAGAAACTGAATCGTGAAATGATCCCCTTCCCATATCCCACAGTCAGATATCATGTGTCCAAGCGAGGCGTTAAGATCTTCCTTCTGCATAGCAAATGTTAACTAAGGGTGGGAATTAGTCTAGCTAACACCCTCCGATGCGTAAGTTAGTGATGTATTCGAGGATAAAATAAGTAATGACGAAAATTTTAAGGTAAAGAACAAGTGCACCTTGGTGTTTTTGTGGATTAGTTGGCCCTGCTTACATGTAGTATGATTTGAGGTGTATAGCATTCCAGCATCTTGGCAGAACATCTCTTTCGAGTGTTGCTAGCCAATATGCTCCTTTTCCTGCTTCAACATCTATAATATATGGTTCTTCCCATTTAGGAGCTAATTTTTCTGCACTAGGATCCTTTGTGTTTTGGAATGTTTTCCTTAATACCAAGTATCCTACTTGAAACCTTCTGATTCTTATGTTCTTATTTTAAGCATTGGCGATCCTTTGTTGATGAGTAGCTTTGTGTATTTTGGCAAGGTCTCTAAGCTCGTCAATAGTGTCAAGATCCTATGCTAGGATCATGTCTTTATTCTCCTGGTCTTGTAGCAAGTATCTTGCCATCGGGATTACTACTTCAGTAGGGATTACTGCTTCTGTCCCAAACACCAAAGAATAGGGGTTCTGACCTATGGCCACTTTCGAAGTGGTCCTATCTGCCCAGAAAATGAAAGGAAGCTCTTCTGGCCATCTTCGCTTCTTTTTGTCCAGCCTTTTCTTCAAATTATTTACTACGATTTTGTTGCAGGATTCCACTTGACCATTAGCTTGGGGATGAACAGGAGTGGACATTATCATTTTGATTCCCCAGCTTGTGCAAAGGTCTCTTGTCCTTTTGCTTATAAATTAGGATCCATTGTTGCATATGACATCAAGTAGGATCCTGAACATTGGATTAACACGAATCTTGAGACTCTCGTCCTGAATGCTCTTTCGTTTTTTTCTTCTGTCAGGATTGTGCCATTTTGGAGATACTCCATAGTGGGTTGGGTTCATGATCATGGACTTCTTCGAGGATGTTGTTCGTTGGGGTCCCTTTGAGGAGGGATCCAAGGGTCAGCATCTTCAATAGCTGCTATGCTTGTCGGATGTTTAGGATCTTCTGATTTGTAACGACCGAAAAATTTCAACCAATTTAAAATTTTCAAAAACAACCTGATTTCATTAAATTATTACAAAAAGGTTTTCAATACAATTTATTTAGAGTATTCCCAGAATCACATCACAACATAAACATGAGGAGCGGTACGATCACGCCTTCGCCTTGCCACGGTCTCCTAAAGAACCTGAAAAACATTAAACCACAACTGTAAGCCCGAAAGCTTAGTGAGATATCCCCAAAATACCAACCGCATATACCATACATGCATAACATGCCATATCATATCCGATCACAGAACAACCATGCACTTCGGGTCTACTGTGTGACTGGTCCGCCGCACCGGCCAACAGTCCACCTGGTCCACCCTCCGAGTCTAGCCATATACATCGAGTCTGCAGTGTGATTGGTCCGCCCGCACCGGGCCTTCAATCCACCTGGTCCACTCTCTGAGTCTACAGTTTGACTGGTCCGCCCGCACCGGGCCTTCAGTCGGCCTGGTCCACTCTCTGAGCCTCGGCACGTCTGGTCCGCCCTCTTGGGGCCTACAGCCTATCCGGATCGCTCGCTGGGCCTTCGGGACAACCGGTCCGCCCTGGGTATCTTGGCCTACAGCACAAAGCAGGACCCGCCTCAACCCAACTCTAGTCCAAACAACCATGTGCACATAAACATACAATCATATAACAACTCACAGTCAACAAACCGATCAAACAGATCACATAGCATATCATCATCCTAACCAGGATATCGACCTAACCGATCACTAGCATAGCATCACACTATATCTCATGATACCGACCTCAACCAGGTCTCTAACATATACCACCCTAGCTACCAGGATGCAATATATCAAAGCAATATCATAACAACAATTACCCGGATCTCCATCCGATAAAGGGCCGGCCTTGGTGCCTTAGACCCTATTGATATAGTGAGGATAACTCACCTCAAAACTGCCGACTGAACAGATAACCCAAGCTGCTCCGATCACTGATACGATCTCCGCCACTGGCCAACCACCAAAACACTGAACTCAAAACAATATCCAACAATTACCAAAATGCCCCTAGAAGTCAACTGGTCAACCCTTGGTCAAAGTCAAAGTCAACCCCTGACTAACTCTACTCGCCGAGTCAACCCGATAACTCGCCGAGTCCCCATGCTCAGAAATTTCCCCAATCCGCGATTCAACTCGCAGAGTCACCCCGAGACTCGCCGAGTCCAACAACTCTGAGTCCTTTTACACTCGACTCACCGAGTCATCCCTTGACCCACTGATTCACGGGTCAACCAGAAGAAAGGATAGGACCTCATGACTAGACTCGCCGAGTCCAAGAACAAACTCGCGAGTCCAAGGCTATCTTCAACCTACTCGCCGAGTTGTTCTTCTGACTCGCCGAGTTCTAGACCATCTTCAAGCAACTCGCCGTGTACACACTTGTGACTCACCGAGTGCCTCTAGATTTCATTCCAAACAGAACCTTCCAGGCCATGCAATTGATCCAAAACGTAGATCCAGCCTCCTACAACCCATCCATCACGTAAAGTGGCGAACTTTACGTGAATCCAAAGGGATATAGGCATTTTACACTTTAGGGTTTGGGTTTAGGGCAAGATAGCTTCACCAATCACTCAGGAACAGAGACTTTATGCATTTTTGGATCGTCACTACTGCAGATCTGAGGTAGCATCCTCAGATCCGTCTTCCAATCCCGAAATAACTCATGAAATACTCCAAAAACCCCAAAACAACCACCATGGATGACAATAAAGAAAAACGGATCAAGACAGAGGATTCTTACCCCAAAGATGAGCCTAAACTGATCTAGACTTCAGATCCACAAGCCCCCTTGGTGCTATCCTCGAATTCCTCCAACGTCTCTTCACAAATTCCTTTTTCCAAGCTTCAATCCTCTCAATAACGGAGTTTCTCACGATTAGGGTTTTCTCTGGAACACTTAGGGAAATAGAGGCTGAAAAGAGGGCATATCATTCTTTAAATAGGGTGCAAACCCCGAAGATTAGGGTTTTCTTCACCCAGCACCAACTCGCAGAGTCCAGCCGCCCACTCGCCGAGTTGGCCACTTAACACGCGACCAGAATCGCGACTCTACTCGCCGAGTCCACCCATGGACTCGCCGAGTTGCCCTTATACATTTTCACTTTGAACCCTGAACTTACACTCCTGAACTCGGGATGTTACAATTCTCCCCCGCTTAAATTAGTCTTCGTCCTTGAAGCCTGCGGCAACTCAACTCCAGAGATACTCCCGCAACGCACCACCTGGCATTAACCAAACCAGGTTCCTCAAGGCACAACCATAGAAACCCGAAACTCACTTTTCCTTCCCACGGTGTTCTGACCACCGCTTGAGGCCGGCTACCGACTTTGACCTCAGATAACCACACTTATCAACTGAGTACTACCCATAATGCAACACTGCTCCAAATCACAACAATCACTCGACCCATATGAGCTAGAAATAACCATGAACCCCCGGAATCCCGATCTGAGTCCAACATTATCCACACCCTTGCTGATAGAATGACACATTCCTCAGAGCAACTCCCATCAGTTCTCCTCTTGCAATCACGTGCACATGCTGAACTAACCGTAGCACTCTCGGGTTGGGGAAAACCCGTCACACTGACAACACCTCCAAACATCCCCAGGATGAACCACCACTACATACACCCACAAAATCCCTTCCGCGACCTCAGCAGACATCCCATCCGGATGTGATTCCATACCACTGCCGCAAACATGCTGCTCAAAGACCTTAATTGGATCACTCCAATCACAACTCTGCACTGCCGCTTTCACTTCCGTGAATTTATACTCCGTCTCGGAGCTACATTCCTCTCTCTTTCCTTACCAAGGAACTCCATTTGGCCACCTTGTCACTTCGACAAGTGCCACAGTGCTCGCCCAACGCTACATCACTCCCTTATAGCATAACCGCTATCCATGCAACACACAAGCTCTGAATCTGGTCGCAAGGACTCTCGAGTCCATGCACCATCTCCACTAATCGAGATCAATACTCGGGGCCAGACCTTCCAATGCTAACATATCACGCCATACTCAATCCATTTCCTCGAACCGATCTAACAATACCTGCAGAGTCTTTAGCGTGACTGGACCGCCTTACCAGGCCGTCAGCCAATCTGGACCACTCTCAGTATCCTCTGCCAATCTGGACCGCCCTCCAGGGCCTTCAGCCTAGCTGGACCGTTCTCCGAGCCTTCGGCCTAACTGGTACGCCTACCGGCCTTCAGTTTATCCGGTCCACTCAACTAGCATCCATTACTCCGAGTTATCTCTCCGGGAAACCCTCCCATGCATACTGTTCTAGCCCTATAGGGGTTCTGAACTCTATCTCCAATATACATGCTTAATCCCGGCTTGATCCCAGGCCCTCCACAATCAAATGCCCTAGGTCTGTATCCCACCCCACATGCCTGCCACTTACTCATACCAGTCTACCCTCTTGGAAATGATAGAACACTGCTGAATCCCAAGCGGCTAAACGACCTCACATGCTCATCGATCTGCCGGAGAATCTTCCAATTCTCCCTCACTTACTCATACCAGTCTACCCTCTTGGAAATGACACAATCACTTACACGCGAACTGCGTCCCGCAAGCTCAAACAACCTTCACAAAAACACATATTAACGTTGATCGATCCGAGCTCAAAAGAAATTCAATCTGCAGCTAACCACTCCTCAGAATACAGATGCTACCCATCCCTCAAATCAGACGCCAGATTTCCACTAATAATCCTCATGAATGATAACCAACGAAATTCCCAACACTAATCCATAACCAAACTATAACCCTCAAAGAACAAAAAATGCCACACTGAAAACCACACAATGAGACTAGCAGATAAACACTACTCCACAATAATCATAAGATAACAAGACATCAAGAAAGAAACATACCCGCAGCTACATCCGACACTGCTCTGACCTCCTCTGCTGTAAGCTGAAAAGCACGACCCTGAGCTCTTGGCGGCTCCGCCCCACCCTGACCTCCACCCGTGATCCTCAAAGTGGCCGGTGCTGGAGCCTACACTGGTCCTGCAGCAAGCTGTGGAAAGTTGACCCTCACGTGCCCAACCTGATGACAATGATAACAAATCCTCAAATCCCGAACCGGCGCTGACTGCCGACAATCCCTTGCATAGTGCCCCTCCTTTCTGCACTTGCGGCATGCACCACAAGACCTACAAACTCCGGTGTGACCCCTCCCACACTTCCCACAAGTGTGGCTGCTCAGATCTCCTACACTAGAATCAATGGTCTTGGACCGTTTTAGCGCAGGCTGCGACTGCACCGGAGCCTGCCTCAGCTCACGCAACTGCAACTCAATCTCTAATTCACACCGCCTGGCGGCCTGCTGCAACTCCAACAAGGTCTCGCACCTCTGCGTAGACACAAACTGTCTGATATCCCTCTTGAGCATGCTCAGATATCGAGACATCTGAGCCTGCTCCGAAGCGAACTCAGGGCAGAACATCGCCCTTTCAGTGAACATCCTGGTGATCTCCGTCTCCGACTCCGAATCCTACTTCAGCTCAAGGAATTCTTGAGCCAATCTCTCCTTCTCAACCCGTGGAACATATCAAGTGCTGAACATCTCTCTGAACTGATCCCATGAAACCGCGGCCCTCTGCGCATCCGAATATGACCCCGTGGTCAATCTCCACCAATCCTTCGCCCCGAGCCTCAACAGGTTCAGAGCACACCTCACCCTCTGATCAGCAGGGCATGAACACGTGAAGAAACACCCCTCCACATCCGACAACCATCTCATAGCAACGATCGGGTCCTAAACTCCATCAAAGGTAGGAGGCTTCGTATTACCGTAGTCCTGATACTGAAAACCCCGACCAGCTCCTCCCCCTGCCAATGCTACAACCGCTGTAGCCGCCGCGGCAGCCGTCTTTGTGAGAGCTGCATAACGCTTATCAAGATACTCAACCATGGCGGTCTTGATTGACCTAAACAGTTCCGGCAAATCAGCCTGGAACAATACAGCAACCTCATCATGCCGGATCTCACGAATCCTCGCACCCAACTCGCACGTGCTCATCTGACCAACAACCTCGGGCGGTACTGACTCGCCTGGAACTCCCTCTCTTGCTCCCGATCCTGACCTGGATCCACTCCCAGCATGCCTCGGAATCTCCATACTAAAAAACACCACAAAAATATCTCAGACACTTCTCACTAACCCGGGAACCAACTCTCAACACAACCCTAGAGGTCATGGTTTCCTTGATACGCGTATGGGTCCTGTGCTTTCAGTAGTACGGGCCCATACTACCTTCCACACCTACCCATATTTGTATGAAGTACTACCACAACACCCTAGTGAAAACATACAAAATAAGCGCTCAACCCTCATTACTAGAGGAACACTGGAAATCTCCCACAAGGAAACCCTAGGCTAACAGGCATCATAAATCAGGCAACATTATCATAAAATCCTGAGGATCCCTAGCCTAGCACTAGCATGCTGTTCTATCAAAGCTCAAAAACAAATATCATGTATGGTATTTTGGGGTTACTTACTGGCTCCGGCTGATCGTACCTCCGCGTCCTCATTTTACTTATTTTGAAAACCATTTTAAATTCGCTTTTGAAAACCCTCCTCGATTTGAGACTGGAGTCACACGAGTGTTCCTCCAATTCACTCAAACCAAGGCTCTGATACCAACTTGTAACGACCAAAAAATTTCAACCAATTTAAACTTTTCAAAAACAACCCGATTTCATTAAATTATTACAAAAAGGTTTTCAATACAATTTATTTAGAGTATTCCTAGAATCACATCACAACATAAACATGAGGAGCGGTACGATCACGCCTTCGCCTTGCCACGGTCTCCTAAAGAACCTGAAAAACATTAAACCACAACTGTAAGCCTGAAAGCTTAGTGAGATATCCCCAAAATACCAACCGCATATACCATACACGCATAACATGCCATATCATATCCGATCACTGAACAGCCATGCACTTCGGGTCTACTGTGTGACTGGTCTGCCGCACCGGCCAACAGTCACCTGGTCCACCCTTCGAGTCTAGCCATATACATCGAGTCTGCAGTGTGATTGGTCCGCCCGCACCGGGCCTTCAATCCACCTGGTCCACTCTCTGAGTCTACAGTATGACTGGTCCGCGCGCACCAGGCCTTCAGTCGACTTGGTCCACTCTCCGAGCCTCGGCACATCTGGTCCGCCCTCTTGGGGGCCTATAGCCTATCCGGATCGCTCGCTGGGCCTTCGGGACAACCGGTCCGCCCTGGGTATCTTAGCCTACATCACAAAGCAGGACCCGCCTCAACCCAAGTCTAGTCCAAACAACCATGTGCACATAAACATACAATCATATAACAACTCACAGTCAACAAACCGATCAAACAGATCACGTAGCATATCATCATCCTAACCAGGATATCGACCTAACCGATCACTAGCATAACATCACACTATATCTCAGGATACCGACCTCAAGCAGGTCTCTAACATATACCACCCTAACTACCAGAATGCAATATATCAAAGCAATATCATAACAACAATTACCCGGATCTCCATCCGATAAAGGGCCGGCCTTAGTGCCTTAGACCCTGTTGATATAGTGAGGATAACTCACCTCGAAACTGCCGACTGAACAGATAACCCAAGCTGCTCCGATCATTGATACGATCTCCGCCACTGGCCAACCACCAAAACACTAAACTCAAAACAATATCCAACAATTACCAAAATGCCCCTGGAAGTCAACTGGTCAACCCTTGGTCGAAGTCAAAGTCAACCCCTGACTGACTCTACTCACCGAGTCAACCCGATGACTCGCCGAGTCCCCATGCTCAGAACTTTCCCCAATCCGCTACACAACTCGGTGAGTCACCCCGAGACTCGCCGAGTCCAACAACTCTGAGTCCTTTCACACTCGACTCACCGAGTCATCCCTTCACCCACTGATTCACGGGTCAACCAGAAGAAAGGATAGGACCTCACGACCAGACTCGCCAAGTCCAGGAACAGACTCGCCGAGTCAAAGGCTATCTTCAACCTACTCGCCGAGTTGTTCTTCCAACTCGCCAAGTTCTAGACCATCTTCAAGCAACTCGCCGAGTACACCCTTGTGACTCGCCGAGTGCCTCTAGATTTCATTCCAAACAGAGCCTTCCAGACTATGCAATTGATCCAAAACGTAGATCTAGCCTCATACAACCCATCCATCACATAAAGTGGCGAACTTTACGTGAATCCAAACGGATCTAGGCATTTTACACTTTAGGGTTTGGGTTTGGGGCAAGATAGCTTCACCAATCACTCAGGAACAGGGACTTGATGCATTTTTGGATCGTTACTACTCCAGATCTGAGGTAGCATCCTCAGATCCGTCTTCCGATCCCGAAATAACTCATGAAATACTTCAAAAACCCCAAAACAACAACCATGGATGACAATAAGGGAAAAAGGGCTCAAGACAGAGGATTCTTACCCCAAAGATGAGCCTAAACTGATGTAGACTACAGATCCACAAGCCCTCTTGGTGCTATCCTCGAATTCCTCCAACTTCTCTTCATAAATTCCTTCTTCCAAGCTTCAATCCTCTCAATAATGGAGTTTCTCACAATTAGGGTTTTCTCTGGAACACTCAGGGAAATAGAGGCTAAAAAGAGGGCATATCATTCTTTAAATAGGGTGCAAACCCCGAAGATTAAGGTTTTCTTCACCCAGCACCAACTCTCCGAGTCCAGCCGTCGACTCGTCGAGTTGGCCACTTAACACGCGACCAGAATCGCGACTCTACTCGCCGAGTCCACCCATGGACTCGCCGAGTTGCCATTAAACATTTTCACTTTGAACCCTAAACTTGCACTCCAGAACTCGGGATGTTACATGATTTGTCGGAGAGGGTTTCTATTGCTGGGATTATTATATGGATTATAGGAATCTTTGTCTTTGTGTGATTCTAAGGGAGGAACCTGAATTGGCTAATGCAACTGCTTCTATGTTTTCTTCTCTGGGACCTTAGGTTAGGCTAAAGTTTTTGAAATCAGAAGCTAAATTTTTGAGGATCTCTAGATATAATGCTAATCTTTCACCTTTCATTGCATAAGATCCATTGAAGTGATTGGTTAGTAATAAACAATCAATAAATACCTAAAGATCCCTGATTTGAAGATCCTTAGCCAATTGTAGTCCCATGATGAGTGCTTCGTATTCTGCTTTATTGTTGGTAGTGTTGAATTCACAACCAACTGTCTGGGGTATGATGTCCCCCTGTGGTGACATTAGTATGATACCTAACCCTATTCCTTTTTGATTTGAAGCTTCATCTGTGAATAATGTCCATTTTCTCAGGTATTCATATTCTAGGAGTTGTCTGGCTTCCACATCTACTTAGTTTTGTAGATCATCACTAAAGTCAGCCATAAAGTCTGCTAATGCTTGTGATTTTATGGCGGATCTTGGTTCATATCTAATGTCAAATGTACTTAACTGCACCGATCATTTTTCCATCATAGTAGATTGGATGTTGGTCTACGTTAAGATCCTTGGACAAGACAACACTTACAGTCAGCAACAGTGTGAAACTCAAGTATTTTTTGAGCTCTTGAAAGGCCTTTTCATGATCTTCAGTCCATTCGAACCTTTTTTTTCTTCAATATGTTGTAGAAGGGTTTACATCTTTCTGAGGATCTTGAAATAAACCTGTTGAGTGTCGCTACCCTTCCGGTTAGCCTTTGGATGTCTTTTGTTGAAGATGGAGATTTCAGCTCAGTGATTGTTTTGATATGTTTTGGGCTTGCTTTGATTCCACTCTTGGTTACCATATATCCAAAGAACTTGCCCGACTGCATCTCGAAGTGGAATTTGAGTGGATTTAACTTCATATTGTATTCGTCTAGGATGTCAAATGCTTTTTTAAGATCCTTGAGATGATCTACAACTTTCATTGACTTCACCACCATGTCATCGATAGAGACTTCCATGGTGTCCCCCAACATGTCTTTAAACATCCAATTCACAAATATTTGATATGTTGCACCTGCATTTTAAGACCAGAAGGGATTGTCATGTAACAATATATACTTGTTAGTGTTATAAACGTTGTATCTTCTTGGTCTGATGGTTCCATCTGGATTTGTTGGAATCCTGCTGAAGCATCCATGAAGGTCAGGAGTTCACGGCCATCCGTCGCATCTATGATAGAGTCAATATGCGGTAGAGGGAAAGGATCCTTAGGACAAGCCTTGTTAAGATCCGTGTAGTCTACACAAATTCGCCATTTTCCGTTTTTCTTTTCTATGATGACCATGTTAGCTAGCCAACTTGGGAACTTCACTTCATTGATCATTCCTATCTTGAGGAGCTTCTTTACTTCTTCTTGGATGATCTAATTCCTTTCAAGTGCAAACTTACCTCTCTTTTGATGTATTAGTCTAAAAGAAGGATCAATATTAAGTTTTTGAGTGATAATATTCTAGTCGATACCTGTCATATCTTTGTGTTTCCATGCGAATGTCTTGCTTTTGGTTCTTAGTAAATTCAATCGATCCTGCTCGATCTCCTCAGGAATTGAGGATTTTAGCTTCAGGATCCTTGATGCCCAGGGGCACTTCCTTCACATATTGTTCCTTCATTTCTAGGACATGTTGTGCCCCCTGCCCTAATTTTTATGCTTGTTGATGTTTGGTCGTAGATTTCATAAAGGTCTTATAACATTCTTTCAATTCTTGTTTATCTCCCATGATTTTCACTGTTCCCCATGGAGTTGGCAATTTTACACAATGATGGTATGTTGATGGAACCGCTTTCATCTTGTGGGTCCATGGTCTACCTAGTATCACATTATAAGAAGATAAGGTGTCAATAACACAAAATTTTGTATAGGTATTACCCCCTCTATGTATATTGGTAGCTTTATTTCTCCAAATTGTGTGTTTCGTTTCCCCGCTAAATCCTATGAGGACCGAAGATCTCTTGACTATCTCTGATTCTGGAATGTTCATCCTTTTTAGTGCATCTAGGACTATGATATTGACCAAGGATCCTCTGTCAATAAAGGATTCTTCTGACGAAATGGTTGGCCATGTACAGTGTTATAACGAGTCCGTCATGGTGAGGATCTTGAATTCCTTCCCTGTCCATCTCGTCAAATGTAATTTCTTTTTCATTGCTACTCATGGTATTTTTCCATGTTCTATCTTCCTTTTTCTTTTTTAGAGACCTTGGTGTGTCTTTTAGCGTGAGAATAAGAGCTACCACAAAGTTAGTTCCGCTTGAGATAACATTAATTATCTTAGCGTCGGAGGGTTAGCATCCTCGTTTCTCTAGGATCCTATGACTATCCTAGTTGTTCTCCTTTGATTTTTCTCTTTTTCTCCCGAGGATCTCTTTTAGGTGTCCCTTTCTAAGTGGGTAACTGGTTTCTTTTCTTAGGGCTATGCAGTCCTCCGTCATGTGGCCAAAGTCTTCGTGGTAAGCACATTATTTGGACATTTCTTTCTAAGTGGTGGACTTGTTGTCCCTCTTTGGCCATCTCTCTTTGTCTCCAAGATCCTACATAGCATGAATTACACCTAAAACATCCATAGAAAAATAATAGTCAGTGATCTTAGGAAGCGCTTCTTCTTCTCCTTCATCTTCAAGGGCATTAACCATGTGATGATTCAATTTGGAATAGGGCTTCAATTTGTAGGATCTTTGGGTCGAGGATTCGGCCTTCTTGTTGGGGTTCTCATATTGACTTGAGGGATTACTTCTCTTTTGTATTTCTTTGTCCTCTTCAAGCCTTATGAACCTTAACGCTCGGCACCTGACTTTGTCTAATATTTTGCATGGGATCATCACAAGGTCTTCATAGAAGGGTGAGTCCTTCCTTAGTCCCTTCTTGAAGGCCTCTACAGCAGTAGCCATGTCGCTATTGGGGATGCTTAGAGCTTCCCTACCAAACCTGTTAACGGAATCCCAAAGTCTTTCCTTAGGATCCTGGACCACTTGATAGAGATCACTAGTGTAACACCTGCAGATTCGGGCTAGTCAATAATAAGTGTTAAAAATGATTTTTTTTTATTATCTAGGATAAACAATCTTAACAAAAGTAATAGTTATGGTCAACAATTGGAACATATTTCACGTAAAAAATAAGAATTATGTGACTATTATGTGTTTCAAGATTATTATAATATAAATAGGAAAAATCAGCTGAATCGTCTGTAAATTGTAAAAATAAGTGCACCAAAACATATATAGATATTATTATATATTTAGAAAGTACATGTCTTCTCAATCCCGAAAATATAAATTTCATAGTAATCCGAATCCATATGAATTAGATATGATTTTTATAAGATATAAAATCAGTCACGCACAACAAATGTATAACATAAAAGGCTACGAGGAGAATCGTTGACATTTAGCTAATGTCACCAAAACGAAAATCATAGTACTAATTAAAATAAGAATTTTGAGAAAAAGAATGCTAAAAACGGAGTTCGTATGAGAGAGTTATGATTTTAGCAAAATCATTTAATTTTATAAATATTTTACGAAAAATAAATTCAAAATTAGCAGACAGAGTCTACACGAAAGTTGTAGATCTCGTCGATAGCTATGCGTGGATATAAAGAATGTCGAAAATAGAGTTCGTATGTATGGGTTATAAATTACAGTAGCATATTTACGTATTAAAGTAAAGTATAAATCAAATATACGAATACATTTATATACATATGTATATATCATTAGAAAGGTATCGACGATGTGATCATTATAAGACTAGTGTTGAGTACTTTTGACATTAGTTTAGACCAAATATCGTTAAATATGTCTAAAATAGTATTATAAAGGGGTGTTTAGTCGTTTATATGTCTATAAGGTCATTAAGTAACTATAGAGGGTAGTTTTTGAAAATTCAATTACTATAAATAAGAGCCTCTAGGCTCTCATATTTCTTGCATCATTCTCTTGATTCAAGAGTCTTTCTCTTCTTATCCCCCGAACATTTCTGTCCCTCGTGATTCGACTTCTCTTTTTGTACTTTTTAGTATTGTAAGGTGAGCGCTGAAGCGCTGCAATAATCTTTCTTAGAAATATTTAGCGACGAAGTTCGGCCCCCGCAGAGCCCGGTATCTAGCCAAACCTCTCTGTAAGTGAGTTATGCTTACCCTAATTTAAGTATAGCTTATATTAAAATTTAGTATCATTATTATGAACTGATAAATAATATATATAATATAAAATATAATATATAAAGTGTTATCATAATATGTTTTTAACTACTCGCGGTACGGGGAATCTAGTTTGAAGGGCTGCATAGAGTTGCTAGGTTTCAGAGGTGCTATAATGCCAAAATGGTCCTGCCATTTGGTGTTTCATGTATGGCCCCGACCTATACATAGTGGTTGAAAAGTATTGTTTAATACTTATAAAATAATAACACTCCTAATTAGTCACAATAATTATTTGACTGAAATCTAGTGGTAATAATACTAGGTTTTGTTGAAGGAAATTATATTGTTAACAAGCGTAGCGTTGTCCAAGTTGGAATCACTACTTTAACAAGTGAGTGCATAGTTACTTTTATCGTACATATATATATGAAGTATTTAATATAATTTACGTGTTCAGTGTGCATATTATCTGTGATCTTGATATTTATGCTGGATGAACCAAATATACATGTTTTACTTGATTTTAACCACATATGTATTTGATACCTAGAAAAATATTGGGTAGAGACGGGTAGATGAATGATGAGAGATGAGAAATGATGTAGATGAACATTGGCAGCTATGGACTTAGTGCCTTATAGATGAATGTTGGTAGCCACGCCACAACCTGTAGGTGTTTTTGAAATACGTGTTCTAGTTATACTCTAAAAATCCCGACAGCTGCGCCTAAGTGATAATAATGGTAGATGAGCCTAATAGAGAACATCATAATCCTGGTAGCTGCTCCTAAATGATAATATTGGAAGCTGCGCCTAATAGAGGACGTCATAACCTTGGCAGCTGCACCTAAGTGATAATATTATCAACTATGCCTAATAGATAACATTGATAGTTGTGCCTGATAGATAAGATTGGCAGTTGTGCCATAGGCAACAATTGACTTTGTGCCTATTCATTAGGAGAATCCTTAGGATTGAAAAAGTGTATGATAGATGATTCTTAGTGTAGTTCATTAAGAAGTAAAGAATATAATAGGGATGAGTAATTGGGTTAATTGTGTGATGATGAAACATAATAACTTTATTATTGTGGGTTGAAAACACTATGTACTCACTAGGTTTCCCAACCTAACCCACTCAGTTTGTTTGTATCACATGTGTCGATACGAAGCTACACTACACTGAGAGATTAAAAGAGATGTAGATCACTAGAGTAAACGAACGTAAGGTACGATTATGCTTATGTTTCTATATTGACGATGACATCCCAAAGTTTTAATAAAAAAACAAAATACATTTCTTCGGAAATGCTTTGATAATATATTTATCATGTTTTTCTAGGAACAAATTCTGCAATATTGTTCTTTAAAAAGGATACTCTGATTTTCAAATAATCATAAATAAAATTTTTAAAATGATCGTGAATTTGGAGATGTCACAATTGGTATCAAAGCATTAGTTTAAGCGAACTAGGAATTTTAGGAAATTTCTAGACTTAAACTTAGGGTGCTAAGCGATGATTGTGAGATGAGTGTCTGCTAAATTTAGGATGTATGCCTGAATAGACACGAGCACTAACTTATTTTAGGAAAGATGCCTAAAATGTCTTTTATATGCTATATGATTTGTGTTATAGCTATAAAGATGCCTTATAAGCTATTATTTGATTGGATCTATCGTCTATTGCCGACCGGATCTGGAAATTTTATGAATTTAGATTTCTAAACATTTAATTACGGTATTAGAACTGGCATGGTGAGAGCTCAAGTCGTATTCGGAAACGATAACCCGTAGCCTCAGCCACGAGTGATTGAATATGCACCAAAGGTAGCAGCTGCACCCGAGCCAATAACGATGAAAGGAGTCCAAGCAATGATTTGTGCTATGATGGTAGACCAAAGGGATGAGATGAGGAAAATGTTTCTTAATTAGGATGAACCTACTGTACCCATTGCACAAATTGAACTGAATGAGGGTCAGCCAGAAGAAGGAAACTGTAGTAGAACCATTGTCGAAGATGAACCGCCAGTGGTTAGATGAATTAACCAAAACGAAGGGATTGAAAGAAATGGATGTAAGTACGAAGAATTCACAAGTTGTAAACCATTAACATTTACTGGGAAAGCTGCAAACTACTTACGTTGTACGTCAGTTTAGGGGTGGCGCTGTTTGTTGGTGGAACACCATGGGAAATGTACCATCCATAAAAATCAAACCAAATTTAAACTTTTTAAACATTTCAAAACCAGTGAATATTAAAAAATTGGTTTTCAAAATAGTATAATATCATAGTATCCCATAAATAAAGTCATGAATGTGAGGAGTTGTATGATTACGCCTTTGCTTTCCTGCGATCATCCGAAGTACTTGAAACCAAAACTGAAATTTAAGCCCGATGCTTAGTGAGTTCCCCCAAAATTCCCATACATACAACAATATGCATATAATAACAAACAACATACTAAGGGTCCAGTCAGCCATCGGGTTGGAATACCCCAGGCCCTCAATCATCCGGTTGGAATGCCAACATACTATGGTTCCAATTATCCTCAAGAGGGAATACCCCAGGCCCACAACCAACAGGTTGGAATACCCACATAATACGAGTCCAATAATCATCAGGATGGAATACTCATAGCCCAAAACCATCGGGTTGGAATGTTGAGGTCTATTGGCTTTCTCACAAAGCAGATAAGCCTCAACCACTAATCAAACATGTGGACATATAACGGATAATCACATAACAGTCTAGAGATAAAAAAAACCGATCTAACAAATCATAACATAATAACATCCTATATACCAGGATACTGATCTAACAGAACATAATAGCATAATACCATCCTATCTACCAGGATATTGATCTAACAGATCATACTAGCATAACATATCAGGATAACAATCCAAAAGGGTCGGCCTTGGTGCCTTCAACCCTTGGGTATAATGAGGAAAACTCACCTCGCAAATGTCGAACTGAAGTGATAAGCTCAAACTCTTGAATCACAACCACAGACTCCACCACCTATATTTACCATAAGACCATTTCAATAAATTTCCAATTTACCAAAATACCCCTAGAAGTCAAACTAGTCAACCCTTGGTCAAAGTCAAAGTCAACAGTCCATGTTGACCGAACTCGTCGACTGCAGCTCACTGACTCATCGAGTCCTTCTAGAACTTGAGAAGTCATGAAACCCCCCAGTTGACTCGTTGAGTTTCCTGGAAACTTGTCGAGCCCATGCGTGTTCACAAGTCGAGGAAATACCAACTAACTTGTCGAATCATCTTCCTGACTCGTCGAGTTCATGTAGAACCTTCAAAGGCAAATCTTCATCAGACTCACCGAGTTTGCCATGCAACTCATCGATTCACTTTAGTCCTTTCTCCATTCAGATGATTTTAAGCTACCCTAAAGCTCCATATTGCAGATCTAAGCTCCTAAAGCATAATTCCTACGTAAAGTTGCAAACATTACGTACATGCAAGGTGTTAAGGGCCAAAATCAAGATAAAGAAGAAGTTCTAGGTGGGGAAAAGGCATTATCTTGCTAAACGCTGAAGCTTTATGACAATAAGAATCAAGATGAGCCTCGATTTGAAGTTACAAATTCAGATCATGCCCAATACCCGAAATGAATCACCAATAATGCTAAAATGGCCCTAATCTCAAGCATGAAGTGATTAAGATAGAAGGAAGTTCAAGGTAACAACTTCTTAGCTTCAAGTGATGCTAAAATGGAGTAGAGTTTAGATCCACAACTGTGCCTTGCTCCAAGCTTCTTGATCTTCAAGCTCCTCTAACCAAGATTCACCTTCCAAGCTTAATAAGACACAAATATGGAGAGAAAAAACGATTTAGTGTTTCTGATGATGAGATTAAAACAACCTTTAATCTATGAAGATCGATTAGATCTTGAACAAGTATGTAAATATAAAACAGTAAGAACACAATAATAAGAACAAGACAAGATAGAATCAAACGAGTCGAATGATTAAACAAAATCCTCAGAAGAGCTCGATTAAGAACATCAACTGTAGAGGATTGGTGGGTTACAAGAACGATTAAAGAAACCTGGAAATACTATCGTTAAGCTCTAGAATTATCGTATCAATCGTTAACCTAATATGCATGCAAGCATGAACTTATATACAATACATAAAAGGCTCTCGGTTGGACAGGCCCAAACCGGAATACAAAATAACTTATACTATCGAGCCCAAAAGACGCAATCTTCAAAATAATCTTCAGCCCAACAATCTCCCCCTTTGCGTCAATTTGGAGCGAGACCTTCACTTGTTACTTGGGCCAGCAGCTGAAGCAGGTACCTTCTTCTTCACGGTGCTAAACAGACATTTGGTGATGGAGAGAATATTCTGTCCAAACCGGATGTACCAATTGATCATGTCGTTGAAGCACTTGATGTCATCAGCTGAGTTCTCTTTACACCATTTGATAATCGATAACACATGCTCCAAACAAGCTGTGGTGTAAAGGTGTTTGTCAGCTAAAGCGAAGAGACATTTCTGTCCTTTGACTCTAGTGAACATAACCGAGTTGTGTCTCGGGTCGATCTTGCCCATTTTCATTTGGTTGAGATCACTGGCCGATCCCACAGGAGCTATCTTCGGTTTCTTCTTGAAGACTGTGGCAACCTCCTGATCCATTAGGGCAACCTCCATGATGTAGCAGGCTAACATCCTTTTGACATGGTCTATAATGGGACCATATTCGGCTTCATCAGTCAAAAGGATATTATACAGGACAATCCAATCATGAGGATTTAGGTTTGGTAGATCCGCCAGGGAGATAAGATGAGCAGTTCTTGCTGATCCTCGAATGAGCTTGAACTTAATGTTTGTGAATCTCCCTACGGCATAAGGCTTCAGCACCCGAACGTTCACAATCTTCTGGGCGCTCCATGTAAGGTATTGAGGACGAGCAGCCGCCAGATAGAAGTCAATGAGCTCCCTGTCAAGCTCATCATTCGGATGTGGGACTTCAAATATGTTAGAGAAGGCGTGGAAGATGAATGCCTTTCGAGTCAGCGGCATGTCGAACTGCGAGTCGACAATGTTGTTGCAGTCGAACGAGATAACCGGCTCGAGCCATAATATGCTGGGAGTTTCTATGGCCTCTTTAATTAAACGTTCCCTGGTCCAGGCAGGGAAGAGAGTCTTTCGGCTCTCAAGGAGATTGTGGGCTTCCTTTTGCTTGCGTTCGGCTTCTTCAGCCTCTCGCGCCACACGACTGGCATCATCGTCAGCATTGCGACTGTTCTTTCGTTTCAACATGTCAGCAATGGTCTCCCTGTCTTCATCTTCATCTTCTTCCTAAGCTATGTTTTTGCCCTTGTTCTTCACACCCGAACCCGAAGCTTGACCAGTCTGAGGTGGTTCGGTTGTGTGAGTAGCTTTGGAGGAAAGAGGTGGTTTCGATCCTTTCTTCTCATCTCCCCCTTGTTTCGGAATGGACACGAAACTCGGTAGGCCTTCGATTTTGCTGAGAAGGTCCATGGCCGGAGAGAGTTTTTCAGCGAGGGTACGCCTCACCGAATGGTTTAGAATGGGATCGTGTGCTTCCAGGATGTTGGATAATGCTGCGTGGACATCCGAAACACACGTTTTGATCACCTCCCTTTCCGATCGAAGAGCTTCCAATTGTTGTTCGGAGTTGGAAAGTTGCGTGCTCTTGACCTTGAGGGTGGTTGTTTTGCTCGCCAGAACGTCCATCAAAGAATTTTCAGCTGCAAGATCCTCTTGTAGCTTAGCGAGGCGGGCATCAATGGAGGCACGAAGTGCTGAGTTGTCATCGCTTATATTTTGGCGTAGGGTAGCGAACGAAGTCAACTCCGTAGAGACAAATTTGGCCAACTACTGAACAATTGGTTCCAAGGTCGTCTTGGTGGCGTCGGCGCTTTCCTGCAAAGACTTCAGCAGGACAGTAGCGTCGGAGAATAGTTTATCGACTTTTTCGGTCGCAGCCTCACAGGCTCGGGTTGAGGCGTCGATAGCAGTAGTCGCGGAGGCCAGAATCATGTTGAGCCCTGGAGAAGGTATCAACGATTTTCTGAAGGGCAGCTTCAGAGAGAGAGGACTGCTGGTTGGAAGAGGAGGCGAGAAGTAGATCAACCTTCTCGTGAAGCTCTTTGAGATGCTTCTTTGTCACTGGAGCATCATCCTCCTCATCACTCTGAACTTGAAACGGACTATAGTAGACCGAATCAAAGTTCACGTTTTCCCTACCAAGGTAAGTATCGTCTCCATCAGAGGCATTTTCTGGAGATGGAGGGGGTGGTGAAGCTGGGGGTGTTGTGGTTGGGGTATGTTGAGTTTGAGTATTGGGTGGTGGTTGAGTTTGGGTAGGTTCAGTTGTATGTGTTTTGGTTTGTGGTGTTTCGGTTACGGGAGGGGTTTCGGTTACTGGTGTTGTTTCGGTTGGAGTTGTGAAAATGGGTGGTGGTATAGGGAAAGATGTTGATGGAATAGTGGAGTTTATGGTGGGAATGGAAGTAGGAATAGTTGGTGGAGGTGAAGGAACTGGGGAATTATGAAGTTCCATCTCTGGGGTAGGGGACCAAGGTGGTTGTTGCCTCATTGAGGAGATTCGTCTCCTTGAGAGCCTTCGGAATCGGAACTCTCACCCTCAGAGTTACTGGAAGAAGAGGGAATTACAAGCTTTCGCTTCTGTTGCGTCTTCCTCCTCTTCGGCTTTGGGGACTGTGCAGCCTTCGGTTGTTTCCTCTTTTTGGGAGAAGGTCCCTTTGGAGCTTTGGATGCTTGCTTCCCTTTGTCAGCCTTTTTGCCCCTGTTGGTCGGTTTGTCTGCATCGTGAATCGACCTGAGCATATCCGGTGTCAGTTCCCTAGGACCAGTTGGCCTAAACTCCTTGATCGTCCGAATCAACCTGCTGTCAGATGGCACGTTGCCATACATTGTCTCCGGGATGGAGCCAATGAAGGAAAATTTCGATGCATCTGAGACGATGATCTTCTTGGTATGGAACGTACCAACAGATGACATCGATGCACCGTCAGCAGTCGGAACATCAAACTTGTCCATGGCCCATCTTGTAATTAAGATCCAGAACCGGGCCAACGACACCTCAGAGTGTCGTGATGATGAAGAGAGGCTCTGGATGAGCTGTTGCCATAGGACCATCCCAAAGTCCAGATTAACCCCGTTGTAGATGGCATACATTATTGACAGAAAGAGGCGACTAGCACCGTCGGATCCTGAGCTCCGTTCCGACAAGCCCTTGAAGAGGACTGTGAACAAGCCATTCCATTGAGGCGGCAAGCAGGACTTCTTGAACTTTGCGACGGAGGTTAGGACCTCCGTGTACCCCATGTTGTAGAACATGCTAAACAGCATCCCAACCGGAATCGTCTCCGGGTTTATTCTTGAAGGGTCAACAGCCAACCCTAGCATTGTGCAGAACCGTTGTCGAGAAACGGATGTTTTGTGTTCAGCAATTTCAAAGAACACCCGTTCGACTGCCTTGTCGTAATAAGCAGTCGCGTAAACCTGCGATAGGGCCACCATGGGAACAGATTCGATTCTTGAGAGAGCGGTGCCTATTTGAGAGTACTTGAGGCACTCAATTATCGGCGACATGTTGGAGTCGTACGCCAGTGGGTTAAGATCAATAACCAGACATTGTTGTGGGCGGATGGGGAGGATCTGTGAAATAGCATGGACGGAAGAGGATTCAACCATTTTTGCAGGTACGAAGAAGATGATGAACAGGAAACTGTTTGGGAGTTTTTTCTCTTTGGAAATTTTGGAGGCAGTAAAGAGGTAAAAGGTGGTGTAGACGGCTTTTTATAGTGGGTGATAGGAGAGAGAAAAATCGTTTCAAATCTCTTATGGAAATACGAAACGGGTTCTTGAGTGACAGATGGATGACAGTTGGGGTGTGCGATCATCACGTAAGAGAGAGAGTGTCAGGTTCCTAGGATCACGTCACCCAACAAGCACCGTTTCAGAGAGAAAAATCGTTTCCTTTTCCACACGCGCCTTAAATTCCAGAGTGATGACGCTTGGATATCGCACACGCGTCCATAAGTGTCAGTAAAAGCACAGCCGTTTCACATTCACACGTGCCCATTTGTACTGTGGTTTGAATTTCAATCCTTTTAACTCCCACTAAGTCAGCAACCTTTCGTCTTATCCTTTTTAAAACGACATTTTTGAATTAATTACCCACGTGGATTGCTTTTGACCATAACTTCATAATTAACCACCGAGTAGAAATACAGCCTGTAAATAATTAGCAACGGAATTTTGGAAAATCAAAGATTTTCGTGCAAAGAGTGTAAAAGAAAAAGAAATAAAGCAACTATTTTAAGGATATTCTGTGATGTCAATAATGACACGAAACTGATGACCCCGGGCACGAATCTCTTCCTTCAAGGTCAAGAGAGACCTTAAAGTGTTAGTGTGGATTCCCGTTGAATTACGATCAAACATTTATTAAGAAATGTTGAAAGGCTTCTTTTAATTAGGTTAAATAAGGGTGGCTTTCGCTTTGATTCATCAATTCTGTTCTTAAAATATGAAAGAAAGTGAACAAAGTACTTGTGAGATCAGTGTAGCCTGTTGAACAAGTAGGTATTAATTTATTTTGTATTGGCTTGGATTAATATAAAATCTCAGATAAAAATTTAAAATTGGATCCCTTGGGAAGAAATGTTATGGTGTTTAACAATTTCATAGGAATCACACAAAAGGAAATTTGAGATCTCAGGAGGGTACATTCGTCAATCCGTTGGTGAATACTTGAGCAATTTAATTGTTCACCGTCAATTCATTAGGTGTTGAATTTTGGGTTTCACTCAGCTCGTAGTGACACGAAGCTAAGATCATAAACACAGATGTTGTGTAACCATAAACCTCAGTGGTAATTTCTGAGAGTCTCAATGGTTACGTTGATGAAACGAATGTAGTGGAGAAGAGTTATGTAGATGGTGTAAGAGAACAAAGTACCTCTGCTGCGAAAATAAGGACCAAGCAGGAAACCCTTAACTCATGTGAGAAAAGGTTGAGGTAGCTCACGATTAGAATAAATGTGTTAGCCTTATTGGGAAGACAAGGTTTGTGTGTACCATGTCATGAAGGCTATTATTCAAAATCTTATGAGGCTTGGGACACATACAGCAGCATGCTTCTACGGACACATAAGTAATTCATCAAATATATTCCCATAAATGAACGAACACACAAGAGAATAAGAATAGAAGAAAATATATATATATATATATATATATATATATATATATATATATATATATATATATATATATATATATATATTTGGAGTTTTTGAGATTAAAAAAAAAATAAGAAAAAAATAAGACTGAAAAAAAAACTTTGGAAAGAATATGAAAAACCGAACCCGAACGTTCGGTTGGTTTCGGTTCTAGAAAATTTTGAAAAACCGAACCCGAACCTTCGGTTGGTTTCGGTTCAACAAAATTTTGAAAAACCGAACCCGAACCTTCGGTAGGTTTCGGTTTTGAAAAATTTTGAGAAACCAAGGAATTTAAACATGCAAGTGAAAAATATTTTTAACACAAAGAAAAACAAAATTGTACAAGAAATATACAACAGAGAAAAACTACCTTTGAAGTAATGAGCGAGTCAGATGGTTGAACTGAACCCGAACGTTCGGTTGGTTTCGCTTCTTACGTTTGAGGTTGAGAGGTAGTGTGAGGTACTGACTCTGATTCCATCATACCTAGCCCTTGCAATATTTTATTGAATGATGCTTCAGGAAGAGCTTTGGTAAAGACATCAGCCAGTTGATCAGTGGTTCTTACGAAGTGAACTTCGACGTTTCCATCTTCCACGTGATCTTTGATGAAGTGATACCTCAGTGCTATGTGTTTGGTTTTAGAGTGCTGCACTGGGTTATGACAGATCCTAATTTCACTTTCAGAGTCACAATATAGTGAGATCTTCTTCATATTGAGTCCATAGTCTCGAAGTTGACTCTGGATCCAAATCACTTATGATGTGCAGGATGCAGCGGCAATGTATTCCGCTTCGGCAGTAGACAACGACACACACATTTGTTTCTTGGATTGCCAGTTGACCAACTTCCCATCAAGGAATTGACAGCCACCAGTTGTGCTTTTTCTGTCGAGTCCACATCCTCCAAGATCAGCATCAGAATAGGCTTGAACGAAGAAGCCTGAGTTGGATGGATACCATAGACCTAGAGAGGAGGTTCACTTGAGATAACGTAAGATGTTCTTCACAGCAAGCATGTGAGGTTCGCGTGGGTTTGCCTGAAATCTAGCACAATAACACACAGAAAACATGATATCAGGCCTGCTAGCAGTTAGATACATCAGTGAGCCAATCATTTGGCGATAGAGCGTTATATCAACAGCCGGTTTGTCTAGAGATGGGGTAAGCTTGGTTCCGAATGCCATTGGGAATTTAACTTTTGAGTCTCCCATCATGCCAAACTTTACTAGGAGAGTCTTTGTGTAAACTTCCTGATTAATATAGATGCCTTCGGGTCCCTGTCTAATATTTAAACCAAGGAAAAAGTTAATAGGACCCATTGAGCTCATTTCAAATTTAGTCTCCATCAACTTTCTGAATTCAGCTGTTAAGTTGGGATTCGTGGAGCCAAAGATGATGTCATCGACATAAATTTGAACTATCATAAGGTGGTTACCCTCCTTTTTGCGAAAGAAGGTTGGGTCAACCGAACCTTGTTTGAATTTAGACATCTTTAAAAATTTTGTAAGCATTTCATACCAGGCTCTCAGAGCTTGTTTGAGGCCGTACACAGCTTTATCCAGAATATAGCAATGATTTGGATACTTTTCGTTCACGAACCCAGGAGGTTGCTCCACATACACAGTTTCTTTGATTTTTCCATTGAGAAATGCACACTTGACGTCCATTTGGAAAACTTCAAAGTTTTTGTGAGCAGCATAAGCCAGAAATATTCTAACAGATTCTAGCCTAGCTACTGGAGCGAATGTCTCTTCATAGTCTATCCCTTCCTCCTGACAATATCCCTTTACCACCAGACGAGCCTTGTTCCTTATAACATTACCTTCCTTGTCCATTTTATTCCTAAAAACCCATTTGAGACCAACAACCGAAGCATCTGGAGGAGTTAGAATGAGGCGCCAGACTTTGTTCCTTTTAAATTCGTTCAGTTCGTCTTGCATTGCTTGAACCCAATCAGAGTGATCGAGGGCAGTGTTAACTGTCTTCGGTTCAACTTTTGATACGAATGAGTTAAACATACAAAACTCAACCTTTGAAAATAAGGATGTCTGTTTTGCCTTCAGTTGTGATCGGGTCAGAACCTTTTCAGATACATCACCAACTACTTGAGAGATAGGATGATCTCTGGTCCATTTGGTAAGAGGAGGGTAATTCGGATAAAAGGTTGGGTCTAGTTCAGCATTGATCATTTCTTCTGGCTCAGATTGGCTATCGTAATCAAGCGTCATATCATCATGCTCCCCCTCAATTGATGAGCTTTGAAAAACATGAGGTTCAGGGGTTTCTTGTGGTGCTGAGCTTCCAGGCATTGAAGCACCTTCGGTTGGAGAGGTATCTTCGGTTGAAGAAGCACCTTCGGTTGAAGTTGTAGAACTTGGCTCCCCCTGGACTTGTGAGCTTGGCTCCCCCTAGACATGAGAACTTGGCTCCCCCTCGACTGAAGCATTGTTAGATGGAAGGTCATCAATAGTCGATCCTCCTTCATGCATTCTTCTTGCAGCGTCTTCGACAATCTTCTTCATGTGATCAACTTTGTTGTCTGCTGCACCTGCTTCTGAGAGAGAAGCTTTCTCCGGTTTGTCAAAGAGTTCCAGAAATTTATCATATAAGTTAGCGATCGAGACTGTGACTTGGCCAGTTTGAGGAAAGATTTCCTCAGTGGTGTCTTCTTTGGCCTGTAGCTTCTTGACAAAGCTATCGTCAAAGGTCACGTAGTATGTCTCTTCAATCCTTCTCGAACGCTTGTTGAGGACCCTGTACGCCTTGGATGTGAGCGAGTAACCCAGAAAAATTCCCTCGTCGGCTTTGACATCAAACTTGTTGCGGTGTTCTTTAGAGTTAAAGATGAAACACCTTGAGCCAAACACATGGAAAAATTTCACATTGGGCTTTCTGTTGTTTAGAATCTCATATGGTGTGAGCGTGAATCGCTTGTTGAGATAGGACCTATTCTGTGTAAAACAAGCAGCAGAAATAGCATTAGCCCAAAAATAAAGAGGTAAGGAGGCGAAACTTAGCATAGTTCGGGCAGCTTCACACAAAGATCGGTTTCGTCTTTCGACTATTCCGTTCTGTTGTGGTGTGTAGGGAGCTGAGAAATTGTGACTAATTCCCTTTTCTGCAAGAAACTCTTCAAACTCCCTGTTCTTGAATTCAAGACCATTGTCGCTCCTGATGTTGCGAACAACCTTCTTGAGCTGTACTTCAATTTGCTTGATAAACACTTTCAGCTTTTGAGTCGCTTCAGATTTGAGCTTTAGAAAGAACACCCATGTAAATCGTGAAAAGTCTTCAACAATAACAAGAATATACTTGCTACCACCGATGCTTTCGATAGATGAAGGACCACACAAATCGATATGAAGTAATTCGAGTGGTTCAACAACTTTTGTGTTGATTACAGATGGGTGACTTTGACGACTCTGCTTCCCCATTTCGCATGCAGCACACAAATGTTCTCTGTCGAACTTGAGCAATGGAAGACCCCTAACATGACCTCCAGTGACAAGTCGGTTGATATCTTTAAAGTTGAGATGAGAGAGTCTTCGGTGCCACAACCAGCTTTCGTCGGATTGAGCTTTTGATAACAGGCATATGGCTGGGTTTCCTTTGATAGGTTTCATGTTTAGAGGAAACATTTCACCCTTTCGTTCTGACTTGAGAATCACTTTCTTTGTCTTTTTCTCTATGATTTCAGAACCTTCATCATCGAATGAGACCTTGAGACCTGTACCTCCAACAAGCTGAGATACACTGATGAGGTTGTGTTGGAGTCCTTCCACATAAGCCACCTTCCTTATAGAAAAGTCCCCATTTGTTATCATTCCGTATCCCTTTATGGTGCCGAAAGAGTTATTTCCAAACTTGACGTTGCCACCATTTGCAAGAGATCTGTATTCCCTAAGCTCCTCTTTCCTCCCTGTCATGTGACGTGAGCAGCCACTGTCGATGTACCATTCTTCGTCAAACTGCTCGTCACTTATAACCTGCAAAAATTAGGCAGATTTAGGAACCCAAAGTTTCTTGGGTCCACATGAGCTTTTCATGGGAACAGGAACAGTAAGAGAGATGTCAACTAGATATGTTCGTTTTATGAGAGTTGTTTCATCTTTCTTATTAATGGTAAAAAATTTTATCTTGTTAGGATTGGGTGTGTTCGGTTTGGACTCTGGTTTGGATTCATTGACCTTCTGCTTTCCCTTTTGTTTAGCTGACGGATGAGAACGAACAAAATTTGCTTTAGAGCAAGATGGAGATGAATTGGTAGACGAATTAGAAGAGGTAGAAGAAGTGGGTTTAGATGGAGATGGCTTCTTGACTGGAGACTCTAGGTGACCCTTTTGCTTTTGATCATTGGAGGGACTGATCTTAGAGTCTTGTTCTCTTTTGACTTCAGAACCGAACCTTTGCTTTCGGTTGGAATCGTCTTGTGAACCGAACCTTGGCTTTCGGTTGAAGTCTGTCTCGGAACCGAACCTTTGGTTTCGGTTGAAGTCTTTTTCAGAACCGAACCTTTGCCTTCGGTTGGTATTTTCTTGTGAACCGAACCTTGGCTTTCGGTTGTTGTGAGATTCAGGCTTTCCTACAGGATTGTTTTCATACTTCAGATTCTTGTCTTGGTGTGAGAAGTATGCATTCTGGGATCGCCAGAATTGTTTTTTCTTTCAGAAAGGTTCTTCCTGTATCTTTGGTTCCTTTCTCTCTTTCTATTCCTCATCTGCTTAGGTTGATGATCAACATTAGCTTTCGTTTTCGGTTTCTCCTTGGCTGGTTCCTTTTGAACGGAAGGAGTTTTGCTTTGATCCGAGGGAGTAGAGGGAATGTCTGAAGAAGTTCCACTTTGAGCTGAAGGAGTAGAGGGAATGTCTGAAGAAGTTCCACTTTGAGCTGAAGGAGTAGAGGGAATGTCTTCTTTTGCCGAACGATCATCCTCCTGAGGAATATCTTTTGTACCATTGGTGCTTGGCTCATTGAAATTGTCCGGTTTATTCAAGGGTTCAGGTATGTATCTTCCTTTACTCATCCATGAGGTTCTTTCAGATAAGCCGACGGTTTCGTTTGCATTATCTATTGGAGCTTCCCAGAAGTACTCATCACAGCCATCAGCATTGTCTTCGTTTACAATAGCTGTGAGTTCAGCTGTTTGATGTTCGGTTACTCCAGTCACCTTGTATACTTGATTCGAAGTGGTCCTGACCTTTTGATAAACAACTGCTTTCTCTGCTAATTTCGGGGACTTTTGTTGGGACAAACGAGTGAACTCCACTGAATTTTCAGAAATAAGATTCTTGTGGTTTTCAGGTTCGCTTTTAACAAATTCTGAGCAGTCAACCGTGTCCTCTACAGAAATTTCACTCATGTTTTCGTCCTCGTCAAGCTCAGATGCATTTTCAACATCAATTTTGTTTTCTGAGCTTACGTTGGCGTTTAAAGAGTCAAATTTTTGTATGGTTTCGGTTCTCAGTTTAAGTCTATCATTTTCATCCAAAAGATTTTTAAGCATGTCCTTGTGGTCCTTGGATTTAATGAAGGACTCAATTTTGTCCAGTCCATACATGTAGGTCGGATTAATATCATCAGACGATATCACACTCTCACAATTATAGGCTTCGGCATCGATTTCATCCTCCTTAAACTCAAGGAAGGGCAAAATCATGCGATGGATCTTTTGGCCTATTTCACAATCCAAGTGAAGCTGAGTAATATTAGAATATAAGCGTTTAGCAATTAAACAAAAAACATTCTGCTGTTTTAACAATTTTAAATTATCTCTTTGCAAATAAATGTTTTCGTCTTTAACTTTAACTAATTCCGACTCCTTTAACTCGATCCACATTCTCCGCTCCTCACGAGTTTGGGTTAAGCTACTATCTAGATGAGAAATTCTTGTATTAACGTTTTTTAGTTCTTTCTCATATGAGGATTGTGGTACTTTAGATGAAACGAAAACCGATTGTACCTTCTTTATCAGTTCATCGAGCTCATTGAACTGCTGGCTGAGTGGTTTGGCTGTAAAGCACATGTCCTCCTGCACCTTCGGTCCATCGCTTCCACCATCGGTGTTGTATCCCCTCATTTGAGATACGTCAGTTACCATGAAACATCTTCCTCCACTGCTTTCCTCCTTAGCCACATAAGCCTTTCCATGGGTAGGCTTCCTCACTTCATCGTCTTCTGAGTCGGTTGACCAAACTTCCGTGCTACCGAACTCGTCATCATTAACCGAACCCTGCACAAGAAGAGCATTAATAGAAGGGTTAGCGGTAGACTTCTTCTTTCTCAACTCATCCAGTCTCTTCTGCAACACAGCTTCCTCATCATTTCCATCATCCTTTTCAGTCATCTTCTTAAGAACACAGTCCTTAGCATAGTGGTTTTTCCCTCCACAGTAGAAACAGCTTACTCCGGAATCACCATCCACCTTCGGTTCCTTCTTGGGCTCCTCAGCCTTCAGTTCATTGTTCACCTTTTCAGAGCTGTAACTCCCCTGCCAGTTTTGGTTTTTGTTGCTGGGGAATCTCTTCTTTATGAACCTCTTGGGATTGGACACCATCATGGCATAATCGTCAGACGTGAGGTCATATTCTTCCAAGTTGAGGTCTTCTTCCTCCATCACAGCTTTACTTTTAGATAGGAGGGCCAACGAACCAAGACTCGAAACAACGTTCTTCTCTTGCAGCACAATCTTCTCTTGGGACTTGAGAATACCCACCAGTTTCGCCAAAGAGTATGATTTAAACTGCTCATGGGCTTTGACTGTGGAAACCACTGCTCTCCATTCAGACCTCAGTCCATTCAAGAAAGTAACCTTCTGTTCGATAAGCTTCCTTTCAATATCGTGTTTGATCATCTTGCTGAGAAGATGATTGAAGCGATCAAACGTCTGGGTCACTGTTTCTTCGGCCCCTTGTCTGAATTCTCCAAACTCAGATAGAAGCAAAGTTTGGATAGAATGTTCAAGATCTTCGTCTGTAGAATACAGTTCACGAAGTCTATCCCAAACTTCCTTTGCCGTCGTGCATGAGCTAACTAATCTGAATGTGTCGGACTGATGGGCGAATCTGATCAACCTTAATGCCTTAATGTTGCACTCGAATTTGTCTTTTTCATCTTGTGCAATATCCTTCACATCCTTTAGCAGATCATTGTACTCCTTTTGTGTCTTAATGATTCTGGACGTTGCAGAATGAGAAAATGGTCCATTGATGATAGCTTCCCATATGAGGTACCCATTATCCTCAGATCCTATCACGTAGTCTTCGAAGTGATGCGCCCATACTTCATAGTCATGGGTATATAAGATTGGAATCTTTGTCGTCGAACCGATGCTGTTGGAAATATTAATAGGGTTTGATTGCGTCTCGTCCATTATGATCGAAAAACTTGTTCAAAGATCAGACTTGTAATAATGCAGATTAGGGCAAAACAATAAATATCAAGATACGTCAATAATGAGATGACGGCTCAATAAATATTATTAATTGCGGAAAAACCCTAATGGAAATCTTTTTCACAGAAAAGATGTGTATCAATTACACAGCCTCCTGCTCTGATACCAATTGATGAGATTATAACAACCTTTAATCTATGAAGATCGATTAGATCTTGAACAAGTATGTAAATATAAAACAGTAAGAACGCAATAATAAGAACAAGACAAGATAGAATCAAACGAGTCGAATGATTAAACAAAATCCTCAGAAGAGCTCGATTAAGAACATCAACTGTAGAGGATTGGTAGGTTACAAGAACGATTAAAGAAACCTGGAAATACTATCGTTAAGCTCTAGAATTATCGTATCAATCGTTAACCTAATATGCATGCAAGCATGAACTTATATACAATACATAAAAGGCTCTCGGTTGGACAGGCCCAAACCGGAATACAAAATAACTTATACTATCGAGCCCAAAAGACGCAATCTTCAAAATAATCTTCAGCCCAACATCTGAGCTTAAAGGGGGATGTATGGGAGGCTAATGACCCTTTAAATAGGGTGTAAAACCCCAGAGATTAGGGTTTCATCCTCCAGCTCCAACTCGTCGAGTCGTGTCCTCTAACTTGTCAAGTTGGTCACTTAATACATGAGGCCAAATCCGTTCCTACTCAACGGGTCAGGGCATCCAACTCGTTGAATCAACTTTTCAAAAATGGAAATATAGGACTATAAAGTTTATACCTGAGAGTCGGGGTGTTACAATTCTCCTTCACTTGAACTAGACTTCGTCCTTGAAGTCTGCTGTGGTGAACAACTCCGGATAATGCTCCCGCATCTCAGCCTCCAGCTCCCAAGTCCAGTCAGATCCCCTCTCGTTCTCCCATTGTATCTTTACCCAAGGTACCTCCTTGTTCCATAGAACCTTCACTTTCGTCTAATGTATAGCCACTGGCCTCTCTATATAATTCAGGCACTCGTCAACCTGTATGTCATCCAAGGACACTACTGCCTCCTCATCTAATATGAACTTTCACAACTGTGATACATGGAAAGTGTTGTGGTTCCGACTAAACTCTTATGGTAGCTCTATTCTATATGCCACCTTGCCAACCCTGGTAATGACCTTGAACGGTCTGATGTATCGAGGACCTAATTTCCCCCTCTTCCTGAAGCGGATCACACCCTTAAAGGGTGAGACCTTCAAGAGTACCATGTCATCGACCTGAAACTCCAATTCCGATCACCATTTGTCAGGGTAACTCTTCCACTGGCTCTGTGCGGTCTACAACCGATGTCTGATCTGATGAATCCTCTCGGAAGTCTGTAGGACCACCTTGGTCCGATACATCACCCTGTGATCAACCTTCCCCCAATAGACTGGGGTGCGGCATCTCTGTCCATACAACAACTCATATGGTGGGTCACTAATACTAGAATGAAAGATGTTGTTATAGGAGAACTTTCTAGAGGTAGGTAGGAGTCCCAACTCCTACCGAAATCAATAACACAGGCTCTCTCATATCCTCGAGATTATGTACGGTCTACTCACTCTGTCTATCCATCTGTGGATGGTAAGTTGTATTGAAGTGCAGTCGAGTGTGCAGTTCCTCGTGGAACTTCTACCAGAAACTGGAGGTGAACCTAACATCAAGGTCTGAAACAATAGAGACCGGTACCCCATGGCGAGCGATGATCTCGTGGATATATAGTTCGGCCAGTTTCTCGGCCGATGAACTCTCCCATATCGCTAAAAAGTGGGCGCTGTTGGTCAATCGATCCACGATTATCCAAATAGCATAGAAGCCCCTCATCGTCCTCGAGAGTCTGGTGATGAAATCCATCGTGATATGTTGCCACTTCCACATGGGAATCTCCAGGGGCTGTAGTTGACCATGCGGCCTCTGATGCTTTGCCTTGACCATCCGATGGGTCAGGCACCTCTCAATGTACCATGCACTCTCCCTCTTCATGCCTAGCCACCAATAACTCAAATGCAATTCCCAGTACATCTTGGTGGGCTTCGGGTGAATAGAAAAGGGAGACTTATGAACCTCCTCCAATATAGTCTATCTGACCCCACCAGACATTGAAACATAGACCCCACCATAGCCGGTCAATAGCCCTGGCTGTCCTGCATAAACTGGGTGTTCTCACTCCTAATCTTATCAAGTATCGAAGTCTCCTGACGCATACCCTCAGCTTGAGCTTCTCTGATCAAACTCACGAGTGGAGAATCCACCGATATCCTCATACATATCGCTGGAGTGGAAGTTCCAGTTGACTTATGGCTCGGAGCGTCTGCAACCACGTTCGTTTTACCTGGGTAGTAAAGGATCTCACAATCGTATTCCTTGACTACATCCAGCCACCTGTGTTGCCTCATGTTTAGGTTTGCCTGATCCATGATGTATCTTAGGCTCTTGTGATCCATGTATATGGTACAACGAACCCCATAGAGATAGTCTCCAAATCTTGAGAGCGAATACCAGCCCTCCCAACTCAAGATCATGAGTAGGGTATCTTGTCTTGTGCGGCTTCAGCTACCGAGATGTGTAGGCTATCACCCATCCTATATGTATGAGGACCGCTCCTAGTCCCATGATGGATGCATCACAGAACACCAAAAAAATCCTAGACTCCCTCTGAAAGAGTCAATATTGGAGCATCGCACAAACGTTGTTGGAGGGTCTCAAATGCCCTCTACTACTCGGGGCCCACCAGAAATCCATCCCTTCCTCGTCAGAGGAGTTAGGGGTACTACAATCTCGGAGAAATGCTGTATGAATCTCGAGTAGAACCCTATCAATCTTAGAAAGCTCCTAATATCCGAAGGAGATTTCAGAACCTCCTACCACATAACCACCTCGATTTTGGTCGGATCGACCAAAATCCCCTCCTGATTAACGAGGTATCCAAGGAACTGAACCTCTCGTAATCAAAACTCACACTTCAAGAACTTGACATAAAGTCGTTCCCACCTCAAAACTCCAAATAACTCCCGAAGGTGATCCTCATGTTGCTCTCAAGTCTTGGAGTATACAAGATATCTTATATGAATATGATAATCGAGCGATCGAGCATCGGCCTGCAGACCCGATTCATTAGTCCATAAATACTACTGGTGCGTTGGTGAGCCAAACGGCATCTCCACGAACTCGTAATGTCCATAATGAGTCTGGAACGCGGTCTTCTCCACGTCCTCCTCCCTAACCCTCGTCTGATGATACCCGGACCTCGGGTCTATCTTGGAGAACCAAGATGCTCCCTGCAAGTAATAAAAAAGATCATCTATCCTTTGGATTTGATAATTATTTTTCATTGTCAACTTGTTCAACTCTCGATAATCAATGCACATCCAGTGTAAACCGTCTTTCTTCTTGATGAAGAGAATCGATGCTCCTGATGGAGAACTGCTCGGACGAATGAACTGCTTGCCCAACAGTTCATGTAGTTGTGATGACAGCTCATGCATCTCAAGTGGTGCCAACTGGTATGACACCTTGGGAATAGGAGCCGCACCTGGAACTAGGTCGATCCTAAACTCAACATACCTCTCTAAAGGCACTCCTAGTAACTCCTTCGAGAACACGTCTGCAAACTCGTTGACTACTGGAACCTCAGAAACTGACATCTGATACCTGACCCGTGTATCCACCAAATACACTAGATAAGTTGCACACTCTTGCTGAATTTACTATTGAGCCCTGGCAGCTAAGCAAAACCATGATCCCAATCTAGTACCCTCGCCATAAATAATCAGTTCTCCCCCACTTGAGGTTCGAAATACTACCCGCTGACCCTCGCAATCGATCATGGCACCGAAACGACTAAGACAGCCCATACCCAGAATCACACATACAACCCCCATGGGAATCAGAATCAAGTCTATCAGGAAGGACACCCCGAAGATCTCCAACTCACATCTCTGGTAAACTAAAGAAGCAGAAACCCTACGTTTGTTAGCAATAGAGACTCACAGTAAACACTCTAACTCTCCTACTGGCACACTAAACTCCCTACTAAATGTATGAGACACAAATGACCGAATCGCCCCCAAGTCAAATAATACCAAGGCAGGTAAGGAGTTCACTAAAAACATACCTAATCACAAGTACAAACAGATATAATCAGTAAGATAAGGGATAGAAACATACCAGTAACCACATCTGGTGCTTCCCTGGCCTCCTCTGCTGTGAGCTGGAAGGTGCTTCCCTAAGCTTTCAGGGGCTCCACTCTACCCTGCCTCCCGTCGGTAATCCTCAGTGTAGCCGGCGTGGGAGCCTGCACCAGCTTGGCGGCTAGTAGGGACACTGGGCCTTCATATGGCCCAACTGCTCACAATGGTAACAAAGTCTAAGTCTGGGAGCTGCAGTATGTTTCTTGTAATCCCTGGCAATATGGCCCTGCTTGCCATATTTCTGGCACCCGCTCCCTGATCGGAAAATCCCCGAATGAGCCTTTCTGTACTTCCCATAGGTCCGGCCCGACTGTCGCCAAGACCTGGTATCATCGGTCTTGGAGCGCTTTGGCGCCGGCTACGACTGCATCGGGGCCTGCCTCTACTCCCGTAATTGTAACTCAATCTCCAACTCACACCGTGTAATGGCCTCCTGTAACTCCAACAGTGTATCCCATTGTTAGGTAGCAAAAAAATTGATGGATATCCATCTTGAGCATGCTCAAATAATGTGCCATCTGAGCCTGCTCGAAAGCAAACTCTAGGCAAAACATCACCCTCTCCGTAAACATGAGAGTGATATTCGTCACCGACTCCGTACCATGTCTCAGATCTAAGAACTCCTATGACAACCGCTCATGCTCGACCCGTAGAATGTAGCGAGCATGGAACATATCTCTGAACTGCTTCCAAGTAACAGCAGTTCTGGTCATCTGTATATGACCCAATCATCAATCTCCACCAGTCCTTTTCCCAAGACCTCAACAATTTCAGGGCACATCTGACCTTCTGGTCAGCCGGAAATGAGTACATAACGAAACAACCATCCACATCAAAAAACCGCCTCATGGATATGATCGGATCCTGAGTCCCATAGAAGATCGGGGGCTTCATGTTATCGAAGTCCCGATACTGACAGCCCCGAATGGCTCCTCCCTTTGTCATTGTTACAGTTGTTATAGCTGCTGCGGCAGCCGTCTCAGCTAGGGCTGCATATCTGTCATCAAAATACTCCATCATGGCAGTCTTGATAGACTCAAACATCTCCAAAATCCGACCCTAGACAATCTCCACCACCTCCTCGCAGATGATCTCCCTAACGCGGTCCTCTGTCAATTCTGGCCCATCCTGACCGATGATCTCGGGTGCTATCGGGGTACCTTGATCCCCCTGCCCTGATCCCGATCTGGATCCAGTCATAAAATGCCTCGTAACCACCATACTAAAATACACCAAGAAGATATCAGATAATCCGCACAAATAATAGGGAACCAACTCCCAACTAAACCCTAGGGGTTGTAAATTCCTTGCTATGCGTATGGGTCCTATGCTTTCAGTATTACATGTGTAGACTACATTCCATACCTACCAATATTTGTCTCAAGTATCACCACAACACCCTAACAGTATACATATGTATGGTGGTCGCTCAATCCTCATTCCTAGAGGAAGGCTAACTATCTCATAACTGACCTACCGGCCTCACACAACCCACCCATGAAACTTCCACCAACCTTGCAGCACTCGTGTATGCTAGCCATACATAACGTTGGACCCTATAGTATTTCGAACACTTGATCCTACCCTAAGCCCTTCATCAAACAAGAACAGGAAATAAGGCTAAACCAAACATTCTTATGCTATAAGATCTTAATTATGTACGGTCGTGATGCATATACTAAGCAACTACTATAATGATGTCAATTTCATATAAATAAAACCCTAGGTTATCAGGCATCATATAATCAGGCAATACTATCATGCAATTCCTGAAGATCCCTAGCCTAGTACTAGCATGTTGTTCTAACATATCACATAACCAAATAACTACATGGTATTTTGGGGTCTACTTACTGGCTCTGACTGATCGTATATTCTGCATCCTCCTTTACTTTTTTTCAAAACCATTTAAAATCATTTTGAAAATCTTTTCCTTGATTTGAGATTGGATTCACACGAGTGTTCCTCCAATTCAATCAAACCAAGGCTCTGATACTAACTTGTAACATCCATAAAAATCATGCCAAATTTAAACTTTTTAAACATTTCAAAACCATTGAATATTACAAAACTTGTTTTCAAAATAGTATAATATTAGAGTATCCTAGAAACAAAGTCATAAATGTGAGGAGTTGTACGAGCATGCCTTTGCCTTCCCGCGATCATCCGAGGTACCTGAAACCAAAACTGAAACTGCAAGCCCGAAGCTTAGTGTGTTCCCCTAAAATACCCATACATACAACAATATACATATAATCACAAACAACATACTATGGGTCCAGTCAACCATCGGGTTTGAATACCCCAGGTCCTCAACCATCTGGTTGGAATGCCAACATACTATGGGTCCAATCATCCTCAAGGTGGAATACCCCATGCCCATAACCAATAGGCTATAATACCTACATACTACGAGTCCAATCATCCTCGGGATGGAATACTCATGGCACACAACCATCGGGTTGGAATTCCCAGGTCTATTAGCTTTCGCACAAAGCTGATAAGCCTCAACCACTATTCAAACATGTGCACATATAATAGATAATCACATAAAAGTCTATAGGCAAATAAACCGATCTAACAAATCATAAATTAATAACATCCTATCTACTAGGATACTGATCTAACAGATCATAATAACATAATACCATCCTACCTACCAGGATACTGATCTAACACATCATATTAGCATAACATATCAGGACAACAATCCAAAAGGGTCGGCATTGATGCCTTCGACCGTTGAGTATAGTGAGGAAAACTCACCTTGCAAATGTCGAACTGAAGTGATAAGCTCAATCTCTTGAATCACAGCCACGAACTCCACCACCTATATTTACCATAAAACCATTTCCATACATTTCCAATTTACCAAAATACCCCCAGAAGTCAAACTAGTCAACCCTTGGTCAAATTCATTATCAACGGTCAAGGTCAACAATCCATGTTGACCCAACTCGTCGAGTGCAACTCACTGACTCGTCGAGTCCTTCTAGAACTCGAGAAGTCGTGAAACCCCCCAGTTAACTCGTCGAGTTTCAAGACAACTCGTCAAACACATGCGTGTTCACAAGTCGAGGAAATCCCAACCGACTCGTCGAGTTTTCTTGATGAATCTCCGAGTTCTTGCAGAATCATCAAAGGCTAATCTTCATCGGACTTGCTTAGTTGGCCATGCAACTCGTCGAGTTGCTTCAGTCCTTTCTCCATTAAGATGAATTTAAGCCACCCCAAATCTCCATATTGCAGATCTAAGCTCCTAAGGCATACTTCCTACATAAAGTTGCAAACTTTACGTACATGCAAGGTGTTAACGACCAAAATCAAGCTAAAGAAGAAGTTCTAGTTGGGGAATATTCATTATCTTGCTAAAGGCTGAAGCTTTTAGCAATCATGCTAAAATGGCAACTTCAGATCATTCCAAATACCTGAAATGAATCACCAATCATGCTAAAATGGCCCTAATCTCAAGAATGAAGAGATCTAGATAGAAGGAAATTCAATGTAATGACTTCTTACCTTCAAATGATTCTAAAATGGAGTAGAATTCAGATCCACAACTATTCCTTGCTCCAAGCTTCTTGATCTTGAAGCTCCGCTCACCAAGTCTTGGATAAGGTGTCTAAGTTAGTAACTATATTTGATATGAACTTGACCCTTCCTGACATGGTCCATTTGGGTTGCACTTCACCTAACAATTTGTATGGATATATATTTTAGAATAAGATGTTTATGATATATTAATATATTATTAGTTATAATATATTAATATGAAATCATATTATTTAATTAGTGTTGATCAAGAATTAATTTTGGAATTAATTTAGTGATCAAAAGAGGCTAATTAAATATAGACTCTTACACATATATGGATTGGGCTAAGATTTATTTAGGATGGGCTAAGTGTATATGGAAGTCTATGGATAGTCCATGGAGCTTTTAACCCATGGATCCTAGGTAAATGAAGGGTCATGAGTATTGGGGTTTAACCCTAATCCTCCATATTATATAAAGAGGTCATTTGTTTTAGAATAGGCACTAGTGTGTGCGAGAAACAAGGGTGGGCCGATTTTAGCAAGCATCATATTCTCTCAAGTATTTCCAAGTTTTTTTGGGTGATTTGTGACACCACTTGAGGCATGGTGTTGGACTCTAAAACTCTAAGCAATCAACCAGAAAAGAAAGGTATATTATTCTACTTAAAGTTTTATATTACAAGTACCCCATAACATGTTAGTTAGGTTGTAAACCATCGAAAAAAAAATTTTGCATGTATTTTAGAGAAAAAATAGATCCAAGGTTTCTAGGGTTGCATTTACACAATGGGAGTGTTAGAATGCTCAAAACCCAACAGTGGTATCAAAGTCTAGGCTTGTTTTCTTTATACTTGATGCAAACTTGTTGAAAAAACTCAAAAATCCGCTATCTGATGCATGAACTTGCCGAGTCCATGGGGGAACTCGACGAGTCCATGTGATAATTCATCGTACTCGTCGAGTAGGTTCTTGAACTTGACGAGTAAGAGCCCCTGAATGCAGATTTTCGAGTTTTGCTGCTAGAAATTGACTAGAAACATTACCCAAAACTGATTTGGTGTTTTAAAACTTGTTTTAGATGGTGTAGTGGTTGTGCTAGTCCATTTACAATGGCTATTATCAAAATTCCATGTTTTATATGTGTTAATATGACTCTTGAAATTTTGATATGAATGTTCATGTTCTTTTAAGTTATTGTTAGATCATAGAAATTATTTGCTGAATTGTTTAATGATTAATTCTTGATCAATTATGTGCTTTAATGGAATCCATAATTTGTCCTCAAGTTATGTATTACCAAAAGTCACTCTTTTAAAGTCCATATTAAAACTCATAGGTTAAATAAAATGAAAGGTCACTCATTTTAATAAACCATTAACTCATAAGTTATGAAGTTGAAAGGTCTTGAATAGTTTCATAACTTGCCGTTAAGTTTGGAATTTGTAAAGTCTCACACTTTAATACTTTAATTAAAAATTGAACCTTAGAATTTTAAAAGTTTAAAATTCAACCTTTATACTTCTATAATATTAAATGTTTAATTATTATATATATGTATAAGAATAAGTCAGTCTTACTGTTGGTCGGCCTCATTCACGAAGTCGGACTATAAGGGGGTATAAGGTGACTGCCTATAAAATGGTGGTTTAATGGGTGTCCACTCTCACACACCGCTTCCTTAACTGGTGGAGGGTCATTAGCCGAATGGGTGGGACAGGACCTTAATCCTCATTAAAAGTATAATGAAGTTATAAAGTAACTAAACCTTTATTAATTCCCAATCTTAGTTACTTTAAGAAAATGTGAAATAGATGCTAACCCATCAAATTATACTTTGTACCTTACCAAGTCATTAGTGGAGCGTGTGTGGTTAACCGACACACTAACAAGGACTAGTAAGAGTGGCAAAGGGTGACTTAAGTTTTATCATAGATCGATGGAGTGCGTGTGGTTAACTGGTACATCAATTAGGTGATAAAATTAAGGGTACCAAGTCAATTTGCATGGTTAGTCACACCTTGTTTGTGATCCTTAACATCCCAGTCACAAACTTGAGAGGGCACAATCGAGATTTAAACATGCCATTGAAAGTTCAATGTATCTCAAAAGATCTAGGAGTTTCAAATCCAATTAAAACTTAATAATTTATTTTGTTTCGAATGGTGAAAATTGGTAAATCGCCATTTACCTACCTTCAAATATTTTATAGCTTGGATTACGACATCCCTCTTCCAAGTTATAAAATAGTTTGTAGGATCCTAACCTTAATATTTCATTTGGGTGACTTATTAAGGACTTCTTATCTAATTAAAACTTGTCTTCCTTTTCTTTCAGATGTCTTCAAACACTCTTGCTAGCTCAAACCCTACAGATTCTTTTTCCCTCATGAACTTGTGTGGGAAAGTCACTTTTGATGGTTCTAATTTCAATGAATGGATTCTTTACATCGGGATGATTACCCGTTATGAGGGCAAGGAATATGTCCTTAACAAGGAGCTTAAGGTTATCAATGAGTCCACTACTACTCCTGAGGAGACTGCAGAGTTTGTTGCACATGAGAGAGATGCTACTAAAGTGTCCTGCAATTTGTTGGCTATCATGACTACCAAACTCCACAAATCCTATGAAGATTTCTACCCCTATGAGATGCACCAGGATCTGATGGAAAGGTTCCATCAGAGCGCGCATCAAGAGAGGTATGAAATAATCTCCTCCATGATAACAGCCGGGATGAAGGATGGTGAACCAATCACCGGTCACTTACAGAATATCTAAAGGTTTGTGGACCGGTTGCTGAAATTTAATGTGGACTTTCCTGAGGACATGGTGATTGATATCATTATACATTCCATACCTCCAAGTTATGATTACTTTCGTATGAATTATTATATGAACAAGGAGGCAGTCAAGCTTAGCAAAATTCAAGGACTTTTAAGGATGGTTGAAAATGGCCTTAAAGGTAATGCAGTTTTTACTTCTACTCTTACTCCTACAATAGCCCTTGTTCTAGCAATTAGGCAAGGAAAGGGGAAGAAGAGGAATCCCCCTCCGAAGGATACCAAGGGAAAGTCTCTTGATGGCTCCTCTTTAAGTGGGACCAAGAAAGGTCCCATTCCTCCTCCTTCAAACCCAAAGGAAGCACAATGCTTCTACTGCCACGCAAAGGGGCACTGGAAGCGAAGCTGCCCTAAGTACTTGCAGGATGTAAAGGATGGGAAGGTTAAACCCACCCATGCAGGTATTTATACCATATTATCTAAAAACTCATTGCATACTAACTCTTGGGTGCTTGATACAGGTTGTGGTATTCACATTTGTACTGATTTGCAGGGCCTATGAATTAGTGAAGAAGTGGAGCACGGGAAGATAAACTTAATCAGGGGCAATCGGAAAGCATCACATGTGACCAAGATTGGAATTTATTATTTATAGCTTAATAATGGGTTATTTTAGATTTGAATAAATGTTGTTACTCGTCAGAAATGACAAGAAATATTACTTCCTTTCATAGTTTGTATAAGTAAGGATTCACATTTTCATTTAATAATAAAATTGGTGTTATTGATGCTTTTTATAATGATGTGTTTTATTTTAAAGCATTACCTTGTGATGGTGTATATGAAACTATGTCGATTGGAGACATCTTAGGAAATAATGTATTTCATATTGATTCTTCGATTACCTTGGATAAAGCATCCTTATTGCATTTTCGTCTTGGACGTGTCAACAAGAAGCGCATAGGCCAACTCCAAAAGGTTGGAGTTTTGGAATCATTTGACCTAAAATCAGATGATAGTTGCAATTCTTGTTTACTTGGAAAAATGACAAAATCACCCTTCATTGGTACTTGTGAGAGGGGTGAAGGTTTGTTGGACCTCATACACACAGATGTGTGTGGACCCTTCAAAACCACCACAAGGGATGCTAATCGCTACTACGTGACTTTCACTGGGTATTACAGTAGATATGGATATATATACTTAATCAAACATAAGTCAGAAACCTTTGAAAAGTTCAAAGAGTTTAAGCAGGAAGTGGAGAATCAACTGGGCAGGAACATCAAGATGCTCCGATCTGATCGAGGGGGAGAGTATCTTAGTATTGAGTTCCTTGACTATCTTAAGGAATGTGGGATTGTCTCACAATTGACACCTCCTAGGATACCACATCTGAATGGTGTGGCTGAGAGGTGCAATTGAACCTTGTTGGATATGGTTTGTTCCATGATGAGTTGAGCTTCGTTACCAATCTCAGTCTAGGGGTATGCCTTAGAGACTGACGCCCTTATCCTTAATCTAGTTCCTAGCAAAAAGGTTGCCAAAAAACCTCACGAGATGTGGACTGGGAAAATTCCAAATCTAGACCACATCAAGATTTGGGGTTGCGAGGCTTTCGTGAGGCGTGAGTCTCACGAAAAGCTTGATCCTCGAAGTGAGAGGTGTATTTTCATCGGCTACCCACAGAAATCCTTTGGTTACCTCTTCTATAGACCCAGTGAGAATGTGGACTTTATGGTAAGAAGAGGAGAATTTCATGAGAGAGAATTTATAAGCCAAGGAGACAGTGGGAGGCAAATTGACATTGAAGAGCTTCAAGAGTCAAGTGGTGAAGTGTCACACCCCGAAAACCAAAGGCGGAAACATTTCCGGGGTTGACTCCACGTTAAGTATCAAATCCAATGTACATAGTAAAACAGTAAACACAAAACATTACATTACATAATATTGTTTACATTTGTTTGAAAGAAAGGTTATACAAGTGTTATATACATATATTATATGAATAAAAGTAAAGACGAGTCTTCGGGACGCTCCGTCTTCTCCAAAAGGTGGTGGTGTACCTGTCTAACGCTGACCTGAGAATACAAGCGGTTTGAAAATCAGCATAAAGCTGGTGAGTTCATAAGATGTTTGTTTTTCTGAAAATGTACGAGTTCCTTTAGTTTCCTGAAAAAGTGGTTATCTAAGAAAATCCCATATTTTCTTAAAAGTTGGTTACCAAATCCGAAAAGTAACGTAAACGATGTACAATGAAACATGATTGTTCTTGTGAATTGTAAAGTTTAGTTATCTAAGTTGTTACACTTTTCTCGTTACGTACTATGGTTACTCAGGAAAGTCCTACATTTTCCTATATGTGTGTGTGCGAACTGTTACTGATTCTGTGTGTACGAACTGTTACCAGTTCCGATTATGTTCAATGTTATCCCCAGGAAAACCCCATGTTCTCCTGAATGTGTGTGTGTGTGTACTGTTACCGATTCCGATTATGTTCAATGTTATCCCCAAGAAAACCCTATGTTCTCCTGAATGTGTGTGTGTGTACTGTTACCGATCCCGATTATGTTCAATGTTATCCCCAGGAAACCCCATGTTCTCCTGAATGTGTGTGTGTACTGAAAGTCCGGTTATCCTTAAATGTACATTAGTTTTATTACGTACATAAAACTAATAAATACGTATAAAGTGTTAATAATCTTGATTGCGAGTCCTTAACCATACTCAGACTAGATATGACTCGGGCAAGGGCCAGTATCCTTTTTATGACTTTCGTCACCCTTGAACCTTTCTGTTCGGCTGTAGCTAGCAGCCAGGTTCGGCTGTAGCTAGCAGCTAGATGTTTAATGTTTTCTGATGGTGTCTATCTTTTACACTCGAACCTAAGTGTTTTATTACAGACATTACAATGTTTCATGCTTTCTATAAATATATTTTGAACAATCAAATGTGAAGTATACAACTTAACAGTGTATAATAAGAATTGAAAATCGGTTTTAAACAAACAACTTTGCAAGTTAAAACAGTTTGTTAAGAGGTTTTCAATTCTTAAAAATGTACAATTATGAAACCATTTGACTGAAATCATGAGTTTAACTACAAGATATTCTTGTACTCTTGCTTGTATTCCCCCCTGAAAACATTGAAAAACCATTGAAAAAAGGTAGGGGTATGAACTCACCAGACGCGGAAATGTGTCGAATGGAATGCTATACGTCGAATCGAGGCGTGATAACACGCGAGGTTCCTATGTAATATGAAATGGCATACACATATATCTAATTAGATTCATAAACTCTAATTAGATGAAATATTACACTCCAATGAGCGAAAACACTTCAAAACGAGTGTTTGGAGTGATCCGGGTGACATCTACGGACATGTATCAATGCGTGGGATTTGGGATTTGAGTTTACTCTTCAAGAGTAAAATCCCTAATGATTTTTCGGCCATATACACCACTCACACATGATTTCACGGCCATCAACTCATGTTGGTAAAGTTTATGGTGCTTAATGGGTCAATAACACTTGGGAAGGGTTGGAACAATTTTATCTAAAGCATAGAATGAATTTAAATCACCAATAACACCACTTAAGGGAGTTTACGGCCCTAGCATGGAGCTTATGGCCGTAAACTCCTAAACTCTCCTTGAATGAGTGATTTAAAGGCCTTAGATTAATCACATGTGATTCCTATAATTTTTAGAAGCCTTGATATGAATTTAGGGCACCAAATAACACACAATTAGGAGTTTTACGGCCCTGGAGCACATGCTATGGCCGTAAACTCTCAAATGAAGAGTTTTGTTATGTTTAAGGTCCCCAAACTATTTTTGGTTGGTTCTATTAATTATTCCAAGGCTTTTGGTGGTGTTGGATGGCTTTCTAACATGTTTGGAATGTGTTTACACCCATGTTTGAGGGGTTTACGGCCCAAGCATATGTCTTGGGCGTAAACTCATGTAAATCCCTCAAAATCCATATCTAAGGTGTTCTAGGTCCATTTCATGAAGTCCTTAATCCATATCTAAAGTCTAGCTATGGCTTGGAAGGGTTTAAGGGCTTAAAAACCCTCTGAATATGTGTTTACGGCCTAAGCACCTTCCATGGCCATAAACTCATATACAAGGTCCTAATTCATGCTTTAATCTCGAATTTGAAGGTCAAATATGATACACAATGAGTTAAGGAAGGTACCTTGGTGATTTGAAGCCTAATTTTGATGATTTTGGACCTTGAATCTAGTTTGAGGAGAGAGGTTGGAGAGATGGTTGTCAAATGAAGCAAAAGCTTCAAATGAAAGCTTGGTTCACTTTAAATAGTGTCCAAGTTCGGGACACGGTGGAATTCTACCCGATACCGGCGTTAGACGGGGCTTTTGGTCGCACCCAGCCAAATTGCCGTAACCCGATATGGCTAATACTAGAACTGTTCCGATCGCTAATACTGGGCGTTAGAATGAGTTCTAAAGGTATTAGGACATTCATTAAGTCATATAATAAAATACACTTTAATGACTTAATTAAATGTCGGAATTGGAAACGAAATTGGAAACGGTGATTGGATGATCAAATTGAGTCGCGAAAAGGGGTACAAGCAGTGATACGAATTTCGGGTTGTTACATTATCCCCCCATTAGAGGGAATTTCGTCCCGAAATTCAAAGATTCGAACACAGATCACGAAGTGAAAAGAAATATGAGGATGAATCTACTGCTTCGGGTCCTCATGCTCCTAAGTGGAATCGGGTCTCCGCTTGCCTTTCCAGCGAACCCTTACCGTCAGGATGTGGCTTTGTTACACACGGTTAACATCTCAATGCATGATCTCGATGGATTCATTCGGGAAGGTTTGGACTTTCGTTGGTTTTGACCTCATCAAAGGGGTGACTAAGGTTTTCGTTAGGTCAGCACTTCTTACAAACAATGAGGTGGAATACCGATGCTCGCTGCTGAGTTTTGAAGATAGCTCGGAGAGGGCTATGGAAACGATTCCTAACAAAGATCTCGAAGGGTCTAATGTTCCACGAGTTAAGTTTTCCGCGCTTCCTAAGGCATACTATGTCCGTCCAGAGTAAAACTTCCAACAAGTGGGTACATTTTCACGTGGCAGAGTAACTAAGGGTCCGATGGTCCTAAAGGAAATTTCTAGATGGGTCTGCAATCATAGTCGGCGGGACCCAAGAATTGACAGGTCTCTATGGGTATCCCCAGTGCCGACTAATTCTTTATTGCCTTAGCTTTTGGAAAGGTCCACAGGTATGACTGCTTTGCTTATCTACTTGACCATGAAAATGGTTTGATCGAAGGGCACCACTACTAACTCGTAGTGATCATATCAAGTCCTGGTTGCTGCCTTGGACACATCGTCCTCACTGAGGTTTTGGCTACGAGGTAATTCCAGGGATTAGGTCGATGCGAGACTTGACTACTCGTTCGGAAAGAATTCTCAAGAATTCTTCGGAAAAAGTATCGGGGAAAGAGTTGCAAATTTCTCTTTTCTCGATGATTACATGAACGAGGAATACATGGGAAAACTTTTTAAACTTTGATGCACGAAGATCATGAGAGTCGGCTTGGAGGAAGGTTAAGATGAATGGCTTTCTCGAAACCAGGAATAACAGCATGAATGAGGCTCGGTCATTACATGCTAAAGGTGACATCAAAGCGTATCACGAAAAGTTTTGCCATTAGATCAAACGGAAAAGAATAATTTTTCGGGTTGAGGATACAATCTACGGATATGAAGTTGGCGTTCTCGTTCTCACTTGATAACCATCTCGACGGTATACATTTTCGATTACTCACGAACGACAGGGTTTAAAAGATGTTCAAATGGATGGTTAGCGAATTTCTTTTGGTGTTAGGATCGAAAAGAATCACAAGCATAAAATTTTAACGAGGGAAAATATACCTGTGGCAACGGTGGGATCGGTGGCTGTCTCATCTTGTCCTGTCGCTAGAACTTTTCCGGTGTTGCCAGATGTTACTGCCTTGGGACAGTTTCGCTTGAAATGTCCAACTTCTCCACAACCATAACAGGCCCGACCAATGCCCGCTCCGGAAGTTTGACTCGTTGATTGAGTTGGTGTCTTACAGTTTTTCTCCATGTGACCCTTTATGCCACATTTGTTGCAAAATACCTCTATACATGGACCGGAAGGAAGGTGATGATAGTTGCACTTGTCACAACTAGGAAGGGTTCCTGCATACCTACTGGCAGGTTTTCAAGTTGAGGATCCAACAACAGAGACAACTGCAGGGGAAGTGGCAGCTTGAACTGCCACCGTTTGCTGTCTCTTCAAAGATTCATGTGATGTCTGACTTTTCTCCTTCTTCCCAACTTTTCTTTTCTCACCACTCCTCTCTGTCGTCTCAGAAGTGGTAGCTGCCTCCTCAAGGTCTTCACTATGATCGATTAGGATATGTGCTAAGCGTTTGGCACTGTCGTATGTATCCGGCCTTACAGCTATGACGCTTCCCTTCGTTGGCTGGGTCAGCCCCCAGATGAATCTCTCTATCTTCTTACTCTCTGGGGTAACCATTCCCGGGCAGAGTAATGCCAAGTCGTCGAACCTGGATGTAAGCGGTGATATCGGAACCTTTCATCTTCAAGTTCTAGAGTTCGTGTTCTAACTTCTGCATTTCGCCCTTAGGGCAGTACTCAGCCAGCAGAAGTTCCTTCATGGCTTCCCAACCTATGGCGTTGGCTATAGGTAAAGTTAGGGATTTGACTCGGCCGTTCCACCAAGTCAGAGCTTTGTCGATAAAGGTGCAGGTGGCAAACTTCACCTTGTCTAAATCTGAACAAGCGCAAATTTCAAAGATGGATTCGTTCTTCTCGAACCATCGGGTGAGGGAAATGACACCTCCAGTGCCATCAAAGGACGTGGGTTTTGCGTTCATGAAATCCTTATAGGAACCCTCCTTCCGGTGTCCTTGATTACCTTCCTGGTTTTGGGTTTGGGAACCACCCCCTGAACCACTGGGGTTTAGTTGAGGCAGGATGGCTGATATTGTGGCAGTAATGGCTGCCTGAAGTGTTTCCAGATCGATTTGAAAAGGAGGTGGTGGCGGCGGAGGGTTGTTGGTGTTCTTCGAGCTGGGTTTCTTTCTTGGAGGCATCTTGATCTAAAAAGATCATGAAAGAGAGGATCATAAGTCCTCTGAATTGAATCAAGAGATATGGATCGGGGGATACCTCATCAAGACAGATATAACATTATATTAAGCGATAAGGCAGGAAAGAGTTATCAAGGAAGATAATTTTATCGCTAGAGGAATGATCAAGGAACAACGTGTATACGAGGATTTCTACAATAGATTGGCTCAAGAAATACTCCCATAGTATTTCATGATTCGTTGCAACGACGGCTCGTTGTTTGGGGTATTGGGTAAGTTTTAGGTATGCTGCGTACCACAGTCACTCCCAAGCACACGTTGGCCGTGTCTCGAATGAATATAGTTGGCCAGGATATATTGATTCTAGACACAACTACATAACTGCCCAGGTTTAACCGCAGCGTACAACACCCATTTACTTATATTTTGTTCTACTTGTAGTTACGGGTTTCGACGGTCGATATACTTGTGTACTTTAGGAAATACTTATATTTGTATAGTATACTTTTAGTTCAGAGCACTTAGGCCCCTTAATGTTTATAGTCTTATACCATGTAAGCTTTGGTATACTAGTTCACTATAAATAATGGCTCTGATACCAATCTGTCACACCCCAAAAACCAAAGGCGGAAACATTTCTGGGGTTGACTCCACGTTGAGTATCAAATCCAATGCACATAGTAAAATAGTAAACACGAAACATTACATTACATAATATTCTTTACATCTGTTTGAAAGAAAGGTTATACAAGTGTTATATACATATATCATATGAATAAAAGTAAAGACGAGTCTTCGGGACGCTCCGACTTCTCCAAAAGGTGGTGGTGTACCTGTCTAACGCTGACCTGAGAATACAAGCGATTTGAAAATCAGCATAAAGCTGGTGAGTTCATAAGATGTTTGTTTTTTCTGATGGTGTCTGTCTTTTACACTCGAACCTAAGTGTTTTATTACAGACATTACAATGTTTCATGTTTTCTATCAATATATTTTCAATAATCAAATGTGAAGTATACAACTTAATAGTGTATAATAAGAATTGAAAATCGGTTTTAAACAAACAACTTTGCAAGTTAAAACAGTTTGTTAAGAGCTTTTCAATTCTTAAAAATGTACAATTATGAAACCATTTGACTGAAATCATGAGTTTAAGTACAATATATTCTTGTACTCTTGCTTGTATTCCCCCCCCCCCCCCCTGAAAACATTGAAAAACCATTGAAAAAGGGTAGGGGTATGAACTCACCAGACGCGAAAATGTGTCAAATGGAATGCTATACGTCGAATCGAGGCTTGATAACATGCGAGGTTCCTATGTAATATGAAATGGCATAAAAATATATCTAATTAGATTCATAAACTCTAATTAGATGAAATATTACACTCCAATGAGCGAAGACACTTCAAAACGAGTGTTTGGAGTGACCCGGGTGACATCTACGGACGTGTATCAATGCGTGGGACTTGGTATTTGAGTTTACTCTTCAAGAGTAAACTCCCTAATGAGGTTTCGGCCATATACACCACTCACACATGAGTTCACGGCCGTGAACTCATGTTGGTAAGGTTTATGGTGCTTAATGGGTCAATAACACTTGGGAAGGGTTGGAACAATTTTATCTAAAGCATAGAATGAATTTAAATCACCAATAACACCACTTAAGGGAGTTTACGGCCGTAAAATCCTAAACTCTCCTTGAATGAGTGATTTAAAGGCCTTAGATTAATCACATGTGATTCCTATAATTTTTAGAAGCCTTGATATGAATTTAGGGCACCAAATAACACACAATTAGGAGTTTTATGGCCCTGGAGCACATGCTATGGCCGTAAACCCTCGAATGAAGAGTTTTGCTATGTTTAAGGTCCCCAAACTATTTTTGGTTGGTTCTATGAATTATTCCAAGGCTTTTGGTGGTGTTGGATGGCTTTCTAACATGTTTGGAATGTGTTTACACCCATGTTTGAGGGGTTTACGGCCCAAGCATATGTCTTGGGCGTAAACTCATGTAAATCCCTCAAAATCCATATCTAAGGTGTTCTTGGTCCATTTCATGAAGTCCTTAATCCATATCTAAAGTCTGGTTGTGGCTTGGAAGGGTTTAAGGGCTTAAAAACCCTCTAAATATGTGTTTACGGCCTAAGCACCTTCTAGGGCCGTAAAATCATATACAAGGTCCTAATTCATGCTTTAATCTCGAATTTGAAGGTCAAATATGATACACAATGAGTTAAGGAAGGTACCTTGGTGATTTGAAGCCTAATTTTGATGATTTTGGACCTTGAATCTAGTTTGAGGAGAGAGGTTGGAGAGATGGTTGTCAAATGAAGCAAAAGATTCAAATGAAAGCTTGGTTCACTTTAAATAGTGTCCAAGTTCGGGACACGGTGGAATTCTACCCGATACCAGCGTTAGACGGGGCTTTTGGTCGCACCCGGCCAAATTGCCGTAACCCGATATGGCTGATACTAGAAATGTTCCGATCGCTAATACTGGGCGTTAGAATGAGTTCTAAAGGTATTAGGACATTCATTAAGTCATAAAATAAAATACACTTTAATGACTCAATTAAATGTCGGAATTGGAAACGAAATTGGAAACGGCGATTGGATGATCGAATTGAGTCGCGAAAAGGGGTACAAGCAGTGATACGAATTTCAGGTTGTTACATGAAGGAACCTCAAACACTAGCTACCAACCTGAGGACAAAACTCCTGTTGAGCTGATAGATGAGTCCGTACCTCCGAAGCATTGCTCTAGAGTTAGGAGCACACCTAACTGTTATTATGGTAATCATATCACTAATGAAGTTGATACATTTATCAGTGATAGTACGTTGCTAGATTTGGATGAACCTAATAATTATAGGGAAGCCATGGCAGGCCCCGAGCCTGCTAAATGGAAGGAGGCTATGGACAACAAGATTCAGTCCATGTATGACAATCAAGTTTGGAATTTGGTTGTTAATGTACCAGGTTGTAAGACAGTTGGGTGCAAATGGATCTTCAAGAAGAAGACCTGCATGGATGGGAAGGTGCACACTTACAAATCGCGACTGGTGGAGAAGGGCTTGACTCAAACTCTAGGAGTTGACTATGATATGACCTTCTCACCAGTAGCGAAGATTAAGTCTATTAGGGTTCTGCTAACCATAGCTGCATTTCATGATTATGAAATATGGAAAATGGATGTCAAAACTGCTTTCCTTAATGGAAAGTTGCTTGGGGATGTTTACATGGCTCAGCCAGAGGGTTTTGTCGATGCATAGTACCCTATTAGGGTGTGTAAGCTTAAGAAATCCATTTATGGGTTGAAACAAGCATCTCGTAGATGGAATCTTTGCTTCGATGAGAAAGTCAAAGAATTTGGCTTTTCAAGGTGCGAGGATGAGTCTTGTGTATATGTTAGGGCTATTGGGAGTATAGTTAGCTTTTTGGTACTGTATGTGGCTGACATACTGCTCATAGGAAATGACATCCCAACTTTGCAGGAGGTTAAGTCCTGACTTGGGAACTGTTTCGCTATGAAGGACCTTGGAGAAGCTGCCTGTATCCTAAGGATAAGAATACTGAGAGATAAGAGTAAAAGACTAATATGACTTAGTCAGAGTACCTACTTGGATAAAGTGTTGAAGAGGGTCAACATGGAGAATTCCAAGAAAGGAGACTTACCAATCCAGCACTATGCCAAACTAAGTAAGACTCAGATTCCGAGTACAGAGGCTGAGATAGCTGAGATGAGTCGATTACCATATGCTTCCACTGTTGGCTCGATCATGTATGCTATGACTTGTACTCATCCTGATATGGCCTTCACTTTTAGCATGGTGAGCAGATAGTAAGGAAACCCTGGCAAGGCTCACTAGACTACGGTAAAGAATATTCTTAAGTACCTACTGAGGACTAAGGACTGGGTTCTTACCCTCGGTGTGAGTGATGACTTGAGAGTAGCAGGGTATAGTGATTACTTGGAAAAGTTCCAAACATGGCCTGCTCTCAGTCAGGCTGGGTCTTTACCCTAAATGGAGGAGCAATTACATGGAAAGGTTCCAAACAGGAGACAACAGTTGTGACAACCGTCAAAATTTGAGTCGGTTCTAGATTTTACTAAACTTAGTTGCACATATAGGCACAACACATACTAGACTTAGTAACTAGAAGCTAATTTATAACCTAATAGAAACTTGGAAACAATTAGAAACAATGGATAGTGTACTTAGATTTCACATTGATATGTGAATTCTACATCTACTGAGATGTGGTGACTATCCATATTTGGGTCACTCTTTGCTCGAATGCCTTTTCATGAATCATATACACACATCATGTGTTTGACCTAGAAGTAGAAATTAGGTCAAAGTCTCATGGAAACCTAAGTCAAAGTTAAAGACTAGGACTAGTATACTTGATTCCTCAATTTCGCTTGAATCTCAGAATCACAACGTAGAAGGCCAATAAACCGATAAAAATAAATTACCAACATTATTTATAACTATAAAAGAGTTATAATACCATAAGATAATTTAAGGTCTCAAATATTCTATTTATTTTGATATCCAAAGATTTACAAACTCTCAAAAACCCTAAAAACCCTAAAAACCCTAAAACTTAAATTTTATAAAGTTTAATATCAAGAATTCTATAAAAATAGTTATGAAATTATAATATTATCTAAAAATACTCAATTTGGGAAATATAGTAAAGGAAATCATAGTAATGTACCGACATCTATCCTTATATTATAAGTGGAAAATCAAGGATTTTATAAAACAATGTAAAGCTTAAGCATACTTAATAAAAACGTTAGAAATTTATAAAAATTCGGGGAAATGATTTTAATGGGATTTATGAGAGAGAAATCCTCTATCCTCCTCCCAAAAATCGGACCCATCCCCCCAATACACCATTTTCCTATGTCATTAATCAATTTCACTCATTCACTCTACCTCTCATTCTCTCTCTGACACACTTCATCACCACCACTCCATTTCTCCTCTTTACCTCTCACAAACCCACGAAATTTCTGGAAAAATAAGATCAAATAACACCTATAATCATGAAATCTTCATCAACTTAAACTATTCTTAAAGGTAAAACCGAAAATCCTTCAATCTCCTTCACTTTTCTTTCTAGTTTTAAAGGTTTTTCTTACACTTTCTCCTTCTTCTACTACATTCTATGGTAAAATCGTGAACAATTGCTCAAACTCATGGTTTTGATGACGATGGTGGTAGTATTTCACCCAAAAACAACATCCATGTTGTAAATGGTGAAATCCAACGACCAAAACCTAAGTCGGAATCAACATAATGCACTTTTTCTACAAGTTTTGGGTGAAAAACACCACATGCATCCAAAGTTTTCTATCAAAAATGATTTTTGAACATTTCAAACTCATTAATGGTCTTCAAACCAACATGCATGTGATGATCTTCAAGCTTAGATGCTTGATGATCAAAGTTTGTTGTTAAAAAGCTTTCAAATAGGTTCATGAATGATTTATTTCCAAATAAATATCTAAAACTCCTTTTCTGATGAAATCCGATTTTTCCCTGTATTCCACCAAAAAAATGAGATGTTTTACAAATTTTCAGAAAATAATTCATTTTTCTCGAATTATTATAATTATTTCAATGAAATAGGGCAATAAATCATATAAAATATTCTCTGAGGTCTATAAATCCTAGGTAAATTCGTGGATGTCCCCTATGCCAGATAACGACTTCTCATTAAGTTTCATCAATTTTTGTTACTATTTAGTGTGGTTTCGAATTTTCTTTTTGTTTAGCCACAATAAATCACAAAACTACTTTAGAGAAGGTGAAAAGGGTATTTAATAATTTTCACAGCTCCTACCCTATGTTTAAGACTAAGAAAAACATTTTTAGAATTTTTCATAATGATTCCTATTTTTCTCGATTTTTGTGTTTATAATGGACTAAAAACAGGAAAAATAGCTCTACTTATCAAAAATTCATGAAATTTTACCATCAGAACTCAAGATATATTAGAACTCTAAATAAATATTTTGATGATTTTTCTATTATTTTTCCCCTATTTTCTAAGATTAAATACACTTAAATCCACAAAATCAGATTTCAGAACATAAAAACCACCTTTGAGATTTTTCTTAGACTATTTAAACTTTAAATGAAGTTTACAAAAATTTTGGTAATTTACTTTAACTATTTAATAATTATTCTTTAATTAACGATTATTGAAGAGGATTAAACAAAGAAAAATAGCAAAACTAGTTAAAAAAAATCTTTTATATTTTTGAAAGCTTCTATATATATATATATATATATATATATATATATATATATATATATATATATATATATATATATATATATATATATATATATATATATATATATATATATATATATATATATATATATATATATATATATATATATATATATATATATATATAATAGCAGTGTTACAAAAACTTTGAGAAATTTTGTAAGCTGTTTTCTATTTATATCATTTTTTATTAAAATAAATGGACAAAAATCATAAAATTCGGTTAAACAGTTTAGAAATCCATTTTTATATTCTTCCCAGGTTTCGAATGCTTAACAACATTAATACAAAAAGTTTGGGCAATTTTGGAAACTGTTTTCTATTTATTTCAATTTTTAATAGAATAAATGAACAAAAATCATAAAATTTGGTTAAACAGTTTAGAAATCCATTCTTGTATTTTTCCCAGCTTAATAATGTCTAATAACATTAATACAAAAAGTTTGGGCAATTTTGGAAATTGTTTTCTATTTATTTCAATTTTTCTAGAATAAATGTTCAAAAATCATAAAATTGTTAAATAGTTTGGAAATCCATTTTTATATTTTTCACAGCTTAAGTATGTTTAATGGCAGTATTATAAAATGTTTGGTAATTTTTATCATTTGGATTCTATTTTTCAATAATTTATATTGTTATGAAGGCATAAAAATTTTAAAATATAGTTAATCACATCAAACATTCAAGGGAAAGTTTTTGGAAGATGTCTACTATATTTGGAACAAAACTCTAAAAATGGATGAATTGTGGAAATTTTTTGATAATATTTTTGGATTTTTAGGAGTTTAAAACACATTTAAATGTATTGAAATACCCTTATTTAATATTACAAAAATATGGAAAATGATATCCAAAATTATCTTAATCACATGAGTTATAAAATTTCACCATTTCAAAAAAATGTTTGTAACTTAAAAATATTAAATTTTGACACATTATTGGCATAATTCTATTGTAGTAGTAAGTATACTAGTATTAGATTTCAATTAGAGACTCATTAGTGTGTAACATCGTTGTAGGAAAAAGATAGCGGTACGAGTGGAGCATACATCAAGGCATCATTTGCATCATCTCAATGCATATTTTGAGTATTCACGCACTCCCTTATTTTCGGTTTTTAAATGTTTTGGGGTGGAAAAGCATGTCCTAAACTATTTATATTCGTTGTATTTATTTGACTTGTATAAACTTGGTTGCTAGATTTTGCATATTGTGAGTATTCATGCACTCCCCTATTTTCGGTTTTTAAATGTTTTTGGTTGGAAAAGCATGTCCTAAACTATTTATATTCGTTGTATTTATTTGACTCGTATAAACTTGGTTGCTATATTTTGCATATTGTGAGTATTCACGTACTCCCCTATTTTCGGTTTTTTACGTTTTGGGGTGGAAAAGCATGTCCGAAAAACTATTATTTGTTTGTTGTATTTAAATTGATTTGTATCAAACTTGATTGCTATTTTATTGCTATATCTCTCTATGTATGTCTATGCAACACAGAACATGAGAACTTATCGTCTTAAGTCCCTTCCCTTACACTTTTCTCCAACCATTAACTCATTCCAATGGTCATTATGGATAACGCTATTAGGAAATAACAACTCCCCACTCGCCCGATTTCTGGAGTGCATGATACCATATAATATGTGGAACCATAAGCATAGATCTTGATAGGGCATCAGTCATAGGCTTGGTTGGGTACTCATTGTTTTCTCCTACACATACAAACTCGTTACTTATTATAGCAATAAACTTTGTTTATCATTATAGCAACAAACTTTTATTATTGAAAACTTATATACTTGTTTTAGCAATGAAATTGTTTGCTCCTTGTAGCAATGAAATTGATTGCACATTTTAGCAATGAAACTTGTTTACTCGTTTCAGTAACGAACTTTATCTTCCATGAGAATATTAATGTTGCATCTTATTTGGGCAACATACTTTATCTCTCATGATGACAAAGAACTTTGTTTTTACAAACTTATTTACTCATTCTAACAATATACTTTTATTATTGAAAACTTTTATCAAAACTTTTGATTTCAATTCATGGAACCAATATTATTTTGTTTATCTATGAGTACTCACCAACTATTGTTATAGTTGATGCTCGTTTTACATGCATTTTCAGGAATCATCGAGTAAGTGGCACTTAGGGACACATCACTGTTAGAAGTATTCACATGTGTTGTATTTCAATTTACATTGTAATTTCTTTTAAAATTTGTTCAAACCCATTGTAAATTTATAATGAATTTTAATATTATGGTTGTTGTCTTTTAACTTTTGCTTTGATACCCTTTATACTGCCACGCCTCGTGTTTCCGCTTTAGCGGGGTGTGACAGTAGATGATTCTACTTGTGAATCAGAGTACATAGCAGCGAGTGCAGCGGCAAAAGAGGCAATATGGCTGAAGAACTTCATTGGAGACCTTGGAGTTGTACCAGCTATACAGGAGCCTATGGAGATTTTCTATGACAGAAATAGTGTGGTTACCTTAGCCAAGGAACCAAGAGATCATGGCAGATCCAGACACATTGACAGAAAATATCACTTCAGAAGACACAAGATAGAAGGACTCCTCGTCGCAAAAAGGTTATCGTCAGAAGAGAACCCTGCAGATCCCATCACGAAGGGAATGGCTAGGGTTAGGCATTCGCAACATGCAAGGAGCATCGGGCTGAGAGACGATATTAGTTTTAATAATTAGATATTTTTATGAAACTTGTAAAGTGTAATTAGCATTTGATGATTAAATAAAAGTTGTTATTTATTTATGAGTAAAGTGTTACTATCCTATGTTGATTGTTTACTATTGTTTCAATTTTCCATGTTTTGACTTCTAGAATAATTATTTTATTCAAACTCTCCATAGTCGGTCATTCAATGGAAGTAGGTATTGAATTAAGACTGTCATGAATTTGGCGTGTAGGATTTGTCTAAGGTGCATTAGACATAGCAATGGTTGTTGCAACATTCATGAGTGCTCATAACATTTGAGTATTGGATTAAACCCATGCTCACTAGTATCACTTCATGGAATCTATCTCGAGTGATCATGAGATGGTAATATCATATATATCTTCAAACCTAAAGATATGAGTCATTGACTATGAGTTGGTTATCCATTGATTATACGAAAACACATTAGTAACTTGATGTCATAAAACATGCTTGTGTGCATAATTCAACTAGTAGTTAGTACAAGCATATGTGTCGAAGTTTATCTGTTCCTTCTAGCAATATAAGCGATATTTGGGCCCCTCGATGATTTGGTTTTGACTTATGTATCGGGCCCGATTAGAACCTAATTCATGTGTTCAATTTAGTTCTATGTCAAACAAATCAGAGATCGAGAAATAACTACTGGACAATAAGTACAACACTGTTCCATGTATTTGTCCGGTTGATATCTTGAGAACAGACTTATCTAAAATGGTGCTTCATAGTTCAACAGAGTTTTAAAAGAGCTACGATTGATGGTTTTTTCCTAAATTGATACTTGAAACTATAGTTATCAGACTTATCCAAGTGGGAGACTGTTGGATAAGGTATCTAAGTCCATAACTATATTTGGTATGAACTTGACCCAACCCAGCATGGTCCATTTGGGTTGCACTTCACCTAACAATTTGTATGGATATTTTTTTGAGAATAAGATGTTTCTGATATATTAATATATTATAAGTTATAATATATTAATATGGAATCATATTATTTAACTGGTGTTGATAAAGAATTAATTTGGTGATCAAAAGAGGCTAATTAAATATGGACTCTTACAAATATATGGATTGGACAAAGATTTATTTAGGATGGGCTGAGTATATGGAAGTTCATGGATAGTCCATGGAGCTTTTAACCCATGGATCCTCGGTAAATGAAGAGTCATGGGTATAGGGTTTAACCCTAATCCTCCATAGTATATAAAGAGGTCCTTTGTTCTAGAATTGGCACTAGTGTGTGTGAGAAACAATGGTGGGCCGATTTTAGCAAGCATCATATTCTCTCAAGTGTTTCCAAGTTGCTTTGGGTGATTTGTGACACCACTTGAGGCATCCACACTATTGTTGCTAGGCTCTAAAACTCCAAGCAATCAACCACAAAAGCGAGGTATGTTATTCTACTTAAATTTTATATTACAAGTACCCATAACATCCTAGTTAGGTTGCAAACATGGAAATCAAATTTTCATGTTTTTTTAAAGAAAACATAGATCCAAGGTTTCTAGTGTTGCATGTACACCATAGGAGTGGTAGAATGATCAAAACCCAACAGATCCACCTTCCAAGCTTAATAAGACACAAATATGGAGAGAAAACACGATTTAGGGTTTCTGAGCTCAAAGGGGTTGTAAGGGAGTCTAAGGGAAGCTAATGAACCTTTAAATAGGGTTTAACACCTTGGAGATTCGGGTTCCATCCTCCAGCTCAAACTCATCGAGTCATGTCCTCCCACTCGTCGAGTTGGTCACTTAAGACACACGGCCAAATCTGTTCCTACTCTACGAGTCAGGGTATCGAACTCGTCGAGTCGACTTTTCAAAAAAGGAAATATAAGACTGTAAAGTTTATACTAGAGATTCGGGGTGTTACAGGAACGATCATAACCCCCAATGAGCCACTACAACTAATTTAGGCAGAGTTCTTGGTCCATTTCAAACGCAAAGTCTTCTTAGCTCAGACAATGCTAGAACTAGAGAATCAGTTTTTAACACTGAAGAAGGGAAGCATGTTCATTGACGAATATACCAATGCTTTCATATACAAGATGGAGTTTGCTTTGTGCATCGTCCCTAACGAACTAACAAAAGTCGATATGTATAAGAAGAGACTACCATGAGAGTATAATGTGCCAGTATGCCAGGCACCTACTTTGGAGGCGGCTATCTGGCTTGCTAAGCCTGTTATGGAGATGATCAAGAGCAGATTCGCCAATAAGGTTGAACTTGGCGAGAAGAGAAAGTCTGAATGTTCTTCAAGTTCAACAAAGAAGAGAAAATTCTTAAACTCTGGAGGGGAAGGAGGTGAAGCAAGATGGTGTGATAAGCTCAAGAAGAAACACTTTGGAAAATATGGTGATGATGTGAGATGTTTCAAGTGTGGAAAGTTTGGGCATTACGTCAATGAGTGTACATTCAAGAAAACGGTGTGTTACGGATGTAATGAGGAAGGGCATTTCAAGCAAGACTGCCTAAAAAGGGAAGGACCTACAAAGCCGAATGCACCACCAAAGCCAAAGGCAAGAGCATTCGAGATGATCCTCGACGAAGTCGGTGACAATGCACAGAACCAGAAGTGAGGACTTTATATCCGAAGATCAAGATATGAAGTAGCCATGCAAATAGTATCATGTGGTGTAGCCTATTAGATGTATAGTATAAGGTGAACTTGAATACCTTTGTAACCGTTTCAAGAAATAGTATAAACATTAGTTATGTTATCTGATGTGTTAAATAAAGATGTGAAATTCTTGTATGGTGACTTAGAGAACTGTGAGACAATACTTGGAACGAATATGAGTAGGTGTGAATGGTAGTAGAGGCATATACTATCGGAAGCACATGACTTGCACATGGATCAGGGAAAGTCACAAGGTTACCAAGGTGACAGTAATTGATTTTGTTTGATTCATGTATGTCGTTACCATTGTTTCGGTAGTGACTAAGAAGATTATTGTTATTCTGACCCTAGTAGTCGTATCAAATCTAGTCCAACTAAGATAAGTATGTTACGTGGTTCAGAGAACCAAGTTCGATGTAACATCAGACTTAAGCCAGAAGATTGAAGTGAAAGATAATCGAAGCAATCAAAAGAAGTATCGCAATCACCGAGAAAGTAAGAAACTTGTAGCTAGGAGTGCTACATACTAGAATGTGATTACATCAAATTAGAACATGAACGAAGGAACTTCCATTATGAAATTTGACTCTATAAGACCTGAGTCTACGCGTTGTGTCATACGATGAGAAGTCATTAGAACATGACCCATCAATCTATTATGGTAATCAAATGAAAGAACTTATCTTAATTATGTTAAGAAGAAGAATGAGTCTCCAATAACAATTGATTTTGTCACTCGAAGGTTAAGATTGAAAGTCCAACATAGGATAAAGACCGGGTGCAAGATTGAACACCGCCTGCAATCAAGAAGTCCAAGAGTTAGATACTTATTCGAAGGAATAAAAGAAGTTATGGTTATTACCTTAGATGAATAGATAATGTATGGAGTCATTATACAACCCATGTTATATTGATGATTTCAGGATGTAATCATCCTACGGGGGAGATAATTGTAACACCTGCAGATTCGGGCTAGTCAGTAATAAGCGTTTAAAATGATTTGTTTTATTATCTAGGATATATAATCTTAACCAAAGTAATAGTTATGGTTAACAATTGTAACATATTTCACATAATAAATAAGACTTATTTGAATATTATGTGTTTCATGATTATTATAATATAAATAGGAAAAATCAGCCGAATCATCCGTAAATCATAAAAATAAGTGCACCAAAACATACATACATGTCTATATATATATATATATATATATATATATATATATATATATATATATATATATATATATATATATATATATATATATATATATATATATAGAAAGTACACGTCTCCCCGATCACGAAAATATAAATTTCATAGAAATTCGACTGCATATCAATTAGATATGATTTTTATAAGATATAGAAGTCAGCCGCACACAATGAATATATGACATAAAAAGCTACGAAGAGAATGGTTGAGTTTAGCTAATGTCACCAAAACGAAAATCATAGTAGTCTTTAAAATACGAATTTTGAGAAAAAGAATGTCAAAATCAGAGTTCGTATGAGAGTTAAGATTTTAGCAAAATAATTTAATTTTATAAAAATATGGACGCAAAATAAAGTCAAAATTAGCCGACGGAGTCTAAACGAAAGTTGTAGATCTCGTCGATAGCTACGCGTGGATATAAAGAGTGTCAAAAATATAGTTCGTATGAACGAGTTATAAGTTATAATAGCATATGTACATATTAAAATAATGTATAAATCATATATACGTATACATATATATATATATATATATATATATATATATATATACATATGTATATATCATTACAAAGATATCGACGATGCGATCATTGTAAGGCTAGTGTTGAGTACTTTCGACATCAGTATAGTACAAATATCGTTCAATCTATCTAAAATAATATTATAAAAGGGTATTTAGACGTTTATATAACTATAAGGTCGTTAAGTAACTATAGCGGGTTGTTTTTGAAATTTCAATTACTATAAATAAGAGCCTCTAGGCACTCATATTTCTCGCATCATTCTCTTGATTCAACAGTCTTTCTCTTCTTATCCCCCAAGCATTTCTGTCCTTCGCGATTCGACTTCTCTTTTTGTAGTTTTTAGTAAAGTAAGATGAGCGCTAAAGCGTTGCAAGAATCTTTCTTAGAAAGATTCAGCGACGAAGATATACCCCTATAAAGCCTGGTATCTAGCTAAACCTCTCGGTAAGTGAGTTATGCTTAACCTACTTTAAGTATAGTGATATGTGCATCTTTAGTCATATATTTTGTATAGATTATTAATACGTTTTGGCTAATTTATTGCAATTATGGAACAAAAGGTGCTTAATCATGTTTGGATTATATTTTCAGTTCAACAGGAGTGCTTGGAAGCAAAAGGAAGATGGAATAGCTATTGGGAGTTTGGGAATCAAAGAATAAAGAAAAGAGAAAAAAATAAAAAGGAACTCGACGAGTTGACCCTTGACTCAACGAGTTCCCACGAAGGTTCTCGAAGCAAGAAGAATCCATACCTTGTCGGGCACGGGAATTTAATGACGGACTCGATGAGTCACCCCATGGACTCGATGATTCGCCTCTAATCTATAAAAAGAGACTTCCTGATCATAACCCGATTTTTGGATGAACTCCTGGGGAGAGAATCGATGATTAGAAGATGTATTCAAGTGCTGGGAGTCAGAGAATCAATCCTAGATCCAATTGTGAGAAGAATTAAGGCAAAACTCAAGTTTACTTTTATTATTCTCTAAATTGAACCATGTTTGATTTACTAGAATTCGTTTTTGACTTTAGTTTTGCTGTAATCATGAACTAAACCTATTTTCTTCTGTTTAGGAAAGACAAAGTTTGTGATTATGTGTTGATTTTATGATTTGGATTATCTTTATTTTGTGATTTGTTTAGTTAAGCTTGTTAAAGACCCTTATGTGTTAGTTATTACTATTTTCTGTTAATTAATATGTGATTAAGTTGCATGACAATCTCTTAATTGCTAATCTCATATGATTTTTGGTTATATGCCTAGGAATAGCGAACGTGAAACTAGGGTTAATAGAGAATTGGAAAACTAATGTATGAGCTTGTGTGACGAACCATCAACAAGAGGTTAATTGAAAGACTAATTCAATTAACCATTACAAGTCTTACTTAACCCGAATAAATAATCTAGGAAATTCATTAATTTAGACAACTGGTCACTGCATAGATTAAATGGTTTTCTAAGGATTAGTAATAGCGAACGTGAACCTAATCATCTTAATCTGTAGCCAAAGATAGATTAATTCATTGCACATTTCATAAAATCAACCATAGGATCAAATGAGTCAACCCTAAACAGAAGTCTTCTTTATTATTGAATTTAGTTGATTTTTTCTTACTTAGTTGATAGTTTAAGTTTTAGTTAATTGTTTAAGTTTCTAGTCTTGCAAAACTAGAGAAAACTCTTCCTTTTATTATTTGTTTTTTAGATAATACTAGTAATTAGTTTAATCTGCCGTTCCCTGTGTTCGATACCCTACTTACCTGAACTAAGCTGCTAATCGATAGGTACACTGCTTTTCGTGTGTTTGTCATGGTGTTTAAGTTAAGAGGATTAAAACTAGTCGGTTTCACACACATCAAGTTTTTGGCGCCGTTGCCGGGGAATGATTCCAACTTTGAATTGATTACTATTGTTATCGATCCTTTGTGTGAGATTCTTCTTGCACAAGGTTACTGTTTTATTAGATTTAGCATTAGGATTCAGTTTTTAGTAGTAGTTTTTAGGAAATTTTGTTTAAAAATTTTTGTTGTTTTTGCACTCGACTCGCCGAGTCCCTTCAAACTGACTCGACGAGTCCAGCGCTGAACAGAAAACTTTTAGTTTTATTTTTTTTTGTTCTTTTTATGCGTTTTTTCTTTTGTTTTGTTTGCAGTTGTTACTTGACCCGAGGATCCAATACGCCTTTGGTTCCTCCACTTGAAGATCCGGAGTCTGCTTTAAAGAAGAGCAAAGGACAAGCTGTTGGAGAATCTACTTCTTCGAAAAGTTCGCCTTTGAAGAATCTAAAGTCCGTTTTCAGCAAGAAGAAGAGCAACAAATCAGGAGCATCCAACACCTCTTCTTTGGCAAACAAAGACCCAATCAAGGAAGATACCGTGAACGAGTCCGAAAGGGAAGAAAGCAAATTTGGAGAAGACAACGATCTAGAAGGTGACTTTGACAACACCATGGCGAACATTGATGAAGTTCCCATGGGTGAATGGAAGAAGAGGATACGAGATGACACCGGCCCGGGGCTTGTGCAACCCGTAATTGCAGCGACTGCCACTTTTGAGCTCAAGGTTCACATACTCGCTCAACTCAAGGAGATACCCTTTTACGGAAAAGACCACGAAGATGCTTATAAACACTTGGATGAAGACAATGATGCAGTTGATTACTTTAATGTTCCAAATGTGCCTCGTGAAACCCAGCTGCTTCGCATGCCTCCAGTTACATTCAAGGGAGCTGCAAAAGATTGGCTCAAGTCACTCCCTCCCGGATCCATCACTACATGGGCTAAAATGAAAGAAGAATTCATTGACCAGTTTTGCCCACCTTCTAAAATTGCCAAGTTAAAGAAAGCTATAGCCAACTTTGAACAACAACCCGGAGAGTCCCTTTATGAGGCATGGGAAAGGTACAAAAGTCTACTAAGGAATTGCCCACACCATGACCTTAATAGCCAACAAGAAGTATGTATCTTTTATGATGGAGTCAATGTTACAACAAGGCAATTACTTGATTCGCAAGGCCCGCTCATAAAAAAAGGCACCCCCGTTGATCAAGGAATTAATTGAGGAGTTCTCTAAACATTCTAGATAATATCAAAACCCACGGAATGAAGTAAGTAGGGGGTAGTGAACACGGTCAACGATAGCATGGCGGCAATGATGGCTAAACTAGACAGTTTAGATAGGAGGATGACTAAGATGGATCAAAAAAATCCATGCTATTCGAGTTGGATGTGAGAATTGTAATGAACCTCACCTCCCAAGGGATTGTGACTTGGATGAGAATGGAAATAAGAAGGCTCAAGTATTTTATTCAAGTAGCAACCGATTTGATAACAATTGGCGAAAACCAAAAAGAGAATGGCTCCCGTATGACGAGTATAAAAGGCTAAGGAGGAAAAGTTCAAACAAAAAAAGAGGGTTTTTTATCAAAAGGAGGAACCGGTGCAAGAGAAGAAATCTGATTTTGAAGACATGCTCACGAGATTTGTAGTTGCATCTGAAAAGAGACACAATGAAACCGATGCTACAATAAAAGAACAACGAAACATGTTAAAGGAGCAACAAGGCATGATTAAAGAACATCAAACCACGATGATAGATCAACAAGCCATGCTTAGAAATCAGCAAGCATCAATTCTGAATATTGAAAAACAACTGGGCCAACTTGCATTACAAATAAACGAGAGACAACCGGGTGGACTTCCAAGTAATACCGAACATAACCCGAGAGGTGCACACATAAATATCACGACAACCATGAGTGGGAAGATAATTACCCCTCTGATCCCAATTCCATAAGAAAATCCCAAACTGGTGCAAGAGGAAGCAGAAAAGCAGAAATCCCAAAAATCTCTGAAACCCGACGGGACTTGCCGAGTCGATGACATGGACTCAACGACTCCCCAGCATGAATCGAAAAAGGAACCTCCTGTAAAACCTTATCAACCTCCACTACCTTTTTTAGGACGAGCTAGACAAGATAAACATGATGTGGATTATCAAAAGTTCCTGGAACACATAAAAGCCCTTCAAATTAATAAGGCCTTCATCGAGGCGGTTGCACAAATGCCAAAGTATGCTAAATTCTTGAAGGAAATCCTCACTAATAGGAAGAGGATGCAAGAAGTGAAAAAGGTAATTCTTAATGAAAACTGTTTAGCCGCCATGCTAAACAAAATGCCTAAAAAGAAAGGTGACCCGGGAAGCTTGACATTACCATGTCAATTCGGAACTTTGGCAACCATACATGCATTAGCGGATTCGGGGGCAAGTGTAAATCTCATGCCATATTCGTTTTTTAAGAAGTTAAGCCTTCCGGAGCCAAGGCCAATTCGAATGGCAATACACATAGCAAATAAAACAGTGACATTTCCAAGAGGAATATGCGAGGACATATTGGTAAAAGTGGATAAGTTCGTATTCCCGACGGACTTTATAGTACTAGACATGGAAGCGGATCCTCAAGTCCCGATCATACTTGGAAGACCTTTCCTCAACACCACGGATGTCATAGTAGATATGCGAGATTCCAAACTCACCCTTCGGGTGGGAGACAAATCAGTTACATTTGGAGTTGATCAAGCAATGAAGCATCCAAGGTTTAGTGATAACACGACATTCTTCGTAGATATGATGGACGAACTAATAGAAGATTGGAAAGAAGGAAAGTCGAACAATTCCTCTATAAATTTTGCAGAAGAATTTGATGTTGAAAGGGACCTTAAAGAGATAGAGAGACTGCTTGAAGAAGCCGACTACGATGATTTAGTCAAAAGTGCAGAATTTACGACTCGTCGGGTCGCCACCACAGACTCGACGAGTCCATACGAGGAATCACGATCAAATGAGGAATTTTGCCTAAACTCGACGAGTCACCTGTATCGACTCGACGTGTCCAGTGCACAGAACACAAAATCAAACCTTAAAACGCCACCTGATCATTTAGAGTTTGCATTTCTTGAAGAAGGTGATCAAAAACCTATTATAATAGCTTCTGACCTTTCCAAATCTAAAAAAGAAGAATTAGTCCATGTCCTAAGGAAGAGAAAGAGTGCCATTGCATGGACTATCACCAATATCAAGGGAATAAGCCCCTCTTATTGCTCTCACAAGATTAACTTGGAAGAAGAAGCAAAGCCGGTAGTGCAACACCAAAGAAGAATGAACCCGAACATGCAAGAAGTGGTCAAGAAGGAAGTAGTCAAGCATTTAGATGCGGGGATCATTTATTCTATTTCCGACAGTCCATGGGTTAGTCCCGTTCAAGTGGTGCCCAAGAAAGGTGGGATGATGGTCGTAACGAATGAGAAGAACAAGCTTATTCCGACACGAACGGTAACGGGTTGGCAAGTGTGCATCGATTATCGAAAGCTAAACGATGCCACTCGTAAAGACCATTTTCCTCTACCTTTTATTGATCAAATGCTTGAAAGATTGTCCGGCCATAGGTACTATTGTTTCTTAGACGGATTTTCGAGTTACTTCCAAATACCCATAGACCCAATTGACCAAGAAAAGAATGCTTTTACTTGCCCAAGTGGGACTTTTGCCTATCGCCACATGCCCTTTGGGTTATTCAATGCACCTGCGACATTTCAAAGGTGCATGACGGCCATATTCCATGACATGGTGGAAAAATTCAAGGAAGTATTTATGGACGATTTTTCTGTTTTTGGATCTTCCTTCCATGATTGTCTTGCTAACCTTGATTTAATGCTTGCAAGGTGTGAAAAGACCAATTTAGTCCTTAATTGGGAAAAATGTCACTTTATGGTTAAAGTGGGTATAGTCTTGGGCCACAAGGTATCTAAAGCATGAATTGAGGTTGATCGGTCAAAAATAGATACAATTGCTAAGTTACCTCCACCCACTAATGTAAAGGGCATTAGGAGTTTTTTAGGTCATGCGGGTTTTTATCGCCGTTTCATAAAAGATTTTCCTAAAATAGCTAGACCTCTAACACAATTACTTTTAAAAGATGCACCATTTAATTTCACTAAAGAATGTCTAGAGGCTTTTGAATTTTTAAAAGAAAAATTAACTAATGCCCCAATCATTATTGTCCCGAATTGGAACCTACCTTTTGAAATAATGTGTGACGCGAGCGACTTTGCATTAGGAGCTGTACTTGGCCAAAAGGTTGATAAGCACTTTCAACCCATTTATTATGCGAGCAAGACTTTGAATCTGGCCCAAGAAAATTACACCACAACTAAAAAAGAAATACTATCCGTGGTGTATGCTTTTGACAAATTCCGCCCTTATCTTATTTTATCTAAAACCACTGTATTTATTGACCACTTTGTGATTAAGTATTTGTCTGCCAAGCAGGATGCAAAGCCAAGATTGATCTGATGGGTACTTTTACTTCAAGGATTTGACATCGATATCAAGGATAAAAAGGGGATGGAGAATGTTGCAGCCGATCATCTTTCTAGATTAGAAAACCCAGAAAGACAAGACAAAGAAAACATGGGTTTTGGAGATAGCTTCCCCGAAGAATATTTGATGGTGATTGTGAGTGAAGAACCATGGTATGCAGACACTGCTAAAAAAGTGTTTGATTCCGGTTTTTATTGGCCCACTATTTTTAAAGATGCAATTACTTACGTAAAAGAATGTGATGCTTGCCAACGAACGGGGAATATATTGGCAAGGAACAAAATGTCCCAATTGAATATTCAAGTTTGTGAGATTTTTGATGTTTGGGGTGTAGATTTTATGGGACCATTTCCTTTATCTAAGGGCAACAAATATATCCTGGTGGTGGTAGATTATGTGTCAAAGTGGGCGGAAGCACAAGCATTACCAACAAACGATGCAAGAGTGGTGGTGAAATTTTTAAAGAAATTAGTTTCAAGATTTGGAGTTCCTAATACATTAATTAGTGACCGGGGAACCCATTTTGCTAATGAACAACTCGCAAAAGTATTGCAAAATTATGGGGTACGCCATAGATTTTCAACACCTTATCATCCACAATCCAATGGGCAAACCGAAATTACGAATAGGGTGCTGAAAAGAATTTTGGAAAAAATAGGTGGGATACAATAGAAAAGATTGGGCGGATAAATTGGATGATGCACTTTGGGCATTTAGGACTGCATTTAAAACACCAATTGGAACCACACCATATAGATTAGTGTATGGAAAAAATTGTCATTTACCCGTGGAACTTGAACACAAAGCTTATTGGGCTTTGAAAACATGTAATTTTGAGCCACATGAGTTGCGTGCAAATCGACTCTTGCAAGTGAATGCTTTAGAAGAAATGAGGAATGAGTCTTATACTAACTCATTGATTTATAAGGACAAGATAAAAGGATGGCACGATGCAAGGTTGAAAGGAAATAAAGAGTTTGAGGAAGGACAAAAGGTGCTATTATTCAATTCAAGACTTAAACTTTTTCCGGGAAAGTTACGCACTCGTTGGACCGAGGCTTTTTCTTCTTAAGCATGTCTATCCTTATGGTGTGATTGAGTTATGGAACAAAGATGGATCAAGTTTCAAAGTTAATGGGCATCGAGTTAAAAGATACGAAGAAGGAATGGCACAAGATGAAAGAATTGAAGAAATGTTGGACTTAGAGGAAACCGCAGCAACATAGAGCGAGAAGGAGTCCAGCTAACGACTCCTCAAAAACAGAAGAGCTTGACGGGAGGCAACCCGTACGAGAGTTTGTTTTCTTTTCTCATTTTATTTTTCGGTTAGGTTTTCTTAGGATTTTTTTTCTTCTTTCTAATTCTTCTTAATTATCTGCAATTGATTGCTTGAGGGCAAGCAAGGCCTGAGTGTGGGGTGTGGTTCAATCTTATAAAAATATTCTTTTTGGATAAATTTTCAGTTTGTGTTAAACAGCTTAACAAGACTCGCCGAGTTTTTTATCTTACTCGACGAGTCCACATGAATTAAGACGGTTCAGTCCCGCGACCTGAGTCGCCGAGTCTGACCAGACTCAACGATCGACTTTATTTACTGAAAAAATAAATAATTTTTACATCCGGTAAAACTAGGCTTTTAACCATCATTTGGAACACATCTCAGCCAACACACTTGTCGTGCACTCTTTTCTCTCAAGCATTCATCACCTTCTTCCAACTTTCTCTCGATTTTTTGAAATTCATCAAACAAGGTACGTAATTTCTGTTATATTGATGTTGAAGTCATGATTTTTAGATGTTTGGAAGTATCAATTTGTTAGAACACCCGTTTTTTGAATTTTAGAGTTTTTAGGGTTTTGATTTTGACTGATTGTGGTGTTTTGGATGAGTGTTCTTGCATTAATATGACTTATACACATTTCGAGACAAACCCTCAGACTAATTTTGAGTTTTCACGGGTGAAATTTCACAGACCCGCCAACTGAATCGCGCAGTTCATCAGACTCGCCGAGTCTGTTCATGGATTCGACGAGCCTGGTCGTAATACATAATAGATGTTCTTTTGATGCTTCTGTGTTTCTCTGGATTGTGTGTGCAGGAAACATGTTCAGCTTCAGTCGAAGCTCCCGCAAAAGCCAAGGTTCTCACCCTTGGTTGACTTTTCCACGCATCAATTCCGATTCTACGATGAGGAGGTGGAGGAAAAGACTTGACGAACTAAAGAAAAGAGATTTATGTGCCCAATGCACTTGATTAGGAATGGTTGGGTGGAGTGCGATACGAAGAGGAGTTAGCGCCTAACTTTGTCAAAGCATTCAACCACAATGGAGTTTCTCTTACGTGTGATGGGTGGAACCAGCTATTTAGAATTCAAGAGTCGGTGTATCAAGAGCTATGTTGGGAGTTTTTCTCAACAGTTTCTTTCTGGGGAGGAGATGACTATTACATTCCCGGGAACATAAAATTCTGCCTAGGTGGGGAATATCGCCAATGCAGTATGGTGGAGCTATCTTGGAGACTTGGGATTTATGACCAACAATTGGTCAATACTGTTGAGTTTGGTACATTTTTGGAGCAGTGCCACCAAGTCTTTCCGGATGGAGTAAGGGTGATCTTTGGTGGAATACTATCGCCAACAAGATGTACGTTGCAAAATCTGCTCAAGAAGGGAGCATTCGATCCCCGACTCACCGACTCATTCACCGTCTTATCTCAAGTACCATCAACCAAAGGAAAGATGATCATAAAGTCCCTACCCTTGATGTATTCTATTTATGGAGTATTATTACTCCTAACACTTTTTGCTACATCCCGTATTTCATAGCTGCATATTTCAGCGAGGGGGCGGTCAAGGATAGAAAGACTTCAAAAATAAATGGTGGGATGTTCGTGACCCGCCTGGCTAAGTCCTATGGTTTGATGAATGCAGGGGCGTGGGACATGTTGATGGAGGTTCCAACCCCTCTTTTTAATCCTATGGTTTTTAGGAGGTCAAAGATTATTGAAGACTATGGAGGGGGCCACTATGCCATTCCCCATGATGACCCGGTGATAGCACCCGAGGAACCAGGAAGGAATGTGAGGAGACGCCAACGGGAAGCTCCAGAGGAACCACCGGTGATCCCGGTCGATGACGATGTACCTATGGATTGGTACAATATGGAAACGAGGCGGCTCCAAAGTGATTTGGCAAGGGGGATCAATTTTAGCAACCAATCACATGTCCAATTATTCAATCATTTCCAACTCCAACACATTGATGGGGGTAATTACCCATACATTCATACATGGGAGGAACGGATTTATAAAAGGAGGGCAGGAGCTAGTGGAAGCCGGGTGGTGCATGATGACGATGATGATGATGACGACGACGATGCGGAAGAAGAAGAATGATTTATCTTTTTATTTTTGGTTGTGTTCAAGAGAAACAATTTTTATTTGATGTTTGAACTAGTAGTTTAGGACTTTTGATTGCTCGACTGGTTGTTTGTTTTATTTCATTTCAGAATTTGGATGCTAGGGTTGTGAACAAAAGAACTCAGGAGGAGTGCTAGGAAGGACGAGTCTAAGTGAAAGAGAGAAGCGTGTTCGAGTTCAAGTCCGGTGCTTACGAGAAGTATTAAAAGTTTCTAAGTACTCAAGAAATTTTTTTGCATGAAAGGCTTTGAAGTGATTATAACATGTGTTTAAACAGAGAACATATTTTTCATACAGCAATGGACTCGCCGAGTGCACCTATCCGACTCGACGAGTCCTAGTGTAAAAATTGGGTTTCGGCATTTTCGCGTATCAACTCGGCGGGTTTGTCTACTAACTCGACGAGTTGATACGAATTTCTCATCTCAGCTTGCTGATTTGGTATTATCTCACACGGCAATTGGCTGCACTTATGAAGTATGATTCCTGGAGGTTTCCCAGAGTTTTTCTTGCGTTTTTTAGCTTTCAACCACACATGACATGACAACCAAGGCATGGATGAGCTGTTCCCATGTCTAAAGTCAGCTGAAGATGGAGCTTTAAAAGAAATGAATCAACCTCGCGACTACTATCCTAGGGGAGTTTGTTCCAATTTCCTTTTTACTTTTGTTTTCTTTATCATGCATAGTATGCAATGGGGACATTGCATAAATTAAGTGTGGTGTAGGGGATTGGTTACATTAGTTAAAATTTTAGTTAATTTTGGCTTAATTTTTAAATTTTTACATAAAATTGCTAGGATTAATTCAGAAATTATGGTAAAAGCAATTAGGAATCATGCTAGTATTATGTTTGATGATTTTATGAGGACCCAAATGTTTAGTTGAGCCTATATACGTTATAGTGCATTTGTGGCCTCCTTATTCTAGTGAAATCATGGGACAAAAACACAACCTTGCTTAGTTTGAGGGATGCAATATGTTTAGCATCGTGTACCAGAAATCTATCCAGGAAGCCTTGTATCTTAACCAATAAAGGTTGAAGTTAAGCGCCCCTGCTTAGGCATGTAGGTATTGAGTGAAAAAAAAAGAGTGAGTTACATGTGAAAAAAAAAGAAAGAGAGAATTACAAGAAAAAGTTGTAAGAATTTTGGAGCAGTTAAAGTAAAGATCAAAAGAGCAAAATTCCAAAAGTTCAAAAGTTGAAGATACCAAATATCCAAAAGGCGGTGAACTCAAAGAAATCAAAGATTAAATTATCAAGAAAGTGAAGAATTCTGAAGACTTTTATAAGGGTATCAAGAATTGTAATTTTCTAGATTATCTATGCTTGTGTAGCTTTACAAAAATACTAGAGGCTACGAGAGTTTTCTGAGGATGGATTCGGAGGGATGCATAAAATGAGCATTGTTCAAAAGAAGTGGGCAAGTGTTTATGAGGATTGTGAGTATTTAGAGTATGGGGGTTCCTTAGGAAACGTTTTAGACACAAATGCATGTGTTGCGGTCTTGACATAATGACTGGGTTTGATTAGGATTATCTTATGTGATGTTAGTATATTTAAAATTTCAGTTTTGCTTGGGGACAAGCAAAAGTCAAGTGTGGGGTAATTTGATATGTAAATATTTAGTCATATATTTTGTATAGATTATTAATACTTTTTGGCTAATTTATTGCAATTATGGAACAAAAGGTGGTTAATCATGTTTGGATTATATTTTCAGTTCAAAAGGAGTGCTTGGAAGCAAAAGGAAGCTGGAATAGCTATTGGGAGTTTGGGAATCAAAGAATAAAGAAAAGAGCCAAAAATAACAAGGAACTCGGCGATTTGACCCTTGACTCGACGAGTTCCCACGAAGGTTCTCGAAGCAAGAAGAATCCGTACCATGTCGGGTACAGGAAGTTAATGAGGGACTCGACGAGTCACCCCATGGACTCGATGAGTCGCCTCTAATATTTAAAAAGAGACTTCCTGATCATAACCTGATTTTTGGATGAACTCCTAGGGAGAGAAGCGACGATTAGAAGACGTATTCAAGTGCTGGGAGTCAGAGAATCAACCCTAGATCCAATTGTGAGAAGAATTAAGACAAAACCCAAGTTTACTTTTATTATTCTTTAAGTTGAACCATGTTTGATTTACTAGAATTCGTTTTTGACTTTTGTTTTGCTGTAATCATGAACTAAACCTATTTTCTTCTGTTTAGGAAAGACAAAGTTTGTGATTATGTGTTGATTTTATGATTTGGATTATCTTTATTTTGTGATTTGTTTTGTTAAGCTTGTTAAACACCCTTATGTGTTAGTTATTAATATTTTCTGTTAATTAATCTGTGGTTAAGTTGCATCATAATCTCTTAATTGCTAATCTCATATGTGTTTTGGTTATATGCCTAGGAATAGCGAACGTGAAACTAGGGTTAATAGAGAATAGGAAAACTAATGTATGAGCTTGTGTGACGAACCATCAGCAAGAGGTTAATTGAAAGACCAATTCAATTAACCATTACAAGTCTTACTTAACCCGAATAAATAATCTAGGAAATTCATTAATTTAGACAACTGGCCACTGCTTAGATTAATTGGTTTTCTAAGGATTAGTAATAGCGAACGTGAACCTAATCATCTTAATCGGTAGCCAAAGACAGATTAATCCATTTCACTTTTCATAAAATCAACCATAGGATCAAATGAGTCAACCCTAAATAGAAGTCTTATTTATTATTGAATTTAGTTGATTTTTGCATACTTAGTTGATAGTTTAAGTTTTAGTTAATTGTCTAAGTTTCTAGTCTTGCAACACTAGAGAAAACTCTTCATTTCATTATTTGTTTTTTAGATAATACTAGTAATTAGTTTAATATGTTGTTCCCTGTGTTCGATACCCTACTTACCTGAACTAAACTTCTAATCGATAGGTACACTGCCTTTTGTGTGTTTGTCATTGTGTTTAAGTTAGTAGGATTAAAACTAGTTGGTTTCACACACATCATATAGCTTATATTTAAATTTAGCATCATTATTATGAACTTATAAATTATATATATAATATAAAATAAAATATATAAAGTATTATTATAATATTTTTTAACTACTCGCAGTACGGGGAGTCTGGTTTGAAGGGCCGCATAGGGTTGTTGGATTACAGAAGTGCTATAATGCCAAAATGGTCCTGCCTTCCGGTGTTTAATGTCCGGCCCCTGTCTATACATAGTGGTTGAAAACTATCGTTTAACACTTATAAAATAATAATGCTCGTAATAAGTTGCGATAAATATTAGACTAAAATCTAGTGGTAATAATACTAGGTTTCATCGAAGGAAATTATATTGTTAAGAAGCGAAGCGCTGTCCAAGTTCCAATCACCACTTTACCAATTGAGTCCATAGTTACTTTCATCGTACACATAGATATGAAGTATTTAATATAAATTACGTGTTATGTGTGAATATTATCTGTGTTCTTGATATCTATGTTGGATGAACAAAATATACATGTTTTACTTGATTTTAACTATATATGTAATTTATACCTAGAAAAATATTGGGTAGAGATGGGTAGATGAATGATGAGAGATGAAAGATGATATAGATAAACACTGGTAGCTATGTACTTAGTTCCCTATAGATGAACATTGGTAGTTGCGCCCAACCTGTAGGTGTTTTTGAACTACGTGTTCACCAGATGTACTCTAAAAATCCTGGCAGATGCGCCTAAGGGATAATAATGGTAGTTAAGCCTAATAGAGAACATCATAATCCTTGCAGCTGCTCCTACATGATAATATCGACAAATGTGCCTAATAGAGGGCGTCATAATCCTGGCAGTTGCGCCTAGGTGATAATATTGGCAACTGTGCCTAATAGATAATATTGACAGCTTTGCTTAATAGATAACATTGGCAACTGTGCTAAAGGCAACAATGGACTTCGTGCCTATTCCTTAAGAGAATCCTTAGGAATGAAAATGTGAATAATAGATGATTCTTAGGTTAGGTCATTAAGAAGTAAAGAAGATAATGGGGATAGGTAATTGGGTTAATTGTGTGATGATGAAACATAATAGCTTTATTATTGTGGGTTGAAAACCCTATGTACTCACCAGGTTTCCCAACCTGACCCACTCGGTTAATTTGTATCACAAGTGTCGATACGAAGCTACATTACACTGAGAGATTAAACAAGATGTAGATCACTAAAGTAAATGAATGTAAGGTCTGTTTATGCTTATGTTACTGTATTGATGATGACATCCCAAAGTTTTAATAAAAAAAACAAAATACATTCCTTCGGAAATGCTTTGATAATATATTTATCATGCTTTTCTGGGAACAAATTTCGCAATATTATTCTTTATAAAGGATACTCTGATTTTCAAATAAGCATTAATAAAATTTTAAAAATGACCGTGAATTTGGAGTGTAACAACTAGTGATCTTCTCGAAGGTTCTGCTGTATGAAAACTGGTTATTGAAAATATTGACTAAGTGTGCAAACGAAGTATTAGAGTATGGGGTAATGTTTAGCAACCATTTGAGAGCAGATCCTATAAGGGATGAGCCAATGCCTTTGGATAGGCAAGCTTCCTTCAAGTGCCATGGGATGGGAATGATCTCCATCCTTTCTCGATATTGCATTATGTGCTCCTAAGGATCCTTAGTTCCATCATATAGTTTCATGCTAGGAGTTTGGAAGTGCTTAGGAACTTCGGTATCGGCTATTGCGGGAGCGAATCTTGAGATCCTGTGACTTGTTGGAGATGCCTTTGTTATGGGTTTGTCCACCCTGGGTACGCTTGAGATCATTTGTCTCAACTGCTGAAATTTCTTGACCATGTTCGGGTTTATTCGTGCATCAAAATTAGTATAGTTAGTATTAATAGTATTAATGTTTAACAATTTACTAGAATCAAGGTTTCTAGGAGTGTTGAAAGGCTCATTGAGATCATTGATCATAGATACTCGGCTGTCCATAGTTGTCCCCCAAGGCAATGCCACAGTGGTAGGAACCATGTTCTTTTGGCGATTTTCTGAGGATCCCGCATTATAGAACTCCAGGATCCTTGGTTGCACAATTGTGGGTGTTGTTTCCTGGGATTTTTTAAATTCCACCTTCGTCCTCTACACTTCTTTGAGCAGTGCTCTATAATCCTCCTGTTGTTGGGTCACCTGCTGCGTCAATTTCCTCATCATAGTAAAAAGCTCTGTAGTAGTGATTGAGGCAATTGGATCCTAGAGCCCTAAGGATCCCAAACTTCCTGGATTAATGATCGAGAGGGTGCTTTTCTTGGAAGTGTCGGGCGTTTTCCTCTGATTAGGGGGCCCACTTAGTGGAAGTGGTAGGTTTTTGGTTGGAATGGAAAGGTAGAGGACGAAGAGAGGATTGGTGGTGTAGACATGATTTTTTTTCAAGGATTTTGAAGACCATGACCCCACGGTGGGCGCCAAATTATTTTGGTCAAAAATTACACAAGTACTAATCAACCAAATTGAATGAGAGGTTGTGATGTTTAGATTGTGTAATAAAAAATGATAAAAGAAAGAGACACAATAGTTTACAAGGAAAGACCTTGATCCTTGTAGGGATCTCAGACACAAAACCTTGGGTGGTGATAATGATCACTTGCCTTGATGATTTTATTAATGTAAAAATATGTTTACAGAGAATATTTGAGTATGAGCAAGTGATCAATCTCGTAGAGTCAGCTTCTACTAAAAAACAATGTGTTGTGTGCATAATACAAGTGTCAATTTCAAGTCTAAACTAGCCAAAAGATGTATGATATTTATGGGATCCTCTATGAACAGCTTCACAAACATTATTTGACCAAGTATTCCGGGTCTTTAGCATAGTTGAGATGATTCTTCATTGAGAATTTTTCTTCCCTTGACTACTTATGCACATGTGTTAGTTATGAAAAAAAAATGATAGTTATAAATATTAATAAAAATAATAATGGTGATAATCCCGATCCTGAGGTTGCTGAGGATCCTAGACACTTGAGGATCCTGAACATTTCGAGGATCCTGGCCCTAGCAAGATATAGACATAGGCTCTACTTATTTCAAGTGACAATCACATACAAATATTTTCCAATAATATATATATATATATATATATATATATATATATATATATATATATATATATATATATATATATATATATATGATTGTTTTTATACTTATATGTATTTTTAATTAAAATCAATGTTTTGTTTCATTGTCGGTTATATGCCCTAAAAAGCTTATGAAACTCAAGCCAGTCTATAATAAGGTAGTCAATAATTACATGCTATTTTTATTAACTTCCTGATTATATTATATTTTTGAAAATTGACTTTGTATTTGATTTTTATAGGCAAAAAGGTGTTATTCAGCAGCTTCTCCAGTTTCACACCCCCTCCCCTCCTTCCAACTTTAGTTGTAGTAGCTTTCTTTCAAATATAAATATATAATTACCTTGGATTTTTGATTTTTTTCTTACAGAAAATGTGCCTATGATGAATCCCCAAACAATTCGTGTAGGAAACCTTCCTCCTACAACTGTGAAAGTCGTAAGGCCAAATGAAAACCTTTTATTTTTGATTTCTTTCTAAACATAAAGGGTGTTTGGTAGAAAACTTAAAATTTTCAAAAAGCCAACCACACTTACTTCATATTTATGGGATTTCACAACGAATTCAATGAAGTATTGTATGGGGTAATTCCATTCCAATGATGAGCAAAAGGAACATTCTGGGATCACAAATGGTACTAGAAAAGGAATAATTCAGATTATATGATGTTGAACTTTTCTACTGACAATAGTGTGGTGCATGTTTGTGAGGTACAAAAGGAATTTTTCTAGTCATGATGCCAGAAAACCACCTGCTTTGTCCTGGTCAGTTTTATCATCTGAAGCTATGTAGATTGGAATCCTTGTTGCAACTGCTCATGCGCTGCCAAGGGAGGATATATGTAGGTGCATGCTGTCGCCCATGGTACCACACAAATTTTCAGCCACGGTGGTGTGTATTATGTACTCATCCCGAGTCCTTCCATTTGAAAACCAGAGTACCTAAAATATAAACTGGAGACCGTAAGAACAAATCTTAGTGAGTTCCCCAAAAATACCACATAACAGACTACCACGGAATCTCATGCAACATACATATAGTTGCCATGGGCTAACCCCATGCTCTATACCTGGAATTCCATGGGTTCCCCCATGGTCTAATATCCAAGTGTCATGGGCTTCCCCTATGGTCTTTGCATGGAATTCCATGGGTTCCCCTCATGGTCTAATGTCCAAGTGTTATAGGCTCCCCCATGGTCTTTTATGCAAGTATCACAGAGACAACTAACAGTCCACGTAAGACTTAATGGACCGACATTGGTGCCTTCAACCCATGGATATAGTGAGAATACTCACCTCGCACTACAAGATCCCATGGATAAATCTCTGGCTGCTGGCTGACCGAACCCCGAACTATCAATATCAAAACAACACCCTATTAACATTTGGGTTCCAATCCATAACCATAAATCCATACATGGGGTAAAAAGACCATTTTACCCTAACCTAGCTTGGTCCAAGACTAAGGTCCAAACTCCCAATCTGCAAGACTCAAAAGCCAAATAATCAACCAAGGCCCAAATATGGCCCAATTTTCCAAATTGGACCTAAACCCTTACATGGGACTTACCCTAAAGCCCAAATATCCTTTCTAGTCCAAAACACTTGTACTTACATGGCCCATTAATAACTCAAAAACCCAAGCCCAAAAGAAAGCCCAAACATGAAGCCCAAAATGCAAAACCTCATCTACTTAGTACGCCTCGTGTACTCAGTGGGTACACTAAGCACATGCCCAAGAATCCCAGTACACCCAACGTATGAGAAGGTACGCCCGCGTACAGACCCTGCCCACATCCAACCTAGAAATGTCTTAATCCCTTAAGCCAAGACGTCCAAAACCTTAGAATAGCTAAATTTGAGTGACTTGATCCATAAAGTCGAAGGCTTTAAACCTTTGCATGGCTTAATGAAGCCCATCACCAAAGTTGAACTCCAAAGGTCACTCCAAAATGTCTTACGATTTTATTAATACCTTAAGACCTTAGTCCAAAATTCTAGATCTAAATGAAAGGGACTTCTTAAGTCATACAGTTCTTGATTTTATGACTTAGCATGACTTAATGGGACCCAAATCAAAACCCTAAGTCCCAAGCTTCACCAAAAGACAACTAAAACATGCATTGGAGGTTTATACTCATTAAGATCCAAACTTTAAGACTCCATAACCCCAACAAAGGCCAAAAATGAAGCTCAAATGTTCTGAAGTAACTTCTACTCACAACAACCATCACAAAGGAATGGAAATAATAACCAAGTGCCACCTAGCTAGATCTACATGAAAGACTTTTCATTGTTGAGTCTTTATACCTCCAGAAGTTAGAACTAGGTGAACAAAGCCTAGATCCAAAAGTTCCAAATCAAGCCCCCAAAACCACCAAACCTCTAAAGGCCATAACTTCTTCGATATAAGTCCATTTCCAACAAACTTTATATCTATGGAAAGGTGACGAGAAGCCATACACTTCTATCGACTCACCTCCACCTAAGAAATTTCCGAACAATAACCCAAAATTCATAAATGACTGAGATATCAAATTACAATTACACCATTGGGCTCCGAAACACAAACAAACACCTGGATCACTTAGACTATAATACCCACATCTAAAAAGGGCCAAATGCTTTCTTCCCAAAGGCCCAAAACCTTATAATGACTGATGACCGGGCCACAGCCCCGAACAATGAAACAATTCAAAACCGAGTGTTACAACTCTCCCCCACCTAAATGTGATTGCATCCTCGAAATCATTCCTTAGCATCCCCGGCATGCCCCATAGGCCAAGGGACACAATCACATCCTTGAGTATATATAGGCCTTCCCAAAACAATCGAGCCCATCCCAAATAGAACTTTCCAACTCGAAGAAGACAAAAACAAAATCCCATGAAGAAACCATCCCTACTTTTCCTGAAATCAGAAATCTCAAATTGGTCTGACTCCCCGACAGACCGCCCATACTGAACCATTGCTAAATCCATACAACTTATCCCCCAACTGACTATTCATCTTCTGATAACTTGAGGTCCCCATTAGAGAATTGAATCACTGTTGTAACATCCTAAAATACTACCCATAATTTTTTTTTATAGAATAAAAATCATATACTGATCGTCATATCATAAAACCATACGTCAAATATCTCAACTCATAATAAAATGGCGAGTAACAATTGTATCAAATCAAACTATTAATCAAAACAAACTCCCAGGATAAATACTGAAGCTGTGGTGTGTGCGATGCCATCATCCTGAGCTCTTCCCCTTACTTGCGAAGTACCTGAAACCAAAACTGAAACTGTAAGCACGAAGCTTAGTAAGCTCCCCCAAACTACCTCATACCATACAATAACATATAAGCACGTACTGGGCCTTGCCCACTGCATCGGACCAAAGCCCGGAAACTGCATCAGACCATAGTCCGGAACTGACTGGGACCTTGTCCCTTGCATCGAACTGATGTACGGAACTAGCTGCATCAGACCGAAGTCCGGAACTGACTGCATCGGACCAAAGTCTAGAACTAACTGATAATAGCATAGCATAAACATATATCAATTAGCATACACATCATCATAAACACATGTACTGCATACTGCATTGGACCGTAGCCCGGGACACACAACACATAATCCTGTCTGAGTCACGAAGACATCAAACATGCTAACTATTGCATCAGACCAAAGTCTAGAAACTATTGCTAGCTAAACGGGCCGACATTGTGGCCTTAGACCCGTTCCTATTGGAAGGAAACTCACCTCGTAGCCTAGCTGCTGAAAGGACTGCTCCGGAATCTGTCTGTTGCGGCTCCAGTTTCACCCCGGCTATAATATCCATGAGCACCATCAATCAAATACTGATAATAATACTAAGGGTAAAATGACTCTCTTACCCCTGGTCCAAGTCAACCTAACTGTCAAAGTCAACATTCAGTTGACCTGACTCGTCGAGTTGGGTTGCCAACTCGTCGAGTCCTCACTCTTACTTTCTTGATTCTACTCGCTACTACTCGTCGACTTTTGGCGCAAACTCGGCAAGTTCCCCTTGCCACTAACACTCCGACAATCTGCATCCAACTCGTTGAGTTGTATGAACAACTCATCGAATTCTCCTTCATCAGATGAACACTCTAGCTATGCTCCCTGAGTTGTATGAACAACTCGTCGAGTCTGCACTTGAAGCATGAAGATTGCCTTGGACTCCCCGAGTCAGGGCATTGACTCGCCGAGTTCTTCCACGAATGAGTCTAACCCTTTAGCTCACTGAGTCCAACTCTCACTCACTGGTTCCACTAGGCATAACTCGAAAAGTAAAAACAGGGGACACGTGACTCGACTCGCCGACTCTGAAGAACAACTCACCGAGTCGTATGCATGCAAACACTAAATACTCGATTATGTTTGAAACCAGTCCATAACATTAATAGATCTGGGTTCCTGGGACTTGATTAACATGTAAAGTTTCCAACTTTACGTGTAAATAACATCAAATGAAGGATTTAAGGTAAAAAGCACACTATAATAGTAGATCTAGAGCTTCCATGCAAAATGGATCCTTAAAGGTGCTAGATCTAAGCTTCTGGAATACAAACCTAGCTAGATCCGAAGGCTAATCAACTCCATGAGTCCTCTATGCTACTACTAGACCAAGAAATGGTTCAAGAATAGCTTTAATGGCTTCAAAAAGGGGATTTAAGCATAGAAACATAAAAGGGCCAAGATATACCTTACTATCTTTTGAAATTCCTCAAGGATCTAGGATTTCCTTCTTCTCCTCTTGGTCTACCTTCCTTTTTCTCTCAAGATCTTCAAAGAACACACCAAAATCACACAAAATGCAAAGAGGTCTCTAGGGTTTCGATAAGGATGCTCTGAGGGGTGATGGGGGATGACTTGTGACCTCAAAAGTTGTTTAAATAGGGTGTAAACCCTTGAAATTAGGGTTTCATCTAGACTGGCGGACTCGCCGAGTCCGGAATATAGACTCGCCAAGTTGCCAACTTAAACGTGCTCGAATTCCCGACTCTACTCGACGAGTCCAGCTACCGACTCGCCGAGTTCCCCTTAAAACTTGGAGAAAATAACAATAAACAAAATATAAATATCATACCATAATTGGGGTGTTACAACCCTCCCTCACTTGTCTCAGACTTCGTCCTCAAAGTCTGCTGCCACTGAATCTAGGAACAACTCGGTTTAATGCCTCCACATCTCCTCCTCGGACTCCCACATCCACTCAGAGCCCTTCCGGTGCTGCCACTGTACCTTTACCAACTGAATCACCTTGTTCCTCAAGGTCTTCACCTTCCGGTCCAAGATCGCAATAGGCTTCTCGACATAATTCAGACTGCTATCAACCAGAAAATCCTCAATGGGCACTACTGCCGACTCGTCCACCAAACACTTCCTCAACTGAGAAACATGGAAAGTATTGTGGATCTGGCGAAGCTCTGACGGAAGATCCAACCAATAAGCAACTCGACCCACCTAGGCCACAACCCTAAAAGGACCAATGAACCTGGGGCCCAGCTTGCCCCTCTTCCGAAACCTGATAACACCCTTCCAGGGTGATACCTTCAGGAGGACCATATCGCCCACCTGGAACTCCAAATCTGAACGACTCCTATCGGCGTAACTCTTCTACTGACTCTGCGCAGTCTGCAGTCTGCCACGAACCTGTTGGATCAATTTTGTCGTCTTAAGCACCACCTTGGTGCTTCCAATGACTCATTGACCGACCTCGCCCCAACAAATCGGGGTCCTGCACTTCCTCCCATAGAGCATTTCGAAAGGAGTTCAATCGATACTTGCGTGATAAATGTTGTTATACGAAAATTCCGCTAATGGAAGATACGTATCCCAACTGCCACCGAAGTCTAGAACACATGCCCGCAGCATGTCCTCGAGAGTCTGAATCGTTCTCTCGCTCTGTCCATCCGTTTGAGGATGGAAAGCGGTGCTAAAATGGAGACGAGTACCCATCTCGTCGTGAAACCGCTTCCAGAATCTGGAAGTAAAACGGACATCTAGGTCTGACACCACTGAAACAGGCACTCCATGACGTGCCACTACCTTCCTCACATAAATATCAGCTAACTTTTCTGCTGATATGCTCTCCTGGATCGGTATAAAATGAGCACTCTTCGTCAACCGATCCACAATAACCCATATAGAATCCACTCCACGCGCAGTCTTGGGAAGCTTCATGATGAAATCCATGGTAATGTCTTCCTATTTCCACAGCGGAATGTCTAACGGCTGCATCTTGCCATGAGGTCTCTGGTGCTCTGCCTTAACCTTCCTGCAGGTTAGGCACCTCTCCACATACCAGGCGACATCCCGCTTCGTGCAGGGCCACCAATAATAGGGTCGAAGATCTCTATACATCATCGTCGCCCCTGGATGGATGGAAAATCGAGACTTATGGGCCTCATCCATCAACACTTGCCGTACTCTGCCCCAGTACGGCACCCAAACTCTCCCGTGAAGGGTCAACAATCATCTACTATCATAGTTAAAAGAAGCTACTCGGCCTACGATCCTCTCACACTTCTGTCTCTCCTCCTTGAGACCCTCTACCTGTGCCTCCTTAATTTGCACCAATAATGGAGTAATCACCGTCATCCTCAAACAAATGTCTCTGATTGGGGCCGCTACTTCCTTGCGGCTCAAGGCGTCGGCTACTACATTGGCCTTCCCTGGGTGATAAAGGATCTCATAGTCGTAATCCTTCAACACATATAACCATCGCCTCTGCCTCATGTTCAGATTCGGCTGATCCATGAGGTACCTCAAGCTCTTGTGATCCGTGTAAATGGTACAACGGACCCCATAAAGGTAATGCCTCCAAATCTTGTGGGCAAACACCACTGCTCCCAACTCTAAATAATACGTAGGATAATTAGCCTCGTGAGGCTTCAACTGTCTCGAGGCATAAGCTATCACATGGCCTCGCTGCATCAACACTGCTCCCATACCCGTGATCGAGGCATCACAGTATACTACGAAATCCTCTACTCCCTCTGGCAGGGTAAGAATCGGTGCCTCACACAATCTCTGCCTGAGGGTCTCAAACGCTACCTGCTGCTCAGGCCCCCAACGAAACGCTACCGACTTCTTGGTCAGTCGGGTAAGCGGTACTGCTATCTGGGAGAAATCCTGGATGAATCTCCTGTAATACCCTGCCAATCCTAGGAAACTTCGAATCTCGGATGGAGACTTCGGAACCTCTCACTGCATCACGGCCTCAATCTTGGCCGGATCTACAAAAATACCCTACTGGTTGACGAGGTGACCAAGGAACTGCACCTCGCGCAACCAATACTCACACTTGGAGAACTTTGCGAAAAGTCTATCCCTCCTCAAAACCTCTAGCACCTCTCTCAGGTGCTCCTCATGTTGCTCCTGAGTCTTGGAATACACCAAGATATCGTCTATGAATACTATCACAGACCGATCCAACATCGGCCTGCACACGCGGTTCATAAGGTCCATGAACGCGGCCAGAGCATTGGTGAGCCCAAACGGCATCACCACAAACTCATAATGACCATACATGGTCCTGAAGGCAGTCTTCAGCACATCCTCGCCTCTGACTCGCATCTGGTGATGTCTGGAGCGTAAATCAATTTTGGAGAACCAAGACGCTCCCTGAACCTGATCAAACAAATCATTTATCCTCGGAAGTGGGTAACGGTTCTTCACCGTTACCTTATTCAGCTCCCAGTAATCTATACACATACGGTGCGACCCGTCCTTTTTCTTCACGAATAAAATCAGTGCACCCCAGGGTGAACTACTCGGCCTGATAAATCCCTTGTCCAGCAGCTCTTGCAGCTGCGTGGACAACTCCTGCATCTCTGGGGGAGCCAACCGATACGGTGCCTTGGCTATCGGTGCCGCACCAGGGATTAGATCAACCCCGAACTCAACCTGTCTCTCAGGAGGTTCCCCCGGCAATTCCTCCGGAAATACATCCGAGTAGTCTCGCACCACCGGAACATCATCAACTGTCATCTTGCCCTTCTCCCGGCCATCTGAAACATAGGCAATATAGCCGACACAACCCTGCTGAAAGTAGCGTCTTGCCCTCGCTGCTGAACACAAAACTTGCCCGCGCTGTGGCTTCTCTCCCTGAATCACTAACTCTCCCCCACTGGGAGTGCGAACCCTCACCAATTGTAGCTCACAATCTATCACTGCCCCATTGGGGCTTAGCCAATCCATGCCTACTATGACCTTATTCCTTCGCAAGGGAATAAGGACCAAGTCCACCGGAAACTGCTCATCGAATAACTGTAGAGAACACCCTCTGTGCACCCTTGCAACCCTAACGGTCCTATCAGCTACTATCTCAACCTCAAGTGGCCAATCTGGCTCCCCTGGAGCTCTGCTAAACCTCTTTCTAAGTGCAAGAGAGACGAATGATCGGGTAGCTCCCGAATCAAACAGTACTGTAGCTGATATGTCTCTCACTGAGAACGACCCTATACAAAACATGTAACCATAAGAAACAATAAGGAAATAAATACTGAGATAAGGAAAAATGCATACCTGCCACCACATCAGGAGTCGCTCGCGCCTCCTCTGCTGTCAGCTGAAAAGCCCTACTCTTCACCACCGGCGTCTCGACTCGGCCCTGACGGCCATCTGAAATCCTCAAGGTAGCAGGAGCAGGTGCTGACACCTTCCCCACTGCCGCTAAACTCGGACACTGGGAATTTTTATGTCCCCTCTGATTGCACTGGAAGCAAATCAGATCTAATGCCGCAACGGTGGTAGTAGTGGCTGTACAATCTCTGCTCATATGCCCAGTCCGGCCGCACTTGTAGCAGCCGGCACTCCCTGCCTTGCACGCCCCGTCGTCCAATCTCCCACACTTTCCACACCAAGCGTGGCTCTGCTGACTCCTAGCTCTATGATCTGAACCCTTGGACTTTTTGCCCAAATTCCCTGAACTTGGAGCCGCCTCCGGCTTCCTCTTTCTCTCCATCTCAAGGTCAATCTATCTCTCGAGCCCTAGCAATCATGTCATCCAACGTCTTACAGCTGGAACGGCTCACGAATTGGCGGATATCACTCCGCAGCATCTCATGATAACGGGCTTTCTTCATTTACTCATCAGCTGCATACTGAGGAACGAGAAGTGCCCTCTCCCTGAACTTGGCGGTAATTTCCGCCACCGTCTCTGTAGTCTGAGTCAACTCCTGGAACTCACATGCTAACTGTTGCACCTCAATAATCGGTGCGAACTCAGCTCTGAACCTGGTACAAAAGTCTATCCAGGTCATGGCATCCAAAGCCGCGTCATCCACAATGGCATGACCAACCTCCTCCCACCAATCTCATGCCCTATCCTTCAGAAGACTGGACGCCAATCTGACTTTGTCCCCCTCGGGACATCTGCTCGTGCGAAATGCGTTGGCTACATTTGCCAACCATCTGGTACTCGCAATGGGATCCCGCACCCCATGGTAATCTGGAGCTCCACTTGCATGAAACTCCCTGAAGGTAAGCGTGCGCGACCCCATCATGGTCGCTACCTCAGCACGGAAAGTACTCAATCTCTCATCCATCAACTCCAAGATACCCTCCTTGATCGAACCAAAGATCACAGGAGTCTGCTCAAGTATGGTGCGAGTAATCTCTAAAGAGAGAAACTCCCTGGTCTGCTCATCCAAACCAGTCCTAGGCTTGCCTTAGGGAACTTCTGACGCCACCCAAACTAGTCCTCAGCTGCTGAAAACCTCCTTGTAGTGCCAATTAGCCATTACCTGAATACCATCGTATGTGGCGAGGCTCAGATAATCCTTTGAGTAAAGACTCGTCCGTACCACGGTCAGACTCATACCGGAGTTGCGCAATAGGGCCAAGTCTAGAACTCTCAGATTATTCAACCCTGTTCACATATGACGTGACGTATTCACCTAATGACTAACTCCCATCACTCAGAGCCCCACAAAGCACAAAGCACGCAACATTCAGACACAGGAAACTACTCAAGCAACTCTATCCTCATAATAAGGGCCTATACTAGCATACAATGCTAAGCTCATGATATCAGGCATAACCTAAACAGGCTATCCTACTGCTGCCCACTCAACTAGTATGAAATTCTCATAAAGCTGAAGCACATATAGCTGGCACATATGGCATCCTCTAAGACCTTAGTCCTATTCTAGCATGTTGTTCTACTGAATACTAAAACTGATAACTCATAACATAAATTTGTATGGGTACTTTGGGAGTACTTACTTGAGCTCGGCTAATCGCATGCACCACACCCCTTTTTTCTTTTCAAAGTTCTTTTCTTTCTAAAAATTATCTTCATTTTTCTAAAACTCTTTTCTTTTGAAAACATTTTACCACTTCCTTAGTCAGAGTTCAGACACACCCGAGAGCGTGCCCGAATCCCTCAAACCAAGGCTCTGATACCAACTTGTAAAATCCAAAAATACTACCTAGAATTTTTTTTATAGAATAAAAATCATATACTGATCATATCATAAAACCATACGTCAAATATCTCAACTCATAATAAAATGTCGTGTAACAACTGTATCAAATCAAACTATTAATCAAAACAAACTCCCAGGATAAAGACTGAAGCTGTGGTGTGTGCGATGCCATCATCCCGAGCTCTTCCCCTTACTTGCGAAAGTATCTGAAACCAATACTGAAACTGTAAGCACGAAGCTTAGTGAGCTCCCCCAAACTACCTCATACCATACAATAACATATAAGAATGTATTGGGACCTTGTCCCCTGCATCAGACTGATGTCTGGAACTAGCTGCACCAGACCAATGTCTGGAACTAACTGATAATAGCATAGCATAAACATATATCAATTAGCATACACATCATCATAAACACATGTACTGCATACTGCATTGGACCGTAGCCCGGGACACACAACACATAATCCTGTCTGAGTCACGACGACATCAAACATACTGACTACTGCATCAGACCAAAGTCCAGAAACTACTGCTAGTTAAACGGGCCGGCATTGTGGCCTTAGACCCGTTCCTATTGGAAGGAAACTCACCTTGTAGCCTAGCTGCTGAAAGGACTGCTCTGGAATATGTCTGTTGCGGCTCCAGTTTCACCCCGGCTACGATATCCATGAGCACCATCAATCAAATACTGATAATAATACTGAGGGTAAAATGACTCTCTTACCCCTGGTCCAAGTCAACCTAACTGTCAAAGTCAACATTCAGTTGACCTGACTCGTCGAGTTGGGTCGCCAACTCGTCGAGTCCTGACTCTTACTTTCTTGATTCTACTCGGTACTACTCGTCGAGTTTTGGCACAAACTCGGCGAGTTCCCCTTGCTACTAACACTCTGACAATCTGCATCCAACTCGCCAAGTTGTATGTACAACTCGTCGAGTTCTCCTTCATTAGATGAACATTCTAGCTGTGCTCGCCAAGTTGTATGAACAACTCTTCGAGTCTGCTCTTGAAGCATGAATATTGCCTTGGACTCGCTGAGTCAGGGCATTGACTCGCCGAGTTCTTCCACGAATGAATATAACCCTCTAGCTCACTGAGTCCAACTCTCACTCACTGGTTCCACTCAGCATAACTCGAAAACTAAAAACAGGGGACTCACGACTCGACTCGCCGAGTCTGAAGAACGACTCGCCGAGTCGTTTGCATGCAAACACTAAATACTCGATACTGTTTGAAACCAGTCCATAACATTAATAGATCTGGGTTCCTGGGACTTGATTAACACGTAAAGTTTCCAACTTTACGTGTAAATAACATCAAATGAAGGATTTAAGGTTCAAAGCACACTATAATAGTAGATCTAGAGCTTCCATGCAAAATGGATCCATAAAGGTGCTGAATCTAAGTTTTTGGAATATAAACGTAGCTAGATCTGAAGGCTAATGAACTCCATGAGTCCTTTATGCTACTACTAGTCCAAGAAATGGTTCAAGAATAGATTTAATGGCTTCAAAAAGGGGATTTAAGCATAGAAACAGAAAAGGGCCAAGATATATGTTGGGTAGCATAGCGTAGCGTAGCGTAGCATTTTTGATGTATTGCGTCTATTGGGCTCGGTTAATAGTCCATGTTTTGTACTCCGGTTTGGGCCTGTCCAACCATGAGCTGATAGGGTATAGTATATAATAATGTGCTTGCATGCATATTAGGTTAACGATTGATAGCAATTACGATAGCTTTACAGATTTTCTTCATCGTTCTTGTAAACCCTAAATCCTCTACAGTAGAAGTTCTTTATTGAGCTCTTCTGAGGATTGTTTATTAATCATTCGACATCTTTTGATCCATTCTTGTGTTCTTGCTGTTTATTCGTTTATTTCTTTACCTGTTTTATAGATCAATCGATCTTCAAGTTAGTTTTAACTTATCAATTGGTATCAGAGCAGGAGGCTGTGTAATCGATACACTTCTTTTCTGTGAAAAAGGTTTCGATTAGGGTTATTCTGCATTTATTGATATTTATTGAGCCGTCATCTCATAATTGACGTATCTCGATATTTATTATTTTGCCCTAATTTGATATATTACAAGTCTGATCTTTGAACTGGTTATTCGATCAATTATGGACGAGTCGCAATCCAATCCCATTAATATTTCGAACAGCATTGGATCACCAACGAAGATTCCCATCCTGTACACCCATGATTATGAAGTCTGGGTGCATCACTTTGAAGATTATGTTATAGGATCTGAGGATAATGGATACCTCATCTGGGAAGCAATCGTTTCTGGACCTTTTTCTCATTCAGCAACTTCAAGGATTATTAAAACTCAAAAGGAGTATAATGATCTTCTGAAAGATGTTAAAGATATTGCACAAGACGAAAAAGATAAATTTCAGTGCAATATCAAAGCGTTAAGATTGATCAGATTCGCTCTTCAATCCGATACTTTTAGGCTGGTGAGTTCATGCACGACTGCAAAAGAGATATGGGACATGCTACGTGAATTGTACTCTACAGACGAATATCTTGAACACTCCATTCAAACCTTACTCTTGTCCGAGTTTGGTGAATTCAAGCAAGGAGCCGAAGAAACAGTGACTCAAACATTCGATCGCTTCAATCATCTTCTTAGCAAGATGATCAAACACGACATCGAAAGGAAGCTTATTGAGCAGAAGGTTACGTTTTTGAACGGACTCAGATCTAAGTGGAGAGTAGTTGTGTCCAAAGTTAAAGTGCACGAGCAATTCAAATCCTATTCTTTGGCGAAACTGGTGGGCATCCTAAAATCTCAAGAAAAGATCGTGTTACAGGAGAAAAATGTGGTTTCAAGCCTAGGTTCGTTGGCCCTCCTGTCCAAAAGCAAAGCAGTGATGGAGGACGAACACCTCAACTTGGATGACTATGACCTCACTTCTGAGGACTATGCTATGATGGTGTCAAACCCCAAGAGGTTCATCAAGAAGAGATTCCCCACTAACAAGAACCGAAATTCGCAGGGGAGTTATAGTTCTGAAAAGGTCAAAGATGAACCGAAGGCTGAAGAGTCAAAGAAGGAACCGAAGGCTGAAGGAGATTTGGAAGTGAGCTGCTATTATTGTGGAGGAAAGAACCACTATGCAAAAGATTGCGTCCTCAAAAAGATGGCAGAAAAGGATGAGGAAAAGGATGAAGAAGCTTTGTTGCAGAAAAAGCTAGATGAAATCAGGAAGAAGAAATCTACTATTAACCCTCCTATGAATGCGTTAATTGTGCAGGGTTCGGTAGCTGATGATGAGTTCGGTGGCGTGGAGGTCTGGTCAACCGACTCTGAAGATGATGAAGTGAGGAAGCCTTCTCATAGAAAGGCTTATGTGGTGAAAGAAGAGAGCAGTGGAGGAAGATGCTTGATGGTGTCTGATGTATCTCAGATGAGAGAATACAACATTGATGGTGGGAATGATGACACGAAGGAGCAACAGAACTTGTGCTTTATAGCCAAACCGCTCAGCGTGCAGTTCAACGAGCTTGATGAACTGATCAAGAAGGTACAATCAGTTTTTGTCTCATTTAAAGTCCCACAATGCTCATATGAAAAAGAATTAAAAAATGTTAATTTAAGAATCTCTCATCTAGATAGTAGTTTAACTCAAACTCGAGTCACCAATTCTAACCTAACTGATCAATTAAGCAGGGTGTCTTCGAAGAGTGAGGAACGGCGGATGTGGATCGAACTGAAGGAGTCGGAATTAATCAAAATAAAAGATGAAAACATTTATTTGCAAAGAGACAATTTAAAGCTTTTGAAACAGCGAAATGTTTTCTGTTTGATTGCCAAACGTCTTTACACTAATATTACTCAGCTTCATATGGATTGTGAAATAGGACAAAAGATTCATCGCATGATTTTACCCTTCCTTGAGTTTAAGGAGGATGCAATTAATGCTGAAGCGTATAATTGTGAGAGTGTTATTTCATCTGAGGATGTTAATCCAACGTATATGTATGGACTGGACAAAATCGAATCTTTTATTAAATCCAAGGACCATAAGGACATGCTTAAAAACCTTTTGGATGAAAATGATAAACTAAAACTAAGAACCGAAACCATACAAAAATTTGACTCTTTAAACGCCAAATTGAGCTCAGAAAATAAAATTGATGTTGAAAATGCATCTGAGCTTAATGAGGACGACAATATGAGTGAAATTTTTGTACAGGATACAGTTGACTGTTCAGAATTTGTCAAGAGCGAACCCGAAAACCACAAGAATCTTATTTCAGAAAATTCAGTGGAGTTCGCTCGTATGTCCCAACAAAAGTCCCCGATTCTTGCAGAGAAGGCAGTAGTATATCAAAAAGTAAGAACCACTCCAAATCAAGTGTACAAGGTCACAGGCGTAACCGAACATCAGACTGCTGAACTCACAACTATTGTAAACGAAGACAATGCTGATGGCTGTGACGAATTCTTCTGGTCAGCTCCCATTGACAATGCTGATGAAACGGTAGGTTTGTCTGAAAGGACTTCATGGAAAAGCAAAGACAGATATGTGCCACAACCTTTGAATAAACCTGATAGCTTCAATGTGCCAAGTACTAGTGGTACGAAAGATGTTCGTCAGGAAAAAGAAATTCCTGCAAAAGAAGTCACATCCCCAAGTGAATCTTCATTAGTTCAGAGTGAACCAGCTAAAGAAAAACAAAAACCGAAAGCTAACATCCATCATCAACCGAAGCAGATGAGAAATCAAAAACGAAAAAGGAATCAGAGATACAGGAAGAATCTCTCTGAAAGAAAACAGTTTTGGCAATCTCAGAATGCCTATTTCTCACATCAAGACAGGAACTTAAAGTCAGAGAAAAGTCCTGTTGGATTGAAAGAGAGCAACAACAACCGAAAGCAGAGGTTCGGTTCGGAGAAAAACATCAACCGGAAGCAAAGGTTCGGTTCAGAAAATGATTACAACCGAAAGCAGAAGTTCGGTTCAGAGAACTACATCAACCGAAAGCAAATGTTTGGTTTGGAAATCAAAAGAGATCAAAACTCTAGGGTCGGTCCCACTGATGATCAAAAGCAAAAGGGTCATCTAGAATCTTCAACCAAGAAGTCATCTCAATCTAAGCTCTCTCATTCTAATTCTTCTAATTCTTCAAACTCTTCTATCTCTTCTCCACCTCGTCCTCAATTCCATTCTGTTTCTTCTAAAAAATCTCAATCATCAGCTGAACAAAAAGGAAAACAGAAGGTTTCAGTGGTTGAACCAGAGTCAAAACCGAAAGCATTGAATCCCAATAAAATTAAAGTTTTTACCATCAAAAAGAAAGATGAAACAACACTAATAAAAAGAACGTATTTAGTTGACATCTCTCTTACTATTCCTGTTCCTGTGAAAGGCTCACGTGGACCCAAGAAGCTTTGGGTTCCTAAATCTGCTTAATTTTTGCAGGTTATCAGTGACGAGCAGTTTGACGAAGAATGGTACATTGATAGTGGCTGCTCGCGTCACATGACAGGAAGGAAGGAAGAGCTAAGGGAATACAGGTCTCTTGAAAATGGTGGAAACGTCAAGTTCGGGAACAACTCCTTCGGCACCATAAAAGGCTATGGAATGATTACAAATGGTGATTTCACGATAAGGAAGGTTGCACACGTGGAAGGACTACAACACAACCTCATCAGTGTATCTCAGCTTGTTGGAGGTATCGGTCTCAAAGTCTCATTCGACGATGAGGGTTCTGAAATAATTGAGAAGAAGACGAAAAGAGTTATTCTCAAATCAGAGCGTAAAGGCGAAATGTTTCCACTAAACCTCAAACCCATCAAAGGAAACCCAGCTATCTGCCTGTTATCCAAAGCACAATCTAACGAAAGCTGGCTGTGGCACTGAAGTTTCTCTCATCTCAACTTTAAAGATAACAACAAACTTGTTACTGGAGGTCATGTTCGAGGTCTTCCATTGATCAAGTACGATAGAGATCATTTGTGTGCTGCATGTGAAATGGGGAAGCAGAGTCGTCAAAGTCATCCATCTATAATAAACACTAAAGTTGTTGAACCACTAGAATTACTTCATATTGATTTGTGTGGTCCATCATCTATCGAAAGCATCGGTGGTAGAAAGTATATTCTTGTTATTGTTGATGACTTTTTGCGTTTTACATGGGTGTTCTTTCTGAAGCTTAAATCTGAAGCGACTCACAAGCTAAAAGTGTTCATCAAGCAGATTGAAGTACAACTGAAGAAGGTCGTTTGCAACATCAGGAGCGACAATGGATTGGAGTTCAAAAATAGAGAATTCGAAGAATTCCTGGCAGAAAAGGGAATCAGTCACAACTTCTCAGCTCCCTACACACCTCAACAGAATGGAATTGTCGAAAGACGAAACGGATCTTTATGTGAAGCAGCCTGAACCATGCTAAGTTTCGCTTCTTTACCTTTATATTTTTGGACTGATGCTATTTCTGCTGCTTGTTATACACAGAATAGGTCATATCTCAACAAGCGCTTCACTCTCACTCCTTATGAGATCATTAACAATAGAAAGCCAAATGTGAAGTTTTTCCATGTGTTCGGTTCACGGTGTTTTATCTTCAATTTTAAAGAACACCGCAACAAGTTCGATGTCAAAGCCGACGAAGGGATATTTCTAGGCTATTCTCTCACTTCTAAAGGGTATAAGGTATTAAACAAGCGTTCGAGGAAAATAGAAGAAACTTACTACGTGACTTTTGATGATAGCTATGTCAAAAAGCTAAAGGCCAACGAAGACATAGCTGGAGAAATCTTTCCTCAAACTGTCCAAGTCACAGCCTCGATCGCTAATCTATTCGAGAAGTTCATGGAGCTTTTTGATGAACCAGAGAAGGCCACTCTCTCCGAAGCCAGTGCATCAGACAACAAGGTAGATCATATAAAGCAAAGTGTTGAAGACGCTGCAAGGAGAATGAATGAAGGAGGATCAAGTTCTGACGAGCCTCCATCACCCAATGCTTCAGTCGAGGGGGAGGATCCACCATCATCATCCCAGCCGAGCTCACAAGTTGAGGGGGAGCTAAGGTCTCAAACTACTCCCGAAAGCACTTTGCCAACCGAAAGCACTTCGCCAACCGAAAGTGCCTCACCATCCGAAGGTGCATCGACGCCCGAAAGCTCAGCACCACAAGAAACCACTGTAGCTCAAGATTCTCAAGACATTCCTGTAAGATCATCTATCGAGGGGGAGCATGCTGATATGTCTTACGACTATGAAAGCCAGTCCGCACCAGAAGAAATGATAAATGTTGAATTAGATCCAACCTTTGATCCAAACTACCCTCCTCTCACCAAATGGACCAGAGATCATCCTGTCTTTCAAGTTGTTGGTGATGTATCTGAAAAAGTTCTGACTCGATCACAACTCAAGGCAAAATAGACTTCCTTGTTTTCAAAAGTCGAATTCTGCATGTTTAACTCATTCGTATCAAAAGTTGAACCAAAGACAGTTAACACTGCTCTTGATCACTCCGATTGGGTTCAAGCTATGCAAGACGAACTGAATGAATTTGAAAGGAACAAATTTTGGTGACTTATTCCAACTCCTCCAGATGCCTCGGTTGTTGGTCTCAAATGGGTCTTCAGGAACAAAATGGAAAAGGAAGGGAACGTTATAAGGAACAAAGCGCGTCTGGTAGTGAAAGGATACTGTCAGGAGGAAGGCATTGACTATGAAGAGACTTTCACTCCTGTAGCTAGGCTGGAATCAGTAAGAATATTTCTAGCCTATGCTGCCCACAAAAACTTTGAGGTCTACCAAATGGACGTCAAGTGTGCATTTCTCAATGGAGAACTCGAAGAAACTGTGTATGTGGAGCAAACTCCTGGATTTGTGAATGAAAAGTATCCTAATCATTGTTACATTTTGGATAAAGCCGTGTATGGACTGAAACAAGCTCCGAGAGCCTGGTATGAAACGCTGACTAAATTTTTAAAGATGTCCAAATTCAAACAAGGTTCAGTTGACCCAACCTTCTTTCGTAAGAAGAAAGGTAACCACCTTATGATCGTTCAAATTTATGTCGATGATATCATCTTTGGCTCAACGAATGCTAGCCTAACAGCTGAATTCAGAAAGCTAATGGAGACTAAATCTGAAATGAGCTCAATGGGTCCTATTAACTTTTTCCTTGGTTTAAATAATAGACAGGGACCCGAAGGCATCTTTATTAATCAGGAAGCTTACACGAAGACTCTCTTAGCAAAATTTGGCATGATGGGAGATTCAAAAGTCAAAGTTCCAATGGCGTTCAGCACCAAGCTCACTCCATCCCTGGATAAACCGGTTGTTGATATTACGCTTTATCGTCAAATGATAGGCTCTCTAATGTATCTCACTGCTAGCAGGCCTGACATAATGTTTTCAGTTTGTTACTGTGCTAGATTCCAGGCAAACCCACGCGAACCTCACATGCTTGCAGTGAAGAACATTTTACGATATCTCAAGCGAACTACCTCTTTAGGTCTATGGTACCCTTCCAACTCAGGCATCTTCGTTCAAGCCTACTCAGATGTAGACCTTGGAGGTTGTGGACTCGACAGGAAAAGCACCACTGGCGACTACCAATTCCTTGACGGGAAGTTGGTTAGCTGGCAGTCAAAGAAACAAACGTGCGTGTCTTTGTCTACAGCTGAAGCAGAATACATTGCAGTTGCATCCTGTACTTCTCAAGTGATTTGGATCCAGAGTCAACTCAGAGACTATGGACTCAATATGAAAAAGATCCCACTATATTGTGACTCTGAAAGTGCAATTAGGATCTGTCATAACCCAGTGCAACACTCCAAGACTAAGCACATAGCACTGAGGTATCACTTTATTAAAGATCATGTGGAAGATGGAAACGTTGAAATTCACTTTGTTAGAACCACTGATCAACTGGCTGATGTCTTCACCAAAGCCCTTCCTGAAGCGTCGTTCAACAAAATTCTACAAGGGCTAGGTATGATGGAATCAGAGTCAGTACCACAAACTACCTCTTCAACTCAATCGTAAGAAGCGAAATAGACCGAACGTTCGGGTTCGATTGGTTCATCTGCCTCTCGCTCATCAACTAAAGGTAGTTTTCTTGGTTGTAAATTTCATGTACAATTGTTTTTCAAAATTGTTTATCTTATTGTCAAAAGTATTTCCTTTTTGAATGTATAAATTGTTCGGTTTTCCAAAAATTTTCAAACCGAAACCAACCGAACGCTCGGGTTCGGTTTTTCAAAATTTTTCAAAACCGAAACCAACCGAACGCTCGGGTTCGGTTTTTCAAAATTTTTCAAAACCGAAACCAACCGAACGCTCAGGTTCAGTTTTTCAAAATTTTTCAAAACCGAAACCAACCGAACGCTCGGGTTCGGTTTTTCAAAATTTTTCAAAACCGAAACCAACCGAACGCTCGGGTTCGGTTTCTGAAAATTTTTCTCAACCGAACGCTCGGGTTCGGTTCCAAAATTTTTCAATGTTTTTCTTTTCTTTTCCAAAATTTCTTTTAATCTTTTATTTTCTTTCTTAGTCTTATTTTTCTTATTATTTATCATTTTTTTATATATATCAAAACTCCAAAAATATTTTGTTCTTCATTTGCTTTTTGTCTTTAATTTTTATATGTGTGTTCGTTCGTTTATGGGGAAATATTTGTTGGATTAGTTAAGTGTCCCTAGAAGCATGCTGCTGTATGTGCCCAAAGCCTCATCAGATTCTGAATAATACCCTTAATGACTTGGTATACACAAACCTTGTCTTCCCAATTAGGCTACTACTCTCTAATTCTAATCGTGATCTACCTAACTCTCTTCTCACATGAGATAAGAGTTTTCTGCTTGGTCCTACTTTTCACAGCAGAGGTACTTTCCTTTCTTACACCATCTCCATTACATTTCTCCATTAAATTCGTTTCATCAACGTAGCCCTTGAGACTCTCAGAAATTACCACTGAGGTTTATGGTTACTCAAAAACTGTGTTTATGATCTTAGTTTCGTGCCACTACGAGCTGAGTGAAACCCAAAATTCAATACCAAATCTGAATTGACGGTGAACAATTAATTTGCTCAAGTTTTCACTAATGAATTGACGGACGTATCCTCATGAAATCTCAAGTTTTTCTTTTGTGTGATTCCTATGAAATTGTTAAACACCATAACATTTCTTCCCTTGGGATCCAGTTTTATTTTTTTGAGATTTTATACTTTCCAAGCCACTTTAAAATCATTTCCTACCTACTTGTTCAACAGACTACACCGGTCTCACAAGTACTTTGTTCACTTTCTATCTTATTTCAAGATTAGGACTGTTGAATCAAAGTTAAATCCACCCTAAGGAGCCTAACTAAAAGAAGCCTTTCAACACTTCTTAATAAGTGTTTGATCGTTATTCAACGGGAAACCACACTAACACTTTAAGGTCTCTCTTGACTTTGAAGGAAGATATTCAACACTTCTTAATAAGTGTTTGATCTTTATTGACATCACAATAATTCCTCAAAAGAATTGCTTTATTTCTTATCTTTTACACCCTTAGCACGAAAATCTTTGATTTTCCAAAATTCTGGTTCTAATAATTACAGGCTTTTTCTTTGGATTGGTAATTAATTATAAGATGTGGTCAATATTAATCCACGTGGGCGTGTTATTCAAAAGATGTCGTTACTGTTGGATTAGTGTCTAAGTCCATAACTATTTTGGTATGTACTTGACCCGATTATGAGCATGGTCCTTTTGGGTTGCCTTCACCGTAGCAATATGTAGGATGATTTAAGGAGAGAAAGGTTTAAATATGATTTATTAATATATTATGAGAATAATATATTAAAGGAGAAATCATATTGTTTAATTAATATTAGTCAATAATTAATTGATAATTAATTTTGTGGCTAAAAGAGATTAATTATACTTAGGGGACTGAAGTTGTATTTATAAGATAATTATAATTGGGCTATGGATCACCTAATAATATATAGGTTGGACGAATTCTATGGGAAGCCCATTAGAAATCGTCCAAGGGATATGTTTAAGGAGTCCATGGGCTGCTTAGGGCCTAAGCAGTCATATTAGGGTTTCCTAGTTGTAAACCCTAATAGCCTACATGTATATAAAGGGCCCCTATGCCCCAAAAATGTGGACAAGTCTTCCATTAGGGTTTCCAGCCATTTTTGGGCAGCCTCTCTTCTTCTCCTCTTCATCCAAGTTGCATAAGGTGTTTGTGACTCCATTAGAGGTGCAGCACTTGAGGCACTAAGCTTTTGAAGCCAATCCAAGCAAGGAATTGATTGTTATTGCTATATAACAGTCAAAGGTAATTCTATAAACCCTAATTCAGTTTCTAATATGTTAGATCTATGTTTATTAGTCTTGGATTCAAAGCATGTACAATAGAGAAACCTAGATCCAAGCATTAGGGTTTGTATGAGCACATAAGATTGTTCTTATGCATTAAACCCATCAGTGGTATCAGAGCCTTGATTGGTTTCAGTTGTATTTGATGCTTATATGTTTTATGAATTTGACAAATTAGGGTTTATGGCATGTAAACCCTAAGGCATGGTGTTTTTCGCAAATTAGGGTTGCAAAACCCTAGTTAGCGATTTTTGATAGGGTTCTTAAATTTTTTTTGCCTAGCCTCCTAATTTCGAAATTAGGGTTAGGAAACCCTAGGGATTTCGAAAATCCCTTGCCCCCCAAGATAAGATCCCAAGATTTTAGGGATTTGGATATTGCTATCTTTGTGATTATCAATTTAATTGTTTAAACTGGATAATTGAAGATCTTGTATTATCCTTTCCATACATTTAAAAATAAAATGAGATTAAGTCAAATATAGATAATCTCCAAATTAATTGTTTAAATTTGAATTATTTGTCATTTGATCCCTTATGTTTTGAAATGTTTCAAAACTTGCCCTCAAGTTTTGGAATTTAAAATTTGACTAAAAGTTTAATTTTGAAATATTAAATTCTAAAACCCTAGTAATTTGAAAAAGTTCAAATCACACCCTTATGGTTTTATTAATTAATTAAAGTGTATAATTAAAAGTGATTCAATAAAACCATAAAGTTTTGGTTTACATTTAATTAAATTAAAAGTATAATTTTTCTAAATTAAACCACCTGGTATTTTAAAAGTGTAAAATACACCCTATACTATATATAACATTTAAAGTCTAATATTATATATGTATGAGTAAACAGTTAGTCTTACCGTTAGTAGGCCTCATTCACGAAGTTGGTCTATAAGGGGTGTTTAAGGAAATTGCCTATAAAATGGAGATTGAATGGGTATCCACTCTTACCCACCGCACTCTTGACTAGTGGAGGGTCTTTAGCCGAACGGGTAGGATAGGACAGAAACCTTCCATTATAAGTATAATGAAGTACAAAGTAACTAAATGCTTTTTCAAATTCCCAAATCATAGTTACTTTAGGCAAAATGTGAAATTGTATGCTAACCCATGGAATTACACTTCGTACCCTTGTCAAGCGTTAGTGGAGCGTGTGTGGTTAACCGGCACACTAATTTGGGGATGACATTGGTAGCGAAGGGTGACTCGATGTTTGTCATAGATCAATGGAGCGTGTGTGGCTAACCGGCACATTGATTAGGTGATTGTAGCATTGGGTGCACCACGTGATTCGTATGGTTATTCACACCTTGTTTGTGATCCTCGGCATCCCAGTCACAAATAGTAGGGCATAATCGAGATTAAACATGCCATTGAAATGTTCAATGAATCTCAAAAGATCTAGGAGTTTCAATTCATTTAAAACTTAATCTTCCTTTTCGTTTTTCATGGTGGAAATTGGTAAATCGTCATTTACCTACCTTCAAATATTCTGCAACTAGATTACGACATCCCTCTTCTAGGTTGTAGAGTATTGTGTTGGATCCTAGCTTGATGTTTCATTTGGGTGTTACATCAAGAATTCTAATCAACATAACTTGAATTTTCTCCCGTTTTGTAGATGTCTGAATCTTACAATGGTCTTCCCAAATACCATGGAACAAGTTTTCCAAATGAAGATGACGTTCCGAGATACGATCAAGGAAATGAGAGGCATGCTTCACTTCCTCCACCTCCTCCAATTGTTCTCCCTGACCCACAAGTTCAAAGGCTTGAAAAGTTCAAGCTCACTCAAGCCCTTTTGGCAAGTAAACACGAAGATGGGAAACCTGTGTGTGCACACGTCTTAGAGATGAAAACACATATTGATAGGTTAAACATGTTGGGTGTCGAGATTTCAAGTGAGTTGGCTGTTGACTGGGTTCTTCAGTCACTTCCTGAATCATATAGTGATTTCGTTAGAGAGTACTATATGATGGACCACGACGTGACCCTTATTGATCTCACCTATTTGCTTATAGCTGCTGAATCAGCAATGATTTGGCGTGCTAATCAAGCAAATTTGTCTGTTGAATAAAACTACCAAACTTCAATGGACACTGGCAACATTGGAAGTCCAGAAAGAACTAAGTCTGTGATTGTCCGATGTGTTGTGCCAAAGGAGTCCATTTGCTTTTATTTCCAATAGAAGGGGCATTGGAGACGAAGTTGCCCTAACTACCTGAGAGATCTAAGAGATGGGAGAGTCAAGAAGTATGGCTCTGCTTCAGGTAAAATCCATTATCTAACTCTTTTAAGTTCCTATTCTAGATTCTTAATACATGATGTAATAAGATTACATTTTGATGTTTTGTAGGATCAAAGAAAAGGGAGGAAGCTTAAGGGAAGAAGTGAGCTGAATCTAATCGTGATGAAATGGATTTCGATCGCATTACTTGAAGAATGGATTCTTGAGCTACTACTTGGAGTTAGAATAGATTGTTAAGAAATATGTAATAACATAGTTTTTCAATTGAATTGAATTGTAAGGACAAAATTTTTCCGCAATAAAATGAATTTTGATTTTATCTTATTTATTTATCCTTGGAATGGCATGTATGAAAAATTGATGTCTGAATGTTTCTATTATTAGCAATAATGGATTTGATTCTTAATTATGTTATTTGTGGACATATCAAAAGTTTACCAAATAGGGAGAGTTTCTCATCGCCCAAGTTTCAATTGGACAGAAACTTGGAATCATGCAATGTGTATTGTATGATGAATGAAAAACTTTCACATTTGGGAAACTTAGACTAATTCTTTGACAAAGTGTCAATTGAAGGACTAGGAGATCGAGTACACTAGGTCGTACATTGATCAAGTCTACCACAAGAGTGACAAAGATATTCGTCATGATTTACTAAATTTAGTAAATATGGTTATACTTATAAGATTGAGTATAATTCTGAGTTAACTGAAATAGTTTCAATCAATAGCAGAACGAATAAGATGAATCAGGAAGGCAGAAAGATAAAAGTTTCTCCATTCTAAGAAGAAGGGAGAGTACCTTTTATTGTGTTTTATGATGAAGTATTAATGATTAAGAACCATATCTCAATTGATCCTCTAAGTGAGTCTTAGTGCATTTGCATGTCTAAGAAGAGGAATCGAGAATTGTAGAAATGGTTAAATCAAAGAGCCAATCATACTTCGTTCCAATATCAAGTCTTAGAGTCATACTCCAAGATTGTGACATTGAGTGACAAGTCTTAAGTAGGTTTATAACACTCATCAAATGTGGAATTTTCAAATGATATCTTATTCTTGCACATTTGAAATTGGTAAGTTATGCTGTCTTGGATAAGACAAAGACCAACTAGGACCAATTATGTGAAGTGTTTTTGTCTTGATAAGAACTACACTAACTCTTGAATATTTGATTTGTCAAGAAATGTTTCTTGACAAGAGAATCTTATATGTCAAGGAGTCAGTGGGAGTCTTAATGGTCTTGAAAGGTTTCAAGAACAAATCAAGAATATACCTTATCGATCATCACTAGCACACGACTTGAGGTTTACAACCTATCGTGCTGACATTATTTTGTTTTTGTGCCATTCCAATTGAGTTAATTGCGTATGTGAGTTCTATGAGTTCTCATTTGAATGCATAATAGAGCCTTAGTCGATGGAAAGTACATTGATATGTAAGGACAAGTTACTAAGCTACTTGGAAGACATGGTGGGCACTCGTGTTACCATAGGGCAAGAAATCAAGATTAAGAAAGTTCAGTCCATATGAGTTTGGATTTGTCGCAAACCTTGGTTTTGGAAAATTCACAAGGATAGGAACTCATACACCATAAAATCTAAGTGTCATAAGATTCCCTCCTTCATGAAAATGACTGTGAGGAAATGCTTTCACTAAGAGAAATCTTAAGAAGATAGCAATTGTGAAAATTGTATTCTCAAATTCGATTATGGTTACCGCATCCCTTTCCATAGTTCGAATTATGAGATTTGGCAATTAGTTTCAACATTTGGAACTTAGTAACAAAAGTTCTGAATTGTTTAAACACACATATGAGCTATCTAAGACAAAGGTGTATAAGGTTAAGAAGCCTAGATAAAGGCTTATCGAAGCATCTGGTATTAGAAATATGAATTTCAGAAATTCAATAGGCATTGTTTTCTGAAAGTTCATTTGTTTTCTGAATACATGTCAAAGCTAGTGGGAGCATAAGTGTTATGCTTATATGATAATAATCATCATGATAGTGGGAGCATAAGTGTTATGCTTGTATGATTATTATGGCAAGTATTGCAAGTTAGCAATATTAATTATAGAAAAACAAAGATTCAATTTGCAAAGTTGCATGGGTTGAAAAGTTGTTTTAATATAATTAAGGGAGAGAATATTATACTTCATTTCAAAATCTAAAGCTTAGATTGAGAAATTTTAACATTTTCAGTTAAAGGATACATTGTGTGTTCTTAAAATTCGATTATGATTACGGCATCCCTCTTCATAGTTCGAATTGTGAGAACATGACACATAAAATATTATGGCAAAAGATTGGTAAAGTATCATATCTTTATGTAAGACATTATGCATCGTGTCCCATACGCTTCGGGTATAGGATCGATTGCAAATGCTATAATATTTGCCATTCTAAAATTTTTCAAATGTCTAGCACATTAAGAGGGAAAAAGGACTAGAATGGATTTTAACTAAAATTATTAAACAACTATCAAAGGACGATCCAAAGTTCGCTAAGGATTGGTCGCTTGCGAGTAGTTGGAAGTATGGTATTGGATGGACCATATCGACATTATTTTGAATAGATAAGACTCTATTAAGAATGAGCTGTCATATGGAAAATGTGGAAATGTTTCCATATTGGGAGTTGGATATTGAGATTCTGTGTCTAGATTAGAAAACTTTATGCAAGAAGGATGTTCAAGGGAATGTACTTTGAATGTGAGACTTCACGTCTATGGAATTGTCTTGTAACAATCTCTAAGAAAGTACTTTGTAATTTCATTAGCCAAGTCTTGGTGACTTTTTTGCTATGACTTTACGAAAGGATCGTTGCGTAAAATGTTAGAATCTAGCATATTCTAGTAGTGGAAGAACCTTGTGTTCTTACACCAATAATGGGGATTGAGGAATTATGAAATGAGAATCATTGGAAAAGTTTTAAATTGTTCTAAAAGCATGGACCATAGGAAACAAAGTGTGGATGCTTAGAGCATGGGACAATTGTTGTTGTAATTCAAGTAATGAGTTGATTATTCGAAACATTAAATGATAGATAATGAGTGATCAATATGGTGGATGAATAGAAGTGTTTTATTTACTTTCACAAGTTTGGGGCCATATAGGATTAAGTATTATTGTCATGTTTCAGTTTGCATGTTTTGACTTCCAGAATAACTAGGTTATTCAAACATCCACAGTCGGTCATACGTAGGAAGTAAGTATGAAGGAAGATTGTCATGAATCTGTCTGTAGATTGTCCGAAGTGTTTAGACATAGCACAAGTTTGCTGCAGAGTTCATGAGTGCTTTGATAAGATTAAAGTATTGGATTAAACCCACGCTCACTTGGATCACTTCATGGTTTTATCACGAGTGATTAGTGAGACGATAATATTGTATATTCTTGAAACCGAGACATGTGAGTTGTTATTTGTTGGTCGGTTGCACATTGATAATAAGTAAACGCACCAGTAACTTGGTGTTATAAAACTTATTGTTGTGTGTGACTCAATCAATAAATGCAAGCGAGCATATGAGTCGAAGTTTATCCATTCCTTTTACCCAAAGTAGGATAAAAGCGATATCTATGGGCCTCTCGATGATTTAATGATGACACCTAAGCGCTTGGCCAAGCCGAGACTAAGTTGATGTGTTCAATTGTAGTCTGTTGTCAGTCGTCATAAATCGGATGTCGGGAAATAGTATAGAGAGAATGATTGAAATTCATGTCTTATGTCTATACGATATCTTGAGAATGGAGGAATGTATAATCCCTTATCTAGAGGACACGTTATCTGATAAGATCAGAGTTAACATCGGCTTTTGAAAGCTACGATTGCTGATCAGGTTTTGAAGTCGTACGGAAAATAGTTATTAGACTTATCCAAGTGGGAGACTGTTGGATTAGTGTCTAAGTCCATAACTATTTTTGTATGTACTTGACCCAATTATGAGCATGGTCCTTTTGGGTTGCCTTCACCATAGCAATATGTAGGATTATTTAAGGAGAGAAAGGTTTAAATATGATTTATTAATATATTATGAGAATAATATATTAAAGGAGAAATCATATTGTTTAATTAATATTAGTCAATAATTAATTGATAATTAATTTTGTGGCTAAAAGAGATTAATTAAACTTAGGGCACTGAAGTTGTATTTATAAGATAATTATAATTGGGCTATGGATCACCTAATAATATATAGGTTGGACGAATTCTATGGGAAGCCCATTAGAAATCGTCCAAGGGATATGTTTAAGGAGTCCATGGGCTGCTTAGGGCCTAAGCAGTCATATTAGGGTTTCCTAGTTGTAAACCCTAATAGCCTACATGTATATAAAGGGCCCCTATGCCCCAAAAACGTGGACAAGTCTTCCATTAGGGTTTCCAGCCATTTTTGGGCAGCCTCTCTTCTTCTCCTCTTCATCCAAGTTGCATAAGGTGTTTGTGACTCCATTAGAGGTGCAGCACTTGAGGCACTAAGCTTTTGAAGCCAATCCAAGCAAGGAATTGATTGTTATTGCTATATAACAGTCAAAGGTAATTCTATAAACGCTAATTCAGTTTCTAATATGTTAGATCTATGTTTATTAGTCTTGGATTCAAAGCATGTACAATAGAGAAACCTAGATCCAAGCATTAGGGTTTGTATGAGCACATAGGATTGTTCTTATGCATTAAACCCATCAGTTACATATTAAAGGGATAAGATGAAAAGTTGCTGACTCAGGCGGGAGATTAATGGATTTGATTTCAAACAACGGAACAGGGAAAGCGTGCGAATTTGAAGCGTCTAATCTCTAACTGACGTCGCAGACGCATGTGCGAATTTGAAACGGTTTATTAGAAACGGCGCTTGATGGGAGGCGTGTTCTTCGGAATCTGACACTCTCTCTCATGCGTGATCATCGGTTCCACAACTGTCACGCATCAGTCACTCCGAAAAACTCTTGGTATTTCGATAAATGATTTGGGAAGATCCTTCTCTCTCCTTAAACCCCAGTATAAAAAGGCGTTAGCATCTACCATTTACCTCTTTACTGCAATCAAAATTCCCAGAGCAAAAGAATTTCCTGAACCCTTACTGTTCATCATCTTCTTCCCTCTCTTCAACAATGGCAGATTCATCCTCCGTTCACGCTACCTCTCACATCCTGCCCATTCGCCCTCAACAGTGTCTCATCATTGACTTAACCCCTCACGTATATGACTCCTACATGGTTCCCGTCATCGAATGTTTGAAGTATTCGCAAATTGCACCTGCACTTTCAAGGGCAGAATTAGTGCCAATGGTGTTCCTCTCACAGATCTACGCGACGGCACATTACGATAAAGTCGTTGACAGGATCTTCTTCGAAGTTGCTCATCACAAAGCCTCCATTTCCAAGAAACGATTTGGCTCACTACTAGGGTTTGAAGCTGACCCTTCAAGGGTTAATCCGAAGACAATTCCGATGGGGCACCTCTTCAATATGTTCTACAATATGGGGCACACGGAGGCGCTCACCTCCGTCGCAAAGTTCAAAAAGTCATGTTTACCGCCACAGTGGAACGGGATGTTCACTATGCTATTCAAGGGTCTCTCAGAAAGGAGCTCAGGTTCAGATGGCTCCAGTCGACTATTCCTGTCCATTCTGTACAGAGTTTACAACGGCGTCAACGTCGACTATGGGTTTGTTCTCTGGAAACAACTCATCCAAAGTTTATCTTCTTCTTCATGGCATTCAGAGGTGTCGTATGCCAGGTTTTGGACCTTGATCACTAAGTGGGCGATGGATAAGAACAATGTCCCCATTGTTGCCGGCGCACCGATGTCTTCGATTGGTACATTTCATACCACGAAGATCATCATTTCAGATGCTTCGAAATTCCCTTTCAATGGTCCCATTCCGGAGACCATGTATGCTGATGTTCCAGCTGACAGCAGGATCATCCGGACCTACAAGGAGTTCAAGAAGTCTGGTCCGAGGGATCTCACGCCGGAGATGCTAAAGTCCATTCACGATGCCGATAAGCCTGCTTCGAAAGGCAAAAAGGCAGATAAAGGCAAACAGGTGGCGAAAGGGGCTAAACGCCCTTCTCCTAAAAAGAGGAAAGCTACTAAAGTTGCTCAGTCCCCGCAGCAGAAGAGGCGAAAGACTCAACCGAAGCGAAAGTTGATTATCGCTTCCTCTTCAAGTGAGTCGGAGGGTGAGAGTTCGGATTCGGACGACTCTCCAAGAGGCAACACACCTCCAAGGGGCAACACACCACCCAGATCACCTACCCCTGATATGTGAATCCATACCTCTCCACTTCCCTCTCCTACTCAAACAATTCCTACTTCCATTCCCACCATAAACCCCTTTACCAACATTCCAAAAACCTCATTCCCTATGCCACCACCCATTTTCACCGATGCAACAACAACATCTACTGCAAAGGTTACAACCAACATATCTGATACGGGGGTTCATACCGATGCAACCAAACCACCGCCAGCAACCGAACCCATACACACAACCGAAACCCAACAACCACCCAAACCTACCCCCACTCAAACTCAACCTGAACCTACTCATACCACAACACCACCAATTTCACCACCACCACCATCTCCCGGTCATGCCTCTGATGGAGATAACCCTTTCCTAGGCAGGGAACACATGACATTTGATTCGGTCTATTACAATCCGTTTCAAGTGCAAACCGACGATGATGAGGATGCTCCGGTAACAAAGAAGCACATTAAGGAGCTCCATGAGAAGGTCGACTTGCTCATTGCTTCTTCCTCCAACTCTCAATAATCTCTCTCTGAAGCCGCTCTTTAGAAGAATGTTGATGCCTTCTCTAGGGCTCAGCAAGATTCGGTCGCTTCTGCCACCGCCGCCATAGATGCCTCGACAAAAGCTTGTGAGTCTGCGACCGGAAAAGTCGATAAACTATTCTCTGATGCCTTTACCCTGTTACAATCTTTGCAGGAGAGTGCCACTGCTACCAAGACAACGTTGGAACCAATTGTTCAACAGTTGGCCACGTTTGTCTCTACGGAGTTGAAGTCCTTTGCCACACTTCGTCAATCTATGACAGACGACAACTCTGCCCTTCGTGCCTCTATCGTCGAGCGCCTCTCTAAACTCCAAGAGGATCTGGCTGCTGAAAACTCGTTGATGGACATTCTAGCAAAGAAGACCACTGCCCTAAAGGTCAAGAGTGCTCAACTCTCCAATTCTCAACAACAACTTGACGCTCTACGATCCGAATGGGAGGTAATCAGGACGTGTGTTTCGGATGTACACTCAGCTATATCCAACATCCTTGAAGCGCACGATCCGATCCTGAACCATTCTGTGAGGCGTACCCTTGCAGAGAAACTCGCTCCTGCCCTAGATCTGCTAAGTAAAATTGAAGGGCTACCTAGTTTCGTGTCCATTCCGAAACAAGGGGGAGAAAAGGAGTCCGGATCGCAACCACCTCATTCCTTAAAAGCAACACACACCACCGAACCTCCTCCTACAGGCCAAGCCTCTGGTTCGGGTGTGAAGGACAAAGGCAAGAAACTTGCTGAAGATGAAGAGGAAGGTGATCAAGAAACCATTGCCGACTTGCTAAAACGCAAAAGTCGTCGCAATGCTGAAGACCATAATGTTCGTGTGGCGAGAGAAGCTGAAGAAGCTGAGCGCAAACATAAAGAAGCCCACGACCTTCTCGAGAGTAGGAAGACTCTTTTTCCTGCTTGGACTTGAGAGAGGATGATAAAGGACGCAATCGATACTCCAAGTATCTTATGGCTTGAACCGGTAATATCCTTTGACTGCTACAACTCCGTCGACTCTCAGTTCGACATGCCCTTAACCCGAAAGGCGTTCATCTTTCACACCTTCACCAACGTTGCTGAGTTCCCTCATCCTCATCCGGAGGTTGATCGGGAATTGATTGAGTTCTATCTGAAGGCCGCTCAACCCTAGTACCGAACCTGGAGCGCTCAAAAGATCATCAACGTTCGGGTTCTGAAGCCATATAATGAAGGGAGATTTATCAACGTTCGGTTCAAAGTGCTCAGAGGGTCTGCAAAAACCGAACATGCCATCTCTTTAGCAGACCTACCGAACCTCAACCCCCATGACTGGATCGTTCTGCACAACATCCTTCTGACTAATGAAGCTGAATATGGTCCGATCATTGACCATCTCAAGAGGATGTTGGTGTGCTATATCATGGAGGTCGCCCTGATGGATCAGGAGATTGCTAATGTCTTCAAGAAGAAACCGAAGATCTCTCCTGTTGGCTCGGCCAGTGATCTAAACCAGATGAAGATGAGAAAAATTGACCCGAGGCGAAACTCCGTCATGTTCACTAGGAGTGAAGCACAGAAATGTCTCTTTGCCTTAGCTGATAAACATCTTTATACCACTTCTTGTCTTGAGCATGTGTTGGGGATCATCCATAGGTGCAAAGAAAATACAACGGATGATATCAAATATTTTGACGATATGATACAATGGTACATCCGATTCAGACAGACAATCCTCGCGCTTATCTCTCGTCTGTTTGAGACTGTAAAGAAGAAGGTTCCTGCTGTTGCTGGCCCAAGTAAGAAGACAAAGTGATCTCGCTCCAATTTGACGCAAAGGGGGAGATTGTTGGGTAGCGTAGCGTAGCATTTTTGATGTATTGCGTCTATTGGGCTCGGTTAATAGTCCATGTTTTGTACTCCGGTTTGGGCCTGTCCAACCGTGAGCTGATAGGGTATAGTATATAATAATGTGCTTGCATGCATATTAGGTTAACGATTGATAGCAATTACGATAGCTTTACAGATTTTCTTCATCGTTCTTGTAAACCCTAAATCCTCTACAACAGAAGTTCTTTATCGAGCTCTTTTGAGGATTGTTTATTAATCATTCGACATCTTTTGATCCATTCTTGTGTTCTTGCTGTTTATTCGTTTATTTCTTTACCTGTTTTATAGATCTAATCGATCTTCAAGTTAGTTTTAACTTATCAATATACCTTACTATCTTCTGAAATTACTCAAGGATCTAGGATGTCCTTCTTCTCCTCTTGATCTACCTTCCTTTTTCTCTCAAGATCTTCAAAGAACACACCAAAATCACACAAAATGGAAAGAGGGCTCTAGGGTTTCGAGAATGATGCTCTGAGAGGTGATGGGGGCTGACTTGTGGCCTCAAAAGTTGTTTAAATAGGGTGCAAACCCTTGAAATTAGGGTTTCATCCAGACTGGCGGAATCGCCGAGTCCGGAATATAGACTCGCCAAGTTGCCAACTTAAACGTGCTCGAATTCCCGACTCTACTCGACGAGTCCAGCTACCGACCGATCGAGTTCCCCTTAAAACTTGGAGAAAATAACAATAAACAAAATATAAATATCATACCAGAATTGGGGTGTTACAATTGTCCAATAATTGCTGCAGATCACTTTTATTTGACAAAAGGCTCAAATAATCCTTCGAGTTGAGCACTCATCCATGCAACTGTTAGAATCAAATGAAAGTTGCATAACAGGATCAAATCTTTTACTCTGAGATTATTTAACCCAAAATGCAAGTGATCTAACATATTCTCCGAATAACAAGTGACACTACCCATCAGATCCAAAAAAATAATAACACCTTGACTTATCTTGATACCTCTCACAAATAGAATCAATCCAAGACACATTCATAAGAGCTTGATCTACCATCAAAACTAAACCAATTCTGTAACGCCCCGTTCCTAAGAGAACCTAATTGTGAGTCCCCGGGATTTAAGAGAAATGATATTTTGGTCATCTTGTGGGAAAAGTGGAAAATGAGGGACAAGTATGAAATTTGGGGAGTCGCCGAGTACGCCCAGCGTAAGCTGGGATTACGCCCAGCATAAGGCGTAATTGGACGCGGGTGCAAGGTTGAGTACGCCCAGCGTACTCTCAAAGTTCTAAAACCCTAAAATTAGGGTCAGCCACTATATAAGGAACATGTTGGTGCATACCCTAGCCTCCATAAGCTCTCCCTTAACCTCAGAAACACTAGATAGCCATTCCACCTCCATTGTTGGGTGTGTTTGGCCTTGAAAATCTTATTTTGGCAAGGAGAGCATAAAGGAAGAAAGGAGAAGTTGTCAAAGAAGGAGAGAAACGGCTGGAGCTTATAGATCTGGGAAGACATCATCCTTTGGAGCCTATTTGAGGTATAAAGCTTCTTGCTTGACATTCATTTAGTGTAGATCTATGTGTTGTGAAGCCTTGATACCATTCTTGTCCCAAAAGTCCTCATCTTGATGCATGTTTTGAGTTGGCCGATATTATCTGTCCTTTCAGAACTTTGGAGAGGTCTTGACTGAGAAAAATGAGGTCCCAAGGGCTGTGGTTGTTTCTTGGGTGAGATATGTGGGTCTTAATGGATTAAGACCGTGGATTAAGAGCTTTATGGACATCCCAAGTGATAAAGTTTGAGACTTTATGAATTTTAGGCATGTTTGGTCTAAGGATCTGAAGTTTGGGCTTAAGAGCTTAAGTCATTAAGAAGTTATGGGGGCTTAATGAATAGCGAAGTTACGCCCCGCGTAACATGTGAGTACACCCCGCGTAGCGATTCAGTGCCCCGATCCCCTGTTGTGAATCGGCGTGTACGCCCAGCGTACTCCCTCTGTTGAGTTTTCATTTTGGGCCTTAGGGTTTGGGCTGTTATTTGGGCTGCTGGATTTTGGGTCGTGACTGGACATTATTGTTAGAGTATTGTGGGCCCATTGGTTGTTATAGATCATGAGTTTAGGCCCTTTGGTGAGGTGGGCCCAATTTAGTAAATTGGGCCAATAATGGGCTTTGTTTTGGACTTCTGGACTTTGGGCCATTGGTGGGCTTGGGAGCTTACCTAGTGTTGGGCCGGATTGAGTTAGGGGTAAAATGGTCAATTTACCCTTAGAAGAGTATTGTGCTTGGCCTAATGTTTATTTGTGCTATGTTGGCTTGTTCGAGATTTTCGGTGAGTCGGTGATTCGAGAATCTGCTTCTTCAGTTCAGAGTTTCGGCAGTGCGATGTGAGTTATCCTCACTATATCAACAGGGTCTAAAGCACCAAGCCCGGCCCTTTATCGGATTGAGATCCGGGTATTGTTGTTATGTTATTGCTTTGATATGTTTGCATCCTGGTAGTTAGGATGGTGTATGTTAGAGACCTGGTTCAGGTCGGTATCCTGATATGTAGGGTGATGCTATGCTAGTGGTCGGTTAGGTCGGTATCCTGGTTAGGATGATGATATGCTATGTGATCTGTTTGATCGGCTTGTTGTCTGTGAATTGATATATGATTGTATGTTTTTGTGCACATAGTTGATTGGACTGGAGTTAGGTTGAGGCGGGTCCTGCTTTATGCTGTAGGCCAAGATACCTAGGGCGGACCGGTTGTCCCGAAGGCCCAACAAGTGGTCCAGATAGGCTGTAGGCCCCAAAAGGGCGGACCAGACGTGCCGAGGCTCGGAGAGTGGACCAGGCCGACTGAAGGCCCGGTGCGGGCGGACCAGTCATACTGTAGACTCAGAGAGTGGACCAGGTGGATTGAAGGCCCGGTGCGGGCGGACCAATCACACTTCAGACTCGATGTATATGGCTAGACTCGGAGGGTGGACCAGGTGGACTGTTGGCCGGTGCGGCGGACCAGTCACATAGTAGACCCGAAATGCATGGCTGTTCTGTGATCGGATATGATATGGCGCGTTATGCATGTATGGTGTATTTGGTTGGTATTTTGGGGATATCTCACTAAGCTTTCGGGCTAACGGTTGTGGTTTAATGTTTTTCAGGTTCTCAGGAGACCTTGGCAAGGCGAAGGCGTGATCGTACCGCTCCTCATGTTTATGTTGTGATTTGATTCTGGGAATACTTTAATTTAAGTGTATTGAAAACCTTTTTGTGATAATTTAATGAAATCGGGTTGTTTTTGAAAAATTTCAATTGGTTGGAATTTTTCGGTTGTTACAAGTTGGTATCAGATCCTTGGTTTGAGTGAATTGGAGGAACACTCATGTGACTCCAGTCTCAAATCGAGGAGGGTTTTCAAAAGAGAATTTAAAATGGTTTTCAAAATGAGTAAAGGAGGACGCGGAGGTACGATCAGCCGGAGCCAGTAAGTAACCCCAAAATACCATACATGATATTTGTTTTTGAGCTTTGATAGAACAACATGCTAGTGCTAGGCTCGGAAGGGGTGCAGGGATGGGGTCTTAGATTCCCAGTTTGATTCTGATCAAGGAATTGTGTATGTGGTGGCGATTCATCCTGGGGGATGTTTGGAGGTGTCGTCAGTGTGACGGGTTTTCCTAACCCGAGGGTGTTAGAGCTAGTGCAGCATGTGCATGCGATTGCAAGAGGAGAACTCATGGGAGTTGCTTTGAGGCTGAAGAATGTGTTATTCTGTCAGCATGGGATGGATAGAATTGGACTCGAATCGGGAACCCACTGGTTTAGGGTTATATCTAGCTCGTAAGATCCAAGTGATTGTTATTATCAGGATCGAGGAAGTGCCATGGAGTGGTACTCGGTTGATAAGTGTGGAACCTGAAAGGTGTGGTTATCAGAGGGTGAAGCCGGTGGCCGGCTTGAGGCGGTAGTCAGGACACCGCTAGAAAGGAGAAAGTGAGTTTCAGGTTTCGATGGTTGCGTCTTGAGGAACCTGGTTGGGTTAATGCCAGGTGGTGCGTGGCGGGAGAAGTTCTGGAGTAGAGGTGTCGAAGGCTTCCACGGCGAAGCCTAATTTAAGTGGGGGAGAATTGTAACGACCCGTTCCTAAGAGTACCTAATTGTGAGTCCCCGGGATTTAAGAGAAATGATATTTTGGTCATGTTGTGGGAAAAGTGGAAAATTAGGGACAAGTATGAAATTTGGGGACTCGCCGAGTACGCCCAGCGTAAGGCGTAAGTGGACGCGGGTGCAAGGTTGAGTAAGCCCAGCGTAGTAGAGGTACGCCCAGCGTACTCTCAGAGTTCTAAAACCCTAAAATTAGGGTCAGCCACTATATAAGGAACATGTCGGTGCATACCCTAGCCTCCATAAGCTCTCCCTTAACCTCAGAAACCCTAGATAGCCATTCCACCTCCATTGTTTGGTATGTTTGGCCTTGAAAAGCTTATTTTGGCAAGGAGAGCATAAAGGAAGAAAGGAGAAGTTGTCAAAGAAGGGGAGAAACGGCTGGAGCATATAGATCTGGGAAGACATCATCCTTTGGAGCCTATTTGAGGTATAAAGCTTCTTGCTTGACATTCATTTTGTGTAGATCTATGTGTTGTGAAGCTTTGACACCATTCTTGTCCCAAAAGTCCTCATCTTGATGCATGTTTTGAGTTGGCCGAGATTATCTGTCCTTTCAGACCTTTGGAGAGGTCTTGAGTGAGAAAAATGAGGTCCCAAGGGCTGTGGTTATTTCTTGGGTGAGATATGTGGGTCTTAATGGATTAAGTCCTTGGATTAAGAGCTTTATGGATGTCCCAAGTGATAAAGTTTGAGACTTTATGAACCTTAGGCATGTTTGGCCTAGGGATCTGAAGTTTGGGCTTAAGAGCTTAAGTCATTAAGAAGTTATGGGGGCTTAAAGAGTAGTGAAGTTACGCACCGCGTAACATGTGAGTACGCCCCGCGTAGCGATTCAGTGCCCCGATCCCCTGTTGTGAATCGGCGTGTACGCCTAGCGTACCAACGAGGGTACGCCCAACGTACTCCCTCTGTTGGGTTTTCATTTTGGGCCTTAGGGTTTGGGCTGTTATTTGGGCTGCTGGATTTTGGGCCGTGACTGGAGATTATGGTTAGAGTATTGTGGGTCCATTGGTTGTTATGGATGATGAGTTTAGGCCCGTTGGTGAGGTGGGCCCAATTTAGTAAATTGGGCCAATAATGGGCTTTGTTTTGGACTTCTGGACATTGGGCCATTGGTGGGCTTGGGAGCTTACCTAATGTTGGGCCGGATTGAGTTAGGGGTAAAATGGTCAATTTACCCTTAGAAGAGTATTGTGCTTGGCCTAATGTTTATTTGGGCTATGTTGGCTAGTTCAGGATTTTCGGTGAGTCGGTGATTCGAGAATCTGCTTCTTCAGTTCAGAGTTTCGGCAGTGCGAGGTGAATTATCCTCACTATATCAGCAGGGTCTAAGGCACCAAGGCCGTCCCTTTATCGGATTGAGATCCGGGTATTGTTGTTATGTTATTGCTATGATATGTTTGCATCCTGGTAGTTAGGATGGTGTATGTTAGAGACCTGGTTGAGGTCGGTATCCTGATATGTAGGGTGATGCTTTGCTAGTGACCGGTTAGGTCGGTATCCTGGTTAGGATGATCATATGCTATGTGATCTGTTTGATCGGCTTGTTGTTTGTGAATTGATATATGATTGTATGTTTATGTGCACATGGTTGATTGGAATGGAGTTGGGTTGAGGCGGGTCCTGCTTTGTGCTGTAGGCCAAGATACCCAGGGCGGACCGGTTGTCTTGAAGGCCCAGCGAGCGGTCCAGATAGGTTGTAGGCCCCAAGAGGGCGGACCAGACGTGCCGAGGCTCGGAGAGTGGACCAGGCCGACTGAAGGCCCGGTGCGGGCAGACCAGTCATACTGTAGACTTAGAGAGTGGACCAGGTGGATTGAAGGCCCGGTGCGGGCGGACCAATCACACTGTAGACTCGATGTATATGGCTAGACTCGGAGGGTGGACCAGGTGGACTGTTGGCCGGTGCGGCGGACCAGTCACACAGTAGACCCGAAATGCATGGCTATGATGTGATCGGATATGATATGGCATGTTATGCGTGTATGGTATATGTGGTTGGTATTTTGGGGATATCCCACTAAGCTTTCGGGCTTATAGTTGTGGTTTAATGTTTTTTAGGTTCTTCAGGAGACCGTGGCAAGGCGAAGGCGTGATCGTACCGCTCCTCATGTTTATGTTGTGATGTGATTCTGGGAATACTTTAATTTAACTGTATTGAAAACCTTTTTTTCATAATTTAATGAAATCGGGTTGTTTTTGAAAAAATTAAATTGGCTAGAATTTTTCGGTTGTTACAAATTCATTACCCTTGAACCCTGCGATTGATGCCCTCGGCATATAGATATCCCAATTCCTATTCCACTAAAATGAAAATCCTACACAAAACACTCGTGATACCCGACTCGAGTTCTTACCCAAAAACTAATTCGATATTCAATTCATAACCCGAGATCCACAAATCTGCACTTGCATTTCACACCAAAACCTTCTGATTCCCAATGAACCCTCACTTTACTGATATATAAATGTTCCCAAATCATCTCTAAAACTACTAGTATCGCACCTGGTCCAACCACCATGTTCTTAAGAGTCCAAACAATAAGTCTAACTATCCTAGAAACCCTTCTACGCCACACACTGACTACCCAGTTGATCATGTACCTCAAGATCCAAAACCTTGACCAAACAGTCTCTACCAAGTTCAACCTATATTGCCATAATCACACGGGTCCCACGTATCAAGAGCTGCTTAGGCCCGACTTCGCCTCAGACCCCAATGGTCCACAACCTAAAATAGAGAATACTCCTTGATAATCCTGGCTGGTGCCCTAAGGCATGGACTGATTCCTCATCTACACTCGTGACCATCTCTAATAATATTCTACCTCGAACTAATGAATGCAACAATCCTATCGCAGTCTTACAACACATCAACCAACCATGACCTTACCACACCCTAATCATCAAAACTCCACACATCATGAGCCGAAACTTGGATCCAACTGCATCCCGTCAGATGTTCGGGACATACTTCAAATTTCGAAGCCCTCCACATGGACTCAATCACAATACTACTATGCACAATAAAGGAGCTGCCAACCAGCAGCTGGAAGTTTCCTGAACTCCCACCTACACAACCTCAATCTGAATAGCTACTTGGGTCGTCCCTCTACCCCTATCCAAGATGTGAAACTTTCCCTAGCTCCACACCCTTCCTAACTTCCGTAGATCCAGATCGATCCTCCCCCACTTGGATTCGACAAAGCTCTCTCTCACCTCTTAATTCTGATGGATCTCCGACCCGTCTACCAGAAATAGCATGAACCGTCTATAACCTTTGCTAATCAATACTACTGTTCCATTGCTAGCTCAACTAAAGGACCGCCCAACTCTCAAAACCCCGAAGAATGCTCCTGATATCTTAGATGATATGATAATCTAAATCACATCCATGATACCATACCAATTCCCCGTGTTCTTATGTTGGTGACTAAAAACCATAACTCTGCCCTGAGCTGACGAATCTTCACCCCAGTTTCCATTCTCAAAGTACCACCGAACTCTAGTTGCCTACAATCCATACGAATCTACAATTCCACCAACACATCTAATGACTAAACAACTCATGCAACTGACACCACTATCTTCTTGCTACCGTTCCTTTCAAAGCAACGGTAGTGTTTGAACCTAACAGTTCTTCCACTGACGACCACCGCTCTTACCGGAACAATTACTAAAACCACTAAACACTGAAGATTATTGGAGAACTAACCTACTAAATCTTAACCAAGGACCTTCCACATAATACCCCTGAACCAATCTTGACCAAAACCAGAATAACAAGCGAACACATTGGAACCCGATATACGAGATACAGCCCCTCAACAACCCACTAATGATCACGACATCTAAAAGCATAAAACAATTCTTCGAAGATATTACCCAAGAATAATAGAGAATTAAACCAAAGATAACCCTTAACTAAAAATAAAATTCCAAGCATCATAAATATTGATAACAACCAAAGAGAACGCAAAAGCTAACATACCCACAAAATCACCTACTAGAGCACGAGTCTCCTTGGTCTAACACTGAACTGACCAGCTCCTCCATGTTGGGGCTCCTTCCCTATCCTCATGACTATCAAAGATTTGCAAAATATTCGCAGCAGGTTCACTCGCTACTCCTCCCCTCCTCATCAGACATACGGTCTTCTTGTGGCCCACTTGGTCTTAGAGAAAACATAACGAGCTTGCCCCTTGAGGATAATACATGTTGACATGATCAATCCCTCTACACTTGTAGCAACCCATACCCTTGGAATGACAAGCTCCATCGTGCATTTTCCCGCACATGCCACACTGAACCCGGCCCTGATGGCCTCCTAATCGCTAATCCGAAGTCTTCGGTCCTTTCCTGGGGCCCTCCCTTGTCTGCACCTGATTTGGCCCACTCTTCCCCAGGTGCTCCAAATCGATCTCCGGCTCATAGAAAGATAGAGTGCAAGCTCCAACAATAGCCATAACCTCAGCACGAATCACGCCTAAGCGCTCATCCAAGATCTCCAGAATCCCCTCCATGACTAAAACAAAGATCATAGGAGTCTGCTCCAGAATATCACAGGTAATCTTCGACGACATGAATTCCCACATCTGCTCGCTAATCGTCTCAGTACCCGCACCTCATCCAGAACCTTCCTCCTGAGTGCTCATCACCAAACTGAAATAAAACATGCAAATGATCATAACATACTCAAGAGTCTTCTTCCCACAATCCCATTAGATTCTCTAAAACTTTCCTCGATTCGAGTATGGATCCTATGCTTTTAGTAGTACGGGCCAAATACTACCTTCCACACCTATCCATACTTTCCTCAGGAATCATTCTAAATCCTCTAAGTTACCTTCTCCAACCAATGCACCCAAAAGTCACCAAACAACGCAACAAAACCCACTGAAGCACTTCCTAGGCTTTCCTAGGTTCCCGACCTCACCCTGCCATCAACTGCTAAAGAACTCCCCATAACTCCAATTACACAGCTCATGAATACACACATATTTACTTAGTAGGAAACTCCCATTACCTAAGAGTTCCACAAAGCACAAAGCAAGCAGCATTCGTGTAGAAACACTCTAAACCATAAAACTATCAATAGACATTCAACCCACATACCACAACTCATGCTATAAATTTCCACCCTTACTGTCGGTTGCCTTATGCATGTAAATTATACACAGAATAGCATCAAATAGACTTTCGAATAATAGACTCTACCTAGGACCACAACTAGATAAGGAATAGGAAATAAGGCCTAATCAATTATTCTAGGGCTATAAGATCCTAACCATATATAATTTTTAAAGCATACACTTAGCATTTATTGATACCAAGAGATATTTCAATTACAACATAGCATCCAATACTCCCAAGACTATAAAGCATCACACATATCAAGCCAATCTATCACTGACTAATCAGCTCTAGCATGCAAGTCTACAAGCTCATACAATAGACATACAAAGGCATGTCCCATGGCATTCTATCATTCAAAAACTGAGAAGATCCTTAGCCCTAACTAGCATGCAGTTCATATATTCATAAGTCAAATCATACTAGAAAATGCATATGGGTATTTTCAAAAACATTACTTAAGCTCGGTTGATTGCATGCACCACACCCTTTTCTTATCATAGAAAATTTCTTTTTTAAAAGATATTTTCCTTTTGAAAACTCTACCAAATCCTCAATTTGCGTTCACAAACACCCAAGCGTATGTCTGAATCCCTCAAACCAAGGCTTTGATACCAACTTGTAACGTCCCAAAAATCATGACATAAAATTTTTGTTTTTAGGTTAATAAATTGTTAATACATATCTTCCCTATAAAACCAAGTAAACAAATTTTAGCAAAACATCATCAAATCAGAGTAATTCACAGAATGCGGAAATATGTGGTGTGTGTGTTCTGCAATCATCCCGAGCCCTTCCATTTGAAAATTGGAATATCTGAAACATAAACTGAAAATCATAAGCATAAAGTTTAGTGGGTTCCCCAAAAATACCACATAACATACAAACACGAAATGCCATGCAACATACATATAGTTGCCATGGTCTTCCCCTATGGTCTTTACCTAGAATGCTATGGGTTCCCCCATGGTCTAATATCCAAGTGCCATGGGCTTCCCCCATGGTCTTTTCCTGGAATGTCATGGGTTCCCCCATGGTCTAATATCCAAGTGTCATAGGCTTCCCCATGGTCTTTCATGTAGGTATCACTGAGATAACTAACATTCCACATAACACTTAACGGGCCGGCATTAGTGCCTTCGACCCCTGGATATAGTGAGAAGACTCACCTCACACTACTGGATCCCGCAGGTAAATCTCTAGCTGTTGGCTGACCGAATCCAGACTATCAATATCAAAACAACACCCAATTAACAATTGGGTTCCAATTCATAACCATAAATCCATAATTGGGGTAAAAAGACCACGTTACCCCTAACCTAGCTTGGTCCAAGACTAAGGTTCAAATTCAAAATCTGCAAGACTCAATGGCCAAATAATCAACCAAGGCCCAAATATGGCCTAATTTTCCAAATTAGGCCTAAACTCTTACATGGGCCTTACCCTAAAGCCCAACCATTCTTCTTAATCCAAAACACTTGTACTCAGATGGCTCGTTAATAACTCAAACACCAAAGCGTAAAAGAAAGCCTAAACTTGAGGCCCAAAATGCAAAACCTCATATGACTGAGTACACCACGTGTACTCAGTGGGTACGCTAAGTGTACGCCCCGTGTACTGACCCCGCCCACATCCAACCTAGAAATGTCTTAATCACTTAAGCCAAGACGTCCAAAACCTCATAATAGCTAAATTTAAGCGACTTCATATATAAAGTCGATGGCTTTAAACCTTTGCATGGCCTAATGAAGCCCAACACCAAAGATGAACTCCAAAGTTCAAAATCACTCCAAAATGTCTTAAGAAATTCTAAATACCTTAAGACCTTAGTCCAAACTTCTAGATCCGAATCAAAGGGACTTCTTAAGTCATAAAGTTCCTAACTTTATGACTTAGCATGACTTAATGGGACCCAAATTAAAACCCAAGTCCCAAGCTTCACCAAAGGACTAGAAAAGCATGCATGGGAGGTTCACCATACTCATCAAGATCCAAACATTATAACTCTATAACCCCCAACAAAGGCCAAAAATGAAGCTCAAAGGTTCTGAAGTAACTTCTACTTAGAAGAACCACCATAAAGGGACCACAATCATAACCAAGTGCCACCTAGCTAGATCTACAAGAAAGAGTTGACAAGCTTGAGACTTTATACCACCAGAAGTTAGATCTAGGTGACCAAATCCTTGATCCAATAGCTCCAAGTCAAGTAATGACTCTTCAAGAAGTTCCTTCTTCCTCCTCAAGAACCAAAAACAGACATACATCACTTTAAGCTCAAGAATCACTCAAATGGGGGCTAAGGGTCGATTTCTATGGTTAGAGGGATAGAGGCTTAAGATATTAGGGTTAGGTTATGAGATAAGGAGCTTAAATAGGATCCAAGACCCTAAAATAGGGTTTGGATTTAACTTGAGTATGCCCAATATACATATGGTACGCCCAGTGTACCCCATACCACCCGCGACCAACCTGGTTAGTACAGCTAGCGTACGCCGAAGTACGCCCCGCATACTGCCCTTTTCACTAGTACGCTACGCATACACCTGTGTACGCCCCGCATACGCGGCTAAGCTCCTAAAACCACCAAACTTTCGAAGGCCATAACTTATTTGATATAAGTCCGTTTCCAATGAAGTTTATATCCACAGAAAGGTGAATAGAAGCCCTACACTTCTATCAACTCGCGTCCACCTAAGAACTTTCCAAACAAAAAACCAAATTCATAAAGGACCGAGATGTCAAATTATGATTATACCCTTGTGCTCAGAAACCCAAACGAACACCTGAATCACTTAGACTAGAATACACACATCTAAAAAGGGTCAAATCTTTTCTTCCACAGGGCCCAAAACCTTATGATGAATAATGATTGGGCTACGGCCCCGAACAATGAAACGATTCGAAACCGAGTGTTACATTGGTTCCACCACAGAATGCAAATAATAACCCTTTCAGCTTAACACGACAAGTCCTAACGAGTTTGTGATACCATTAGCAAGGTACAATAAAGTAATGTATACTCAAGTTTTATTAGGAAGTTATTCACTTCCTAATTATAGACTCAACCTATTTACACATACAAGATGGTAAGCCATAAGACTCCATATACATGCATGACTTTGCACCCTAACATTCTCCCCCTCAATGTTAGGATTGGATGTCCTGGCTTCAATATCCAAAGAGTTTGCGCGATCAAGACCAAACTCCCCCTCGAAATGATACCAATCTTCAAATCCGCAAATAAACACCCACTCTTCATTCTCCCCCTTTTTATAATCAAAAAATGATTATAAAACCCATTGAGGGTGAGAAGCGCCTGGGGATTAATCTTCACCATACTCCCCCTTGATGTATACCAAAAATGAAACACTGAAAAACTTGCATGGAAAAACAGTCACGAAAAAGCCTCGAAAAAATTTCCAATTTGTGAAATTCTGAGTAAAAACTGTCACTTTTTGAATTCTACGGTGACTTGTTGCGCCTAGCTTAAAATGCAAAACTCTACCCTATTTGAGAGACGGGCATAAAATGTAAATTCGCACAAACTACATGGATTGAACATGTGAATTCTTCAATTTCTCAGCTTTATTACCCCAATTTCGAAGTTGGATTATTTTTGCCAATATTTCGAAACTGCAGGGACTCAATTCGAAACTTTTGCATTCTTCACAATTTTTATCACCATTTCGAAATTGGACCACTTTTTCCATATCTTCGAAACATTAGGGACCCAATTTGAAACTTATGTTATCTTCCCCAATTCGTTAACCATGTAACGAAGCGTACATGCTTTGCTTTTTAGTGAATGAAGTGCCTTCTTAATCGTTTAAAGGAATGTCGAAAATGAAGCCATTCGAACGTTGAATAGTGAACAGTAACATCTTGATCACTCTGATTGTTCTTCGCTTTTGATTACAGTGACCCCAAAATCGAATTTCCGAAATACAACTTTCGTTCTCAACAAGCAAGTCTTTGCACATTGAGCCATCGCACATCATCAATCGATCAAAAATCAAATCCAAGCTCCGAGCTTTCGAAATCCAAATCATCTTTTGCTATTTGTTACTAAGCCAAATCAACATACTTTGCTTCCCAGTCAATACCCATCAACAAACCAACATCGACGATTCCTTATTATTCGATCATCAAAAACACACTTCATTTCCTCAAAATCAATTCATCGATTCCAAATACATTGAAATCGAAATCATCCAAGTCTTTGTTACTTGATCAAACACACCCATCTTCTTGTTAATGTCAACTCCAACACACCCATTATCAAGTCTTCGCTCATCGACATTGGACATTGACTCATCCCAGTTGATTACGACTTCAAAATCACACTTGTCGACTGCAAAATCAACACACCTTCGATTTAATTTCATTCGACTGCAATCAAGTCCAACCTTCGCCATCGTTAATAAACCCATCCGACCAAAATCACCATTACAACTCTCGACTATCCAAACCATCGACTCCAAATTAAGTTCGATTGTAGTTTAATAAACCATTTCGATTTATCCTGAACTGAATTTCAACTTATAAACAACACAATTTCGAATCAACATTCACTAAACGAAAGCCAAATAATCAATTTTGACTTTCTAGGTTGACTTTCGATTTCAAAAAATCAATGTGAGTTCTTCACTTATCATTCAAATCGACTCCAGAAGAACCTCATAACATCAATTTCGATTAACAGAAACATGAAGATGAAAAGAAAACACACGGACAATTGAACAAAAATCGAGACATGAGAATCAAAAGGTATGACTCCATTCAAAACCGAATTCAACTCCTATGAACAAAAATTGAAAATAAGTTTGTCTACAAATCGATCTTTAATCTTTGATTCTAGGATATGATACTGATTTCGATATTTGTGTGATACTTTTTCGATCCTCAAACAGCTCACAATCTTTCTGATTTCAACTCATGAGCATTGAGTCAAACGAATGATATCGGATAAAAATGTCGACTCAAAAGAATGAACAGTAATGAGTTTTTGTTTTGGACTAAGTTTCGGATCAATAAACAATTATAGACTGTTTATTTGGGCTCAAAGTTTAATCAAAATGAATAGTAATCAGATGCATCAAATATGAGTCAATGTTTTGGACTATTTTTTATCAAAAGAATAGAAAACATGATTGGGGTTTTATCTTAAAAAAAAAAATAGATTGGATCGTCAATGATATTTGAAACAAAATAGATCCAATGAATCAAAGCGATCAAAAATGAAAAATACAAAGCACAAATTGAAATTATGAACGTTTTGGAATCCATTTGAGAATTTGAGAAACCTTTTTGACGAATTGAGTTCCATTTTCTATAAACGTATCAAATTTAGAAGATCTTGGTTCTTTTGTTGGAACGAAAAAATCACCAATTAGAAAATTGTATCACCCACTATGCGTGTTGTACAACTCGTTCTTCGTGTTCTTCGACGATCCAAGAACAACTTCATAAGTATTACCAACACTTTTGGTTTTTGACTTAAAATTCAAAGCAACATTTTTAGATTGTTGCTTTGGAACCCAAATTTGCTTTACAAATTTCTGCTTCACAATAACATTTGATGATTTTTGAGAATAAACCCGCTTGTTCTTTCGTTTAATATTCTTCTTCTTTTTCTTTCTCATATTTTTGCATCTTGAAGATTTGATTTCAAGAACCACTTCATTCTTGACAACTTCAACTTGACAAGCTTGAATCAAATCTTTTGGAGTTTGATACTTCTGATTTTCTTCGATTACTGGCTTTCGATAAGGAAACATTCCTTCGAACGAATCATTATAACACAAAATGTCATCGGTTTGAACTCTAATCAAGCAAAAAACTTTTTCATCATCATGAAAATAAACTTGAACTCTTGTTTCTTCAACATCAATAACATCACATTGAACTCCATTATCTTGAAATTCAACATACTTAAGAGCACGAAGATCATTTGTGTTTTCCATAAGAGAAATGAATTTCTTTTTAAACAAAACTCTTTCTACTCCTTCGTTTTGATATTCACAACGTCCGCTTATGGACATAACAAGTTCAATTAAACATGTAAACTTCAAAAGTGGTTGAAATTTCAATCTACCATGATCATCTTTCAAAGCTCCATAAGAAACCATAGTATTCCATGTAATCAATCTGCCTTTCAGCAATAACCCATAAAGTTGATTTTCGTTGAATTTGTATTTGACATCTTCAACGATCACAACCCAAGAATCATACTCTAAGAATATGATCTCTGATCAATCAACAAGATCTCTAGTTTTTGTAGAGAGAGAAAATGATTTTGAAATGGGTTTTCTAGAAAGAGAAAGTAAAAAATCAATTGAATTCTACTGAAGAAAATCGAATTATGACTACAATCAAAGATGAATGCGATTTCTAGAATCCAAACTCTATAAATCATGAAGATCAAAAATCAAAATGAAGAATCACCAAATCTAGAATTCCACCATGGATCAATTCTTGATCCAATGAAGAATACCCGCTCTGATACCAATTGTAGTGATGTTGATTATGATGGCATGTGTGGAGTAAGAAAGATAAAGTGAATCATCATACAAATCATGAACACATGGAGTTAATAAATCTTTTAAGATCTCATTAGTTGAATTAGAAAGATTACAAATGCGTTTGCTAGTTTCTCTCTATATAACTAATGCTCTCCAAATGGTTCATTACATAATGGGAGTCACTCACTTCCTAATTATAGGAAAGACTCAACCTATTTACACATAAAAGAGGGTAAGCTATAAGACTCCATATCCAAACGTGACTTTTCATCCTAAAAACATTTCCCTTAAATGTAAGTTCTATCTTTTTCATTATAAATAATAGGAATACTTACAACTCACTAATGTAACATCCCGAAATATCAAGAGTAGAGTTGAAGGGCTAAAAGAGTAAGTTGTGAAAGAGTGACTCGGCGAGTCCATGGATGGACTCGGCGAGTAGAGTCGCGACTGGGTCGCGTGCTAAGTAGCCGACTCGGCGAGTCGGTGAGGAGGACTCGGCGAGTAGGTGCTGATTGGAGAAAACCCTAATTCTCGGGGTTAAGCCCTATATAAAGAACATTATGTTTTCCTCCCAGCCTCTTTATCACCCCCCTTGAGCCCCAGAAAACCCTAAATCGCGGAGAAACACCATTGTTGAGTGGATTGGAGCTTGGAGAAGTAATTGTTGAAGGAATTTTGGGAGATTGAAGGCTTGGAGCAAGGGGCTTTACTTGGGTTCGAATTACATTGCAGTTGGGGCATCTCTTGGAGGTAATATCTTGTTCTTGGGCTGTTGTTATGTTGTTTCTTCATTTTGGGGTTTGTGGGAACTTGTCTATGGATGTAATTGGAAGTCTAGAGGTTAGATCTGAGGTTGCTACCTCAGATCTGGAATGGAGAAAGATCAGAGAGCATGAAAGTCCCTGTGTTGGAGTGTTTTGTGGAGCCATCATGTCCCCAAACCCTAGCCCAACGTGCAAATGGCCTAGATCTCTTTGGATTCACGTAAAGTTTGCCACTTTACGTGATGGATGAGTGGTAGGAGGCTAGATCTATGTTTTGGAGCAATTGCATGGCCTGGAATGCTTCTGAATGGATTCAGACGGTGGTACTCGGCGAGTCACATGGGTGGACTCGACGAGTTGCTTGAAGATGACCTGGAACTCGACGAGTTGGATGAAGAACTCGGCGAGTTGGATGAAGATGGCCTGGAACTCGGCGAGTTGTATGAACAACTCGGCGAGTAGGTTGAAGATAGCTATAGACTCGGCGAGTCTGTTGTTGGACTCGGCGAGTCTTGTCGAAGAGTCCCAATATTTTCTGGTTGAGTCGAGAATCGGCGAGTCAAGGGATGACTCGGTGAGTTGTGTACGAGTGAACTCAGAGTTGTGGGACTCGGCGAGTCTCGGCGAGTTGAGTCGCGGATTGAGTGAAGTTCTGATTATGGGAACTCGGCGAGTCATAGGGTTGACTCGGCGAGTAGGGTCAGTCAGGGGTTGACTTCGACTGAGGACTTGATTTTGACCAAGGGTTGACCGTTGACTTTTAGGGTTTGGTCAGCGATGTGGCCTTTGGGCCAAGAGGGGAGTAAAATAGTCTTTTACCCTTAAGAGGGTGCCATGAGAGGATTGATTCTAGTCTCGAGAGTTATATTCATGAGAGTATTTGCCTTACGTGTTAGGCGGTGGCGAGTTCGAGATTTAAGTGTGAGGATATCTGCTTTCTGCTTGCCAGGTGAGTCTCCTCACTATACTTTACCTTGAGTAGGTAACCAGAGTTATGTAACAGAGTATTTGTATGCTATGTATGTTATGTGTTGTACTGCACGATTTCTATGTGATTTATGTTGTACATGTTTTCAGAGTTGGAACCGGAGGGTTCCTAAAGTTGGAACCGGAAGGTTCCTAGAGTTAGAACCTGAGGGTTCACAGAGCTTGGGTGCACGGACCCATAGACTTATAGCCTCGAGTGGCTAATATATGCTTATGTGGTATTTTGGGGAACTCACTAAGCTTCGTGCTTACAGTGTTGTTTTATGTATGTGTTTCAGGTTTCTTTCGGGATCGCGGGACGGCACCGGCTTGAATGTAAACACCAGAGAAAGAGTTACGTTTTGGAGGATCCTGGTTTTCTATACAAGCGAAAATGGAGTCATGTTTGTAAATGAGATTTTAAACAAGTGTTTCTAAGAATTAAAACGTTTATTTTTAAATGAAATTTTTGTTTGAAATTTTCGGTGTTACAAGTTGGTATCAGAGCCTTGGTTTGAGGGATACGGATGCGCCTTCGGGTAATTCTGGACTCAAACTGAGGAAGTAAGAAAAGTTTTCAAAGGGATAATTTTCTAAAGCGAATAAGTGTTCAAAGAGAAAACGAGAAAGATCAGTGTGTACAATCAGCCAGAGCCCGAACGGTGATTTCCCAAAATACCCTTACTTTTGTGTTATGAGATTTTATGATGCACTTTATGAGATATTATTGCATGCTAGAGACAGGCTAGGTATTTCATATCTTAGGACTAGAGTGGCATGATTTGTGATGCCTTAGCCTAGGACTCGTTGTTATATGTGTCATGCTTTTGAGTATGTGATGAGTGAGAGTATCCAGTTAGAACCCATGAGGGGTAGAGTTACAGAGTTCGGTGGTACTTCCGAGGATGAGCCGAGAAAGTGGAGTTATCATAGAGAGGGAGTCCTATGTATTCTTCGATGCTCGAATGCTGCTTGCTTTGTGCTTTGTGGAACTCTCGATAATGGGAGTCAGCTACCAAGTGAATATGACGATATTCAGGAGGTAGATGGCTGGCATCATTATGAGCTCTTCAGCAGCTGATAGCAAAGAAGTGGGAGGACAACGGGAGAGCCTAGGGAGTAACCCTAGCCAAATGAGTGCGCTGGTAGAGTAGAGAATTTGACTGGGGAGCGAGCACGCACGATGGGATTGGTGAAAGAGCAGGTCGAGTAGCTACTTAGGAACTCTGGGATGGTCCGTGTGGAAAGTATGGGTAGATGTGGCATGTAGTATGGGCCCGTACTACTAAAAGCAGAGGACCCTTACTTGATACAGGGAGTATTCTGAAGGTTCTAAGGAGCGGATTGAGGAGTGATGTTATGGTTCAAGTACCATACATCGGAGCGGATTGAGGAGTGATGTTATGGTTCGAGTACCATACATCGGAGCAGATTGAGGAGTGATGTTATGGTTCGAGTACCATACATCGGAGCGGATTGAGGAGTGATGTGATGGTTCGAGTACCATACATCGGAGCGGATTGAGGAGTGATGTGATGGTTTGAATACCATACATCGGAGCGGATTTAGGAGTGATGTTATGGTTCGAGTACCATACATCGGAGCGGATTGAGGAGTGATGTGATGGTTCGAGTACCATACATCAGAGCGGATTGAAGAGTGATGTGATGGTTCGAGTACCATACATCGGAGCGGATTGAGGAGTGATGTTATGGTTCGAGTACCATACATCGGAGCGGATTGGGGAGTGATGTTATGGTTAGGATACCATACACCGGAGGATATTGAGAAGAGATATCATGGAATGAGTACCATGGTTCATAGTGAATGAAGCTTGTGGTTCTCCGGTTATCCGGTCATGATTAAGTTCGAAGAGGCGTCCCTTGAGAGGGAGATCGAGAGCCCCTCAAAGTATTTTAGTAAGGAGTCAGTGAGAAGGGAGAATTTCGATCTGAGTTGAGCGATCAGTCGATAAAGGAGATGTCACCTTCTATGATCTGGGAGGTACTAATTATGTGCGTGTGCAAAATATGAGAAGCATGATGTTTTTGTTTTGGGTTTGGGGGTAAACCCTGCAGGTCGTTATTGATGATGATCTCTCCCAGAGTATCAGGTAGCATGTGTGCCGCGAGGCAGTGATTTATCATGAGAAGATAGTCAGTTGGGACTGAGATAGTCGAGGACCACACTACACCTATTTGAGTGTAGTAGGATGTATTGTAGTGGTATCAGTGGGGAGTTCAGTCGAGTTTAGCAGTGCAGAGAGTTTTCTATCTATGTTGGGTGTTGAATATGGAAGTGGGTCCCTGTTCTTGAGATGATCCCGGTGTTGGAGCGATGTTCGATGAGTTGAGGTGAGGGGTACGATGATTTTGTGGTTCGGTCTATGAGCCAGGGATGTTATTGAGCAGTTGATTTGTTTGGTACTAGATTGGTACGAGACTTGGAACGACTAGAGGCAGTCGTGACGAGAAGTTCTTGAGGATTTCATCGGAGGTTCAGAGTTATGAGATCGGTTAATTTCCTTAAAGGGGATTATCGGGTGTTGCATAGCACTTTCTAGGGGCAGGTGCGTTATTGCTGGTGGAAATAGTTCGTGAGGTTGTTGATGTGTCAGATAGTGATGGTTCGAACCCTAAGTGGGGGAGAACCGGGTGGTTATTGAGGGAACCAGAGATGTGTGCAAGAGCAGTTAGGGGGTTGGATGCAGAACCTGCGCCTTGAATTCATGAGATCAGGGTCATTGGTGATTAAGGAAAGGTGCTGGGCGAGATAATGCATGTGATATATGTCTAAGAGAAGAATGGGTGTCTCCACGGCGGGTGGTCAATGATCAGGAATCTGATGGTGGTCAGATTCGTCTCGAGTGGAAGGCTCATAATGATGGTATGGGCAGTTGAGAACTTCTGGGTAGCAGATTATCGAGTAGCCAATTCCCGGGCTAGGATGTATATTCTTGCTTGAATTTTTGAGCAAGTAGTGGAAAGGGTTTCGGAGGATCAACAGTGTGTTCTGAAGGGTTAGCTCCTTCCTTGTATTCCAATTGAGTGTTTGGATGCACTGAAGTTGCGCATCGTGTGATATCAGAAATTATTATGGGATTCAGAGGAAATGTATTGTCGTGAGTGTATGGTATTGGGAGTAAGGGAATCAGTGGTTGTGGCAGGATCTTGTGATGTTCTGTTGGGATATTCCGAGGTATCCGGGTATGATACCTTTATTTCGGAGTTACTCGTAAATCTTAAGATGAAACAATTTGTGGTGTATCAGGTATCTACGGATCTAGTGGGAGCCCTTCGAGTATGGGCATCCAGGGAGATTATTAAGAGAGTGGATCTTCGCAAGGGTAGGCATTTTGATATGTCGATTGCTTCCGGAGTCTGGAATGTGTATTCGAGTCGACTATGGGTAGCTGCCTGTGATAGTCTGCGGAGCATGAGCTAGTGGAGTTAGAGGGTTTGTGATACTGCGGGGAGCCATAGTACTCACTAGTCAAAGGGTGTTGTGATACTGCGGGGAGCCGTAGTACTCACTAGTCAGAGGGTGTTGTGATACTGCGGGGAGCCGTAGTACTCACTCGTCAGAGGGTGTTGTGATACTGCGGGGAGCCGTAGTACTCACTAGTCAGAGGGTGTTGTGATACTGCGGGGAGCCGTAGTACTCACTAGTTAGAGGGTGTTGTGATACTGCGGGGAGCCGTAGTACTCACTAAATGGCAAGAGGATGTGATGATTGAATGATCTCCGACCAGTGTATGATGTGGAAGAGTTTTGGGCTTAAGTAACCCTAGTATTATGTTCTGGAGCCTGGGTGTTGAACCGGGGGCGAGACTGGGGTCTCCGTTCCTGTCTGGAGATGCGGCGAGGTGCGCAAGGGATATGCGCAGCAGAAACCAGAGATCAGAGTTGAGGCGATCCTCGGTTGGATTGTATTCGCTCGCATGAGGAAAAGAGAATTTTGTGACTTGCGCGTCCCTGGGCCGTGATAGTGGTCATGGGGAGGAAGTTAGTGGGATATTTGGATCATGATATGGGTGACCTTTGGAGGCTCAGTTGTGGAGTCAAAAGCTGACCTGGTGCTTAGTCTCGAAGAGGGATATGAGAAAGGAGCTAGAGCTTATCATGATGATATCTGAGGACACCTCAGAGAGAGCGAACAATTCAGACGCTCAAAGACATGCTTCGGGCATGTGTATTAGATTTCAGAGGGAGTTGCGGCACGTATTTATCCTTGGTTGAGTTATCCTATATCAACAACCATCATTAGTGCATTGGTATGCCACCCTTTGAGCTGTTGTATGGGAGGAGGTGTCGGACCCTCATTTGCTGGGGAAAAGGTAGCGCATGGACCCGAGAGCCCTTGCGAGCAGATCCAGAGCATGTGCGATACATGGAGTAGTGACAAGATTGGCAAGTGGATTTCCCTGGGTAAGGGAGGAGAAAGGTATGTAACCCCCGGGGGGGAGTGTTGGTTCACGGAAGTGAAAGTAGTAGTGAGAGTGGATGAATTGGAGTATGGTGGTTGAACACTGTGTCTGTGACAGTGGTATGGGATGACATCACGATGGGATGTCTGCTGAGGATGTGGAAGGGATTCCGCGGGTGTAGAGCCATGAGTCTCAGGATGAATGCAGGGACGGAGTTTGGGACTCCCAGCTTGATTCTGATCAAGCGTTGTGTGCGTAGTAGTGGTTCCTCCTGGGGATGTTAGAGATGTCATCAGTGTGACGGGTTTTCCTAACCCGAGTGTGCGAAGGTTGGTGCAGCATGTGTGTGTGTTTGCAAGAGGATAACTCGTGGAAGCTGCTCTGAGATTGAAGAGTGGGTCTTTCTGTCAGCAGAATGGATAGAGTGGGATTCGGATCGGGGATCCGATGGTTCATGGCTTTCTAGCCCTTATGGGTCGAGCGATTGTTGAGGTTTGGAGCGGTGGTGCATCTTGGGTAATTCTCGATTGTTGAGTGTGATTATCAGAGGGTACAGTCGGTGCCCGGTTTGAGACAGTGGTCAGGACATCGTAAGGAAAGAGGAAGTGAGTTCGAGTTCTATGGTTATGCTTTGAGGAACCTGGCCGGGTTAGAGCCAGGTGGCGCGTTGCGGGAATATTTTAGAGTTGAGTTGTCGTAGGCTTCGAGGACGAAGCCTAATTTAAGTGGGGGAGAATTGTAACATCCCGAAATATCAAGAGTAGAGTTGAAAGGCTAAAAGAGTAAGTTGTGAAAGAGTGACTCGGCGAGTCCATGGATGGAATCGGCGAGTAGAGTCGCGACTAGGTCGCGTGCTAAGTAGCCGAATCGGCGATTCGGTGAGGAGGACTCGGCGAGTAGGTGCTGATTGCAGAAAACCCTAATTCTTGGGGTTAAGCCCTATATAAAGAACATTATGTTTTCCTCCCAGCCTCTTTATCACCCCCCCCTTGGGCCCCAGAAAACCCTAAATCGCGGAGAAACACCATTGTTGAGTGGATTGGAGCTTGGAGAAGTAATTGTTGAAGGAATTTTAGGAGATTGAAGGCTTGGAGCAAGGGGCTTTGCTTGGGTTCGAATTACATTGCAATTGGGGCATCTCTTGGAGGTAATATCTCGTTCTTGGGCTGTTGTTATGTTGTTTCTTCATTTTGGGGTTTGTGGGAACTTGTCTATGGATGTAATATGAAGTCTAGAGGTTAGATCTGAGGTTGCTACCTCAGATCTGGAATGGAGAAAGATCAGAGAGCATGAAAGTCCCTGTGTTGGAGTGTTTTGTGGAGCCATCATGTCCCCAAACCCTAGCCCAATGTGCAAATGGCCTAGATCTCTTTGGATTCACGTAAAGTTTGCCACTTTACATGATGGATGAGTGGTAGGAGGCTAGATCTATGTTTTGGAGCAATTGCATGGCCTGGAATGCTTCTGAATGGATTCAGACCGGTGGTACTCCGCGAGTCACATGGGTGGACTCGACGAGTTGCTTGAAGATGAGCTGAACTCGACGAGTTGGATGAAGATGGCCTGGAACTCGGCGAGTTGTATGAACAACTCGGCGAGTAGGTTGAAGATAGCTATAGACTCGGCGAGTCTTGTCGAAGACTCCCAATATTTTCTGGTTGAGTCGAGAATCGGCGAGTCAAGGGATGACTCGGTGAGTTGTGTACGAGTGAACTCAGAGTTGTGGGACTCGGCGAGTCTCGGCGAGTTGAGTCGCGGATTGAGTGAAGTTCTGATTATGGGAACTCGGCGAGTCATAGGGTTGACTCGGCGAGTAGGGTCAGTCAGGGGTTGACTTTGACTGAGGACTTGATTTTGACCAAGGGTTGACCGTTGACTTTTAGGGTTTGGTCAGCGATGTGGCCTTTGGGCCAAGAGGGGAGTAAAATAGTCTTTTACCCTTAAGAGGGTGCCATGAGAGGATTGATTCTAGTCTCAAGAGTTATATTCATGAGAGTATTTGCCTTACGTGTTAGGCGGTGGCGAGTTCGAGATTTAAGTGTGAGGATATCTGCTATCTGCTTGCCAGGTGAGTCTCCTCACTATACTTTACCTTGAGTAGGTAACCAGAGTTATGTGACAGAGTATTTGTATGCTATGTATGTTATGTGTTGTACTGCATGATTTCTATGTGATTTATGCTGTACATGTTTTTAGAGTTGGATCCGGAGGGTTCCTAGAGTTGGAACCGGAAGGTTCCTAGAGTTAGAACCTGAGGGTTCACAGAGCTTGGGTGCACGGACCCATAGAGTTATAGCCTCGAGTGGCTAATATATGCATATGTGGTATTTTGGGGAACTCACTAAGCTTCGTGCTTACAGTGTTGTTTTATGTATGTGTTTCAGGTTTCTTTCGAGATCGCGGGACGGCGTCGGCTTGATTGTACACACCAGAGAAAGAGTTACGTTTTGGAGGATCCTGGTTTTCTATACAAGCGAAAATGGAGTCATGTTTGTAAATGAGATTTTAAACAAGTGTTTCTAAGAATTAAAACGTTTATTTTTAAATGAAATTTTTGTTTGAAATTTTCGGTGTTACAAGTTGGTATCAGAGCCATGGTTTGAGGGATTCGGATGCGCCTTCGGGTAATTCTGGACTCAAACTGAGAAAGTAAGAAAAGTTTTCAAAGGGATAATTTTCTAAAGCGAATAAGTGTTCAAAGAGAAAACGAGAAAGATCAGTGTGTACAATCAGCCAGAGCCCGAACGGTGATTTCCCAAAATACCCTTACTTTTGTCTTATGAGATTTTATAATGCACTTTATGAGATATTATTGCATGCTAGAGACAGGCTAGGTATTTCATATCTTAGGACTAGATTGGCCTGATTTGTGATGCCTTAGCCTAGGACTCGTTGTTATATGTGTCATGCTTTTGAGTATGTGACACTACCCACCCAAAAGGTGACCTCTCCTCTGTCGTCTGATTGCTCGACTCAACTGAAATTCTCCCCTGTCTTTGACTCTTACCAAAATACTCTGATAGGCACTTGTCTTTCCCCTAGAGGAACGCCTCTCCGTACTCAATCATGGTCTACAGGCCTGAAACCCATAGCGTCCAATCTCTACCTCATCGGTCATAACCGGATAACAAGATAGCCACAAGCATCATCCACTACGAACCATGGTACTCATCCCATGACATCCCTCCTCAACATGCTTCAGTGTATGGTACCTGAACCATAGCACCACTCCTCAATCTGCTCCGATGTATAGCACTCGGACCACAACATCTATCTCAATCTGTTTCGATGTATGGTGCCCGGACCATAACATCACTCTGTATCCGCTCCGATGTATGGTATCCGAACCATAACATCACCCCTCAATCTGTTCCTTAGGACCTTTAGGATGCCCCCTGTATCAAGTATGGGTCCTCTGCTTTCAGTAGTACGGGCCCATACTACCTGCCACATCTACCCATACTTTCCACACGGACCATCCCAGAGTTCCTAAGTAGCTGATAAACCTGCTCTTTCACCCATCTCATCGCGCGTGCTCGCTTTCCAGCGAAATCCTCTACTCTACCAGCGCACTCATCTGGCTAGGTTTACTCCCTAGTCCCTTCCGCTGTCCTCCCACTCCTTTGCTATCAGCTGCTGAAGAGTTCCTAATGATGCCAGCCCTCTACCTCCTGAGTATCGTCATACTCACTTAGTAGCTGACTCCCATCATCGATAACTCCACAAAGCACAAAGCAAGCAGCATTCGAGCATTGAAGCATACATAGGACTCCCCACCTGTGGTAGCTCCACCTTCTCGGCTCATCCTCGGAAGTACCTCTGTACCCCGTAGCTTTACCCCTTGTGCGTTCTAACTAGATACTCTCACTCATCACATACACACAAAAGCATAACGCACATATAACAGCAAACCCTAGACTAAGGCATCACAAATCAGGCCACTCTAGTCCTAAGATGTGAAATACCTAGCCTGTCTCTAGCATGCAATATTGTCTCATAAAGTGCATAATAGATATTTCATAATACAAAAGTAAGGGTATTTTGGGAAATCACCGTTTGGCTCTGGCTGATTGTACACACTGCTCTTTCTTGCTTTCTCTTTGAGCTCTTATTCACTTTTAGAAAACTATTTATTTGAAAACCTTTTCTTAATTCCTCAGTTTGAGTCCAGACTCACCCGTAGGCGCGTCCGAATCCCTCAAACCAAGGCTTTGATACCAATTGTAACACCGTGGTTTTCAAATCAAAATTTTTCATTTAAATAATCAATTTAATATTAAAACACTTGTTTAAAATCTTGTTCATATTCGAATTACAAAACATAGTTCCATTTTCATTTGAATAGACAACCAGGATCCTCCAAAATACAACTCTTTCCTCGGTGTGTACAATCAAGCCGATGCCATTCCGCGTTACTGAAAGAACCTGAAACAACATAACATAAATACTGTAAGCACGAAGCTTAGTGAGTTCCCCAATATACACCTTACACAATTACGCCTTTCCAGGCCCGACCTTCCGGTCCATGTGTCTCAGGGGACTTCCGTCCCTGCTGGGTAAACCTTCCGGCCTTACCCACGCCGACCTTCCGGTCCATCACACATCATATCGCCTTCCGGCCCATAACATATTGCCTTCCGGCCCATAATATAATCGCCTTCCGGCCCATAACATACATAGCACATATATCAAATAACTTACCACATATAGCATACATATCACATATCATATCCGACCTTCCGGTCACACAGTCAAACCCTTCCGGGTACAGTATAGTGAGAAGACTCACCTCGCGGACACTGGAAGATAGCAACTCCTGAAATCTCTTGCACTTGATCCTCCGAGCTACAAGCTCCCTGTCTCATCATATATCTCTTTTTAATACTTCTATCTTCCACGTTAACTGACCCTAAAACGTTACACACAGGTCAACTCGGGTCAATGGCCATCTCGACTGGACTCGGCGAGTACCCTGGCGACTCGGCGAGTCTAGTCGTCCTCACCAATTCCTGCATGATCCCTTTCTACTCGTTGAGTATCCCTCTTGACTCGACGAGGTCCTCGTGGAAGAATCGCGGGGCCACCCCGACTCTACTCGCCGAGCCTGAAGAACAAACTCGGCGAGTCCCAGTGAATCTTCAAGCTACTCGCCGAGTCTGATCATCGGACTCGGCGAGTCTACGCCATGCAGTCGATCGAACTGCTTCCTGAGATACATATATTCTTGAATATACAAACATGGGACCTTCTGGACCTCTAAGGGTCCTAATACAAGGTTATAAATGTTGAATAACAACACAACAATCCATCTAGACTCCAAATGGGTTCCATAAACCCTAAATCTATATACACATCAATCACAGGAGAATGTAATCCGAATTATTACCTGAATGATGTACCTTCCATGTCCCCAAACTTCAGAACTCGATCTCCCTGCAGTTCCTTTAGCTAAAACCCTTCTCCTCCTTGCACCACAATTCCTTCAAGGTCACCAATGGCCTTCAAGCTTGCTCTAGCCGCCCCAGTCGCCTAGGGTTCTTCCCAATCGATCAAAAGTCATGAAATGACGGCATAATAACCCTTATATACAACCCAATACTGAATGGCTAGGGTTTCCGCTGAACAGCGTCGACTCGCCGAGTCCATATCTGGACTCGTCGAGTCCAGTCGTGAACCCGCGACCAAACCTGCGACCCTACTCGGCGAGTCTGGCTCCAACTCGTCGAGTCTCCCCTTTAAAACACCCCCAAAATGCAACTTAGCAATACTTGAGATTTTGGGCTGTTACAGATGTGATGGTTCGAATACCATACATCGGAGCGGATTGAGGAGTGATGTTATGGTTCGAGTACCATACATCGGAGCGGATTGAGGACTGATGTGACGGTTCGAGTACCATACATCGGAGCGGATTGAGGAGTGATGTGATGGTTCGAGTACCATACATCGGAGCGGATTGAGGAGTGATGTTATGGTTCGAGTACCATACATCGGAGCGGATTGGGGAGTGATGTTATGGTTAGGATACCATACACCAGAGCATATTGAGAAGAGATGTCATGGAATGAGTACCATGGTTCGTAGTGAATGAAGCTGGTGGTTCTCCGGTTATCCGGTCATGATTAAGTTCGAAGAGGCGTCCCTTGAGAGGGAGATCGAGAGCCCCTCAAAGTATTTTAGTAAGGAGTCAGTGAGAAGGGAGAATTTCGATCTGAGTTGAGCGATCAGTCGATAAAGGAGATATCACCTTCTATGATCTGGGAGGTACTAATTATGTGCGTGTGCAAAATATGAGAAGCATGATGTTTTTGTTTTGGGTTTGGGGGTAAACCCTGCAGGTCGTTATTGATGATGATCTCTCCCAGAGTATCAGGTAGCATGTGTGCCGCGAGGCAGTGATTTTTCATGAGCAGATAGTCAGTTGGGACTGAGATAGTCGAGGACCACACTACACCTATTTGAGTGTAGTAGGATGTATTGTAGTGGTATCAGTGGGGAGTTCAGTCGAGTTTAGCAGTGCAGAGAGTTTTCTATCTATGTTGGGTGTTGAATATGGAAGTGGGTCCCTGTTCTTGAGATGATCCCAGTGTTGGAGCGATGTTCGATGAGTTGAGGTGAGGGGTACGATGATTTTGTGGTTCGGTCTATGAGCCAGGGATGTTATTGAGCAGTTGAGTTGTTTGGTACTAGATTGGTACGAGACTTGGAACGACTAGAGGCAGTCGTGACGAGAAGTTCTTGAGGATTTCATCGGAGGTTCAGAGTTATGAGATCGGTTAATTTCCTTAAAGGGGATTATCGGGTGTTGCGTAGCACTTTCTAGGGGAAGGTGCGTTATTGCTGGTGGAAATAGTTCATGAGGTTGTTGATGTGTCAGATAGTGATGGTTCGAACCCTAAGTGGGGGAGAACCGGGTGGTTATTGAGGGAACCAGAGATGTGTGCAAGAGCGGTTAGGGGGTTGGATGCAGAACCTGCGTCTTGAATTCATGAGATCAAGGTCATTGGAGATTAAGGAAAGGTGTTGGGCGAGATAATGCATGTGATATATGTCTAAGAGAAGGATGGGTGTCTCCACGACGGGTGGTCAATGATCAGGAATCTGATGGTGGTCAGATTCGTCTCGAGTGGAAGGCTCGTAATGATGGTATGGGCAGTTGAGAACTTCTGGGTAGCAGATTATCGAGTAGCCAATTCCCGGGCTAGGATGTATATTCTTGCTTGAATTTTTGAGCAAGTAGTGGAAAGGGTTTCGGAGGATCAACAGTGTGTTCTGAAGGGTTAGCGCCTTCCTTGTATTCCAATTGAGTGTTTGGATGCACTGAAGTTGCGCATCGTGTGATATCAGAAATTATTATGGGATTCAGAGGAAATGTATTGTCGTGAGTGTATGGTATTGGGAGTAAGGGAATCAGTGGTTGTGGCAGGATCTTGTGGTGTTCTGTTGGGATATTCAGAGGTATCCGGGTATGATACCTTTATTTCGGAGTTACTCGTAAATCTTAAGATGAAACGATTTGTGGTGTATCAGGTATCTACGGATCTAGTGGGAGCCCTTCGAGTATGGACATCCAGGGAGATTATTAAGATAGTGGATCTTCGCAAGGGTGGGCATTTTGATATGTCGATTGCTTCCAGAGTCTGGAATGTGTATTCGAGTCGACTATGGGTAGCTGCCTGTGATAGTCTGCGGAGCATGAGCTAGTGGAGTTAAAGGGTGTTGTGATACTGCGGGGAGCCATAGTACTCACTAGTCAAAGGGTGTTGTGATACTGCGGGGAGCCGTAGTACTCACTAGTCAGAGGGTGTTGTGATACTGCAGGGAGCCGTAGTACTCACTAGTCAGAGGGTGTTGTGATACTACGGGGAGCCGTAGTACTCACTAGTCAGAGGGTGTTGTGATACTGCGGGGAGCCGTAGTACTCACTAGTCAGAGGGTGTTGTGATACTGCGGGGAGCCGTAGTACTCACTAAATGGCAAGAGGATGTGATGATGGAATGATCTCCGACCAGTGTATGATGTGGAAGAGTTTTGGGCTTGAGTAACCCTAGTATTGAGTTCTGGAGCCTGGGTGTTGAACCGGGGGCGAGACTGGGGTCTCCGTCCCTGTCGGGAGATGCGGCGAGGTGCGCAAGGGATATGCGCAGCAGAAACCAGAGATCAGAGTTGAGGCGATCCTCGGTTGGATTGTATTCTCTCGCATGAGGAAAAGAGAATTTTGTGACTTGCGCGTCCCTGGGCCAGGATAGTGGTCATGGGGAGGAAGTTAGTGGGATATTTGGATCATGATATGGGTGACCTTTGGAGGCTCAGTTGTGGAGTCAAAAGCTGACCTGGTGCTGAGTCTCGAATAGGGATATGAGAAATGAGCTAGAGCTTATCCTGATGATATCTGAGGACACCTCAGAGAGAGCGAACAATTCAGACGCTCAAAGACATGCTTCGGGCATGTGTATTAGATTTCAGAGGGAGTTGCGGCACGTATTTATCCTTGGTTGAGTTATCCTATATCAACAGCCATCATTAGTGCGTTGGTATGCCACCCTTTGAGCTGTTGTATGGGAGGAGGTGTCGGACCCTCATTTGCTGGGAAAAGGTAGCGCATGGACCCGAGAGCCCTTGCGAGCAGATCCAGAGCATGTGCGATACATGGAGTAGTGACAAGATTGGCAAGTGGATTTCCCTGGGTAAGGGAGGAGAAAGGTATGTAACCCCCGGGGGGAGTGTTGGTTCACGGAAGTGAAAGTAGTAGTGAGAGTGGATGAATTGGAGTATGGTGGTTGAACACTGTGTCTGTGACAGTGGTATGGGATGACATCACGATGGGATGTCTATTGAGGATGTGGAAGGGATTCCGCGGGTGTAGAGCCATGAGTCTCAGGATGAATGCAGGGACGGAGTCTGGGACTCCCAGCTTGGTTTTGATCAAGCATTGTGTGCGTAGTAGTGGTTCCTCCTGGGGATGTTAGAGATGTCATCAGTGTGACGGGTTTTCCTAACCCGAGTGTGCGAAGGTTGGTGCAGCATGTGAGTGTGTTTGCAAGAGGATAACTCGTAGAAGCTGCTCTGAGATTGAAGAGTGGGTCTTTCTGTCAGCAGAATGGATTTCCCTGGGTAAGGGAGGAGAAAGGTATGTAACCCCCGGGGGGGAGTGTTGGTTCACGGAAGTGAAAGTAGTAGTGAGAGTGGATGAATTGGAGTATGGTGGTTGAACACTGTGTCTGTGACAGTGGTATGGGATGACATCACGATGGGATGTCTATTGAGGATGTGGAAGGGATTTCGCGGGTGTAGAGCCATGAGTCTCAGGATGAATGCAGGGACGGAGTCTGGGACTCCCAGCTTGATTCTGATCAAGCGTTGTGTGCGTAGTAGTGGTTCCTCCTGGGGATGTTAGAGATGTCATCAGTGTGACGGGTTTTCCTAACCCGAGTGTGCGAAGGTTGGTGCAGCATGTGTGTGTGTTTGCAAGAGGATAACTCGTGGAAGCTGCTCTGAGATTGAAGAGTGGGTCTTTCTGTCAGCAGAATGGATAGAGTGGGATTCGGATCGGGGATCCGATGGTTCATGGCTTTCTAGCCCTTATGGGTCGAGCGATTGTTGAGGTTTGGAGCGGTGGTGCATCTCGGGTAATTCTCGATTGTTGAGTGTGATTATCAGAGGGTACAGTCGGTGCCCGGTTTTAGACAGTGGTCAGGACATCGTAAGGAAAGAGGAAGTGAGTTCGAGTTCTATGGTTATGCTTTGAGGAACCTGGCCGGGTTAGAGCCAGGTGGCGCGTTGCGGGAGTATTTTAGAGTTGAGTTGTCGTAGGCTTCGAGGACGAAGCCTAATTTAAGTGGGGGAGAATTGTAACATCCCGAAATATCAAGAGTAGAGTTGAACGGCTAATAGAGTAAGTTGTGAAAGAGTGAGTCGGCGAGTCCATGGATGGAATTGGCGAGTAGAGTCGCGACTAGGTCGCGTGCTAAGTAGCCGACTCGGCGAGTCGGTGAGGAGGACTCGGCGAGTAGGTGCTGATTGCAGAAAACCCTAATTCTCGGGGTTAAGCCCTATATAAAGAACATTATGTTTTCCTCCCAGCCTCTTTATCACCCCCCCCCCCCCTTGAGCCCCAGAAAACCCTAAATCGCGGAGAAACACCATTGTTGAGTGGATCGGAGCTTGGAGAAGTAATTGTTGAAGGAATTTTAGGAGATTGAAGGCTTGGAGCAAGGGGCTTTGCTTGGGTTCGAATTACATTGCAGTTGGGGCATCTCTTGGAGGTAATATCTCGTTCTTGGGCTGTTGTTATGTTGTTTCTTCATTTTGGGGTTTGTGGGAACTTGTCTATGGATGTAATTGGAAGTCTAGAGGTTAGATCTGAGGTTGCTACCTCAGATCTGGAATGGAGAAAGATCAGAGAGCATGAAAGTCCCTGTGTTGGAGTGTTTTGTGGAGCCATCATGTCCCCAAACCCTAGCCCAATGTGCAAATGGCCTAGATCTCTTTGGATTCACGTAAAGTTTGCCACATTACATGATGGGTGAGTGGTAGGAGGCTAGATCTATGTTTTGGAGCAATTGCATGGCCTGGAATGCTTCTGAATGGATTCAGACCGGTGGTACTCGGCGAGTCACATGGGTGGACTCGACGAGTTGCTTGAAGATGAGCTGGAACTCGACGAGTTGGATGAAGATGGCCTGGAACTCGGCGAGTTGTATGAACAACTCGGCGAGTAGGTTGAAGATAGCTATAGACTCGGCGAGTCTTGTCGAAGAGTCCCAATATTTTCTGGTTGAGTCGAGAATCGGCGAGTCAAGGGATGACTCGGTGAGTTGTGTACGAGTGAACTCAGAGTTGTGGGACTCGGGGAGTCTCGGCGAGTTGAGTCGCGGATTGAGTGAAGTTCTGATTATGGGAACTCGGCGAGTCATAGGGTTGACTCGGCGAGTAGGGTCAGTCAGGGGTTGACTTTGACTGAGGACTTGATTTTGACCAAGGGTTGACCGTTGACTTTTAGGGTTTGGTCAGCGATGTGGCCTTTGGGCCAAGAGGGGAGTAAAATAGTCTTTTACCCTTAAGAGGGTGCCATGAGAGGATTGATTCTAGTCTCGAGAGTTATATTCATGAGAGTATTTGCCTTACGTGTTAGGCGGTGGCGAGTTCGAGATTTAAGTGTGAGGATATCTGCTTTCTGCTTGCCAGGTGAGTCTCCTCACTATACTTTACCTTGAGTAGGTAACCAGAGTTATGTGACAGAGTATTTGTATGCTATGTATGTTATGTGTTGTACTGCATGATTTCTATGTGATTTATGCTGTACATGTTTTCAGAGTTGGAACCGGAGGGTTCCTAGAGTTGGAACCGGAAGGTTCCTAGAGTTAGAACCTGAGGGTTCACAGAGCTTGGGTGCACGGACCCATAGAGTTATAGCCTCGAGTGGCTAATATATGCTTATGTGGTATTTTGGGGAACTCACTAAGCTTCGTGCTTACAGTGTTATTTTATGTATGTGTTTCAGGTTTCTTTCGGGATCGCGGGACGGCGCCGGCTTGATTGTACACACCAGAGAAAGAGTTACGTTTTGGAGGATCCTGGTTTTCTATACAAGTGAAAATGGAGTCATGTTTGTAAATGAGATTTTAAACAAGTGTTTCTAAGAATTAAAACGTTTATTTTTAAATGAAATTTTTGTTTAAAATTTTCGGTGTTACAAGTTGGTATCAGAGCCATGGTTTGAGGGATTCGGATGCGCCTTCGGGTAATTCTGGACTCAAACTGAGGAAGTAAGAAAAGTTTTCAAAGGGATAATTTTCTAAAGCGAATAAGTGTTCAAAGAGAAAACGAGAAAGATCAGTGTGTACAATCAGCCAGAGCCCGAACGGTGATTTCCCAAAATACCCTTACTTTTGTGTTATGAGATTTTATGATGCACTTTATGAGATATTATTGCATGCTAGAGACTGGCTAGGTATTTCATATCTTAGGACTAGAGTGGCCTGATTTGTGATGCCTTAGCCTAGGACTCGTTGTTATATGTGTCATGCTTTTGAGTATGTGATGAGTGAGAGTATCCAGTTAGAACCCATGAGAGGTAGAGTTACAGAGTTCGGTGGTACTTCCGAGGATGAGCCGACAAAGTCGAGTTATCATAGAGAGGGAGTCCTATGTATTCTTCGGTGCTCGAATGTTGCTTGCTTTGTGCTTTGTGGAACTCTTGATAATGGGAGTCAGCAACCAAGTGAATATGACGATATTCAGGAGGTAGATGGCTGGCATCATTATGAGCTCTTCAACAGCTAATAGCAAAGAAGTGGGAGGACAACGGGAGAGCCTAGGGAGTAACCCTAGCCAAATGAGTGCGCTGGTAGAGTAGAGAATTTCGCTGGGGAGCGAGCACGCGCGATGGGATTGGTGAAAGAGCAGGTCGAGTAGCTACTTCGGAGCTCTGGGATGGTCCGTGTGGAAAGTATGGGTAGATGTGGCAGGTAGTATGGGCCCGTACTACTGAAAGCGGAGGACCCATACTTGATACAGGGAGTATTCTGAAGGTTCTAAGCAGCGGATTGAGGAGTGATGTTATGGTTCGAGTACCATACATCGGAGCGGATTGAGGAGTGATGTTATGGTTCGAGTACCATACATCGGAGCGGATTGAGGAGTGATGTTATGGTTCGAGTACCATACATCGGAGCGGATTGAGGAGTGATGTTATGGTTCGAGTACCATACATCGGAGCGGATTGAGGAGTGATGTGATGGTTCGAGTACCATACATCGAAGCGGATTGAGGAGTGATGTGATGGTTCGAGTACCATACATCGGAGCGGATTGAGGTGTGATGTTTTGGTTCGAGTACCATACATCGGAGCGGATTGGGGAGTGATGTTATGGTTAGGATACCATACACCGGAGCATATTGAGAAGAGATGTCATGGAATGAGTACCATGGTTCGTAGTGAATGAAGCTTGTGGTTCTCCGGTTATCCGGTCATGATTAAGTTCGAAGAGGCGTCCCTTGAAAGGGAGATCGAGAGCCCCTCAAAGTATTTTAGTACGGAGTCAGTGAGAAGGGAGAATTTCGATCTGAGTTGAGCGATCAGTCGATAAAGGAGATGTCACCTTCTATGATCTGGGAGGTACTGATTATGTGCGTGTGCAAAATATGAGAAGCATGATGTCTTAGTTTTGGGTTTGGGGGTAAACCCTGCAGGTCGTTATTGATGATGATTTCTCCCAGAGTATCAGGTAGCATGTGTGCCACGAGGCAGTGATTTATCATGAGCAGATAGTCAGTTGGGACTGAGATAGTCGAGGACCACACTACACCTATTTGAGTGTAGTAGGATGTATTGTAGTGGTATCAGTGGGGAGTTCAGTCGAGTTTAGCAGTGCAGAGAGTTTTCTATCTATGTTGGGTGTTGAATATGGAAGTGGGTCCCTGTTCTTGGGATGATCCCGGTGTTGGAGCGATGTTCGATGAGTTGAGGTGAGGGGTACGATGATTTTGTGGTTCGGTCTATGAGCCAGGGATGTTATTGAGCAGTTGAGTTGTTTGGTACTAGATTGGTACGAGACTTGGAACGACTAGAGGCAGTCGTGACGAGAAGTTCTTGAGGATTTCATCGGAGGTTCAGAGTTATGAGATCGGTTAATTTCCTTAAAGGGGATTATCGGGTGTTGCGTAGCACTTTCCAGGGGCAGGTGTGTTATTGCTGGTGGAAATAGTTCGTGAGGTTGTTGCTGTGTCAGATAGTGATGGTTCGAACCCTAAGTGAGGGAGAACCGGGTGGTTATTGAGAGAACCAGAGATGTGTGCAAGAGCGGTTAGGGGGTTGGATGCAGAACCTGCGGCTTGAATTCATGAGATCAGGGTCATTGGTGATTATGGAAAGGTGCTGGGCGAGATAATGCATGTGATATATGTCTAAGAGAAGGATGGGTGTCTCCACGGCGGGTGGTCAATGATCAGGAATCTGATGGTGGTCAGATTCGTCTCGAGTGGAAGGCTCGTAATGATGGTATGGGCAGTTGAGAACTTCTGGGTAGCAGATTATCGAGTAGCCAATTCCCGGGCTAGGATGTATATTCTTGCTTGAATTTTTGAGCAAGTAGTGGAAAAGGTTTCGGAGGATCAACAGTGTGTTCTGAAGGGTTAGCGCCTTCCTTGTATTCCAATTGAGTGTTTGGATGCACTGAAGTTGCGCATCGTGTGATATCAGAAATTATTATGGGATTCAGAGGAAATGTATTGTCGTGAGTGTATGGTATTGGGAGTAAGGGAATCAGTGGTTGTGTCAGGATCTTGTGATGTTCTGTTGGGATATTCAGAGGTATCCGGGTATGATACCTTTATTTCGGAGTTACTCATAAATCTTAAGATGAAATAATTTGTGGTGTATCAGGTATCTACGGATCTAGTGGGAGCCCTTCGAGTATGGGCATCCAGGGAGATTATTAAGAGAGTGGATCTTCGCAAGGGTGGGCATTTTGATATGTCGATTGCTTCCAGAGTCTGGAATGTGTATTCGAGTCGAGTATGGGTAGCTGGCTGTGATAGTCTGCGGAGCATGAGCTAGTGGAGTTAGAGGGTGTTGTGATACTGCGGGGAGCCGTAGTACTCACTAGTCAGAGGGTGTTGTGATACTGCGGGGAGCCGTAGTACTCACTAGTCAGAGGGTGTTGTGATACTGCGGGGAGCCGTAGTACTCACTAGTCAGAGGGTGTTGTGATACTCTGGGGAGCCGTAGTACTCACTAGTCAGAGGGTGTTGTGATACTGCGGGGAGCCGTAGTACTCACTAGTTAGAGGGTGTTGTCATACTGCGGGGAGCCGTAGTACTCACTAAATGGCAAGAGGATGTGATGATGGAATGATCTCCGACCAGTGTATGATGTGGAAGAGTTTTGGGCTTGAGTAACCCTAGTATTGAGTTCTGGAGCCTGGGTGTTGAACCGGGGGCGAGACTGGGGTCTCCGTCCCTGTCGGGAGATGCGGCGAGGTGCGCAAGGGATATGCGCAGCAGAAACCAGAGATCAGAGTTGAGGCGATCCTCGGTTGGATTGTATTCTCTCGCATGAGGAAAAGAGAATTTTGTGACTTGCGCATCCCTGGGCCGGGATAGTGGTCATGGGGAGGAAGTTAGTGGGATATTTGGATCATGATATGGGTGACCTTTGCAGGCTCAGTTGTGGAGTCAAAAGCTGACCTGGTGCTCAGTCTCGAAGAGGGATATGAGAAAGGAGCCAGAGCTTATCATGATGATATCTGAGGACACCTCAGAGAGAGCGAACAATTCAGACGCTCAAAGACATGCTTCGGGCATGTGTATTAGATTTCAGAGGGAGTTGCAGCACGTATTTATCCTTGGTTGACTTATCCTATATCAACAACCGTCATTAGTGCATTGGTATGCCACCCTTTGAGCTGTTGTATGGGAGGAGGTGTTGGACCCTCATTTGCTGGGAAAAGGTAGCGCATGGACCCGAGAGCCCTTGCGAGCAGATCCAGAGCATGTGCGATACATGGAGTAGTGACAAGATTGGCAAGTGGATTTCCCTGGGTAAGGGAGGAGAAAGGTATGTAACCCCCGGGGGGAGTGTTGGTTCACGGAAGTGAAAGTAGTAGTGAGAGTGGATGAATTGGAGTATGGTGGTTGAACACTGTGTCTGTGACAGTGGTATGGGATGACATCACGATGGGATGTCTATTGAGGATGTGGAAGGGATTCCGCGGGTGTAGAGCCATGAGTCTCAGGATGAATGCAGGGACGGAGTCTGGGACTCCCAGCTTGATTCTGATCAAGCGTTGTGTGCGTAGTAGTGGTTCCTCCTGGGGATGTTAGAGATGTCATCAGTGTGACGGGTTTTCCTAACCCGAGTGTGCGAAGGTTGGTGCAGCATGTGTGTCTGTTTGCAAGAGGATAACTCGTGGAAGCTGCTCTGAGATTGAAGAGTGGGTCTTTCTGTCAGCAGAATGGATAGAGTGGGATTCGGATCGGGGATCCGATGGTTCATGGCTTTCTAGCCCTTATGGGTCGAGCGATTGTTGAGGTTTAGAGCGGTGGTGCATCTCGGGTAATTCTCGATTGTTGAGTGTGATTATCAGAGGGTACAGTCGGTGCCCGGTTTGAGACAGTGGTCAGGACATCGTAAGGAAAGAGGAAGTGAGTTCGAGTTCTATGGTTATGCTTTGAGGAACCTGGCCGGGTTAGAGCCAGGTGGCGCGTTGCGGGAGTATTTTAGAGTTGAGTTGTCATAGGCTTCGAGGACGAAGCCTAATTTAAGTGGGGGAGAATTGTAACATCCCGAAATATCAAGAGTAGAGTTGAACGGCTAAAAGAGTAAGTTGTGAAAGAGTGAGTCGGCGAGTCCATGGATGGAATCGGCGAGTAGAGTCACGACTAGGTCGCGTGCTAAGTAGCCGACTCGGCGAGTCGGTGAGGAGGACTCGGCGAGTAGGTGCTGATTGCAGAAAACCCTAATTCTCGGGGTTAAGCCCTATATAAAGAACATTATGTTTTCCTCCCAGCCTCTTTATCACCCCCCCCCCCCTTGAGCCCCAGAAAACCCTAAATCGCGGAGAAACACCATTGTTGAGTGGATCGGAGCTTGGAGAAGTAATTGTTGAAGGAATTTTAGGAGATTGAAGGCTTGGAGCAAGGGGATTTGCTTGGGTTCGAATTACATTGCAGTTGGGGCATCTCTTGGAGGTAATATCTCGTTCTTGGGCTGTTGTTATGTTGTTTCTTCATTTTGGGGTTTGTGGGAACTTGTCTATGGATGTAATTGGAAGTCTAGAGGTTAGATCTGAGGTTGCTACCTCAGATCTGGAATGGAGAAAGATCAGAGAGCATGAAAGTCCCTGTGTTGGAGTGTTTTGTGGAGCCATCATGTCCCCAAACCCTAGCCCAATGTGCAAAAGGCCTAGATCTCTTTGGATTCACGTAAAGTTTGCCACATTACATGATGGGTGAGTGGTAGGAGGCTAGATCTATGTTTTGGAGCAATTGCATGGCCTGGAATGCTTCTGAATGGATTCAGACCGGTGGTACTCGGCGAGTCACATGGGTGGACTCGACGAGTTGCTTGAAGATGAGCTGAACTCGACGAGTTGGATGAAGATGGCCTGGAACTCGGCGAGTTGTATGAACAACTCGGCGAGTAGGTTGAAGATAGCTATAGACTCGGCGAGTCTTGTCGAAGACTCCCAATATTTTCTGGTTGAGTCGAGAATCGGCGAGTCAAGGGATGACTCGGTGAGTTGTGTACGAGTGAACTCAGAGTTGTGGGACTCGGCGAGTCTCGGCGAGTTGAGTCGCGGATTGAGTGAAGTTCTGATTATGGGAACTCGGCGAGTCATAGGGTTGACTCGGCGAGTAGGGTCAGTCAGGGGTTGACTTTGACTGAGGACTTGATTTTGACCAAGGGTTGACCGTTGACTTTTAGGGTTTGGTCAGCGATGTGGCCTTTGGGCCAAGAGGGGAGTAAAATAGTCTTTTACCCTTAAGAGGGTGCCATGAGAGGATTGATTCTAGTCTCAAGAGTTATATTCATGAGAGTATTTGCCTTACGTGTTAGGCGGTGGCGAGTTCGAGATTTAAGTGTGAGGATATCTGCTTTCTGCTTGCCAGGTGAGTCTCCTCACTATACTTTACCTTGAGTAGGTAACCAGAGTTATGTGACAGAGTATTTGTATGCTATGTATGTTATGTGTTGTACTGCATGATTTCTATGTGATGTATGCTGTACATGTTTTCAGAGTTGGAACCGGAGGGTTCCTAGAGTTGGAACCGGAAGGTTCCTAGAGTTAGAACCTGAGGGTTCACAGAGCTTGGGTGCACGGACCCATAGAGTTATAGCCTCGAGTGGCTAATATATGCTTATGTGGTATTTTGGGGAACTCACTAAGCTTCGTGCTTACAGTGTTGTTTTATGTATGTGTTTCAGGTTTCTTTCGGGATCGCGGGACGGCGCCGGCTTGATTGTACACACCAGAGAAAGAGTTACGTTTTGGAGGATCGTGGTTTTCTATACAAGTGAAAATGGAGTCATGTTTGTAAATGAGATTTTAAACAAGTGTTTCTAAGAATTAAAACGTTTATTTTTAAATGAAATTTTTGTTTAAAATTTTCGGTGTTACAAGTTGGTATCAAAGCCATGGTTTGAGGGATTCGGATGCGCCTTCGGGTAATTCTGGACTCAAACTGAGGAAGTAAGAAAAGTTTTCAAAGGGATAATTTTCTAAAGCGAATAAGTGTTCAAAGAGAAAACGAGAAAGATCAGTGTGTACAATCAGCCAGAGCCCGAACGGTGATTTCCCAAAATACCCTTACTTTTGTGTTATGAGATTTTATGATGCACTTTATGAGATATTATTGCATGCTAGAGACTGGCTAGGTATTTCATATCTTAGGACTAGAGTGGCCTGATTTGTGATGCCTTAGCCTAGGACTCGTTGTTATATGTGTCATGCTTTTGAGTATGTGATGAGTGAGAGTATCCAGTTAGAACCCATGAGAGGTAGAGTTACAGAGTTCGGTGGTACTTCCGAGGATGAGCCGACAAAGTCGAGTTATCATAGAGAGGGAGTCCTATGTATTCTTCGGTGCTCGAATGTTGCTTGCTTTGTGCTTTGTGGAACTCTTGATAATGGGAGTCAGCAACCAAGTGAATATGACGATATTCAGGAGGTAGATGGCTGGCATCATTATGAGCTCTTCAACAGCTAATAGCAAAGAAGTGGGAGGACAACGGGAGAGCCTAGGGAGTAACCCTAGCCAAATGAGTGCGCTGGTAGAGTAGAGAATTTCGCTGGGGAGCGAGCACGCGCGATGGGATTGGTGAAAGAGCAGGTCGAGTAGCTACTTCGGAGCTCTGGGATGGTCCGTGTGGAAAGTATGGGTAGATGTGGCAGGTAGTATGGGCCCGTACTACTGAAAGCGGAGGACCCATACTTGATACAGGGAGTATTCTGAAGGTTCTAAGCAGCGGATTGAGGAGTGATGTTATGGTTCGAGTACCATACATCGGAGCGGATTGAGGAGTGATGTTATGGTTCGAGTACCATACATCGGAGCGGATTGAGGAGTGATGTTATGGTTCGAGTACCATACATCGGAGCGGATTGAGGAGTGATGTTATGGTTCGAGTACCATACATCGGAGCGGATTGAGGAGTGATGTGATGGTTCGAGTACCATACATGGAAGCGGATTGAGGAGTGATGTGATGGTTCGAGTACCATACATCGGAGCGGATTGAGGTGTGATGTTTTGGTTCGAGTACCATACATCGGAGCGGATTGGGGAGTGATGTTATGGTTAGGATACCATACACCGGAGCATATTGAGAAGAGATGTCATGGAATGAGTACCATGGTTCGTAGTGAATGAAGCTTGTGGTTCTCCGGTTATCCGGTCATGATTAAGTTCGAAGAGGCGTCCCTTGAAAGGGAGATCGAGAGCCCCTCAAAGTATTTTAGTACGGAGTCAGTGAGAAGGGAGAATTTCGATCTGAGTTGAGCGATCAGTCGATAAAGGAGATGTCACCTTCTATGATCTGGGAGGTACTGATTATGTGCGTGTGCAAAATATGAGAAGCATGATGTCTTAGTTTTGGGTTTGGGGGTAAACCCTGCAGGTCGTTATTGATGATGATTTCTCCCAGAGTATCAGGTAGCATGTGTGCCACGAGGCAGTGATTTATCATGAGCAGATAGTCAGTTGGGACTGAGATAGTCGAGGACCACACTACACCTATTTGAGTGTAGTAGGATGTATTGTAGTGGTATCAGTGGGGAGTTCAGTCGAGTTTAGCAGTGCAGAGAGTTTTCTATCTATGTTGGGTGTTGAATATGGAAGTGGGTCCCTGTTCTTGGGATGATCCCGGTGTTGGAGCGATGTTCGATGAGTTGAGGTGAGGGGTACGATGATTTTGTGGTTCGGTCTATGAGCCAGGGATGTTATTGAGCAGTTGAGTTGTTTGGTACTAGATTGGTACGAGACTTGGAACGACTAGAGGCAGTCGTGACGAGAAGTTCTTGAGGATTTCATCGGAGGTTCAGAGTTATGAGATCGGTTAATTTCCTTAAAGGGGATTATCGGGTGTTGCGTAGCACTTTCCAGGGGCAGGTGTGTTATTGCTGGTGGAAATAGTTCGTGAGGTTGTTGCTGTGTCAGATAGTGATGGTTCGAACCCTAAGTGGGGGAGAACCGGGTGGTTATTGAGAGAACCAGAGATGTGTGCAAGAGCGGTTAGGGGGTTGGATGCAGAACCTGCGGCTTGAATTCATGAGATCAGGGTCATTGGTGATTATGGAAAGGTGCTGGGCGAGATAATGCATGTGATATATGTCTAAGAGAAGGATGGGTGTCTCCACGGCGGGTGGTCAATGATCAGGAATCTGATGGTGGTCAGATTCGTCTCGAGTGGAAGGCTCGTAATGATGGTATGGGCAGTTGAGAACTTCTGGGTAGCAGATTATCGAGTAGCCAATTCCCAGGCTAGGATGTATATTCTTGCTTGAATTTTTGAGCAAGTAGTGGAAAAGGTTTCGGAGGATCAACAATGTGTTCTGAAGGGTTAGCGCCTTCCTTGTATTCCAATTGAGTGTTTGGATGCACTGAAGTTGCGCATCGTGTGATATCAGAAATTATTATGGGATTCAGAGGAAATGTATTGTCGTGAGTGTATGGTATTGGGAGTAAGGGAATCAGTGGTTGTGGCAGGATCTTGTGATGTTCTGTTGGGATATTCAGAGGTATCCGGGTATGATACCTTTATTTCGGAGTTACTCATAAATCTTAAGATGAAACAATTTGTGGTGTATCAGGTATCTATGGATCTAGTGGGAGCCCTTCGAGTATGGGCATCCAGGGAGATTATTAAGAGAGTGGATCTTCGCAAGGGTGGGCATTTTGATATGTCGATTGCTTCCAGAGTCTGGAATGTGTATTTGAGTCGAGTATGGGTAGCTGCCTGTGATAGTCTGCGGAGCATGAGCTAGTGGAGTTAGAGGGTGTTGTGATACTGCGGGGAGCCGTAGTACTCACTAGTCAGAGGGTGTTGTGATACTGCGGGGAGCCGTAGTACTCACTAGTCAGAGGGTGTTGTGATACTGCGGGGAGCCGTAGTACTCACTAGTCAGAGGGTGTTGTGATACTCTGGGGAGCCGTAGTACTCACTAGTCAGAGGGTGTTGTGATACTGCGGGGAGCCGTAGTACTCACTAGTTAGAGGGTGTTGTCATACTGCGGGGAGCCGTAGTACTCACTAAATGGCAAGAGGATGTGATGATGGAATGATCTCCGACCAGTGTATGATGTGGAAGAGTTTTGGGCTTGAGTAACCCTAGTATTGAGTTCTGGAGCCTGGGTGTTGAACCGGGGGCGAGACTGGGGTCTCCGTCCCTGTTGGGAGATGCGGCGAGGTGCGCAAGGGATATGCGCAGCAGAAACCAGAGATCAGACTTGAGGCGATCCTCGGTTGGATTGTATTCTCTCGCATGAGGAAAAGAGAATTTTGTGACTTGCGCATCCCTGGGCCGGGATAGTGGTCATGGGGAGGAAGTTAGTGGGATATTTGGATCATGATATGGGTGACCTTTGCAGGCTCAGTTGTGGAGTCAAAAGCTGACCTGGTGCTCAGTCTCGAAGAGGGATATGAGAAAGGAGCCAGAGCTTATCATGATGATATCTGAGGACACCTCAGAGAGAGCGAACAATTCAGACGCTCAAAGACATGCTTCGGGCATGTGTATTAGATTTCAGAGGGAGTTGCAGCACGTATTTATCCTTGGTTGACTTATCCTATATCAACAACCGTCATTAGTGCATTGGTATGCCACCCTTTGAGCTGTTGTATGGGAGGAGGTGTTGGACCCTCATTTGCTGGGAAAAGGTAGCGCATGGACCCGAGAGCCCTTGCGAGCAGATCCAGAGCATGTGCGATACATGGAGTAGTGACAAGATTGGCAAGTGGATTTCCCTGGGTAAGGGAGGAGAAAGGTATGTAACCCCCGGGAGGGAGTGTTGGTTCACGGAAGTGAAAGTAGTAGTGAGAGTGGATGAATTGGAGTATGGTGGTTGAACACTGTGTCTGTGACAGTGGTATGGGATGACATCACGATGGGATGTCTGCTGAGGATGTGGAAGGGATTCCGCGGGTGTAGAGCCATGAGTCTCTGGATGAATGCAGGGACGGAGTCTGGGACTCCCAGCTTGATTCTGATCAAGCGTTGTGTGCGTAGTAGTGGTTCCTCCTGGGGATGTTAGAGATGTCATCAGTGTGACAGGTTTTCCTAACCCGAGTATGCGAAGGTTGGTGCAGCATGTGTGTGTGTTTGAAAGAGGATAACTCGTGGAAGCTGCTCTGAGATTGAAGAGTGGGTCTTTCTGTCAGCAGAATGGATAGAGTGGGATTCGGATCGGGGATCCGATGGTTCATGGCTTTCTAGCCCTTATGGGTCGAGCGATTGTTGAGGTTTGGAGCGGTGGTGCATCTCGGGTAATTCTCGATTGTTGAGTGTGATTATCAGAGGGTACAGTCGGTGCCCGGTTTGAGACAGTGGTCAGGACATCGTAAGGAAAGAGGAAGTGAGTTCGAGTTCTATGGTTATGCTTTGAGGAACCTGGCCGGGTTAGAGCCAGGTGGCACGTTGCGGGAGTATTTTAGAGTTGAGTTGCCGTAGGCTTCGAGGACGAAGCCTAATTTAAGTGGGGGAGAATTGTAACATCCTGAAATATCAAGAGTAGAGTTGAAGGGCTAAAAGAGTAAGCTGTGAAAGAGTGACTCGGCGAGTAGAGTCGCGACTAGGTCGCGTGCTAAGTAGCCGACTCGGCGAGTCCGTGAGGAGGACTCTGCGCGTAGGTGTTGATTGCAGAAAACCTTAATTCTTGGGGTTAAGCCCTATATAAAGAACATTATGTTTTCCTCCCAGCCTCTTTATCACCCCCCTTGAGCCCCAGAAAACCCTAAATCACGGAGAAACACCATTTTTAAGTGGATTAGAGCTTGGAGAAGTAATTGTTGAAGGAATTTTAGGAGACTGAAGGGTTGGAGCAAAGGGCTTTGCTTGGATTCGAATTACATTGCAGTTGGGGCATCTCTTGGAGGTAATATCTCGTTCTTGGGCTGTTGTTATGTTGTTTCTTCATTTTGGGGTTTGTGGGAACTTGTCTATGGATGTAATTGGAAGTCTAGAGGTTAGATCTGAGGTTGCTACCTCAGATCTGGAATGGAGAAAGATCAGAGAGCATGAAAGTCCCTGTGTTGGAGTGTTTTGTGGAGCCATCATGTCCCCAAACCCTAGCCCAACGTGCAAATGGCCTAGATCTCTTTGGATTCACGTAAAGTTTGCCACTTTACATGATGGATGAGTGGTAGGAGGCTAGATCTATGTTTTGGAGCAATTGCATGGCCTGGAATGCTTCTGAATGGATTCAGACCGATGGTACTCGGCGAGTCACATGGGTGGACTCGACGAGTTGCTTGAAGATGAGCTGGAACTCGACGAGTTGGATGAAGATGGCCTGGAACTCAGCGAGTTGTATGAACAACTCGGCGACTAGGTTGAAGATAGCTATAGACTCGGCGAGTCTTGTCGAAGAGTCCCAATATTTTCTGGTTGAGTCGAGAATCGGCGAGTCAAGGGATGACTCGGTGAGTTGTGTACGAGTGAACTCAGAGTTGTGGGACTCGGCGAGTCTCGAGGTGACACGGCGAGTTGAGTCGCGGATTGAGTGAAGTTCTGATTATGGGAACTCGGCGAGTCATAGGGTTGACTCGGCGAGTAGGGTCAGTCAGGGGTTGACTTTGATTGAGGACTTGATTTTGACCAAGGGTTGACCGTTGACTTTTAGGGTTTGGTCAGCGATGTGGCCTTTGGGCCAAGAGGGGAGTAAAATAGTCTTTTACCCTTAAGAGGGTGCCATGAGAGGATTGATTCTAGTCTCGAGAGTTATATTCATGAGAGTATTTGCCTTACGTGTTAGGCGGTGGCGAGTTCGAGATTTAAGTGTGAGGATATCTGCTTTCTGCTTGCCAGGTGAGTCTCCTCACTATACTTTACCTTGAGTAGGTAACCAGAGTTATGTGACAGAGTATTTGTATGCTATGTATGTTATGTGTTGTACTGCATGATTTCTATGTGATTTATGCTGTACATGTTTTCAGAGTTGGAACCGAAGGGTTCCTAGAGTTGGAACCGGAAGGTTCCTAGAGTTAGAACCTGAGGGTTCACAGAGCTTGGGTGCACGGACCCATAGAGTTATAGCCTCGAGTGGCAAATATATGCTTATGTGGTATTTTGGGGAACTCACTAAGCTTCGTGCTTACAGTGTTGTTTTATGTATGTGTTTCAGGTTTCTTTCAGGATCGCGGGACGGCACCGGCTTGATTGTACACACCAGAGAAAGAGTTACATTTTGGAGGATCCTGGTTTTCTATACAAGCGAAAATGGAGTCATGTTTGTAAATGAGATTTTAAACAAGTGTTTCTAAGAATTAAAACGTTTATTTTTAAATGAAAATTTTGTTTGAAATTTTCGGTGTTACAAGTTGGTATCACAGCTTTGGTTTGATGGATTCGGATGCACCTTCGGGTAATTCTGGACTCAAACTGAGGAAGTAAGAAAAGTTTTCAAAGGGATAATTTTCTAAAGCGAATAAGTGTTCAAAGAGAAAACGAGAAAGATCAGTGTGTACAATCAGCCAGAACCCGAACGGTGATTTCCCAAAATACCCTTACTTTTGTGTTATGAGATTTTATGATGCACTTTATGAGATATTATTGCATGCTAGAGACAGGCTAGGTATTTCATATCTTAGGACTAGAGTGGCCTGATTTGTGATGCCTTAGCGTAGGACTCGTTGTTATATGTGTCATGCTTTTGAGTATGTGATGAGTGAGAGTATCCAGTTAGAACCCATGAGGGGTAGAGTTACAGAGTTCGGTGGTACTTCCGAGGATGAGCCGAGAAAGTGGAGTTATCATAGAGGGGGAGTCCTATGTATTCTTAGATGCTCGAATGCTGCTTGCTTTGTGCTTTGTGGAACTCTCGATAATGGGAGTCAGCTACCAAGTGAATATGACGATATTCAGGAGGTAGATGGCTAGCATCATTATGAGCTCTTCAGCAGCTGATAGCAAAGAAGTGGGAGGACAACGGGAAAGCCTAGGGAGTAACCCTAGCCAAATGAGTGCGCTAGTAGAGTAGAGAATTTCGCTGGGGAGCGAGCACGCGCGATGGGATTGGTGAAAGAGTAGGTCGAGTAGCTACTTAGGAGCTCTAGGATGGTCCGTGTGGAAAGTATTGGTAGATGTGGCAGGTAGTATGGGCCCGTACTACTGAAAGCAGAGGACCCATACTTGATACAGGGAGTATTCTGAAGGTTCTAAGGAGCGGATTGAGGAGTGATGTTATGGTTCGAGTACCATACATCGGAGCGGATTGAGGAGTGATGTTATGGTTCGAGTACCATACATCGGAGCGGATTGAGGAGTGATGTTATGGTTCGAGTACCATACATCGGAGCGGATTGAGGAGTGATGTTATGGTTCGAGTACCATACATCGGAGCGGATCGAGGAGTGATGTTATGGTTCGAGTACCATACATCGGAGCGGATTGAGGAGTGATGTTATGGTTCGAGTACCATACATCGGAGCGGATTGAGGAGTGATGTGATGGTTCGAGTACCATACATCGGAGCGGATTGAGGAGTGATGTGATGGTTCGAGTACCATACATCGAAGCGGATTGAGGAGTGATGTGATGGTTCAAGTACCATACATCGGAGCGGATTGAGGAGTGATGTTATGGTTCGAGTACCATACATCGGAACGGATTGAGGAGTGATGTGGTGGTTCGAGTACCATACATCGGAGCGGATTGAGGAGTGATGTGATGGTTCGAGTACCATACATCGGAGCGGATTGAGGAGTGATGTGATGGTTCGAGTACCATACATCGGAGCGGATTGGGGAGTGATGTTATGGTTAGGATACCATACATCGGAGCATATTGAGAAGAGATGTCATGGAATGAGTACCATGGTTCGTAGTGAATGAAGCTTGTGGTTCTCCTGTTATCCGGTCTTGATTAAGTTCGAAGAGGCGTCCCTTGAGAGGGAGATCGAGAGCCCCTCAAAGTATTTTAGTAAGGAGTCAGTGAGAAGGGAGAATTTCGATCTGAGTTGAGCGATCAGTCGATAAAGGAGATGTCACCTTCTATGATCTGGGAGGTACTGATTATGTGTGTGTGCAAAATATGAGAAGCATGATGTTTTAGTTTTGGGTTTGGGGGTAAACCCTGCAGGTCGTTATTGATGATGATTTCTCCCAGAGTATCAGGTAGCATGTGTGCCGCGAGGCAGTGATTTATCATGAGCAGATAGTCAGTTGGGACTGAGATAGTTTAGGACCACACTACACCTATCTGAGTGTAGTAGGATGTATTGTAGTGGTATCAGTGGGGAGTTCCGTCAAGTTTAGCAGTGCAAAGAGTTTTCTATCTATGTTGGGTGTTGAATATGGAAGTGGGTCCCTGTTCTTGGGATGATCCCGGTGTTGGAGCGATGTTCGATGAGTTGAGGTCAGGGGTACAATGATTTTGTGGTTTGGTCTCTGAGCCAAGGATGTTATTGAGCAGTTGAGTTGTTTGGTACTAGATTGGTACGAGACTTGGAACGACTAGAGGCAGTCGTGACGAGAAGTTCTTGAGGATTTCATCGGAGGTTCAGAGTTATGAGATTAGTTAATTTCCTTAAAGGGGATTATCGGGTGTTGCGTAGCACTCTCCAGGGGCAGGTGCGTTATTGCTGGTGGAAATAGTTCGTGAGGTTGTTGATGTGTCAGATAGTGATGGTTCGAACCCTAAGTGGGGGAGAACCGGGTGGTTATTGAGGGAACCAGAGATGTGTGCAAGAGCGGTTAGGGGGTTGGATGCAGAACCTGCGGCTTGAATTCATGAGATCAGGGTCATTGGTGATTAAGGAAAGGTGTTGGGCGAGATAATGCATGTGATATATGTCTAAGAAAAGGATGGGTGTCTCCACGGCGGGTGGTCAATGATCAGGAATCTGATGGTGGTCAGAGTCGTCTCGAGTGGAAGAATCCTAATGATGGTATGGGCAGTTGAGAACTTCTGGGTAGCAGATTATCGAGTAGCCAATTCCCGGGCTAGGATGTATATTCTTGCTTGAATTTTCGAGCAAGTAGTGGAAAGGGTTTCGGAGGATCATCAGTGTGTTCTGAAGGGTTAGCGCCTTCCTTGTATTCCAATTGAGTGTTTGGATGCACTGAAGTTGCGCATCGTGTGATATCAGAAATTATTATGGGATTCAGAGGAAATGTATTGTCGTGAGTGTATGGTACTGGGAGTAAGGGAATCAGTGGTTGTGGCAGGATCTTGTGATGTTCTGTTGGGATATTCCGAGGTATCCGGGTATGATACCTTTATTTCGGAGTTACTCGTAAATATTAAGATGAAACGATTTGTGGTGTATCAGGTATCTACGGATCTAGTGGGAGCCCTTTGAGTATAGGCATCAAGGGAGATTAGTAAGAGAGTGGATCTTCGCAAGGATGGGCATTTAGATATGTCGATTGCTTCCCGAGTCTGGAATGTGTATTCGAGTCGAGTATGGGTAGCTGCATGTGATAGTCTGCGGAGCATGAGCTAGTGGAGTTAGAGGGTGTTGTGATACTGCGGGGAGCCGTAGTACTCACTAATCAAAGGGTGTTGTGATACTGCGTGGAGCCGTAGTACTCACTAGTCAGAGGGTGTTGTGATACTGCGGGGAGTCGTAGTACTCACTAGTCAGAGGGTGTTGTCATACTGCGGGGAGCCGTAGTACTCACTAGTCAGAGGGTGTTGTGATACTGCGGGGAGCCGTAGTACACACTAGTCAGAGGGTGTTGTGATACTGCAGGGAGCCGTAGTACTCACTAGTTAGAGGGTGTTGTGATACTGCGGGGAGTCGTAGTACTCACTAAATGGCAAGAGGATGTGATGATGGAATGATCTCCGACCAGTGTATGATGTGGAAGAGTTTTGGGCTTGAGTAACCCTAGTATTGAGTTCTGGAGCCTGGGTGTTGAACCGGGGGCGAGACTGGGGTCTCCGTCCCTGTCGGGAGATGCGGCGAGGTGCGCAAGGGATATGCGCAGCAGAAACCAGAGATCAAAGTTGAGGCGATCCTTGGTTGGATTGTATTCTCTCGCATAAGGAAAAGAGAATTTTGTGACTTGCGCGAACCTGGGTCGGGATAGTGGTCACGGGGAGGAAGTTAGTGGGATATTTGGATCATGATATGGGTGACGTTTGGAGGCTCAGTTGTGGAGTCAACAGCTGACCTGGTGCTCAGTCTCGAAGAGGGATATGAGAAATGAGCTAGAGCTTATCATGATGATATCTGAGGACACCTCAGAGAGAGTGAACAATTCAGACGCTCAAAGACATGCTTCGGGCATGTGTATTAGATTTCAGAGGGAGTTGCGGCACGTATTTATCCTTGGTTGAGTTATCCTATATCAAAAGCCATCATTAGTGCATTGGTATGCCACCCTTTGAGCTGTTGTATGGGAGGAGGTGTCGGACCCTCATTTGCTGGGAAAAGGTAGCGCATGGACCCGAGAGCCCTTGCGAGCAGATCCAAAGCATGTGCGATACATGGAGTAGTGACAAGATTGGCAAGTGGATTTCCCTGGGTAAGGGAGGAGAAAGGTATGTAACCCCCGGGGGGAGTGTTGGTTCACGGAAGTGAATGTAGTAGTGAGAGTGGATGAATTGAAGTATGGTGGTTGAACACTGTGTCTGTGACAGTGGTATGGGATGAAATCACGATGGGATGTCTGCTGAGGATATGGAAGGGATTCCGCAGGTGTAGAGCCATGAGTCTCAGGATGAATGTAGGGACGGAGTCTGGGACTCCCAGCTTGATTCTGATCAAGCGTTGTGTGCGTAGTAGTGGTTCCTCCTGGGGATGTTAGAGATGTCATCAGTGTGACGGGTTTTCCTAACCCGAGTGTGCGAAGGTTGGTGCAGCATGTGTGTGTGTTTGCAAGAGGATAACTCGTGGAAGCTGCTCTGAGATTGAAGAGTGGGTCTTTCTGTCAGCAGAATGGATAGAGTGGGATTCGGATCGGGGATCCGATGGTTCATGGCTTTCTAGCCCTTATGGGTCGAGCGATTGTTGAGGTTTGGAGCGGTGGTGCATCTCGGGTAATTCTCGATTGTTGAGTGTGATTATCAGAGGGTACAGTCGGTGCCCGGTTTGAGACAGTGGTCAGGACATCGTAAGGAAAGAGGAAGTGAGCTCGAGTTCTATGGTTATGCTTTGAGGATCCTGGCCGGGTTAGTGCCAGGTGGCGCGTTGCGGGAGTATTTTAGAGTTGAGTTGCCGTAGGCTTCGAGGACGAAGCCTAATTTAAGTGGGGGAGAATTGTAACATCCCAAAATATCAAGAGTAGAGTTGAAGGGCTAAAAGAGTAAGTTGTGAAAGAGTGCCTCGGCGAGTCCATGGATGGACTCGGCGAGTAGAGTCGCGACTGGGTCGCGTGCTAAGTAGCCGACTCGGCGAGTCGGTGAGGAGGACTCGGCGAGTAGGTGCTGATTGGAGAAAACCCTAATTCTCGGGGTTAAGCCCTATATAAAGAATATTATGTTTTCTTCCCAGCCTCTTTATCACCCCCCTTGAGCCCCAGAAAACCCTAAATCGCGGAGAAGCACCATTGTTGAGTGGATTGGAGCTTGGAGAAGTAATTGTTGAAGGAATTTTAGGAGATTGAAGGCTTGGAGCAAGGGGCTTTGCTTGGGTTCGAATTACATTGCAATTGGGGCATCTCTTGGAGGTAATATCTCGTTCTTGGGCTGTTGTTATGCTGTTTCTTCATTTTGGGGTTTGTGGGAACTTGTCTATGGATGTAATTGGAAGTCTAGAGGTTAGATCTGAGGTTGCTACCTCAGATCTGGAATGGAGAAAGATCAGAGAGCATGAAAGTCCCTGTGTTGGAGTGTTTTGTGGAGCCATCATGTCCCCAAACCCTAGCCCAATGTGCAAATGGCCTAGATCTCTTTAGATTCACGTAAATTTTGCCACTTTACGTGATGGATGAGTGGTAGGAGGCTAGATCTATGTTTTGGAGCAATTGCATGGCCTGGAATGCTTCTGAATGGATTCAGACCGGTGGTACTCGGCGAGTCACATGGGTGGACTCGACGAGTTGCTTGAAGATGAGCTGGAACTCGACGAGTTGGATGAACAACTCGGCGATTTGGATGAAGATGGCCTGGAACTCGGCGAGTAGGTTGAAGATAGCTATAGACTCGGCGAGTCTGTTGTTGGACTCGGCGAGTCTTGTCGAAGAGTCCCAATATTTTCTGGTTGAGTCGAGAATCAGCGAGTCAAGGGATGACTCGGTGAGTTGTGTACGAGTGAACTCAGAGTTGTGGGACTCGGCGAGTCTCGGGGTGACTCGGCGAGTTGAGTCGCGGATTGAGTGAAGTTCTGATTATGGGAACTCGGCGAGTCATAGGGTTGACTCGGCGAGTAAGGTCAGTCAGGGGTTAACTTTGACTGAGGACTTGATTTTGACCAAGGGTTGACCGTTGACTTTTAGGGTTTGGTCAGCGATGTGGCCTTTAGGCCAAGAGGGGAGTAAACTAGTATTTTACCCTTAAGAGGGTGCCATGAGAGGATTGATTCTAGTCTCGAGAGTTATATTCATGAGAGTATTTGCCTTACTTGTTAGGCGGTGGCGAGTTCGAGATTTAAGTGTGAGGATATCTGCTTTCTGCTTGCCAGGTGAGTCTCCTCACTATACTTTACCTTGAGTAGGTAACCAGAGTATGTGACAGAGTATTTGTATGCTATGTATGTTATGTGTTGTACTGCATGATTTCTATGTGATTTATGTTGTACATGTTTTCAGAGTTGGAACCGGAGGGTTCCTAGAGTTGGAACCGGAAGGTTCCTAGAGTTAGAACCTGAGGGTTCACAGAGCTTGGGTGCACGGACCCATAGAGTTATAGCCTCGAGTGGCTATTATATGCTTATGTGGTATTTTGGGGAACTCACTAAGCTTCGTGCTTACAGTGTTGTTTTATGTATGTGTTTCAGGTTTCTTTCGGGATCGCGGGACGGCGCCGGCTTGATTGTACACACCAGAGAAAGAGTTACGTTTTGGAAGATCCTGGTTTTCTATACAAGCGAAAATGGAGTCATGTTTGTAAATGAGATTTTAAACAAGTGTTTCTAAGAATTAAAACGTTTATTTTTAAATGAAATTTTTGTTTGAAATTTTCGGTGTTACAAGTAACCCCTTCCATTTTCTTTTTCTACGATTCAGCGGTTTCAAAATTACATCTGTGCTGAGTATAACTTTCGATAATAAAAAATCTACATTAATTTCTCTTTGCTTTACTAGAAAAAAGCCGTGTGATGTGCACAAAAGTACCTACTAGTTTTAAATTTATAACCTAACAAACTTGTCACACCCCCGAACCAGACGGCGGAAACACTTGGGGGCTTGTACGTGACTTCATCTTGTAATATCATCACAGTGTATATAACTGAAACAAGACAACACCATCATCATACATATCAAAACACATTGTTTGCATCAAGTATAGTATCATAGTTACATGACAAAATACTCAATGTATAAAGATAAGAAAATATAACTAATTCCACATTCCCTGCTGACCTTTCCGCTTAACGATTCCCTGAGAATACAAGTTATTTTGAAAACGTCAACATATATAATATTGGTGAGTTCATAAGCATGTTTGAATAAAAACTTTTGCATTATTAGTAAATCACCAGAAAATCCAATATTTTCTGAAAAATGGTTTGAACGTGATGTCACAAAATCAAGTATTAATGCATGTGTGTTTTCTGTTTCAGAATGTATATATATATATATATATATATATATATATATATATATATATATATATATATATATATATATATATATAATGTAATCCGGAAAATCTTTGTATTATCTGTTGTAAGTAAAAGGCTCTTGTTCAATTTTATATATATATATATATATATATATATATATATATATATATATATATATATATATATATATATATAATGTAATCCGGAAAATCTTTGCATTATCTGTTGTAAGTAAAAGGTTCTTGTTCAATTGTATACTTCCCAAGAAAATCCGATATTTTTTGCTTATAAGATTGTCGTGGTCTCAAACCCTAAGACCCTATATCGGTGAATGCATGTTTTCGTATCAAACTAGATATTATTTGTATGCCATAAATCTATAATGGAGTCGATCTCTATGCGAGTCGTTACAACCATGCTTGATAAAGACTAATTCGCCTATCATGACATCTTTTGGACGCCGGTTTGTTGAAGGTAAGGTTTGTCACCCGAGACTGGCCTAGTCTAACTGTAGCGAACAGCTTAGGTGTGGGGGAGTCACCCCCGTATAGATATATACACAAACTCTCACTTTCCCTCCAAGAGACTCTGATTATAACTATAGGCTATGATTGTACACTCAAAGGTGTCAACCGACATGTCTCACTAGATCTTTAATTATTTATGCGAATATTGAATTGCACCATGTATGCTATATCCGAGTACGTTTAAAATTTTCAAAGCCCACGAGTGTGCATGTGACTGTATAAGGCCCAACAAACATGCAAATGGACAACTAAGGCCCACTAAGCATGTGATGTATTGTCTAGGCCCAATAAGCATGTAAATGGGCCATAAATGTCCAATAAACATATAATGTATATATTAGGCCAATAAACATGTAAATGGACCACAAATGACCCATAAACATGTAATGAATAAATTAGACCCAATAAACAAGTAATCGATGTTTTTAGTTCGTTTGTCATTTCGTTGTATGTCTTAGCTCATTTGTTTACCAAGATAACATAAAAGGCCTAATTTTTGTAATAATGTCATATTTGGCCCATTTTTATAGAAATTGAAATTTTTGGCCCAAGTAAGTATGATTTGATGTTTTCGGCCCATGATTATAAAATTTTACATTTTTATATCATTTTTCATAAAAGCGACAATTTCGGCCCAAGTTTTGGAAAATTTTCATTTTAAGCCCAAATCCAAATAATATGGCATTTTCAACCCATAAAACCGTAAGTTTACATTTTGACTCAAACTTGTGTAAAATGACAATTTTATCCATAAAAATTAGAATTATTACAATTTAGGTCCAATAAAACCGAAAAGCCCATTTATAAGGCCCATTATGCAAAAATTTACGTTTGTGGCTCCTTTATCACCAAGAATATCATAAAAACCCATTTTTATATAAAAGTAACTCCTTAAGTCCTTGTAAAACCGTATATGCCATAAAAATCCCATCTTTTTGTTTATTTGTCAAAAAATGGCCCTATTTCAAGTTTTTGTCTAACTTATCCAAACAATCTTCACATGTTTACACTTTTATTTTCACGGTGTGATGTAATAAGTGTTATAGTTTACAAATATAACAAACTTTTATAATAGATTTCGATATCGATGGAGTTTCATCACAAAATCACAACACATAACATGGAAAACACACATAAACATGCACAAATACATAGATCTAAAACATAGCAACTTGTATCCTCCCCCAAAACATTAGAAAAACCGAAAAACAAGGGGTATGAACTCACTTTGCTTTGAAGTTTCGGTTTTTGATGATGAATGAAGTGAATATCTCGGCCCTAGCAAACTCCTTGAGGTGTTTTTTAAACTTAGATGGCTATAAGAAGCATGATCCACGAAAACATGGTGGTAAGAGGAGTGAATGAGTTTAAATATGAAGTATGTTAATTAGGTCTGTAAGATCTTACCACTAAGTGAAACTTGAAATGATTTTCTTGATGATTCCCTATCATCCACAGTTTTTTTAATAGAAAATGGGTGGAGAAGTGTTGTGTGATTGAGAGAATAATGGTTGAGTTTGAAAAGAGAGAGAGATTGGAGTGAGAGAGAGAGAGATGGTCGAGAGATAGAGTGAGAGATGAGAGGGAGATAAGAAGTTGACCTTGGAGGGAAAATGAGTTGACATTTTCCTTGTTACATTCAATCCATGCATGGCTACCCAACAAACAATAGTGAGGTGGCAACCATTCCCTCTTATTTTTTTTCTTTTTCTTTTTTTTATGTTGGGCCGAGAGATGGGAAAAGAGAGATGAAAATGAAATGGTTTGGGCCTATTATTGGCTTTGTTCGAATTTTAAGAAGCCTAATAGTATTTTTTGGCCAATTGGGCCCTTATGAAGGTTCTCGGCCCAATGAAGCCCAATAGAAAGGGTTTACGGCCCATTAGGGCAAATGAAATCATTTATCGCCCAACAAGGCCCATTAGAGATAAGATGCATCATTCTAGGCTCACATGGCCCAAAATGCTAGCATCTTCTGAATGTGGGTCCAATCAGAGCCCAATTAGGGTTCCTAGGCCAAAAATTGTCATGTTGAAGGTTTATTGATTCATCAAGCCCAATGAGAGAATTTTAGTTCATATTAAACTTGACCGGGATCTTTTAGGGTTTTTCAACCCTTGGTTGACTATATGAGATGTATTGTATTAGCTTATGGGCTTATTGAGTGAAGTTTGATTCAATGGATGATTTTGATTAAGCATAGAACATGATGTTCACTTAGAGTATATGTCTTACAATAGATGTTGTTTACATAAGAATGGAATTTCCTAGCTAAAATGCTAGTTGTGACATCATCCCCCCGTTAGAGGGAATTTCATCTCGAAATTCTTTTAAAAGATGGGCTCAAGAATGATTGAATAGGTGTGGGTACTTATGCTTCATCTGGTCTTCACGTTCCCATGTATATTCCGGTCCACGCTTAGCGTTCCATCGAACCTTCATAATCGGAATGCGGCTCTGCTTCGTACGCTTCACTTCCCTATCCATTATCTCGATTGGTTCTTTGACGAACAGAAGATTCTTGTTTATTTCAATTTCTTCTAGAGGAATGAAAAGTGTTTCATCTGCTAAGCACTCTTTCGAATTCGAGACGTGGAACACGAGGTGTACATTGCTGAGCTCTGAAGTTAGCTGCAGCTTATAGGCTACCGGACCAATTTGGGCAAGAATTTCGAACAGTCTGATGTATCGCGGGTTTAGCTTTCCTTGTTTCCCAAAACGGATCATTCCTTTCCATGGGGAGACTTTCAATAGCATCCGATCTCCGACTTGAAATTCCAGAGGCATTCATCGTTTGTCAAAATAGCTCTTCTGTCAGTCTCACAATGCTTGAAGTCGGGATTTGATTTGGATTATCTTTTTGGTAGTCTCCCGAATTATTTTTGGCCCTGTAAGAGTACTTTCTGGTGATTGTTCTTTTGCTAGTTGGGTGTCACCCACCTCAGCCCATCATAGAGGCGATCTACATTTATGACCATAAAGAGCCTCGAAAGGAGCAACCTTGATACTTATGTGATAACTGTTCTTGTATGAGAATTCAACCAAGGGAAAGTGGGTATCCCATGACTTGCAGAAGTCAATCACACAGGCTCGGAGCATGTCTTCGAGTGTTTGGATGGTTCGCTCGCTTTGGCCATTGGTCTGAGGGGGGTTAGCGGTTCTTATATCCAATTGTGTTCCCATTGCCTTCTGAAGTGACTGCCAAAACCGTGAGGTAAACCTACTATCTCGATTAGAGATAATAGACATTGGCACCCCATGCAGTCTTACGATTTCCTTGATGTAGATTCGCGTCAACCTTTCCATCCTGTAAGATTGTTTTATTGGCAGGAAATGAGTGGATTTTGTAAACCTATCGACGACTACCCAAATAGTATCCAATCCGCCTGTTGTCTTAGGTAATTTGGTCATGAAGTCCATCGTAATCATTTCCCATTTCCACTCGGGTATTACGGGCTGTTGTAATAGTCCCGAGGGTTTTGGTATTCCACTTTCACCTTGGCGCAAGTGACACATTTTCCCCCGTAAGTGGCAATCTCTGCCTTCACATTTGGCCACCAATAATGTTGTTTTATGTCCAGGTATATCTTATTTGAACCTGGATGGATGGAATATCGTGTCTTGTGAGCCTTGTTCATGATTAAGTCTCTGAATCCCCCAAACTTAGGGACCCAGATTCTATTCATGAAGTAGTGAGTTCCGTCCTCCTTAGATTCAAAGTTCATATCCATTCCATGCATGATTCGCTATTAACATTCTCCGGCTTCAATGCATCCAATTGGGCTTCCTTGATCTACGAAGTTAGGTGGGATTGAATGGTTATTGATAGGGTTTTCACCCAGCGACCTGATTATTCTTTTCTGCTCAGGGAATCGACTAACACATTAGCCTTGCCTGGGTGGTACTTGATTTCACATTCATAGTCGTTCAACAGCTCAACCCATCTTCGTTGCCTCATGTTTAATTCTTTCTTATTCAGAATGTACTAGAGGCTTTTGTGGTCGGTGAAGATGGTGCACTTTGTACCATAAAGGTAGTGCCTCCAAATCTTTAAAGAGAATACCACAGCTCCCAGCTCGAGATCATGAGTGGTGTAATTTACTTCATGTGTCTTTAGTTTCCTGGATGCGTAAGCTATCACCTTTCCATGCTGCATAAGGACACAACCTAACCCTTTATTCGAAGCATCACATTAGATAACGAAGTCTTTGGTGCCTTCTGGTAAGGAAAGCACTGGTGCGCTATAGAGGGCTTGCTTCAAGTTTTGGAAGGCATCCTCTTGCTTTTTCGTCCAGTTGAAAGGCACACCCTTTTGTCTCAACATGGTGAAGGGTTTGGCTATCTTGGAAAAATTCCGGATAAGCCTTCGGTAGTAGCCTGCGAGACCCAAGAATTGATGGATTTCTGTTGGTGTTTTCAGAATCGTCCAGCCTTTACTGACTTTGATCTAGGAAGGATCTACATGAATCCCTTCTTTGCTGACTGCATGACCCAAAAATTTTACATTGCGGATCCAAAATTCGCATTTGGAGAGCTTCGCATACAATCTTTCAGCTCTTAGGGTTTCCAAGATTTGATGGAGGTGTTGACCATGCTCTTCTTTGCTTCGGGAGTAGATAAGAATATCGTCGATGAAGACAATCACGAAATTCTCAAGGAGCGGGCGGCAAACTCGGTTCATGAGATCCATAAATGCAGCGGGGGCGTTTGTCAGCCCGAAGGGCAACACGACGAATTCCTAATGACCGTAACAAGTTCGAAATGCATTTTTTGGAATGTCCTCTTCCCGGAATCGGAGTTAATGATAACCGGATCTAAGATCTATCTTTGAAAAATAACTAGCTCCTTGAAGCTGGTCAAATAGATCATCGATTCGTGGAAGTAGGTACCGATTTTTGATGGTGAGCTTATTTAGTTCCCTATAATCGATGCACATTCTAAAGGATCCGCCCTTTCTCTTGGCAAACAAGACCGGAGCTCCCCAGGGTGAGAATCTTGGTCGGATGAACCCTTTACTCATCGGTTCACTTAGTTGGTTAGATAACTCCTGCATTTCAGCGGGAGATAACCTCTAGGGTGATTTGGCGATTGATGTGGCTCCTGGTATTAGGTCGATTCGGAATTTGATCTATCTTTCTGGGGGTAATCCCTGAAGGTATTCTGGAAATACATCCGAGAAGTCGCATGCTACTGGGATGTCTTTAATGTTTACTTCTTCTTTGGTTTTATCCGCAACATAAGCGAGGAATGCATAGTTCTTCTTGTGTAGGTACTTTTGTGCCTTAATGCACGAGATAAGGCGAAGATTGGCGCCAGTTTTATCACCATAGATTATTAGGGTTTCGTGATTGGGAAGATGAAGGCGAACAGCCTTCTTGCGACACATAATATTAGCATGGTGGGGGCTTAACCAATCCATGCCGATTATCACATCAAAACTCCTAATGTTTACTGGCATCAAATATATTTGAAAAGAGTGATTGTTTTGTGTTTATTTCCACCCTAAATACACATCTTTGGTTGTTTCAGATTTCCCATTAGCCATTTCCACCGTGAAGGCTTCGTTGAGCTTCTTGGGTAGTTGATTTAATAAGTGTTTAAACTTATTACTAACGAAACTTCTCTCCGCCCCATTGTCAAATAAGATGCATGTGTATGAGTTGTTAAGTAGGAACATACTAGTAACAACTGTTGGGTCCTACTCTACTTCACCTTGACCCATGGTCAACACTCTTCTTGATGTTCCTGCCCCCTGATTGTTTGCTTTGGGGAAATTGCGCCGGAAATGGCCGGTTTCTCCATACCCATAGTAGGTGTGACTAACCCCAATATTATTGTTGTTGGTGCGGTTGTTGTTTTTTTTGTTTGACTGTTGTTTTGTTGTGGATAAGTCATGCAGTATCTTGCAATGTGACCCTTTTTGTTGCAGCTCGTGCAGTGCATCTCTCTACATTCTTCATGATGGTGAAAATTGCATTTGCTGCACTTGGGTAGGATCCCTGAGTATTGCTTCGGGTTATTTGGTGTGGATAAGGTTGGAGCATGTGGTGTTGTGGTAGCTTGAGTAGCAACATGGATAGTCACAGTTTGTTGTTTCTTTGATGATTCTGATTTTTGTTTTCCCTTTCGCTTGTTTTTTCCCCTTCTTGTTATCACCTTCCTTCTTAACTTCTGCTTCTCCTGCTTTGGCACCCTTTTTGTTACCATGATCGTACAATTTTTTGGCTAGCCTTTGTGCACTATTATACATCTCAGGGTTTGCTGCAATTACATTCCCTTAAATTGGTGCGGTCAATCCCCAGATGAATCTCTCGATCTTCTTCCCTTCAAATGCGATCATTCCTGGACATAAGAGACACAGCTCACTAAACCTTGATATGTATGTATCGATGTCAGAGATTTGAACCGTGAGGTTCCACAACTCTTGTTCCATTTTCTGGATTTCTACCCTTGGGCAGTACTCATCCAACAACATTTCCTTAAGCTCCTCCCATGGCATCGCATTCGCCACCGGGAGTGTCATGGCCTCTACGTGACCATTCCACTAAGAGAGAGCTTGATCGACGAATATGCAGGCCCCAAACATGACCTTGCACTCCTCGGGACATCCGCAGATCTCGAACACTAATTCTACCTTTTCTATCCATCTTTTCAGGGTTATTACGCCTCCTGTCCCGTTGAAGGTTCGAGGCTTGGCGTTTGTGAAGTCCTTGTAGGTATAGATTCTTGTGTGTCCTTGATTTATTCCCTGATTTGTGCTTCCAGCTCCTTGCCCATTTCCTCCGTTGTTGTTCCCGTTGTGAATTTGCGCCAATGCTGAAGTGACCGCAGCTGCACTGCCACTTGGAATGCGGTTGAGGTTATCTCTGGTGGTGTCGGTGTCATGTTGTTTTTGTGGTTGGGTCTTTGAGGCATCTTTCTGTCATGGAGCGGAAAGATATTGAGTATCCATGTATTTAGTTTCAAGATTTCTTGGTTATAGCACGGTGTCAGAGAGTTGGTTGTGTATAAGTGAGTGAATGCATACAATCAATATGTAATAAAAGTAATAGAACACATACTAGATAACAACATCATGATAAAACATATAGCATTTCTACTAGTAATAACCAATTTTAATACAGGGAAAATTTTCTAAAAATGCATACAATACATGAGGAAACATATGATCCGACAGCATGATGACCCTATGAGTAGTGTAGTCACTTAAACATATGGTCGATAGTACATAGGGTAGCATATATAAGTAAACACAATAATAGTAGATGATACGGTTGATCCTAGTTGTGATGAGATGTGTCAGAGGGTGATGACATTATATGCCAAAATGTTGTGCCACAAGATTAGCCATCTCGGTCATCTCCCTGATGACCACGTGCCTCTCGTGCTCCGCCCGTACAACTCGGGCCTCTACTGCTAATAATCGTTGCCTAAGAGTGGCAACCTCCTTTTCTAAGGAGTGGGTCCTATCGATGGAGTCCCTCGGGGGTACAGGTGATCCTGACTCACCTCTGTGGTAGGAGGTTCGCTGGGGACTTCACCAGTACCCCTGTCTTCCTCCATGACCTCTTCGGTCTCACCAAACTTGTAATCTATCTCCATGTACTCCTTGGGCCCAATATCAGGGGATGCCTCCTGTCCCATCACGGGGTCTTCCTCGATCACTCCATGGGCTACTAGGGCCTAATAGTAAAGAACGCCTTGATGTACCTCGTCCACGGCGACTGCACAAGAAACTCGGAGTGAGAAGTGTGTAAAGAGAGTGTGCATAAAGTTTTCCAAAAATACTCCTATAGTATTTTTAATTGTTTAAGTTTGAGTTCCTTAGAGTTATTAGAAATGAGGTAAGCTTCTAGATCAATTTCCTGCCATGATTACTCCCAAACACATGTTGATAATATTTTGAATAAATATAGTTGATCAGGCTATATTTATCCCCAATATGACTACATAATTGTTCGGATTTAATCACAGTGTTCAATATCCTCCAAAGGCTTTTAGTGTTATAGCTTTTAATGTATACCTAGGCATCATTTTATTCAAAGTGTTTTAGTCCCATTGTATTTATAGTTGCATATCAAGTATGATTAGATACGCCAGTTCACTATAAACAATGCTCTAATACCAATCTGCCACACCCCAGAACCAGATGGCAGAAATGTCCGGGGGCTTATGCGTGACTTCATCTTGTAATATCATTACAATGTATAGAATTGAAAAAAGACAACATCATCATCATACATTTTAAAATACAACCAGCACTGTTTGCATAAAGTATAGTATCATAGTTACATGCCAAAATATTCAATGTATGAAGATAACAAAAATAACAAATTCCAAATTCTCTGCTGACCTTTCCGTTTAACGATTCGCTGAGAATACAAGTTATTGTGAAAACGTCAACATATATAATGTTGGTGAGTTCATAAACATATTTGAATAAAAAGTTTTGCATTGTTAGTAAATCACCATAAAATCCGATATTTTCTGAAAAATGGTTTGAACATGATGTGACAAAATCAAGTATTAATGCATGTGTGTTTTCTGTTTCAAAATGTGTGTGTGTGTGTGTGTGTGTGTGTGTATATATATATATATATATATATATATATATATATATATATATATATATATAAAATGTAATCTAGAAAATTTTTGTATTAACTGTTCTAAGTAGAAGGTTCTTGTTTAATTGTATACTTCCCCAGAAAATCCGATATTTTCTGCTTATAAGAGTATCGTGGTCTCAAACCCTAAGACCCTATATCGGTGAATGCATTTTTTCGTATCGACTAGATATTATTTGTATGCGTAAATCTATAATGGACTCAATCTCTATGCGAGCCGTTAAAACCATGCTTGATAAAGACTAATTCGCCTATCATGACGTCTTTCGGACGCCGATTTTTTGAAGGTAAGGTTTGTCACCCTAGACTGGCCTAGTCTAACTGTAGCAAACAGCTCAGGTGTGGGGGAGTCACCCCCGTATAGATCTATACACAAACTCTCGCTCTCTCTCCAGGAGACTCTGGTTATAACTACAGGCTACCATTGTACACTCAAAGGTGTCAACTGACATGTCTCACCAGATCTTCAATTGTTTGCGCGAATATTAAATTGCACCATGTATGATATATCTGAGTACGTTTAAATTTTCAAAGCCCAAGAGTGTGCATGTGACTGTATAAGGCCTAACAAACATGCAAAAGGACAACTAAGGCCCACTAAGCATGTGATGTATAGTCTAGGCCTAATAAGCTTGTAAATGGACCATAAATGTCCAATAAACATATAATGTATATATTACGCCCAACAAACATTTAAATGGACCACAAAGGTCTTATAAACATGTAATGAATAAATTAGGCCCAATAAACAAGTAATCGATGGTTTTAGTTCGTTTCTCATTTCGATGTATGTCTTAGCTCATTTGTTTACCAAAATAACATAAAAGGCCTAATTTTTGTTATAATGTCATCTTTGGCCCAGTTTTATAGAAATTGATATTTTTGGCCCAAGTAAGTATGATTTGATGTTTTCGGCCCATGATTATAAAAATTTACATATTTATCTTATTTTTCATAAAAGCGACATTTTCGGCCCACGTTTTGGAAATTTTGCATTTTAAGCCCAAATCCAAATAATGTGGCATTTTCAACCCATAAAACCATAAGTTGACATTTTTTACTCAAACTTGTGGAAAATGACAAATTAATCCTTGAAAATCGGAGGTTTTACAATTTAGGCCCAATAAAACCGAAAAGCCCATTTTTAAGGCTCATTATGCAAAATTTTACGTTTTTGGCCCCTTTATCACCAAGAATATCATAAAAACCCATTTTTAGATAAAAGTGACTCCTTTAGTCCTTGTAAAACCATATATTCCATAAAAATCCCATCTTTTTGTTTATTTGTCAAAAAGGCCCTATTTCAAGATATTGTCTAACTTATCCAAATAATCTTCACATGTTTACACTTTTCTTTTCATAGTGTGATGTAATAAGTGTTATAGTTTAAAAATATCACAAACTTTTGTTATAGATTTCGAGATCCATGGAGTTTCATCACAAAATCATAACACATAACATGGAAAACACACATAAACATGCACAAATACATAGATCTAACACATGGCAACTTGTATCCTCCCCCAAAACATTGTAAAAACCGAAAAACAAGGGGTATGAACTCATGTTGCTTTGATGTTTCGGTTTTTTTATGAAGAATGAAGTGATGATCTTGGCCCTAGCAAACTCCTTGAGATGGTTTTCTGTTGGGTCGTGTTTTGTGTTATGTATTGCGTCTATTGGGCTCGTTAGCTAGTCCATTATGTATCTCCGGTATGGGCCTGTCCATCCGTGAGTTTGGTAGGGTTTAGTTTATATATAGGTGCTTTCATGCTCCTAGAAAGTAACGATAGAATAGAACGATGAGAGAGTTATTATTCAGCAAGTTTATTGTTATCGTTCTTGTAACCCTAGAATCCTCTACAACGGAAGTTCTTAGTCGAGCTCTGCTGAGGATTGTTTGGTCTAATCATTCGAAACATCTTGATCTATACTTGTGTTATTTACTGTTTTTACTTCATCGCATTACCTGTTAAGAAGATTTAATCGATCATTAAGTTTGTTTTTTAACTTGTCATTTGGTATCAGAGCAGGAGGCTGTGTAATTCATACACATCTTTTCTGTGAAAAAGGTTGTGATCAGGGTTATTCCGCATTAACTAATATTTATTGAGCCGTCATCCCATAATTGACGTAACTCAGCATTTATTTGTTTTGCCCTAATCTTATATATTACAAGTCTGATCTTTCAAACAGGTTATACGATCAAGCATGGATGAGTCACAATCAAATCCCATAAACATCTCAAACAGCATTGGATCAACGACGAAGATTCCCATCCTTTACACCCAGGATTACGAAGTCTGGGCACATCACTTTGAAGATTATGTCATTAGATCTGAAGACAATGGATATCTTATTTGGGAAGCAATCGTGTCTGGACCATTCGCTCATTCAGCAACGTCTAAAATCATTAAAACTCAGAAAGAGTATAATGATCTGTTGAAGGACGTAAAAGATATTGCTCAAGACGAAAAGGATAAGTTTCAGTGCAATATTAAAGCATTGAGACTAATCAGATTCGCTCTTCAATCGGATACTTTCAGGCTAGTAAGTTCATGCAGCACTGCCAAAGAAATATGGGATAGGCTGCGAGAGTTATATTCCACAGACGAAGATCTGGAGCATTCCATTCAGACCTTACTTTTATCTGAGTTTGGCGAATTTAAGCAGAATCCCGAGGAAACTGTTACTCAGACATTCGATCGCTTCAATCATCTTCTCAGTAAGATGATTAAACACGATATTGAAAAGAAGTTGATTGAACAAAAAGTTACGTTTTTGAATGGTCTTAGATCTGAGTGGAGAGCGGTTGTGTCCACTGTTAAAGCTCATGAGCAATTCAAATCATATTCATTGGCTAAACTGGTAGGGATTTTGAAATCCCAAGAAAAGTTTGTCTTGCAGGAGAAAAATGTAGTTTCAAGCTTGGGTTCCTTGGCCCTTCTGTCTAAAAGCAAAAGTGTGGTAGAAGATGAAGATCTTAACTTAGAAGACTATGACCTTACCTCTGAAGATTATGCAATGATGGTGTCAAATCCAAAGAGGTTTACTAAGAAAAGGTTTCCTACCAATAAGAACAGAAATTGGCAGGGAAGCTATAGTTCTGAAAAAGTAAGGGAGGAACTAAAGGCAGAAGAACCAAAGAAAGAGCCGAAAGCTGAAGGAGATTCAGGTGTGAACCGCTACTACTGTGGAGGAAAGAACCACTATACCAAAGACTGTGTCCTAAAGAAAATGGCAGAAAAGGATGAAGAAAAGGATGAAGAAGTTGTGTTGATGAAAAAGCTGGAAGAGATCAAGAGAAAGAAAACTACTACTAACCCTTCTATGAATGCTTTAATTGGGCAGGGTTCGGTAGCGGATGATGAATTCGGTGGCGTGGAGGTCTGGTCAACCGACTCTGAGGATGATGAAGTCAGAAAGCCATCTCATGGAAAGGCTTATGTTGCGAAAGGTGAAGGAAGCGGTGGAAAGTGTTTGATGGTGTCGGATGTATCTCAAATGAGGGGATACAACATAGACGGTAGGAATGAAGACACGAAGGAGTGAGAGGACTTGTGCTTCACAGCAAAACCTCTCAGCATGCAGTTTAATGAGCTTGATGAATTAATCAAGAAGGTACAATCCATTTTTGTTTCATTCAAAGTCCCACAAAATTCATATGAAAAAGAATTAAAAATGTAAATTCAAGAATCTCTCATCTAGACAGCAGTTCAACTCAAACACGGGTCACCAATTCTAACCTAACTGACCAAATAAGCAGGGTGTCTTCAAAGAGTGAGGAACGGAGGATGCGGATAGAGCTGAAGGAGTCGGAGTTGATCAAATCCAAAGACGAAAACATTTATTTACAAAGAGACAATTTAAAACTTTTGAAACAAAGAAATGTGTTTTGTTTGATTGCTAACCGTCTTTATTCTAGCATCACTCAACTTCATCTTAACTGTGAAATAGGACAGAAAATTCATTGCATGATTTTGCCTTTCCTTGAGTTTAAGGAAGATGAAATTGATGCTGAAGCATATAATTGCGAAAGTGTAGTTTCGTCTGAGGATGTAAATCCGACTTATATGTATGGTCTAGACAAAATCGAATCTTTCATAAAGTCCAAGGACCATAAGGACATGCTGAAAAATCTTTTGGATGAAAATGATAAACTGAAACTAAGGACCGAAACCATACAAAAGTTTGACTCATTGAATGCCAACTTGAGCTCAGAAAATAAAATTGATGTTGAAAATGCATCTGAGCTTAATGAGGATGATGATATGAGTGAAATTTCTGTAGAGGATGAAGTTGACTGTTCTGAGTTTGTCAAGAGCGAACCCGAAAACCACAAAAATCTTATTTCAGAAAATTCTGTGGAGTTTGCTCGTCTATCCCAACAAAAGTCCCCGATCGTTGAAGAAAAAGCTGTTGTATACCAAAAGTTAAGGACGACTCCAAATCAGGTGTATAAGGTCACAAGAGTAACCGAACATCAGACAGCCGAACTCACAGCCATTGTAAATGAAGATAATGCTGATGGTTGTGATGATTTCTTCTGGTCCGCCCCTATCGATAATGCTGACGAAACCGTTGGTCTGTCGGAGCGGACGTCCTGGAAAACCAAAGGCAGATATATGCCAGAGCCACTAAACAAGCCTGACAACTTCGACGTGCCAAGTACTAGTGGTACAAAAGAAGTTCCTGAAGAAAAAGGAGTTCCTGCAGAAGAAGTCACTCCTTCAAGCGAAACATCATCAGTTCAAAATGAACCGGCTGACAAGAAGCAAAAGCAAAAAGCCAATATCCATCGACAGCCGAAGCAAGTGAAGGATCAAAAACAGCAAAGGAATCAGAGATACAAGAAAAATCTCTCTGAATGAAAACATTTTTGGCGATCTCAAAACGCCCATTTCTCTTATCATGACAGAAATTCAAAGTTAGAGAAAAGTGTTGTTAGGCAGCAAGAAAGTAATAATAACCGAAAGGAAAGGTTCGGTTCTGAAGATCATAACAACCGAAGGGAAAGGTTCGGTTCAGAGAACACCAGCTACCAAAAGCATACGTTCGGTTCCAAGAGAAAAAGCGACCAAACTTCGAGATTCGGTCCCACAAATGACCAAAAACAAAAGTGTCACTCAGGACCTCAAGCCAATAAAACTTCTCAGTCTAACTTCTCTCGTTCTAATTCTTCTAATTCCTCTCAACCTCATTCTAAATCCAATTCTGTTCATACTCAAAATCCAAAATCTTCAACAGTTTGAAAGGAAAATCGAAGGTTTCCTCAGTCAAGACTGATCAAAATCATTCCAAAGTCCAAATGCCTAAACCTGAATCCAAACCGACTGTAACAAATCTCAACAAAATTAAGGTTTTCACCATTAAAAAGAAAGATGAAACAACTTTAATAAAAAGAACATATCTTGTTGACATCTCTCTTACTATTCCTATTCCTGTGAAAAGCTCACGTGGACCCAAGAAACTTTAGGTTCCTAAATCTGCTTAATTTTTGCAGGTTATCAGTGACGAGCAGTTTGACGAAGAATGGTATATTGACAGTGGCTGCTCACGTCACATGACAGGAAGGAAGGAAGAGCTGAGGGAATTTCGGTCTCTCAAACGGCAGGAATGTCAAATTCGGGAACAACTCATACGGCACAATAAAAGGTTATGGGATGATTACAAATGGAGACTTCACGATTAGAAAAGTTGCATATGTTGAAGGACTACAGCATAGCCTCATCAGTGTATCTCAGCTTGTTGGAGGTACCGGTCTTAAAGTTTCGTTTGATGATGATGGTTCGGAAATAATAGAGAAGAAAACAAAAAGAGTGATTCTCAAATCGGAGTGCAAAGCCGAAATGTTTCCTCTTAATCTCAAACCTATCAAAGGAAATCCAGCTATCTGCCTTTTGTCCAAAGCACAATCTGACGAAAGTTGGCTGTGGCACCGAAGGCTCTCTCATCTCAACTTCAAGGATATCAACAAACTTGTCACAGGAGGTCATGTTAGAGGTCTTCCGTTGTTCAAGTTCGATCGCGAACATTTATGTGCTGCGTGTGAAACTGGAAAGCAGAGTCGTCAAAGTCACCCATCGATTGTAAACACTAAAGTTGTTGAACCACTAGAGTTAATTCACATTGACTTGTGTGGTCCATCATCTATCGAAAGCATCGGCGGCAGCAAGTATATTCTTGTCATTGTTGATGACTTTTCACGTTTTACATGGGTGTTCTTTCTGAAGCACAAATCTGAAGCAACTCTCAAGCTAAAGATGTTCATCAAGCAAGTTGAAGTGCAGCTGAGGAAAGTCGTTTGCAACATCAGAAGCGACAATGGGCTGGAGTTCAAGAATAAAGAAATTGAAGACTTTTTAGCTGAAAAAGGGACCTGCCACAACTTCTCATCTCCCTACACCCCTCAACAAAACGGGATTGTCGAAAGACGAAACCGATCTTTGTGTGAGGCGGCCCGAACCATGCTAAGTTTTGCTTCTTTACCTTTATACTTTTGGGCTGATGCTATTGCTGCAGCATGTTTTACGCAGAACAGGTCCTATCTCAATAAACACTTTAATCTCACTCCTTATGAGATCATCAACAACAGGAAGCCAAATGTCAAATTCTTCCACGTATTCGGCTCACGGTGTTTCATCTTCAACTCTAAAGAACATCGTAACAAGTTCAACGTCAAAGCCAATGAAGGGATTTTCCTGGGATATTCTCTCACTTCGAAAGCCTATTGAGTATTAAACAAGCGTTCGAGGAAGATAGAAGTAACTTATTATGTGACTTTTGATGATAGCTATGTTAAAAAGCTGAAGGCCAGTGAAGACACAGTTGGAGAAATTTTTTCTCAAACAGGCCAAGTCACAGCCTCGACTACAAATTTGTTTGAGAAGTTTGTTGAGTTATTCGATGAACCAGAGAAGGCTACTCTCTCGGAAGCTAGTGCAGTAGACAACAAAGTAGATCATTTGAAGCAACTCATCGAAGATGCTTCCAAGCAAATGAACGAAGGAGGATCAAGTCAAAACAACCCGCCACAACACGGTGCTTCAGATGAGGGGGAGGATCCACCTTCTTCAACACAGTCGGGCTCACATGTTGAGGGGGAGAACTGTTCTTTAGCTGCTCCCAAAAGCCAATCTGCACCCAAAAGTCCTGTGGTACCCGAAAGCTCAAAAACACCCAAAGGTACTGCAACACCCAAAAGCTCAACACCACCCGAAACTCTTGTAGCTCCGGAAAGTCAACATACACTTGAAAGCTCATCTGTCGAGGGGGAGAATGCTGATATGTCTTATGACGATGATAGTCAATCTGAACTAGAAGAGATGGTAAATGCTGAATTGGATCCATCCTATGATCCAAATTACCCTCCTCTTGTCAAATGGACCAGAGATCATCCTGTTTCACAGGTTGTCGGTAATGTCTCTGAAAAGGTCCTGACCCGATCTCAACTAAAGGCAAAGCAAACTTCCTTATTTTCAAAAGTAGAGTTTTGCATGTTTAACTCCTTCGTCTCAAAAGTTGAACCAAAGACAGTTAACACTGCTCTTGATCACTCCGATTGGGTTCAAGCTATGCAAGACGAACTTAATGAATTCGAAAGAAATAAAGTTTGGCGCCTCATTCCAACTCCTCAAGATGCCTCGGTTATTGGTCTTAAATGGGTCTTTAGAAATAAGATGGACAAGGAAGGCAATGTGATAAGAAACAAAGCTCGTCTAGTGGTGAAAGGATACTGCCAGGAGGAAGGAATCGACTATGAGGAAACTCTTGCTCCTGTGGCTAGGCTGGAATCTGTTCAAATATTTCTTGCCTATGCTGCACACAAGAACTTTGAGGTCTACCAAATGGACGTAAAGTGTGCATTTCTAAATGGAGAACTCGAAGAAACGGTGTACGTAGAGCAACCTCCTGGATTCGTCAATGAAAAATATCCCAATCACTGTTATATTCTGGACAAAGCGGTATATGGACTGAAACAAGCACCGAGGGCCTGGTATGAAACGCTAACCAAGTTTTTAAAGATGTCCAAATTCAAACAAGGTTCGGTTGACCCAACCTTCTTTCGTAAGAAGGAAGGTAACCACCTTATGATTGTTCAAATCTATGTCGATGATATCATCTTTGGCTCAGCAAATCCTAGCTTAACGGCTGAATTCAGAAAGCTGGTGGAGACTAAATTTGAAATGAGCTCAATGGGTCCGATTAACTTTTTTCTTGGTTTAAATATTAGACAGGGACCCGAAGGCATCTTTATTAACCAGGAAGCTTACACCAAGACTCTCCTTGCGAAATTCGGCATGATGGGAGACTCAAAGGTTAAAGTTCCAATGGCGTTCGGCACCAATCTCACTTCATCCTTGGATAAGCCAGCAGTCGATATTACGCTATATCGCCAAATGATCGGTTCTTTAATGTACCTTACTGCTAGCAGGCCTGATATAATGTTTTCTGTTTGTTACTGTGCTAGATTTCAGGCAAATCCTCGTGAACCTCACATGCTTGCAGTGAAGAACATACTCTAGTATCTCAAGCGAACTACCTCTCTCGGCTTATGGTATCCATCCAACTCAGGTTTCTTCGTTCAAGCCTATTCAGATGCAGACCTTGGAGGTTGTGGACTAGACAGGAAAAGCACCACTGGAGGCTGCCAATTCCTTGACGGGAAGTTGGTTAGTTAGCAATCAAAGAAACAGACTTGTGTATCTCTGTCTACCGCTGAAGCAGAATACATCGCAGCTGCCTCCTGTACATCTCAAGTGATTTGGATCCAAAGCCAGCTCCGGGACTATGGACTCAATATGAAAAAGATCCCACTATATTGCGACTCTGAAAGTGCAATTAGGATCTTTCATAACCCAGTGCAACACTCGAAGACTAAGTACATAGCACTGAGGTATCACTTCATTAAGGATCATGTGGAAGATGGGAATGTCGAAATTCACTTTGTTCGAACCACTGATCAACTGGCTGACATCTTCACCAAAGCTCTTCCTGAAGCATCTTTTAACAAAATACTACAAGGGCTAGGTATGATGGAATCGGAGTCAGTACCAAAAATTATCTCTCAAGATCAAAAGTAAGAAGTGAAATAGACCGAACGTTCGGGTTCGGGTCTTGTGCTCATGTACCGAAATGAACCGAACGCTCGGGTTCGGTTGTATCATCTGATCTTCACTTATCATTCAAAGGTAATTTTTTTTTGGTTGTAGATCTTATGTATAATTTTTCCAAATTCATTTATCTTATTGTCAAAGTTATTTTCTTTTTCAAACCTATTTTCTTTGGCAACCGAAATAAACCGAACGTTCGGGTTCGGTTCCAAAATTTTTCTCACCCGAAATAGACCGAACGCTCGGGTTCGGTTACAAAGTTTTTCTCAACCGAAATAGACCAAACGCTCGGGTTCGGTTTCAACATTTTTTTTTGTATTCTTTTTTTTATGTCTTATTTTTTTATTATCAAACATTCCAAAAATAGTTTTTCTCGTAAATTCAAAAACTCCAAAAATATTTTAATTTTTTTATTATTTATTTTTTTATTTTTTATTTTGGCTTTTATTTTTTTTTTGTCTACTTCTGGGTAAATCATTTCACTAGCTAAATGTCCCCTGAAGCATGCTACTGTATGTGTCCAAAGCCTCACCTGATTCTGAATAATAGCCTTACTGAATTGGTATAAACAAACCTTGTCTTCCCAATTAGGCTATCATATTTATTCTAATCATGAGCTACCTAACTCTCTTCTCACATGAGATAAGAGTTTTCTGCTTGGTCTTATTTTTACAGCAGAGGTACTTTGGTTTCTTTACACCATCTATATTGCATTTCTCCATCACATTCGATTCACAAATGTAACCCTTGAGACTATCAGAAATTACCACTAAAGTTTATGGTTACACAATTTCTGCGTTTATGATCTTAGTGTCGTGCCACTACGTGCTAAGTGAAACCCAAAATTCAATACCCAATACGAATTGATGGTGAACAATTAATTTGCTCAAGCTTTCACTAATGAATTGACGAACGTACAACATGAAATCTCTATTTTTCTTTTGAGTGATTCCTATGAAGTTGTTAACACCCATAACATTTCTTCCCTTGGGATCCAGTTTTAATTTTTGTTGAGATTTTATACATTTCCTAGCCAAATAAAATTATCTTCAACCTACTTGTTCAACAGACTACCCCGGTCTCACTAGTACTTCGTTCGATTTCTGTCTTATATCAAGCTTAGGAATTTTGAATCGAAGCGAAAGCCACCCTCATAAGCCTAAATTAAAAGAAGCCTTTCAACACTTCTTAATAAGTGTCTGATCGTTATTCAACGGGAAACCACACAAACACTTTAAAGTCTCTCTTGACTTTGAAGGAAGAGATTCGTGTCCGGGATCTTTTGTTTCGTGTCATTATTGACATCACAAAATCCCTCAAAAAGTGTTGTTTTATTTCTTTTTATTTTTTACACACTCAGCACGAAAATCTTTTTGATTTTCCAAAATTCTGGTTTCATTCATTTCAAGGAGTTTTAATTGGCTTGGTTGTTATAAAAGATTGTGGTGAATTTTAATCCACGTGGGAGAATTTTTAAAGATGCCGTTACAATTTAAAGGGATAAGATGACGACATGATGACTCAGGCGGGAGTCCAATCGATTTGATTTCAAACGGCGCTAGAGGGAAAGCATGTGAATAGGAACCGTTTCATCTCCAAACGGCGCCTGATGGGAAGGCGTGTAATTAGGGACTGACACTCTCTCTCATGTGTGATCATCGCCAGCGCCAACTGTCACGCGTCAGTCACTTCCGAAAACTCTTCGTTTTTTGATCGAAGATTTGGAAAGATTTTTCTCTCTCCTTTACCCTCACTATAAAAGGCAGTGTAAACCACCATTTACCTCTTTACCGTGCCTATATTTCCAGAGATCCAGAAATCCTTCAACCTTCACTATTCATCATCTCTTCCACTTTCTTAAAAACAATGGCAGATTCTTCTTCACTTCACGCAACATCCCACATCTTGCCCATTCGCCCACAGCAAAGTTTGATCATCGATTTAACCCCTCATTCGTATGACGCATTCATGTTCCCCATCATCGAATGCCTAAAGTTTTCTCCAATCGCTCCTGCACTTACCAGGGCTGAAACAGTTCCAATGGAATTCCTGTCACAAATCTTTGCCACCGCTCACTACGACAAGGTCGTCGACAGAATCTTCTACGATGTCTTTCAGCACAAGGCGTCGATTTCAAAGCAGCAATTTTGCTCGTTGTTAGAGTTTGACGCGGATTCTTCCAGGTTCAATCCGGAATCAATCCCCATGGGTCATCTATTCAACATGTTCTACAACATGGGATATACGGAGGTGCTTACTACGGTGACGAAATTCAAGAAGTCGTGCCTACCTCCACAGTGGAATGGGATGTTCACTGTTTTGTTCAAGGGTTTATCTGAACGAAGTGCCGGGTCTGATGGAGCCAATTGTTTATTTCTCTCCATCATGTATGGGATCTACAATGGCATCAACATGGACTACGGGTCAGTTCTGTGGCAACAACTCATTCAGAGTCTCTCCTCCACTTCCAGACACTCAGAGATCTCGTATGCTCGGTTTGGACCATTGTCACGAAATGGGTGATGGACAAGTACCACGTCCCCATTGTCGTTGGTGCTCCAATGTCTTCAATTGGTACCTTCAATACCATGAAGATCATTGTGTCGGATGCTTCCAAGTTTCCCTTCAACGGGTCTATCCCGGAAACCATGTATGGGGATGTTCTTGCTGATAGCCGGATTATCAGGACGTACAAGGAGTTCAAGCGTTCTGGTCCAAGGGATCTTACTCCGGAGATGCTGAAATCAATTCATGACGCCGACAAGCCTGCTCCAAGAGGCAAGAAGGCTGATAAGGGAAAACAGGTGGCCAAGGGGGCAAAAGGCCCGTCTCCAAAGAAGAGGAAACCCATCAGAGCTGCTCAGTCTCCACAGCAGAAGAGGAGAAAAACCCAACCAAGGCGAAAGCTGGTTATCTCTTCCTCCTCAAGCGAGTCTGAGGGTGAGAGTTCTGATTCTGAAGGCTCTCAACGTGGTAACACTCCACCACGATCTCCAACCCCTGAAGTTCATGTCTCTACTTCTCCTATTTCCTCTCCACCTACAACCATTCCTATTTCTATTCCCCCCATAACTTCCACTACTCAAATACCGCCCACTTCCATCCCAGTACCTCCACCAATATTCACCGAAGCAACCACAACCACCACTGCAGATGTTAGAACCAACGTATCTGATACGGGGGTTCATACTGACGCACCAACGTATCTGATATGGGGGTTTTTCTTGAGAAAAAATGGGTGGAGAAGTGTTGTGTTAATGAGAGAATAATGGTTGAGTTTGAAAAGAGAAAGAGACTGGAGTTAGAGACAGATGGTCGAGAGATAGTGTGAGAGATGAGAGGGAGATAAGAAGTTGACCTTGGGGGAAAATGAGTTGACATTTTCCTTGTTACATGCAATACTTCCATGGATACCCAACAAACAATAGTGAGGTGGCAACCATTCCCTCCCATTTTTTTTCTTTTTCTTTTTTTTATGTTGGGCCGAGAGATAGGAAAAGAGAGATGATAATGAAATGGTTTGGGCCCTTATTGGATTTGTTCAAATTTTAAGAAGCCTAATAGTATTTTTGGCCTATTAGGCACTTATGAAGGTTCTCGGCCCAATGAAGCCCAATAAAAAGGGTTTACGGCCCATTAGGGCAAATGGAATCATTTATGGCCCAAGAAGGCCCATTAGAGATAAGATGCATAATTCTAGGCTAACATGGCCCAAAATGCTATCATCTTATGAATATGGGACCAATTAGAGCCCAATCAGGGTTCCTAGACCCAAAATAGTCAAGTTGAAGGTTTATTGACACATCAAGTCCAATGAGAGAATCCTAGTTCATATTAAACTTGAACCGAGATCTTTTAGGGTTTTTCAACCCTTGGTTGACTATATGAGATGTATTATATTAGGTTATGGGCTTCTTGAGTGAAGTTTGATTCAATGGATGATTTAAGCATAGAACATGATATTCACTTAGAGTATATGTCTTACAATAGATGTTGTTTACATGATAATTGAATTTCCTAGCTAAAATGCTAGTTGTGACAAAACTCTTACTAACTATGCACCTATAGGCAGTGTACCTAGTTAGATTATAGCATAGCTCAGGTAAGTCGGGTGTCGACCATAGGGAGCGGAATTTAATTTAATAATTAACTAGTTCTAATTAAACTAAGAAACAACTATGATTTAGGGTTTTTACTGATTTTTCAAGATCATAATAAAGTAATATCACCTAATAAGCAAGCTATCAATGAAAACAAAGTAACTTCAAGAATTAAAAGAATACTTCTACCTAGATCCAATTTGACTTTCTCCTATGGTTTATTTCTATTAGATAGATTATATTGAATAACAGTTATCTAGATATTATGATCAAATATCTACGCCTACCAATTTATTAATGACAAAGCAGTGATAATGCACAATTTAATCACCAAATTGATAATAGCACAATTGGACAATGAATGATATGGGTTACTCTCCTTTGACCAATTCAAGCAACCAAGCACAAATTAATATTAATTATGTTCTCTAACACAGTTAAAGTTACTAGCTTTAATTACTTAAACTAAGATGTGATTAATCCTAGATCTAATTATCTAATGATCACAAACAATTAGGAGATAGATTCATGCAATCAATAAGATCAATTAACACATAAAATTTGATTTATAAGCAATATAAACTATAACTAAAACATGCTATGGTTTATAAATATGAAACACAAGTAAAATCAATAATAATCATCCGATAATTAAAATCAGCACATATAGATCAAGTTCATCTTCTACAAAACAGAAGTAAAATGTATTTAACCTCTCATTGTAGCAGAAAAACACAATAGATCTATGTAAAAAAAGTTAGGCATAAGTTTAATAAGCAAGACAACTAGATCAGTGATGAATATCTTCTAAATCTTCTTAAATCCTTGAGCTCCACTTGAATTTCAACTTTCTTTTGGGTTTCTAAAGGTTATTAATTACAATTAACCTCCAAGAACCGAATACATGCCCCTGATTTCGATCTAATGTCCAGGATTTTATAATTGTGGAAATCTAACCACCACGTTGCGGTTGACCACCACCACGACGTGGTCCTTGTGTTAATCATGTGTCTTCCAAGTCAGCATATGGGTCACGAATATTCCAATCACGACATCGCGGTTATATCATCACAATGTGGTCTTCAGTCTTCTTCTTTTCTCCTTTTATTCTAGCTCCCGTTTCCTGCTTCCAGCTCCTCGTATGCTCTATTTTTGTCATGACAAGTCTTTGCCGCAACAAAAAGTAATTTAAACATCTTAAGTATCTTTTGTTTCATATTAAGCATAATTGTAGCTAAAAGTATTAGTAATATGCATTAATTGTGTAGTTAATCATGCACACATCACCGCAATAAGCAGCACAAAGTCTAGTCCAGACTGTAATGACCCATCAGTATTCAAACGCCTGTATCAAAAGCATGGATCAACAAGAAAGGTTGAGGGAAGCTTTACTCTCATGTGGTGACAAACAGATGCAATCCTACATCCTTTATGGTAGTAAGTGAATTACATTATTTATAATCAAAGGCAAACAAATTTAATAGAAAATGAATACAAATTAGATACATAAATTTTGAATTATGATTGTGAACCAGATAAGCCGCCAACTAAACTATATCATCAAAAATCCAAAATAAATTTAGTTTAGCTGCCAGATTCCCTATTCCCATTTTTGACTCCCTCAATTGCAGGCTCCGCCACCATTTCCAATATCTTTTTTATTCCATATATCCTTGATTCTATGAATCTCTATGCAAGCTTTCCTAATCAATTAACCATTGTCCATCATCCTATCCTTCTTAATAAATTAATGTTTTTTTGCCACTTGTCATACTTTTATTTAATTTACTAAATGTCATTTTGTAGTTATTTTGAATTAATTTTTTTCCACATTTCATTTTATAAGTTTTTCTATTTTTTTTTAAATTTCATATAATATTTTAATGTAATAATTGCAATAGATATAGTAATAAATGTGTATCAATGTCATTAATAAATTAGCTATTTATTTCAAAATTCTCAAAATTAAAGTTCATTAGTTTTTTTTGTTTATTTATTAAATTTATTTATTTAAATTTAAAAGATAAAAAATATTTTCATTACAATAATTCATTATTTTTCTTATTTTTTTATAATTTCAAAGTTTTCAAATATTTAGACCTTTATATTTAATTTTTTTTTTAAATTAACCAATGTAATACATGAGTCTTGCAACTAGTTTTCAACATGCTTATGATTGTGAACCAAAGATTACACCAAATTTGCATTTGGATAAATATTGGTAACATTTATTTTGTATTATAGACTTATCTACATAACTTAAAATTATCATTTTCTGATTATTGCTTATGCAGACATAGATTTATATGAACATACATTGGTGGATCTTTGTAGAAAATAACAATGTACTTTAATGTAAAAGTACGGGCAATTTAAATATATTTAAATCTCTTTATTATTGTCACTTGTAGCCCCTCTTCATCAATAAAATTATTAGTTTCTGATTAAAACCTACTGAGAACATAGGTCACGCCCCCAGTTAAGAACGAAAGAACATAATTTTATTTACTTATTGTGTATGTGATTCTATAACTCAACGACAACAAGATTTCTATCTTTTTACGAAAATGTAATATCTAAATTCTAAAAGCATATCCTACCCAAAATATCAAACTATGGGATGGATAAAATTTATCGTCCACCCATTGTCACACCATTCTTGATTCCAAAAGATAACAACATGAACCACACACGTAATTATTAATTCATTTTTAAATTATATAAAATAAAAGATAAATACATAATTGCTTTTTACAATTATTATATTACAAATGCTGTCCAATAATTTCAGCCTTCAATAGATATCTTTGAATAGTTTTAAATTATATATAATTAAAAAATATAAATACGATATTACTGGTATCGATTTTAGATATCGAATAATACCCGTCTACAGTGGTGGAGCCAGATGAAGCGTTGGGGGTACTACAATACCCTGCAAAAAAATTGTTTTATGTATATAAAAAAATTATTTATAAACATGTTCTATGTTATTATACCCCCAGCTAAAGAAATTATAGCATGTTTTTTAATGCCTCAAATATCATAAGTACATAGAATATTTATTGATAATTTATGTACTCCATATAAAAATTTCTAGCTCCGTCATTACCCATCTCAATATCAATATTAGAAAATACTGAAACTAAATAACTAAGTAACTAACAAAGAAATACCTAATTTTACACAAATTATCTCAAACTACCCTATTTCCATAAAAAAAAAAAAAAATTTGAACCAGCAGCGTGTATATATATATATATATAGGGAAAAGTTCAATAGAGAAACATAATTATTGGTTCTCTAATGAACGAATTTTTTTTCAAGTTCTAGAGCTTATTCTTTATCGAAAAAAAACTAAAAATATCTAAATTCATAACATAACATTGTTAATGTTAAATATATTTTTCGAATTTATCGAGTGAATTTAGATTCATATTGTCAATTTTACGATTTTTTTTTCGAATTTGATACCATTGGAAAAATAATAAAAAGTTATGAATTTTTGTATTTTTAGTTTTTTTATTGAAAAAAAATAAGTTCTAAAAGTTGAAAAAAAAGATTTATTCTTTGGTTCATTGGTTAATTGTGCTTCTTTATTTAGCCTCACCCTATATATATATATATATATATATATATATATATATATATATATATATATATATATATATATATATATATATATATATATATATATATATATATATATATATATATATATATATATATATATATATATATATATATATATATATATATATGTTTCGGTTATTGTGAATATTTTCTTTTCAGTTGGTACTCGTAAGGACATTTTAAAAAATTTAAATAAAATTAAAAAGTACATAAATCATAAATTCGAACAAAGTCCTCACTAAAAAAAAGTCCACACATAATCGTGTTTTTATATATATATATATATATATATATATATATATATATATATATATATATATATATATATATATATATATATATATATATATTTCTTTTCAGATTTTGTATTTTATTTTGCATTTTAAAATTATTTTTGGATTGCGTCTCATAGTCTCATCAAATATATATATATATATATATATATATATATATATATATATATATATATATATATATATATATATTGGTTCAAATGAGAACCAAAAAAGATTAAGAACCTAAGAACAAATTAATAAAGCAAAATTACAAAAATGATCCTTGTGGTTTGCTAAAAGTCACAAAGTCAGTCCCTGCGTTAGAGACTAAATCTGTAAGGGTATTTTCGTCTTTTCAAATATAAATGGACTGAATTCGTGACATTTGATAAACAACAGGGACCGTTTTTGAAATTTCTTTGAAAAAGACAATTAAATCGTTAGGGGAAGGGCTCGAACTTATGCCCTCCACCCTTTTGTAAAGCACAATGCCTTAACCACTTGAGATAAAGGTTCATTTGTTTTTTACCTTCTAAAACTCATTTATATAATAATAATTCGATAAAACATAAACAATAAGTAAATTAAAAAAAAACATTGTTTTTACATAATTTTTTTTAATAAACAAAATGTATTTTAGCTTATTATAAAAAAATACTTTAGAAAAAGTATTAATTTTTACATATTTATTTTACATAAAATGTTTTTTTAATAAAAAAAAATTTAAAAATATCTTTTATTTTTGTTTATGATTGAATGAAACCTTGATTATTGGATTAATTGCTATATTGAATTATTTGTTTATGTTTAATTTATCTTGTCAAGCTTGTTAAAAGATCCTCATGTGTTAATGATAATAATTTGCTGTTAATTGTCAAGTAAATTAAGTTGTATGAACATCTGATTGATTACTTGTATCTTATGACTTTGATGACCATCAAGATTATAAGTCTAGAAATAGCGAATGCGAAACTAGGATTAACTCGGAAATAAGTAAGTTAATGTGTGAGCCTTGTTTGATGACCATCAACAAGAGGTTAATTGAACGACCAATTTGATTAACTATTATTACAAGTCTTTCTTGATACGAACTGAACACTAGGAAGCATGTTAGTTTAATCAACTGATCACTGTTTAAATTAACTTGTTTGCTAAATGATTAGTTATAGTAAATGCGAATCTAATCATTTTAGGAATCGGTGAACATAAATAAATAAATATGTTTATGCAATTGTCTATGCTTTTAAGGTGTAATCTGTCTAAACCAAAGTACCTGAAGAGATTTGCTTTCCTGTTAGTTTATCGAGAATTGTTAATTAATTGTTAGTTTGAGATTCAGTAACCATTTCTTTATTTCTTTCGTGTGTCTTACAACCTATAATCAAATACTTTAAATTAATTCACCACCGTTCCCTGTGATCGACACCCGACTTACCTAAGCTATATTGTAATCTGACTAGGTACACTGCCTATAAGTGCATAGTTAGTCTAAGTTTGTTAGGTTATAAATATTAAAATTAGTGGGTACTTCCAAATTAGTGGGTACTTCCGTACACATCAAGTTTTTGGCGTCGTTGCCGGGGAACGGCTTGTAATTAATTTAGTTTATTTGATTATTCGTTAATTGTTTTTTTAGTTAGTATTTTTTAGTTTTATTTTCGTTGATATCATTTCACTTGTCGGGAAGGTTCTTGTTGTTATTTGCAGGAATTTGGGATCGTACACATTGTTTAACTTTACATTTTTCATGGGTTTCGAGAATGCAAGCGAATAGGGAATTCTTGACCTGCTTAGCCTACTACTTTGTTGATTTGTCCAACTCAATCCATGAGGCATAGTATAGCAAGGCGTATTGTGGTGGTTAAGTGGAAGACGGAGCTCTTGCTGTTCTTGACTAGTTAGGTCACTTCTTGTTCTACTTTTATTTAAAGGTGCGAAGAAAACAAAGGAAATATTCTAACGGGTCCCGAAAGTGGTTGTTTTCACAAACCAATTCGTGCGTGCAAGGGTTTTAATCAACCATTTTTTTTTATCTCGACAAGGACAAGTGATCATGATGTCTCATTTTTTTTTTTAAATGTCACTCATCGGAAAGTCATGGCTGTTGTTGAAGCGATTAAAAGAAAAAAAAAATTAATTAATAATAATTATAAGTCCCCAAATTAATTAGTTGGGAAAAGGAATTTCAAATAAGGAAAAGGAAATATTTCAGCTAAAATTACGCCCAGCGTAATTTTAATTGACGCCAAGCGTAATGAACCATTGATCGCGGATGACTTTTTCTCGGAGTTGGGGTTACGCCCAGCGTAACTTTGCTTTACGCCCAGCGTAAATCGACGACAGGTTTTATCATTTAACCCTTTGACTTTTTCGTTATTCTTTCAAATTCTCTTCCTTCGCACACACGCACTGAGACGGACAAGTTCTCCCAAAAATCTCTGATTGCTCTTCTTTTCTTGTAAAATTCGACACAAAGGTATGTTATTCGGTTACTCTATGTCTTTTATTTGTGTTTAAACCAGTGAAATTAGCTGCATATTGCCTTTGTTCGAAATCTAGGGTTCATATATTTCTTGAATTGGGGTCGATTTCACAAATGTATGTTTGATTATGGCTTAAATAGACCGATTTCGATCAATAGACTAAACCCTAGGACCTAATTTGGTCTTAATCCCGTCCAATGACCATCGATTTAAGTTTGAGGATGGACGCCTAGCGTACGCCCTGTAGACTCCTTGATTTTGACTGGCCCTACGAACTCTTCCTGTTTATAATTGTTAAATTTTTAATAATCACTGATAGACAAAGAACGATCAGGAAACAGGTTCGAATTCTTGGACATGTGCTTAAGGGTGGTCCCGTTTTTTTTACTGCCTTGGACCACATATTTGAAGGTCTTGTAAGATACTCCTGCGAACAGGTTTTACCTGTGTATTGTATGGCCTTTAAGCAAAAAGAAGACAGATATGTAAATCTGGACGTACGCCCAGCGTATGCTGGATGTACGCCCAACGTACAGTCATGCCCAAGGACCATTATTTCATTTTAAATATGTTAATGCTGTGATAATTTGTTTGGTTTTGTGTTGGTGTTTATTTGTGCAGATTATGGCCCGAAGAACTCAAAGGACCAACCCACCCGAGGACGTGATTGATCACCGTTTCTTACAATTTCCGTAAACTTTAAACGATGCAACCCGGGCACGATATGTCAACAATCTGAGTTTGCTGCTCACTAAGGAGATCGACATAGCACCATCAGTCGACTGGGAATTGGCGACCCAGACTGGACTTGCTACGCTGATCCAGGATTTTTTGCAATACACGCACTCGGACACGAGTGGAGTGCATTTGTTCGTATGTCAGGGATGGGCAAGACTGTTCAGGATCCAGGAGCCTGTATATCGGGAATTTTTGCTAGAGTTTTATGCTACAGTTTTCTATGACCCTAGGAAGACACCCGATGATAGGACAACCTTTTCCTTCAGACTGGGTGGTGTGAGCCGGGAGTGCAGTGTCATAGAGCTTGCCACTCGAGTTGGTATATACACAGCAGATGAGACGAGGAGTGTCCACTTCCCGGCGTTCCTTGCTGATTATCTCACAGGCCGGCTAGATGACTATAATGAAAACACTTTTTGGACCAAGATTACTGGGGGAGTATGCACGCCATCTACTGCAATGGGGAGGATGATTCGGTCTACCACATATAGACTGCTGCACCGTTTGATTTCCATGTCTCTCACGCACCATAAGAATAGTGAGAGAGTGCCTTCGACAGACTTGTATTTTTTATGGGCACTTGTTACTCCAGGGAGGAACCTGAACCTTCCAGTTGCCTTAGTCGCGTATTTGGGTAGGAGGGCCAGGGGACTTTGGGAGGATAGCCCGATTTGCGGGGGGCATTTTATCACGCGATTAGCTCGATCATATCAGTTGTTGACCCGTGAGATTACGAGATCGATGGTGTTGCATGATATGAGGCCGATGAGCCTTCAGTTATTAGAGTCGATGCGTGTACTGGCGCGGGGCGAGGATGGTGTCTTGCGGGTACGCCCAGATGACGTGGCGGACGAGGAGGGTGCAGTCGAGCCACAACCGAGACGAGTCCAGCGACGTAGACCTGCACCTCGGGGAGCACAGCAGGGACCTGAGCCAAAGATTGATATGTGTTACCTAGCTCAGCACATTGACCGTATTGACGAGGGGGTTCAGAACCTTGGTGAGTACGTTGCACATGTGGAGAGGCAAGAGCAGTGGTATGGGGATGCGTTGACCGCATTCTTTGCCTACCAGGGGTTTCAGTACTCGGTTCCTTTTCCACCACCATTCCAGCCACAACATGATGGGACCGACACTTCTGGGACACAGCAGCATGATGAAGAGGATGACGAGTGATTTAGTTATCCTTTTTATTTTATTTTTATTTTTATTTTTGTGTTATTTTTAGTTTATTTTTTTGTTGCTTAGTATTAGTATTTTTATTTGGTATGTAATTAAGTTTAATTTAAGATGTTTTACTTTTGTTTTCCATGTTGATGCTCTTTGGTTGTTTAGATCTTTGCAGAATTTTCACCCTTAGAAAGTTAGCAGTAAGTTCAGCAGCTAGGTTCGACTGTTGCTAGAAAGAGCCGTGTGAGAGATCAAAGATTATAGTCAAGACCCACGATTTGTCATAAGTGTGGGGTGCATATTGATTTCGTGAGCGATTGTGTAGAAGAGTGACATTTTATTTTTAACTCTTATGGTATGGATGAGCTGTTTGCACACCCTAGAGTTTTATTTCGACGTGAGGAAGAAGTATCATCCCGGCTGCCACGACATGGTTGACACTTTCCTATGTTGTGGGGGAGTTTTCATCGCGAGAAGAGGCTGTCATTTTTGACGAGACGATGTGGTCGACACTTTCCCACGTCATGGTTACTATACATTGCATTAGTTTGCAATCTTTTGCACCACATTTTAGAAGTCGACGTTCTTGATTCTATTTACCGGCACATTCAGAAGTAGCAGTTCCATTTTCCAGTCTTCCATGGAGCAACTTGTAGCAGCCCCATTCGATCTCGCCACAACTACCCCAGGGGAGTCTGTTCATTTTTCTCCCTTTTTATGTTCTTAATTCGTTTAGCATACAATGAGGGCATTGTATGAAATAAGTGTGGGGTAGGGGGTCGGTAAAAGTAAATTAAAATTAAAACAAAAGGAAATAATAGTTTAAAAATTGCTAGATTAGGAAATTTAAAAATTTTAAAAACTTGAAATAATAGTTTAATTTAGAAAAATCTAGTGATAATTGACAATTTTGCTAATATTGTATGAGATGATCCGATGAGAACTCAAATGTTTAGTTGAGCTATATACGTTCTAGTGCATTTGTGGCCTCCTTATTCTAGTGAAATCATGAGACAAAAACACGACCTCGCTCAGCCTGAGGGATGCAATATGTTTAGCATCGTGTACCAGAAATGTATCCAGAAAAATTATTATCGTTAACCAATAAAGGTTGAAGTTGAGCGCCCCTGCTTAAGCATGTAGGGTTTTGAGTGAAAAAAGTGAGTTAAATGTAAAAAAAAAAAAAAAAAAAAAAAAAAAAAAAAAAAAAAAGAGAGAGAGAGAGAGAGAGAGAGAGAGAGAGAATTGCAAGAAAAGTTTGAAGAATTTTGGAGCAATCAGAGTGAAGATCAAAATTCAAAGAAATTAAAAAAGTTGAAGATACCAGAAATCAAATCAAACAAGGTGGTGAATTCAAAGAAATCAAAGATCAAATTATCAAGAAAATGAAGAATTCCAAAGAGCTCTAATGTGGTATCATAAATTGTAATTCTAGATTATGTATGCTTGGGTTGCTCAACCAAAAATACCTTGAGGTTAAGAGGTTTTCTGAGTATGGATTCCGAGGGATGCATAAAATGAGCATAGTTCGGGGTGAGTGGGCGAATGTTTATGAGGATTGTGAGTATTTAGAGTATGGGGGTTCTTTAGGAAAATTTTAGACAAAAATGCATGCGTTGCGGTCTTGACATAATGGTTGAGTTTTAAATGGATTGTTTAGTACGATATTGGTAAAGTAAAAGTACTTTTGCTTGGGGGCAAGCAAAGGCTAAGTGCGGGGTATTTTGATATGTGTATTTTTATATATATTTTTATACATTATATCTTAATATTTTAGCCTTTATTATTCTCTTTTAGAACTAAAAAGTACTTATAATGCTTTGAATTATGATTTACAGCTATTCGTTGACGATAGATCACAAAAGAGAAGACTGGAGCGAAATTAGGACTTAGAAGCTAAAAGAAAGAAAAAATGTTGGAAGAGTTAATTACGCCCCGCGTAATTAATAAGTACGCTAAGCGTAATAGCAAAAACGAATTACGATCAGCGTAATATATGGTTACGCCCAGCGTACTTGCTTGCATCCGAATAACCTCATCGTGCATTGATCTTCAGTACGCCCAGCATAATCCGACTTACGCCCAGTGTACGTAAGTCGGTTACAAGGGCTATAAAAAGGGATATTCAGCTAACCAGAGGGGGGATTCGACTTCTAACCTAATTTAGTCGATAATTAACTTCTGTTAAGCCGTTTTGAGGGTCTAGAAGGCGGCCGAAAGGCCGTTAAGCTAACGGGAGCGGAGATCGGAAGGATTAGAGAGCGGATACATGTCGGTAATCATATGGGTTGTTAACGTGACCATGTTTAGCATTCCATTGTGATACTATTATGTGTTTAGTTTCTGATTTAGGTGTAAAAACCTTTTACTTTTGTTTATGATTGAATGAAACCTTGATTATTGGATTAATTGCTATATTGAATTGTTTGTTTATGTTTAATTTATCTTGCCAAGCTTGTTAAAAGATCGTCATGTGTTAATGATAATTATTTGTTGTTAATTGTCCTGTAAATTAAGTTGTATGAACATCTGATTGATTACTTGTATCTTATGACTTTGATGACCATCAAGATTATAAGTCTAGAAATAGCGAATGCGAAACTAGGATTAACTCGGAAATAAGTAAGTTAATGTGTGAGCCTTGTTTGATGACCATCAACAAGAGGTTAATTGAACGACCAATTTGATTAACTATTATTACAGGTCTTGCTTGATACGAACTGAACACTAGGAAGCATGTTAGTTTAATCAACTGATCATTGTTTAAATTAACTTGTTTGCTAAAGGATTAGTTATAGTGAATGCGAATCTAATCATTTTAGGAATTGGTGAACATAAATAAATGAATATGTTTATGCAATTGTCTATGCTTTTAAGTTGTAATCTATCTAAACCAAAGTACCTGAAGAGATTTGCTTTCCTGTTAGTTTATCGAGAATTGTTAATTAATTGTTAGTTTGAGATTTAATAACCATTTCTTTATTTCTTTCGTGTGTCTTACAACCTATAATCAAATATTTTAAATTAATTCACCACCGTTCCCTATGATCGACACCCGACTTACCTAAGCTATACTGTAATCTAACTAGATACACTGCCTATAAGTGCATAGTTAGTCTAAGTTTGTTAGGTTATAAATATTAAAATTAGTGGGTACTTCCAAATTAGTGGGTACTTCCGTGCACATCAGTGTACCCTTTAGCAACCAGCCTAGCTTCATAGCGTTCTACCTCACTAGTTGGTTTATATTTTACTTTATAGACCCACTTCGAGCCAATGACTCGTTTACCTGGAGGGAGCTCCTCCAATGTCCAGGTGCCATTATCTTCTAGAGCTTTAACTTCCTTTTCCATAGCTGCTATCCATTTTGGATCTTTGGCTGCCTGCTTGAAGTGTTTCGGTTCAATGTGTGAACTGATAGAAGACAAGAAAGCTTTATGGTTGTCAGAAAATCCCTCATAGGAAATGTAATTCACTAATGAGTGCTCAGTGGATGGGTGTTGGTCAGGGTGAGGAAGATCATGGCGTAGCGAGGGAGGTAAATTAACCTCAAACCTATCATACCTTTTCTGTAGGGCCCTGGATCGAGAATGTTTGGGTGACTGCACTTCACTTTGTTGGCTTTCATTAGGCTCGAGATTCTCGATTTCTGTAGAATGAGTATCTGATTCAGGGTGGTCGATATTTTCAACTTCGGTTGAAGGTGGTACTGGTCGCAGCTGTGTTATTGGAGCACTAGACTGTACATCATCATATGAGGCAATAGCGAGCTCAAAAGGATCTTTTTCATCTCCTATATTTTCTTCAACTTCAGCGTATTGGTATATATCTTCAAGGAATTTTGTGTCCCTAGAGACAACAATCTTTTTAGACTCCAAGTCATAGACACGGTATCCTTTTTGCCCATGAGGATAGCCCAAGAAAATACCAGGTCTCCCCCTCACTTCAAACTCGTCTCCTCTTGTCTCCGTGTTTCAAGTGTACACTAAGCATCCAAATATTTTCATGTGGTCGTAGTCTGGCTTATGTTGGTGTAAGATTTCAAAAGGTGTTTTGTGATCGATAACTTTGGATGGTAGTCGATTTATAATGTAAGCTGTTGTGAGCACACATTCCCCCCAAAACATGATTGGTAGCTTTGCTTCAAACCGTAAGCATCGAGCTACCACAAGGAGGTGTCGGTGTTTTCGTTCAACAACACCTTTCTGCTGGGGTGTTTTGATGCAAGATGTTTCAAGGATAATTCCTCGGGAAGCGTAGAAGTCACGCATGTCATTGGAAACAAATTCCCCACCATTGCCACTTCTGATTTTCTTCACCTTCTTTTCGAATTGTGTTTCTACCATATGACAAAATTCTATAAGTCATTTACTTGCTTCATGCTTGTTTTTGAGTAGAAAAACCCAGAACGACCTACTGTGATCATCTACGATAGTAAGAAAATAGCGTGCCCCAGTAAAAGAAGGCTTTCGATATCCACCCCAAATATCACAGTGCACTAACTCAAAACAATTTAAGGTTTTACTAGATGAACTTGGAAATGGCAAATGTGTGAATTTTGCCTTAATACATGAATCACAGTTCTTATTGTTCAAACTAAAACTAGAATTTTGCAAAAAATCAACTCTATACAATTTTGATTCTGATGCGTGTCCAAGCCTCTTGTGCCAAATTGCAGTGTTCTGTGCAGTTGACATTACCTCTGTTTTCTTTGCTTCATAATCCATATGATAGAGACCACCATCACGTTTACCCACACCAATCAAGCCTTTCGTGTCCAGGTCATGGGCAACACAAAAACCACGAAAGAATGTCACAGCACAGTTTAGATCGTCAGTTAACTTCCCTACCGACAATAGATTGCAATTAAAATTCGGTACATATAAAACTTTTCTCAAGTTTAATCCATTTGGTAGCTTACAGTTCCCTTTCCCTTCAACCGGTACTAGAGCACCATTAGGGATGGTAACCGGTGCCTCATAATCAAAAGTGACAGTGTTTTCAAGTAAATGATTGTCACCGGTCATATGTTCTGATGCCCCTGTATCAACAATCGAAGAATTATCCGTGAGTGACTTACCAGACCTGTGAGCACTTGTATGTTCAAGACCATCCATCTTTCTGTCAATCGAGAGGTGTTTGACCACCATTTGGTATTGTTCCTTTGTTAGCCCAACTACTGGACTTGTTTCCACAGCAGCCCAAGAGGCCTTTGGGTTTTCTTTCTCCTTCTTTCCCTTACCCGGCCACCAGTCTGGATATCCTATCACCTTGAAACACCCATTTTTATTGTGACTGTTCTTCCCACACACAGTGCAATGCTCTAGGTCTTGATTCCCACATTTAACTTCTTTGGACGGTGGTTTGTTTCGTTGATTATTTGGGTCAAACGAGCTTTCTATTTTGTTTAGGCTTAGGCTTTGAAAGGCCGCAGCTTCCTGTGTCACACTTCTTGTGGCTGAGATCGCTCGTTTTTGTTCATCCTCTGCAACGAGATGGTACGCTTCTCCCAGTGTTGGTGTAGGTTTTGTGGTAAGAATTTGTGTTCTTACCGTCGAGAAGGTGTCATCCAACCCTAAGATAAATTCATACAATCTCTCTTTCTCCTTTGACTCGGTTAACTTTTTACCAACATCACATGTACAGCGACCACATGTACATCGAGGCAAAGGACACACCGATTGGATATCATCCCATACACCGTTCATTTTCGTGTAATAGGCTGAAACAGACGTACCTTCTTGGTGTGTGATGGTCAAGGTTCTCTTGAGTTCATATGCACGGGATGCACTCTCCTTTTCAAATCTTTCTTTGAGGTCTTTCCACATATCGGCTGAGGTATTGGCGTATTTTACACTGGATCTGATGGTTTTCTCCATGGCTGTGGTGAGCCATCCCTTGATCATGGCATCACACCGCATCCATATCATGTAGTTGTCTGCTTGTTCGTCTGGTTTTTCAATGGTTCCGTTTACGAAGACCATCTTGTTCTTTGCAAACAGAGAATTAGTCATCTCTTGAGACCAATCGTTGTAATTGCTATCGGTGAGAACATCATTTACTTGCATTTGTCGTGGATTATCTGACACATGCAAATAGTAAGGTGAGCTTGAATCGATGTTGGCTGACCCGTCTTTTTCATCGCCTTTCTTGCCGCCGAATGATTCTTCTGTGGTGACACCCATGATGGGTTTTTCTTAGGTTGGATTGATTGGCTCTGATACCATAAAGAAACAGATTGATCGAAAGTTATTTCATTCATGTGACCTCAATAGGTTTTAAATACAAAGATTCAGATCCTAGTTTAAAGGAAAGATAAGATCACACAATAGTTTAAAACAAGATAACTAGATAAGTAGATAATGATAGGATTCAAATAACATATTCGAATCCTTTTACTCATGTTTCTAGAATAAACTCCTATTATAGTAGAATACAATTTCTTTCTCCATGTTCTAAACAACTTTGTTATATTTTGAGTAAGTGGGTAATGAAACAAAATATGAACCTATACATAAAAAATTAGATGCGAATTAATTCTTAAAAAATATTTTTGCTAATATTAATGACGCATTTAATTAGTTTCCATAAAATATGAATTATAATTATGGATATCGTTTATTATATATATAATTATGGAAATCATTTAGTATCTATGTTTATTTGATTAAAAAATAATTTAATTTTATTAAATTTTTATCGGTGCATTCTAGCAAACAATAATTGTGAGAAAGATTGAACCTAACTCTCTTTCTCTCCCTCTCTCTCTCTCTCTCTCTCTCTCTCTCTCTCTCTCTCTCTCTCTCTCTCTTTAGGAGTGTTTACGGGGCGGTTCGGTTCGGATAGTAATAAAATTGTGAACAGTGACCACGGGGCGGATACCTCATGTGCACTAACCAAAACTGAACCGTATTGATAAAAAAACTGAACCGAACCGAACCGTATGAAAGCGGGTAACCACGGTTCGGTTCACGGGTACCCGGTAAAATATAAAAAATTAAATTCAATTGAAACTACAAACTCCATTTTAATTATCTCTTTCTTAAAATTAGTAAGTCAAAGAGTTTAAAAAAACATAATGAAGTTTAAAAAACGTAATGAAGTTCAAATATCATATATTATAATTTGTATAATAAATACAATAATAAAAATAACAAGAAAATCAAATGAATTTAGAATTACAAAATCGGAGTTGTCGATATGGGTTTTTGTTTGGGTTATTGAACTCGGAGATCAATCAAAACAATACTAATGAAATATGAAATAATATTTTTTTACTAATATATATATATATATATATATATATATATATATATATATATATATATATATATATATATATATATATATATATATATATATATATTATCAAACGGTTCAATTTGGGTATCCATGGATACCTAAATATGAAAACCAAAAACCGACCCGTTGATATCCGATATTTTTTTTGTTTCGGTTTTTTTCGGTTATGATTTTTTTCGCTTTCGGTTTTGGATTAGCCCGTTCGGCTCGGTTTTGCTGTTTGTTTGCACACCCCTATCTCTCCTTTTATATATATATATATATATATATATATATATATATATATATATATATATATATATATATATATATATATATATATATATATATATATATATATATATATATATATATAGGATGAGGTTCAATAGAGAACCATAATTAACCAAGGAACCAAGGAACCAATCGTGAGCATCGGAAACCATAACGATCAACGGCCAATAAAATAGATGTACATTTTTACATTGGACGCACACACACCGGATTATACCAAAAAATCCACCCTTTACAAAAAACCATCACTTTTTTTCGTTTAAAATTTTTTTAGACCATGTTTTTTATCAAAAAAAAAAAAAAAAAAAAAAAAAAAAAAACCAATATACTGTTGTTCACGATTTTTTTGTCCTCTTTCCATAGAGATCCATGATGATATATAAAAAACAAACTTTTTTTTCGAAAAAAACTCCATTTTCTTTAATGAAAAAAGTTAAGGTCTATTTTTTATAGAAAAAAAATAAAAATATATATCAAAATTCTTATTTTTTGTACTTTTTAAACATAGATTCATATTCATATTAAAAAAAACGATATTTCAGTTCAGATTCATATTGTGAACTTGTTCAAATTCATATTGTAAAGCTGTTCAGATTCACATTGTGAACCTCCTCAGATTCACAGTGTGTATAATAATAAATCAGATTCACAGTGTGAATCTGAGCTGAGCGGAGCTTTTTCAGATTGTGAATGCTAAAATTTGAAATATTTACAGTTTAGATTCACATTAACCTGTTCAGATTCACATTGTGAACCTCCTCAGATTCACATTGTGAACTTCCTCAGATTCACAGTGTGTATAATAAATCAGATTCACAGTGTGAATCTGAACTGATCGGAGCTTTTTCACATTGTGAATGCTAAAATTTGAAATATTTACAGTTTAGATTCACAATGTGAATCTACATTGATCGAGGTTTTTTTTTTTTTTTTTTTGGAATCTAAACTGTTTGAGATTTTTCATATTGTGAATGTTAAAAATTGAAATATTTACAGTTTAGATTCACAGTGTGAATCCACACTGTTCGAGGTTTTTTTTAATCGGTGTTGATGTTTATTCATAGAGTACAAAAAATTAATATTTTTGGTATAATTAGTTTTTTTTATAAAAAAAACTTAAATATTGAAAAAAAATAAAAAACTTAAGTGGGTTTTTTTCGGAAAAAAAAAGCTCGTTTTTTATATATATCATGGATCTCTATGGAAAGAGGACGAAAAATCGTGAACAACCGTATATTCGAATTTTTTTTTCCGATAAAAAATTTGGCCTAAAAAAAATTTTAAATGAAAAAAAGGAATTGAGTTTTGTTATAATCTGGTATATGTGCGTTCATTATAAAATTTACAACCCTTCCTTTTGTCGTTGATCGCTTTAAATTCCGACGCTTTGGATTGGTTCCTTGGTTTCTTGAATAATAATGGTTCTCTATTGAACTTTTCTATATATATATATATATATATATATATATATATATATATATATATATATATATATATATATATATATATATAGGTTTAGGTTCTATGGAAAACAAAAAACCCTAAAAAAAACCCTAAAAATGCATAAAAAAATACTTAGAGATCACAAAACTTTTTTTTGAATTTTTTTATAAAAAATCGCAGCTTTTTATAAAAATTCGCTGAAAAAAAAAATAAAATCTTTTTTTTTTTTATAAAAAAAAAATTTTAAATTTTTTTTCAGCGATTTTCTTTAAAAAGCTGCGATTTTTTCTTAAAAAATGTCAAAAAAAAGTTTTGTGATCTCTAAGTATTTTTTTATGCATATATATATATATATATATATATATATATATATATATATATATATATATATATATATATATATATATACATCCAAAATCGGGAGGTTTTTGTGAATCTTTAAAGGGATATAGACAGGTCGTAAATAAAATAAAGTAGAATCTCATATAATACTAAATTTGAATTTTTTTTCAAAATTCGTTATCCCATTTCTTAGTAGACACTACAAGGAAAAAGGTCATTACCGGCGACAAAAGTCACCGGTAAAAGTCTCAAAAGTCGCCGGTAATACTAATAGCGATGACGCATCGCTGGTACTGAGTCGCCGCTACTGCTTCGTCGCTATTGATCAGTTTGTCGCCGCTAATGATAAAAGTCGTCGCTATTGACTCTGTCGCCGCTAATAAGCTAGTCGCCAGTAATGACTTCTGTCGCCGGTAATTTTTTTTTTCAATTTTTAATTTTTTTTTAATTAATGATTTTGGTTGCCGGTGATAATGTTGCCGATAAAAGTGTCGCCAGTAATAACAATATTCGATTAAATATCAAAACCAGTAGTGTCGACGCTAATTACAAAACAAACATTCTATTAAATATCAAACATAATAGTGTCAATGCAAATTACAAACAAACATCCACATACAATTAAATATCAAAAGTCATAATATCCGAGTAGCAAAACAACAAAAATTTTACAATCTACCGAGTAGCAAAACGTGACAACATATGCAAATAAAACTCATCCTTACATACCATCATCGTCGTTCCCATCGTTTCCTTGATTATTTTGGGATTGAAAAAACGAATAAAGCTCATCCCTACATGCCGGGTCGGCGAGCATTGCACGAAGATTTTCCTACTACATAATTAATAACAATATATATAAACTTATAAGTTAGATCGTCAAACATAAACAAAAACTATCAAAATACATTGCTATTTTTAAACTAAGGTAGAAAACCAAAGTACATTGCTATTTCTTGCACTTGGGACAAAAACCAAATTACCAAACTTTTTAGCAAATAATCACCACAAAACCAAAACTACCAATTCAACATGCATTTTATGATGCTAAAGTAGATTACTATTTTTAAACAAAAATAGAAAACCAAAGTACAATGTTATTTCTTGCACTTGGGACAAAAACTCAATTACCAAGCGTTTTAGCAAATAATCACCACAAAACCAAAACTACCAATTCAACATGCATTTTACGATGCTAAAGTAGATTGCTATTTTTAAACAAAGATAGAAAACCAAAGTACAATACTATTTCTTGCACTTGGGACAAAAACTCAATTACCAAACTTTTTAGCAAATAATCACCATAAAACCAAAACTACCAATTCAACATGCATTTTACAATGCTAAAGTAGATTGCTATTTTACCTGTGATGGTTGTGATGGTTGCGAAGGCTGTGGAATCGTCGGGAGACCAGAAGGTTTGCGGCCAATGCCTCTAATGTGGCCACGTCGCTCTCCTAATACTTTCTCGAACGTAGCTCTTTCTTGAGCGGGTGTTAACTCACTTTCACCTTGAGTTTGTTCTAACAGCTCTTCAACTAACCGATTTTATAACTCCCAAAAGTGAGTAACAATTAAGTATAAATATGTGACAACCGTCAATATTCAGTCAAGTCAAAGTCAACTAAAGTCAACAAGTCAAACCGATAAAACAATGTTGCATACTCATCGGGAGTATGCAAGATCCCTAAACAAGGCGTAACGGGACTTACGGACCCTGCATTGCAAAGCCGAACACTTAAAAAGGTCACCAATGAAACCTCTCTCAATCGTTTTCACTCTATCTCTTCTTATGTCAAATCTCTCCCAAATCTCTCTAAGTATGTGAAATCTCTCCCACATATCTCTTTGTATGAGAAATCTCTCCAAGTATGTCAAATCTCTCCCAAATCTCTCTAAGTATGTGAAATCTCTCCCACATATCTCGTTGTATGAGAAATCTCTCCAAGTATGTCAAATCTCTCCCAAATCTCTCTAAGTATGTGAAATCTCTCCCACATATCTCTTTGTATGAGAAATCTCTCTAAGTATGTCAAATCTCTCCCAAATCTCTCTAAGTATGTGAAATCTCTCTCACATATCTCTTTGTATGAGAAATCTCTCCAAGTATGTCAAATCTCTCCCAAATCTCTCTAATTATGTGAAATCTCTCCCACATATCTCTTTGTATGAGAAATCTCTCTAAGTATGTCAAATCTCTCCCAAATCTCTCTAAGTATGTGAAATCTCTCCCACATATCTCTTTGTATGAGAAATCTCTCCAAGTATGTCAAATCTCTCCCAAATCTCTCTAAGTATGTGAAATCTCTCCCACATATCTCTTTGTATGAGAAATCTCTCCAAGTATGTCAAATCTCTCCCAAATCTCTCTAAGTATGTGAAATCTCTCCCACATATCTCGTTGTATGAGAAATCTCTCCAAGTATGTCAAATCTCTCCCAAATCTCTCTAAGTATGTGAAATCTCTCCCACATATCTCTTTGTATGAGAAATCTCTCTAAGTATGTCAAATCTCTCCCAAATCTCTCTAAGTATGTGAAATCTCTCTCACATATCTCTTTGTATGAGAAATCTCTCCAAGTATGTCAAATCTCTCCCAAATCTCTCTAATTATGTGAAATCTCTCCCACATATCTCTTTGTATGAGAAATCTCTCTAAGTATGTCAAATCTCTCCCAAATCTCTCTAAGTATGTGAAATCTCTCCCACATATCTCTTTGTATGAGAAATCTCTCCAAGTATGTCAAATCTCTCCCAAATCTCTCTAAGTATGTGAAATCTCTCCCAAATATCACTCTGTATGTGAAATCTCTCCAAGTATGTCAAATCTCTCCCAAATCTCTCTAAGTATGTGAAATCTCTCCCACATATCTCTTTGTATGTGAAATCTCTCCAAGAATGTCAAATCTCTCCCAAATCTCTCTGAGTATATGGAATCTCTCTCAAATCTCTCTCGAAATCTCTCCCAACTTTCTATAATCACTCGGGGCATCCCGACCCTCGAATTTGGCGAAAACAGCCCAAAAACGGAAGTCTAAGCGAAAAACGGACCTTAGGAACCGAAACCCCTCTTAGGAACCGAAACCCTCCTGATGAAGAAGGCTGCTGATCCGAACCGAAGGTACTGTTCACCAACCGAACCGAAGGTACTGTTCACTACAGTTCGTTCGGTTCTGACATTCTCGCCTCTTATCTCCAGACCGAGGACCGAAGCTTCCCTGCTCACCCTTCGGACCGAGCCTTCGGACCGGACCCTCGCCCTTCACTTCTGGCGCCTTTCGCTTCCGACTCCAACCTCAGCGTGGACCGAGCCTCGGCCTAGGGACTGAACCTCGGCCTAGGACCGAGAGGCCTCGCTGGGAAGCATTTTTCTCCCGGTTTTCGCATAGTTTTACGTTTAAGGCCCGTTTTTAATTATTTTAACGCGGGGTTTTCACCCAAAATCATATTTTAACATAATAAACCCTAAATATTCACAATTTAATCAGATTTTCATCAAAATCTTTATTTAAATAATAAAAACAAGTGGGTAAAGTACAAAGAGGTGGAGTGTTGACTTTGTTTTACTTTATGACACAAGCAACCACTCCCACACCCACTCTATGACCAGCCACTCCTCCCCACCATACCTTGTACTTTTTACCCCTCTCACAAGCCATCCCCACGTTCTAGGGCTGGTCACTCAACCTCTCTCCTCATTTTCTTTCAATCACTCTCATTCCACCAAAGATTCAACTCCAACTTTTTCTCTCCAACTTTTCTCTCTAATTCAAGATCTCAAGGCTGATCATCAAGTGTCTTCCACTCTTGGTAAGTGTAATTCATCCTCCTTGTGATTTTTACACTTCATTCTACTCAAATCATTGATAGCTTATACAAACTCCATAACTATGATGCTAGATTCTCAAAAATCTTCAAGGCATCTCCAAGTGTTCTTGAGTTAAACACCTCCATTCTTCAACAATCATCTACTGAAAACACTTAAGGTGAGTTCATACCCGTACATTTTCATGTTTTCTCAAGTTTTTAGGGGGGGAATACAAGTTAAAACACAAAGAACATAACTAAATTTTTCTAACAGCCTTCATCAGAAAAGTTCAACCCCATTCACGGACTGTTTTGGACAACTTAAACATTTTAGTTTTCAAAACTGTTTTAGGTGCATGTAGTTCCACTTCTTAGCTTTAAAATGACTACTTGCACATCTCCATACGATTTTTCTACAATTTATGGTGATTTTTACAAAACTGCCTATCATTTCAAACATCAATCCGGACCAGTCTGTGATTATGGACTTTTTCACATAAGTAAGAAGTCATTAAAAATTATAATAAAAATTATGAACAAACTAGACTCATTTTCCAAACTCTCAGAAGTTACAGAACTTGATTTGGACATTTTATGATTTTTCTACAATTTTTCCAATAATAGTTACAGAAAACGTTATTAACAGAAAAATACTATAAATTTCATTTCACCTTGTAACATGTTGAGCAAGGTATACATCGTTATGTGTTTATGTGTAGTTGCAATATATGACAATTTTGTATTCTTATATAGACATACATCAGAAAATAAATGGATTTACACCTCCACAAGTATGGTAAATATATAAATGATATTACAAGGCTATACCCATTAAAATACATTGGTAAATTATGACAAGAAAGGCCTATGCTCACTACCTACACAAATAATTGATAAACTATAATAGGTATAGTTTAGGGTTATTTATATAACAAACACATTATTAAAGGCTTTACACATACAAAAGAGTTATTGCCACTATGGACAATTATGATAATCTATAATAAGTATAGTTAAGCCATTATACCCCCACAAACGAACACGCTAGTTATAGTCGGTATAGTTATGGTAAATAAATATTACAAACAAAGTGATAAACTATAATAGGTATAGTTTATGTTTCATCTACCCTAAGAACTTAATTACAAGAAAGGAATTCACCATCACTTTTGATAAGCTATCATATGCATAGTTCAGGTTCACTAATCCCTATTACTCCCCGGTGAACTATGATATGTATAGGTTATATTCACCATCACCATCACTTTTGATAAGCTATCATATGCATAGTTCAGGTTCACTAATCCCTATTACTCCCCAGTGAACTATGATATGTATAGGTTATATTCACCATCACCATCACTTTTGATAAGCTATCATATGCGTAGTTCAGGTTCACTAATCCCTGTTACTCCCCGGTGAACTATGATATGTATAGGTTATATTCACCATCACCATCACTTTTGATAAGCTATCATATGCATAGTTCAGGTTCACTAATCCCTATTACTCCCCGGTGAACTATGATATGTATAGGTTATATTCACATTAAATCTTCGCATTGTTAGACTTCAACTATAATCGTTGAGCGTATATGCTTGAGTCATACAAGAATTTAGTCTGGATTGGCTTAGAATTGGTGGTGCCCGCCTCATCTCATGTTCCTTGTTTGGTTGTGGACCTAGGGCGGACCCATTATATTCGACGTTTTATCTAACCTAAATCTTATATAACTTATATACGCTGGACGACTATAGGGGAAATCTACGGGTCAATCTAGGATACATCAACACATCATATAGGAATATTCTGTTTACACTTAACTAAGAAAATATTGGATTTTCTGGAGATCAAACTCTATCGATTTTAAAAGGAAAACGGTTTCTACTCCAAACAAAACTCTTATGAACTCACCAACTTAATTGTTGACACTCTTTCAAAACTACTTGTATTCTCAGGAAATCAGTGAAACAGGAAAACTTCAGCGCTTTGAGGATGGGACGTTAAACCGTCAACAATTTATTTTTGTCATCATAATGTAATTGATTTTGAAACATGTAAACATATACTTTGGTGTAACTTTTTCAATTATATTTATGATGGTTGTATTTACTTTGAGCACTATTATACATGTTGTTGTGATACTGTACATGAAGTCCTCCACCCCTGGACGTTTCCGCCATCCTTGGTTTGGGGGTGTGACAAAATAAACATTTAAATATATGATAAAATTATAATTAAATACTTACATATTGCTGTTCCGATTCAGCAGTAACAAATACACAATTCTTATCGGTATGAGCTTTGCGAAATGTTTCCACTCTCTGAAGATTCTGTTTAACTTTAAAAATTAGATTATATTTTAAATAAATAATTACATGTATCGTACGGTACCTTCTTATAGCAAGTACTGCTATACAAGCTTGAACCCCCACGGTTCACATTTGTTTGCTTTTCACGGATTTTTTTGTTCCTTTCTGAAGCAATTATGTGTTCGTCAGTTTGAAAATACTCAACTGCCTTTGCCAAGTTATCAACAAGCATACCATCCGGAGGATTGGCCAATGCTCTCGGGATATCTTCATACCCTCCGACCATCTTGAAATATTCTTTTGCGTCGGCTTTACGCTCTCGATAATCTTTTAACAAGGCTGCTTGAAAACTCTCTGTCAATAAATTAGCTTGTGCATCCTGGTACATTTGATTGAGATCAAACTTTGTCTACAAAAAAAGTTAACCAAGTAAAAAACAATTATAGTTAATCCTATAAAATATGTTTAAATAAATATTTACCGCTAAATGTTGTAATACAGTGTCACTTCAGGGGAAACTCTTTTCCAACTCCATTTGTCAAAATGGACCATCTGCCACATTGTTTTTCCAACTTCTCGGGAAAACATGTCTCCCGGCTCTCCTACGGGATTAAATGTGATATCCCTATCATATTGCATGCCAATTGGTTTCCCCTGGTTCTGTAAGATTGCTTTTTCAAGCTTTATATTTTTAGCTTTTCCTCGAACTTTCCTTCGGGCACGTTCCTCAACTACAAATGCAATTAAAAATTATTAGAAACGATATTTAATTTATGATAATTGAACAAAAATAGTAAATAAAAATTCATGATAAGACTTACCGTCCTGCTCGTGCTGGCCAGGACCTCTACCACCTGAGAAAGGTGGGTCCTCAGCTCCGTCTCCCCCATGTCCACGACCCATGACAACAACCATGGTAAACATAAACAAAAGCCACACTCTCATCATTTCCTGAAAAATTATAAGATATACAAATACAATTTTTATTACAGATACACATTACATAGAAATAAACATTTAGATAGGAATAAACATTTCTATTTAAACTAGAAATCCAAATAAATTTCATATTACAAATACATATTACAAATACACGTTACATAAGAACTATTCAAATCAGAATCTTCCTCATATCCTTCAGTGTCTTCTTCGGTATCATAATCAGAATCGGTGTCATCGTAATCAGTCTCGCAATCAGAAACATCATTGACTCTACCAGTTGGCGGAGGAACTTCAGATGCACTTTCTACATCAACAATGATTCTAGGAATGTTTTGAAAGTACATGCTGAAATCGATAAAAAGTGGAGCATCGGATGAAGAGATATTTTGAAGTACATCGACATCGTCTACATTTTCGTGTAAGACATTGTCAACATTTTGAACAAGGTCACCGTTCGATGGTAGATCCCAAATACTTCGATGATTAACATGCTCGACAACACACTGATGGTTATTTTTTGGCTCTCTGATGTAGAACACTTGTTTGGCTTGTGAAGCATATATGAGTTGATCATCTTTGTATGTTTCGCGTCGTGTGTCGATACTGGTGAAACTATCACTAGAAATAACTCCTGTTCGAGTATCAAACCACTTGCAACGAAATAGTACAGTTGAATAATCATGTGTATACCTCAACTTTATAATCTCTTCTAACTGGCCATAATATTTCTCGCCTTTCTCACCCACCACTAAAACCCCAGAGTTTTGTGTTGTACGTTGTGTGTCACGACTAAGTACCATAAACCTAACACCATTGACTATGCATGCGGTGTAAGAATAGGCATTCATTTGCGGGCCCATTGCAAGAGCCGACAACTCTTTGTGGAATTCTAGAGATTTTTCTATTTTCATCTCATGAACCTAACAATTATAAATTAATATGTATTATGTATTCGTTAGATCAATGAAACAAATTTGTTTATTAATTTATATTACCTTTTCACGAAACCAATTACGAAATTCTCTCTTTTCATCATTTTGGGGATGCTCAGATTTGAATTTCCTATGTTGATGACCAAAAGATATAGATTTAAAAAAATAAAATAAAAAATTAAGAATGAAAGTTAGAGATAAGATTAATTACTTGATATACTGTCTGACTTCTTCACAACTATTCAATACAAACCATTCCATGTTATGCATTTCCGTTAAATTAAGATTTTTGATTTGAGTTGTGCTGGTCGGTCGACATTTAGACTCAAACGTCCAAAACTTTGTTTTTTCAATGACAACATCTACATTTCTTTCGGACGATTCTTTACATCTTGAAGGTACATCGAACAAAATGATAAAGCTTTTTCAGCAACATAACCCTCAGCTATAGAACCTTCTGGCTTCGCCTTGTTTCTGACATGGTTTTTTAGTTTTTTCATATACCTCTCGAAGGGACACATCCATCTCATACAAATCGGGCCTCCAGCAATTGCTTCATCAGGTAAATGAAAAAGTAAATGAACCATAATGTCAAAAAATGTTGGAGGATAAATCAATTCTAACTTGCACAAGATTGCAATAATGTCTACTTTTGCTTTCCTCATATCCTCCACCTTCAATGTTCTGGAACAAAGTTGCTTGAAAAATGTACAAAGGTCTACAATAGGTGTATAAGTATCTTTGTCTAACAACCCTCTTACTCCAATCAGTATCAAACGTTGCATAAGAATGTGGTGGTCATGCGATTTCAACCCAATAATGTTAGTATTGGTATCGTTCACTTTCTTACTGATGTTAGAACCAAACCCATCCGGCAGTTTAACCTCTTTTATAAATTGACAAAAGAGTTGTCGACTAGATTTCGTGAAAGAGTATCTTGCCTGGGGTCTATGAAATTTGTCACCATTTTTTTCAACCATTCATTTCTCCGAATGTTTAGAATTCTCAAGTCCTCTCGTGCATTTGATGTGTCTTTGCTTTTATCGTTCATTAGGTGAGTACCTAACAAACTTTCGTCCACATTTTTCTGGACATGCATGAGATCTATGTTGTGTTTCAACTGTAGGGAAGACCAATACTTGAGTTCAAAGAAAATGATTCGTTTCGACCAGTTCAACTCGTAATCTTGCCGCTTTGGCTCCCCGCCTCCATTCTCAGGATGTTTACCCGGTTTACGAGTTAGTAGACGACCTAGTTGCTCTTGTATGTCATCATTACTAAAGTGTCTTGGAGCGGGTCTTGTCTCTTCCATCCCGTTAAAGTCCAACCTCTTTCTTAACGGATCATTAGCATCTAGGAAACGACGAGGACCGATATATACGACTTTGTTTGTTGCACGGTAAGAAGGAGTGTCTTCATTGCAAGTAGTACATGCTCTATACCCTTGCCCACTCCAAACTGATAGACTACTACGAGATGGCAAATCGTTTATTGTCCACAACAACATAGCTCTCATCGTGAAGAATGTGTTTGTCGCCGCATCTTTAATACGTATGCTTGAGTTCCAAAAATGTTTAAGCTCTTCCACCAACAGTCTAAGGAAAACATCCATATCCTTACCTGGAGCTTTCGGGCCTAGAATCAACAAAGTCAACATGAATGATGACTCTTTCATACAAAGCCAGGGTGGCAGATTGTATGTGGTGAGTATGACCGGCCATGTGCTATATGGATTACACATGTTTCCAAATGGATTGAAACTGTCAGCTGAAAGACCTAGGCGTACGTTACGGGGTTCACTCGAGAAGTCGGGGTATTTTTTTATCAAAATCTTGCCAATGTTCCCCATCAACAGGATGAATCATCACACCATCTTCTGAACGTCTGGTACTATGCCAAATCATATTTTTGGCAGTATGCCTCGAACAATATAAACGTCGTAGTCTAGGGGTCACAGAAAAGTACCGTAACACCTTATGAGGTACTTTCTTACCCTTGGTGTTTTTATCGATCCATCGGCTCTCTTTACAAACGGGACAAACTTGCAATGAATAGTGTTCTTTCCAAAAGAGACAACAATCGTTTTTGCACACATGTATCGACTCATACCCCAGGCAAATAGACTTTAGTTTCTTTTTGGCTAGATAATGTGAAAGGGGAACCTTGTTGCCTTTGGGAAATGCTAATTGCAAGAGCTCAAGGAGTTGATCAAATGAACTATCAGTCCATTTGTTGTTCACATTGATATGCATTAACTTTGCTAGAAACTCAAGGGAAGAAAAAATGCAACCAGCATACAATTGAGTTTCCATTTCTTCCAACAACTGTGCAAAATCATCATCCACACTGCTACCCCTTGTATTTGAGGTTCCTTCATCGAGGTTAGTATCATTTACTCTCGACTCCCACATCATATCGTCGATTAAATCGACCATTTCGTTACTTGGCAAGACGACTGGAGGAATAAAAGATTCACCATGATAGATCCAAATTTTGTACGCCTTACTAAAACCATTTATAAATATATGGCGTTCAACTGCAGTCGGGTACTTGAAGTAACGGTTATCACATTTTTCACACGCACATCTGATTTTACCATTACTATCAAGGTGTGACTTGGACTTCTCGATAAAAGCTTTGAGTCCTGCTTGGAACTCGGGATGGTTTCGATATGGATTAGTAGTCCAGCTTTTATCAATAGACATGATGTTGCTGAAACATAATTTTGGGTTTAGAGTTTAGTATACAGAATTAGCATTGTTTTTTTTTTCAATCCACATTTTTTTTACATCTAAAATAATACAAAAATTAAATAATAAAAAAAATATAAAATATAAATAAAAAAAATTTATTTATGCATTTTTTTAATTAATTTTAATTAAAATTACTTGTAAGTTTTTAAACAATTTTGTAATAGACATTATGTTGTTGTGTTATTCTTTTTTACCGTCAAGATTAAAAAATATATAAGTTTTTAAACAATTTTATAATTTTTTTTTTTTGTGTTTTTTTCCAATTATAACAATAATTTTTTTTTTCAATTATAGCATCCTTTAACCTATTTTTATGGTAACCGATTATTATTGGTTATAGAAATATAACCTTATAAATTCATTTGAAGATTATAAGTTAACTATATAACTTATTGGTTAATTAATTTGGAGTTAGCTTGGGTAAAAACTAGAAACTTTCTAGTTTTTGTATATAAGTTTTTAAACAATTTTATAATTTTTTTTTTGTTTTTCTTTTTCCAAATTATAACAATAATTTTTTTTCAATTATAGCATCCTACTTATACCAAAACCACATACTTTTACATAATACATAAGAGGATGAAATTCACATACTTTTACATACATATACCACATATACACCAAATACAAATACGTACACATACACACAAAATAACATCCTACTTAAACCAAATACACATAATTTCACATATAGATAATAACATCCTATTTATACCAAATACAAAAGTTTCACAATCATTTACCACATTTACATCAAACATACATACATTCATATACACACAATAACATCCTACTTATAACAAATACATATCATTTTTACCAAATACGCATATACCACATATACATCAAATACACATACATTGGCATATATACAACAAATTCACATATATTCAAATTAAAAGTGAAATTAGCAAATGAACTTACCTTTCTTCAAGAAATGGAGTTAGAAATTGGTCCCAAAAGCTTTAACCACACCTAGAGAAATTTGCTTCTAATCCAAAACAACACCACCAAAAACAAATATATGAACAATTTATTATCATTCAATCACTAGATGAAGCTAAAAATCGAAATTAACATACAAATTGAAAAGGAAATTACAAAATCAACTTACCTTTGTTGAAGAAACTGAGTTAGAAATTGGTCCCAAAAGCTTTAACCACACCTAGATTCTTCATAGGACACAATGTGGGAAGAAATTTGCTTGGAACAAGCAAATAGAAGTGAAAATCAGAAGAAGCTGGAAATGGCGAAGGAAAGAAGCGCAGCAAACAGAAAGCAAATGGAGAAATGAGGGTTCCTCGTCTGTTTTTTTTTTTTTTTCTGCGAGAGGCAATAGCAGCGACACCTTTAGCGGCGACAGGTAGAGCTTTACCGGTGACTTTTAGCAATAGCGGCGACAAACTGGAGGGAAGGATACCGCGTGTTTTTTCGTTAACTATTAGCGGCGACTTTTTTAACTCTTTAGCGGCGACAAATATGTCGCCAGTATTAGGTTAGATATGATAAGACACCCCACCCGTTGGATTAGATATCTCATCGAACGGTTCAGATGTAACAGAGGGGGAAAGCGCGGATCCGGGTGCCAACCTTTTACCAGCGACACTATTACCGGCGACAAAGGGCTTTAGCGGCGACAATATCTAGAGTCGCCGCTAAAGCCTTTGTCGCCGGTAATAATGTCGCCGGTAAAGGATATATTTTTTGTAGTGAGATGCTTTTATTTCTCATGGTTTCACATGTAGTTTTCAAGAGCTTTATACAACAACAGCCTAATCTCATATAAATGTATACGATGCCATAGGGTGGGAAAATTCTTTCATAGAAGGCACCTACCATGCATAAGATGGGAAAGCTGCTTCGGTTGAAGACATGGCAAAAACAAAATATATAATAATAATAATAATAATAATAATAATAAGTATATATATTAAATAATAGAAAATTTGTAATCATGCCCACCCTCAGTGTTCATGCATAAAGATTCATGCAAACCTTGTTGATTTCCTAAACAAGTACTACTAGGGATACATAAATTAGAATTACATCTTAGCAAAAGTCTTTATGATACTCCTAAATGAGTCCTATTACGAATACATTAAGTAGAATCAGATGTTACTTCTTAGCAAAATCAATAGTATCCTTCCCGTTTGTTGATTTCCTAAAAAAATGCTTCACATAATCCGAGTATAGAACATGCTTGTATAAAATGTTGTCCACACTATTAATCACTTCCGGCAATGGGCCAATGACATCACTCGGCCTAGGGTTCACAAAGATCGGCACTGAAATCCGGTTATCATGCCCATTAGCAACCACTTTATGTTCTACACTCTTATATCGACCATTGCTCATGATTTGAAGAGCATCACCAATGTTTATGGTCAACGAATCCTTAACAGGAGTGACATGGACCCACTTATCGCTATCAAGCTTTTTTACATAAAGTCCCCCGATCTGATCTTGAAGAAGCACTGTTAACGTTGAAACATCTGAATGACCACTTGCACCAATTGAGAGCTCAGGGTTGGGACATACGGGATAGTAGTTTAGGTTTATTCGCTTTGAACCCATAAGAAATAGTTGGTTAGTTTCATCAAGTTCTTGTATGCCCAATCCCTTAATTAGCACTTCTAATACTTTCTTGATAACCGATTCACTAGATTTTAGGTATTCAAGAACTTGATACCTACACAAGAACAATTAAAGATACTTAGTGGAAGGATACTTCAACGGAAAACAACAATGTGTTTCTTGTTTAATACATTCTAAGATGGATTTGAAAACATGATACGACTTACTTACAAATAGTGGGCCAATATTGCAAGGCTTCTTCATCGGAAACATAGAAACAACTTAGGTGATCTTTCCACTCATAAGCTTTGTCCACGTCGGGATTGAAACTCGTAAGGAATCTTACATTTTTGGAAGGAGTATTTTGGGACAAGTATTTCTTTTTCTCTTTCGTTGACAACCCGAAAAACTTATGTGTTGCATCTTTGATAGCGTCGATTATATCTAGAGGCAAACCATGGTTAACAATTTGAAAGAATCCCCACTTCTCAGCAGCATAGCATATTGATTTCATTACTTCTGGATCTTCATAATTTGACAAGTCGATGACTGGGATCAACTCATTTGGCAACACTTTGCTCACATCGAGTCGTCTTTCAACAGGTTGAATGAACAATTCAGGTAAAGTTTTGAGCTTTAGCTCTGATACACCTTTCACTCCATGGCCTTCATCGACCACAAATTGTTTAAGTTCTCCTGTAGCGCAATGTGATAGCGCCATTTAAGGAAACCTGGATTAATTTCACAGAGTTAAAAATTGTTAGATATATTTTCTCGGAAAAAGACTTCCCGTCATTATACATGTACATCAAATAATTAAACAATAAAAATGTAACCAAATAAATCGTGTTTCATATGTTGAGTTGATAACACACAACACATGGATCGGAGATTTGGAATTACCTTTTTAGTTTTCAACTTCGATGCAAAAAAAATGCTAGCAATAGCAAATGAGATGAATAGTTAATGTGAAAGTAAGTTATATTTATAGCATTGATAAACACTATAAATAGAAATATATAAAAATCAAAGAGAGGTTAAATAGCCTCCTACTATATGTTTCTATTTATAGCAATTTAATTTCCCATAAAAATAATTTGAACATAGGGACGGGTGGCCTCCATTCCATCTATGCGCAGTGCTTATCCAAATTGTTTGGAACCGGAACCATGATTCATAAACCTGTTCGGATCGGATACGGGAGTTTTTCAGAAAAACACTATTAAGAGTTTATGAAAATAAAATATTTCTATCATTCAATCACTATGATCATAATGCAAGCTTTCGAAAGCATACTGTGAAAATCAATAATCCACGAGGTCTCAATTTCGTCCTCTCATTTGTGGATTAATATAATCGTATACATGTGTATACCAAATGTTGTTTGTAAGTGAATCAAAAAGTTTTTTGTCGCTGGAAGGTTCTGTCGACATACAAGAAAGAGAAATTGGACAAGTAAAATAAAAAACTTGCTTTAATTAATAATGGAAACAATTCTCAAAAATAATTACGGAATTGATTTCTCCATTGCAACATTTTCTTTATCCACTTAAATTTTGTGTAAATTGTCAACTTTGCCCGTTGATTTAAATTTTTTGATATCGAATTTGATGAACTACTTTTCTATTACCCACGCGTTTAAACATCTAGACTACTTTATTTAATTTTATTTTCATTTTTCATTCTTTGCGCCACTATTAATTTATAGTTAAGTTTTTTAGTACTTAAATTCTTTTATGAACTAAAAGATCCATTTTTATTTTTAACTAGCGGAAAAACCCGGGTTTCGTTCCGGACCGTTTTTTGTGTTTTTTATGAAAAAATGTAAAAGTTTTGACTGTAAAGACCGAAATTGTTAAAATGGCTAAAGAATTAAATTGGTTGGAATTAGCAAGTTTTTAGAAAATGAACGAAAGTTGTCAATTCCTTAAGGTTTTGTGGCCAAACTTTAAATATTAAAAGGTTCCTAAAAAATATAAAAAAATTTATTACAATGACCAAAAGTGTTAAAATATAAAAGTTTTGACTATAACGACCAAAAGTATCAAAATAGCTAAAGAATTAAAGGGGTTGAATTAGCAAGTTTTTAGAAAATAGACTTTGTGGTCAAACTTTGAATATTAAAATGTTCCTTAAAAATGAAAAAATGTTGAATGTAATGACCTAAAGTGTCAAAATGACTAAAGTTGAGCGGCAAAGTTGACAAAAAAACATGCAAATTTACTATTAATGTGGCCGATGCAAAGAAACAAAAATAAGATGTCAAAAGTCTAAAAAATGAAAATTTTGGTGGTGAAAATCTAAAAAATCAAAAGTATCCTATTCTTAAAGCAACTCTTTTTTAATATAATATATAATAGCTAAACTTTTTTTTGCTTCTTTGATGGTTCTTTATACTATCATCTCTATTTTTATTTTTTTAGGAAAGGTTATAAGTATATTTTTTTTTTAACACGGCAATATAGCAAAAACTAGAAGAAGAAAACAACATTAAGTAATTACATAAGTTCGATTTTTCACAGAACAAACCCACTTAAAGATATATATTAATTATATAATTTTTTACATGATCAACCATTTAATAAAAAATTAAAACTTTAAACTAATACATTTCAATTTACAAAAGAATACAATTTCAATTTACTCTCCAACTGTATCAAATTAGTTGTTCGAATATTTGATTGGAAATGAGCATTTAAAGGAACCGGTATCAAACTGTTACCGACCCACTAATTCTAAATAGAAAAATTAAAGAAAAGAATATTACCGATTGTCAAGCCGAACTAACATTAACGATATCGATTCTTAAATCCATGACTTTCAACCGACGGGAAAGCCTCCTAGCGACAAATCAGTGTTGACAACCTTAGTGGTGCACGCACCCCTACCAACATCCTCCCTGAACCAATCGCAGCCCAGGGCATTGAATAGAGGGAATCCCCTCCAATGAGTGTTATTGTCTTGTATCAAGACTAATGCGCATGCCCTCCAAAAGTGGAGTCACCGCCCTAGCCTTACGATATAAGGCCAATAACCATGCTCTCAATGGCAAGTTCTCATTTTGGCCCACACTTTCATCACCTTACTCCAAATGAATACCAACTTGATCACTGAAGCGTCATCCCAGGATCTCCTCCCGAACTATGGTTGACAAGCTATTTTCTTGTGTTTCAATTTGAAAAAAGAAAACATCACGACTAAAGCTTTGTGGGGAATGGATAAATAATTTAAGCTTAGGAATTACAGAACATGTTGCTTTATGAACCACATTTGTACGCCAATGGTCGGTGAAATCTAAAGCTTACTCTTGCATGAAGTTCACAGATCAAGATACTCCGTTCATCCAGTCTCTGAAAAAATGTATCTAGATTTGAAATAGTTGCATTGGTGGCTAGGGAAGAAAGTGGGTCCAAACCCGGACCGGATGGACCAAGAACCAATTAACAGGATCTTGTAGAACCAAAAACCGGACCAGTATATAGGAACCGGTTCCGGTTCAGTTTCAGGTACGGTACCGGGTAAAGTGGGTCTAGAACCGAAAAACCCAGAAACATCAAAGTGGGTAGACTGGAACCGGATAAAGTGGGTTTAGAACTGGAAAACCCAAAAAACCTGGATTTGTTTGGTAATTACTTACTACTTAGTGGGTTGAACTTTAAAAATTTTCATATTGACATCCCGACTTCGAGGGACTGTAAGTCATTGAATATGAAACCAAAATTGACAAACTTATAGTCCAAAATCATGTAGAAACTCTAAACTACACTCTGGAAAAAACCACATGTCAATCGGACTTTAAACGAATGAGATATGTGTTGGAATAAAAACTTCTTATAGATCGTTAGATTCAAGCAGAACAATAAAGATAAAGAATTGATGAACACAAGAATGATTTAACTGATGTCGAATGATTAACTTGAACACCTCAGAAGAGCTCGATTAAGAACTTCTATTATAGATGTGTTTAGGGTTACAATGCAACAGGGATAATAAATGGCTATCGTATTTTAGGCATACATGCATGCACTTTATATATATAATGTAACCCTAATCTATAATCACGGTTGGACAGGCCCAAACCAAATATACAAAAGAATGGCCCATGACGCAACACATAATACCCAACAATCTCCCTATTTGCGTCAATGGAGCCAAGAGCTCAGTTCGGTTGATGTGACAACCCAACGTTAAGTCCGTTATACAATTTCCGTTTCCGCTAACGGGATATGTTATTTATAAAAGTTCCGTAATTTGAAGTCGTAAAATAAATGAATATTTGATTATTTATTTATAATTCATGGGATTATCATTTTAGTAAAAATAAATATAACTCGTTAATGTTAGTTCCATTTAACGAAATAAAGTTATATTATTTTTCAACCACTTAACCCGGGTAAAAAGTTTAAATCCCGTTAAACTTTAGCATCGGGTAGTCGTATACCGGGTGCAACACCCGAGACCTATATAAAGGAAGTGTAACTCCACTTAGAAGCTTTTTACCACTCAAACACCTCTCTCTCACTACTTTCTCTCTCTAGCTCGTTCCCGGCTCCAAAAACCGCAAATCCCGCCTCCAAAACGTAAGATCTTCTACCCTAACTTGTCCTAAATATCATTTATGATTGCATTAGCTCAAAAATCACACAATATGGCCATCAAAAGGGAGTTTATGGCCTAAGAACCTCCTTAGGCCGTAAACACCCAAAATGTGCCAAAAAAGTCCCAAATTTCCTTCTTTTAAGCTTGGATACTAGTTAGGGGTTTTACCGAGGAGTGTTTGAGCATCAAAACCATGACATTTAGGGCAGTAAAGAGAGTTTACGGCCCAATCACATGCTTAGGCCGTAAACACCCTTTTTCCATGTAAAAATGCCCCAAAACCTTTCCAATGCATGTTTAGGCTTGAGATATGATTTTAGGAAATTTCATTTCGAGTTTGGGGCCATTAAACATCACATTTTGAGGGTTAATTTAGAGTTTACGGCCCAAGCACAAGCTAGGACCGTAAACTCCGCCAAACCTCACCAAATGAGGGTTTAAACCCCCTAATTAGCCCTAGACCTTCACTAGAAAATTATAGGGATTGATTTAAGGGCTTTAACATCAAAATTGGGGAGTGAACAAGAGTTCACGGCCAAGCCATGAGGCTTACGACCGTAAACTCCCAAGGAGTGGCCTTTGGGCCATAAACTTCAAGGGAGTAAACTCTTGGACCCCCCCTTTAGTACCCCTTTTGGCCTTGTACAATCCCCGAGAACCACTTCTAATCCATATGACCTCGAATCAATTAAGAATATGTAAAAGTCTTTAAATAAAAGTATAAGTGGCTAATTTCTTGTAAAACATATATATCATATGTTAATAGGGACTTAAAAGGTGTACAAGTCCTAAATTGACACCAAAAGCGCAACCGACACTTTCACCCGATTTACTCGATTTCAGGTGAGTTCATACCCCTTAATGAACCTTTCTAATGTTTTCATATGTTTTAGGGGGGATACAAGTCAAATATACATTTTTATGAAAACCAATCACATGTGATTTACTATCCGTAGTTCAAATCACATGTGATTTATCACTATGCTTTATAAAAGAACTTTACGCTTTCAAAACTACTTTGGAAAAATAAACTATTTTCTAAATGCTTTCTTTAGTCAAGATTTTTATTAAATTACTTTTCTTATAAAATGTATCTACACTAATATATTTATATAAGTAAGACTTGAAGGACTTAGGACCGATAGCTCACCTTATTTCCTGTTCTTGTTTGATGTGGGCTTAGGGTATTTGTTATCCGTCCGACCGTCGTTGATTTCTTAGTTATATATCATGTATATTGGTGTTAGATACGAGCATTTTCACCTCATTCGATGCCTATATTACTTAATTGCCAAGAACCATTCACACTAAGTTAACTATAATAGGTATAGTTACGGTCACTACTACTTGTTACCGCTACTACTATACATACTATAATTCATACTATTACAAAACGATACACGAATAAGAGAACACGCTATGAACTACATAAAAGACTACTACATTATATTACAAGAGAAAGCACTAATCCGGAAGATAACACACTAACTCTACAAGATACTCTACGCGCTACAAACTGTGACCAGAGCTTTCCGGAAGGAAGGCGACGCTACATGTATAGATCTATACGGGGCAGACACTATTAGATCCCGACTGTTAACTTCAGTCCGAGCCGAGCAGGCCAGGGATGGCACTACTTCACTACACTGTGTATGACCAGGAAGGTCATGGGATCCTCTATTACTCACACTATTGGTCACATAAAAGGAATATACTATATCCACACTAAAATACTAAGACTAAAGTCTCGGTTAATATCCCGAAGTAAATAAGTATCTATTACTAATGGAAGTTCGCACCACTATCACTGTCCACAGGCATAACTTTTCTTCTATCTACACTACATACTGGAGATTTAGTACCACACTTTTACATCAAACAAATTTTCAATGATAAAACTTACATGCAACTTAGATTTTTTCACTTACGATGTATTTTCTGGAAAATATAGGATTCTATAGAGTTTTCTACTAATTATAAATGTACATTTCAGCTTTTCACACTATATGTTGTAATACATTTTATACATTAACAACACTAAATTCTTATGAACTCACCAGCTTTATGCTGATACTCGTTTTCAAAATAACTTGTATCCTCAGGTCAAAGATAGACAGGTACAGGTGCAGCATTTTGGAGAAGATGGAGCATAGAAGATCCATCTCTTATTTTTGTATTATTTTTGGTGTCCATTGAAACTTTACAGAACACACTTGTAATTAAACCCACTATGTAATGAAATGGTTGTATGTTTCTTGTTTTTACTATTATGCAATTGTGATGATACTGTACATGACGTCCTCCACCCCGAAACGTATTTCGTCGTTATCGGTTTCGGGGTGTGACGGATTGGTATCAGAGCATTGTTTATAGTAAATCAAGTATATCAACCTATAAAAGATATACGAACTATAAACACTTCGGGACTAAAACACTCTGACCAAGAATATATACCGTTAAATACTAAAATATTTAACTAAGTATATATAAACATCTCTATAAAACACAGAAGTCAGTATCGCACTAGAACAGAATAAAAGTATTAAGATTGTTGAATAGCACAGTTGGGCTTAGAGACATATAGTCACATTTGGGGGGATGTAGCCTGATCAATTACATTTTTCCTGGGAGTGAATAGCATGTGCCTAAGTTTGGTTGTGGTGTTGCAACAAGTCTAAAACTTACCAACACTACCACAATAACGTTAGCATAAGAATACTATAGGAGTATTCTGTACCTCTAAAATATACATATGTGAGAACTAAAAAGGGTCGTTACTGGTAGGAAAATAGTTGCTAAGTGGATACACCACGATTACCTGTGACTAGGGTGCTATAGACTCAGAATCTGTGGCCTTTGCTTCATTTCCTGTTCTTGTTTGATTGGGGATCTGAAGTTAGGGTTGCTTATTCGAAGGACTATCTTGCTTCGGTTGCATGTAATTGGTATGCACTACGCAAGTATTGGGTCGACTAATAACGATTCATCTTATAAGTATCTTAGAGTAGTACGTCTATTAATCTTCCTTTCCCCTTTTCTCGCGTAGATATCATGGTTGGCTTCCACCTTCCAGGCGATCCGTACTATCCAAACCAGGGCATTGGAGGATGGCTCGATGAGGAGTCAGACGATGATCACCCGATCCCTTTGGATGATCATCATGCTGAAGGCTTCTCGGGTAGCTCCAGCTCCGAACCAGAAGTTAACAACCTACCTCCTGAAGCTCCGAACCCCAACCCCCGTCCGACATTTCAGGGTCCCACTCCTATGTGGGCCATATCCTTGCACCGATGGAGCGAGGAGTAGGGCCAACCTTTACCTTACAATGGAGACCGAAGATTCTACAACATAAGCGAAGGAGGATCAGCGGACCGGGTTCTGCCCATCATGGTCTGAAGGATTGCCAGGAATGTCGAGCAGGGTCAAGCAGCCATTGGTCGAGTTGTAGAAGTGGATGCCAACTCGAATCTCAACACTGTTCGCATCCGCCAACTTGAAGAAGCCATGGACAGGACAAGGAGGACCATCGAGGCTCTGCAGCAACAGCTAGCTGCATCCCGAGCCGAAGTTAGGGAACTCCGAGCACGTCAAAGGGCTCATGAACGACACCTTCAAGAAGTTATGTGTCAGCTAGCGGATCTGAGGATTCGCCCAACAACTAACCGTCGCCAGTAGAAGACGTCTAGTTACCTTACTCTTTTGTTTAAAGGACTAGCCTTCCCTCTCTATGTTTCGTAGATCACTTGTCTGTAAACATTCCTAGCTTAAAAGTACTCTAATTAAACCTCTAGACTGCCAAAATTTTCCTTATGGTTTGATGTAAGACCTACTGTTAGGTCATTTTTCATGAACTTGTATTACATCATTAGTACCAGTAAATTGGCAGTTAACTACTCTATTACTATGATTCTTATTCTGATCTTTGGATTATGTTAATTTAATCCATGAAACACTCTATTCATATTCGCAATAGAATCTTACTATTGCTATCATTTCTATGATCTTCCAGTGAAAGATGCCTCCACGAAAGCGTCCAAACAGGGGAAGACCGGCAACTCAAACTCCTCCTCCGCCACCTCCTCCTCCGCAGATCGATCCAGTGCTTTTCCAAACGGCTGTGACTGCAGCTGTGATAGCAGCCATGGCTCAAATGAACTCTGGTGATGCGAGCGGTGGCAACTCTATATTTGGTGAAGTCCATAAAAGAGTGCAGGGATGCACTTATAAGGACTTCATGAACTGCAAACCTACCTTCTTCGATGGTACCGGAGGAATTCTAGCGTTGTATCAGTGGTTTGAAAGAACCGAGGCTGTCTTTGAAATGTGTTCTTGCCCCGAAGAGAGCAAAATCAAGTTCGCTACTGCCACCCTCACTAACAGGGCCTTGACATGGTGGAACAGCCATGTCAGTGCACTCTCCTTGGTAACAGCCAATGACATGGGCTGGGACACTCTGAAAGACCTCATGAGAGGAGAGTACTGCCCTAGGGGCAAAATTCAGAAACTTGAGGAGGAACTCTGGAACCTCAAGATGAAAGGGACTGGCATAACAGCTTACACGGCTAGGTTCTGATACTTGGCGGCTATGTGTCCCAACATGATCCCTTCCGAAAGCAAGAAGATCGAACGATACATATATGGTCTAATGCCTCCGTATCAAGGAAACGTTCTAGCCTCACGCCTTACCACCTTCGACAGCACCAAGGAATTGGCCTAGAGTCTAATCAATCATGAAGTCTCTTCCACTCCAGCAACAACAACTGCAACTACCACTGCACCACCCGATTCAGCTGACAAAAAGAGAAAGTATTGGGATAAAAAGAAAGGCAAGAAAACTCAAACCTCCTCCAAGGATCAGCAAATTGTGGCGGTCCATGCTGCCACCACTCCAGCCACTCTTGCACCGACAAAAGCTTATGTTGGGAATTTGCCCAAATGTCCCAAGTGCCCTTACCACCACAACGGCCCCTGCCGTGAATTGCAGTTTTCCAACTGCGGCCGGAAGGGCCATATTGTCCGATTTTGTAGGGGCCCTCCCAAACCTATCTCACAAGTTCCCGGTTCGGGAGTGACCCAAACTTGTTATGGCTGTGGTGAAGCTGGTCATTTCAAGAAAAACTGTCTGAAGGCTGGGAATGTTGGGGGAGCTGGAAGACTACTCGCTATTGGTCACAATGAAGCAGTGGCGGATCCCACAGTAGTCACGGGTACATTTCTTCTCAACAACTCTTATGCTTGTGTCTTATTCGATAGTGGTGCAGAAAGGAGCTTCATAAACCAAAACTTTAAACACCTACTTAAACAATCCCCACAACCACTAGAAGAAACATTCGTTGTAGAAATGGCTAACGGGAAGACCGAAAGCTCTAATGAAATCTACATAGGTTGTACCCTCACGTTAGACGATCACTCATTTCCAATCAATCTTATACCAGTCTCAATCAAGAATTTCGATGTCATTGTGGGTATGGACTGGTTGAGTCTTCATCGCACCGATATCCTATGCTTCGACAAAGCCATTCGCCTGAATCTTCCAAATCACGAAACTCTATTGATCTATGGAGACAAACCCGGTACGAGCCTTCGTATCATCTCCAGTATTCAGACCCAGAAATACTTGCGTAAGGAATATCGCGCCTTTCTTGCTCACGTCGTCGACACAAGCCAGAAAGCAAAAAATCCGAAAGACATCCCCGTTGTATGCGACTTCCCTGACGTCTTCCCAGAGGATCTTCCAGGTCTACCTCCCAAACGTCAGGTTGAGTTCAGAATCGACCTAGTCCCAGGGGCTACCCCCGCAGCTAAGTTGCCCTATCGTTTAGCGCCTGCCGAGATGCAAGAACTATCCGGTCAACTTAACGAGCTGCTCAGCAAGGGCTTTATAAGGCTGAGCTTCTCACCCTAGGGAGCTCCGGTCCTATTCGAAAAGAAGAAAGACGGATCGTTCCGTATGTGCATCGATTATAGGGAACTCAACAAACTCACGGTCAAAAATCGCTACCCTCTCCCTCGTATCGACGACCTATTCGACCAACTACAAGGGGCAAGTTATTTTTCCAAGATTGATCTTAGGTCCGGGTACCACCAGTTACGGGTGCTTGAGGAGGATGTTTCGAAGACAGGTTTCCGAACCCATTACGGGCACTTTGAGTTTGTGGTGATGTCCTTTGGACTGACTAACGCGCCCGCAGTGTTCATGGACTTGATGAATAGGGTGTGTCGTCCGTACTTGGATCAATTCGTCATCGTCTTTATTGACGATATACTCGTCTACTCTCGGAGCGAGGAAGAACACAAGGATCATCTACGGCGAGTCTTGCAAACACTATGATCTGAGAAGTTATATGCGAAGTTCTCTAAGTGCGAGTTTTGGATCCGAAGAGTTGAATTCTTAGGACACGTGGTCAGTGAAGAAGGAATCCACGTGGACCCCTGCAAAATTAAAGCTATCGAGAACTGGTCAGCACCGAAGACGCCTACAGAAATTCGCCAATTTCTAGGCCTCACTGGCTACTACCGCAGATTCATCCAAAACTTCTCTCGGATTGAGAAACCTCTCACCATGTTGACACAGAAGGGCATAACATTCGACTGGGAAAAGAAACAGGAGAAGGCATTCCAGACCCTGAAGCGAGCCCTATGCACCACACCAGTATGATCCCTTCCAGAAGGAACATAAGATTTTGTTGTATACTGTGATGCATCGAATCAGGGGCTCGGTTGTGTCTTGATGCAACGAGGTAAGGTCATCACCTATGCCTCAAGACAGCTAAAGACACATGAAGTGAACTACACTACTCACGACCTCGAGTTAGGAGCGGTCTTCTTCGCACTAAAAATCTGGAGACACTACTTGTATGGAACGAAGAGCGTAGTGTACACTGATCATAAAAGCCTCCAACACATACTGAACCAGAAAGAGCTCAACATGAGACAACGCCTATGGGTCGAGCTACTCAACGATTACGACTGCGAAATTCGTTACCACCCGGGGAAAGCCAACGTGGTAGTAGACGCCCTAAGTAGAAAGGAGTATTTTGGTCAAAGAACCAAGTCGTTAACAATGACTATCCATTCGCATCTATCCGCACAGATCAAGGAGGCTCAGCTTGAAGCCTTAAAGCTTGAGAATGTGATGGGAGAATCCCTGCACGGAATGGAAAAGAGTTTGGAGGTCAAGGGTGACGGAGCCTACTATCTCATGGACCGAATCTGGACTCCACGCCACGAAGGTTTCAGAGATTTTGTCATGAAGGAAGCACACAACACTCGATACTCCGTCCACCCAGGTTCGGATAAGATGTATCTGGATCTCAAAAAGCTATACTGGTGGCCTAACATGAAGGCAGAGATTGCTACCTTCGTGTGTAAGTGCCTTACTTGCGCGAAGGTCAAGGTCGAATACCAGAAGCCATCGGGACTCCTCTGTAACAACCCAATATTTCAACTCTTTTTAATGACCTAAAAAGTCAAGTATTGTAACCACCTTGGAGTTAATAAAATTAACTTTGATAATAAAATGACCAAAAAGTATCTACTTAAATTCCTACTATGTTTAATATCATTAAACCGGGATCTCACGTAAAAAGAATGTCCAGATCCGGCTTCGTATATTGAAGTTAAGATTCTTCCAAGTTCAGCTTAGCAGCAGACAGCTAAAAACTCGAATCGGAGATCGAGCGACTTTTGGCCGGAATGACCTAAACGAGAATCGAAGGGCTCGACAATGGTATTTCAGCGGTAAAAATTCTGGCAAAAACCGACGTCACATAGACAAGTTATGAATTTTTAAAAAAATTCCTTAATCACGATATTTTATAAATAAATAATAAAAAAAATAATTTCATAATTTGCCACCGGAGTCTAAACGAAAGTTGTAGAGCATAGTCTCACCTACGCGTGTATATAAAGACCATCGTAAACGGAGTTCGTATGAAGGAGATATGATTTTTTGAAGTTTATCAAATGATTTATATATAATTTAATTCAAAAATCTGGTAATATCCGAAGGAGGAGTCAGCGTCCTCATCCGGGTTACGCGTTGCATAGCCTCGTACGCCCCGCGTACGCGAGGGCCTTCGTCTCGGTCCGTCCACGTCGCCCCTATGCGAAGCTACCCCCTTTCCGTCCCATCCGAAGCCGAGGCAGTCGAGGACTCGGTCATACATGACGTACGCATACGCACTGCGTACGAGCGTACGCCCCGCATACCGAGGCGGTTCAGCACTCCTATAAATAGAAATGCGAGGGTTCCCGGGAATTTTGCTCATTCTCTCTCTATTTTCTTGCGTTTTGCCTCGTTTTCCGTGCCCGCACTACCCCGAAGCCCTGATCATTTTGCTCAAGTCCCGAAGATCGATTTTACTCCCGAGATTCCCGAGAATCCCAAGAAAAATCCGTTTCCCGAGACGAAACTCTGCCCGGTTTTCCATCTCGCTATCTTCAAACTTTCAAGTGAGTTCATATTCCCTTCAAACACACTTTAAATACATTTTAAATGCTTTTATACTCTTTTAGGGGAGGAATACAAGTACACATTCGGTTATTATCGTGTATTTCATAAAATTTCACTGTACTCGTTTTTATCAAATGAATCACTTGTGATTTAGTACTACTATGTGAAAACTCTTGTCATACTTCGCATGTACTAGATTTATACAAAGTATTTAGTAATTCCAAAGTATCCTTCGTTGCTAAACCGTTTTATACATTCTAAAAACTTATGATTTATGCGTTGTCAAACATTGTGAAATAGGATAAACTCTTCATACAAAACTAATACTTTAATACAGACTTAGTTGAGAATCCATGAGACGTGTACATCTTCAAATACTGCCTTTTTATTAGAAGGTATCGCTACAAGTCCTGTCTATCACCAGAGTCTCCCGTTCGGAGAACGTGTCAAATGTGTATAGATCTATACGGGAAGTCATGATCCCGCGCCCTGACTGTTAGCTACAGTCCTTCCTTTGGGGTGACAGTTTGTCATAACGCTACGACGCCTAAAGAACGTCCCTACAGGCATATTATGTTTAGTATGGTTATAAAACTCATCGGATACACAACTATTATAGTACTTTTGACTGATGATTGAGTAGCTACTACAGTTATTCATTATCTAACAAACTGAAATCTTCTGATAGGTTTATTAAATAAATCTATGTTTAAAATCTTCTAAAGCATGTGGATTGCTTCCAATTGTTAGTCTTGGACATTAAACAAACAACTATTAAGAAATAAGGGATTTTCTGGGAAAACATACACTCATTTTGGAATGGCATTCAATGTTTCTAAATCACTTATGAACTCACCAACTTAATTGTTGACACTTTTTCTTTGAAATAACTTGTATTCTCAGGGAACCGTTAAGCAGGTTTGGAAATCAACTTTTGGAGATTAACGCGCTGGCGTTAATTATTTCTTTTGAAAGATGTTTATGCATTTATCTTTTGAACATGTAATGAATACAATGATGTAAACATTTTTAAAACCTTTATATATGTATGGTGGTGTGTACTTTCCTTTCTATGAACTGTTATGTTACTGAATATGACGTCCTCCGCCCCCGAACATTTCCGCCGTTCTGGTTTGGGGGTGTGACAAATTGGTATCAGAGCTATGTTTATAGGGAATTAAGTATATCAAAACCATTTCTTTTTGTTATACAACTATAAACTCAACTGGGCAAAAACACTCTGAGAAGAGTCATACTTTGGAAATTAAATTTAATTAGTTTTTAAAGTAGGCATGCACTCATTTCATACTAATAACAGTTTCATATCGGATAATTTTAGAAGTATTATAAATAAGTTGTTCAGTACAGGTACGCCTTGGGACATGTAATCAGAACTGGGAAGAATATAGCCTGATCAACTATATTTGTCCGAGAGCCGACTAACGTATGCCAAGGAGTGTCTGAAATGGACAACAAATTTAAAACTTACCAAAAGCACATCATTACATAATTCTAAGGGAGTTTTTGTGTTGTCATCAGCTATTAAACTTAAGGGTAAATTTCATGTACTCTAGCTTATAGTCAATTCTTAACCCTATTCTCATACAGACTCAATGGCTGGATTCCAACACCCCAACGACCCCTACTACCCTAACCAAGGTAATGGAGGATGGGTCGAAGAAGATTCCGAAGAAGACGAAGAGCCGATAGAATTGGATGAGGGAGATGACTCTGGTACGGATTTAGAGCCAGAGGTTATCAATCCACCGGCCCCACAACCTCCTGTCCATGTGAGGAACTTCCAAGGACCCACTCCTGTATGGGGAAGTCACCTCCACCATTGGAGCCAACAACAAAGCTTACGCCCTCCCTACGGCATGTGCCGAGACTTTTATGATGTCAGAGGCGGGGGATCGGCAGACCGAGCACTTCCGGTCATGGTTGGCAAACTAGCCAACCAATGCTATCAATCCGGAGTTCAAGCCAACCGGATCCGCGAGATCAATGTAGAAGTACAGGTTCACACTTCTGACATCCGTAGGCTGGATGGGATTCAGGACCATGCCCAACTCCAAACTGAGGCATTTCAGGCACAAATGATTGTAGCCCTAGTCGAGTTAAGGGAGCCACAAGCCGCTCTTGATAGGCGTCTAATGGAATCGAAGCAATCAGATGCGAAGTCAAGCTCCAAGCGCAACCTACGTCGCAAATAGTGCTTGCCAGGATTTCAAATTTTGTTATAAATTAGGACTTCGGATAAGAATATAATTTTCTTTAAAACTTTCTGTAATCGGAGACCTTTAGAAAGGTCAAAAAGTTTTGTCTAAACTCGGATGTAACACAACTATATGTTTAATATATATAGGGCATATCTCTTTCTTGTTTAATTATGAGTAGTCCGATCAATTCATAAGTACATCTATTCAAACATTATTTATAAATCAAGCTCAAAACCCTGTGTTGGCCAAACCAAATTCTTAAACTATTAAAGGAAGTTAACTCAATATCATTCAACTCGCAACCACCAAAACTTATAATCTCTCATTTTTTTTCTTTTAGCAGCGCAATGCCTCCTCGTAGATCAGCACGTACCAACGCAACCCCACCACGACCTCCACCACTGACATATGATCCGGCCATGGTCCAGGCTGCTATCACAGCAGCAGTAACAGCCACCCTCTCTCAAATAAACTCCAATGCAAATGGAGGTACAGGAAGCAGCACGAATCATCCCAATCGTGGCACCGGCCAGGGCCATGTAAGGGAATGTACTTACAAGGAGTTCTCCAACTCAAAGCCAAAGACTTTTAATGGCATTGGGGGAGTCATTGCACTAATGCAATGGTTCGAAAAGACCGAAACAGTCTTCGAGATCTGCTCGTGCCAAGAAACAAGCAAGGTCAAGTTCGCTGCTTGCACCTTCATAGATCGAGCCCTCACTTGGTGGAAAATCCATGTGAATTCAGTGACACTCACTGTCGCTAACGCCATGAGTTGGGAAGAGCTGAAGGTTCTACTACTGGAAGAATACTGCCCAAGGGGCGAAGTGCAACAGCTTGAGCAGGAGCTCTGGAATCTGAAAATGGCTGGGTCTGATCTAGTCGCCTACACAACTAGGTTCAACGACCTCACTGCTTTGTGCCTTACCATGGTCAACCCAGAATCAAATAAGGTCGAAAGGTACATTTGGGGGTTGTCACCCCAGATTCAAGGGCATGTCCTAGCTTCCAACCCTATCACCTACAACAGCGCTAAACGCCTGTCTCAACGACTCATCGACCACGGAGTGACACAGGGTACCATTGCAGCAACCGCAAATCCACCTAAGGAGGCTCAGGGCCAGAGTAAGCCTTGGAACAAGAGGAGGGGACAAACCCTCCAGGAGAACCCCAAGAAACAACAGGTAGTAGCGACCCACGTGATTACTGTACCTACCAACTCTGCCCCCACAAGCTCATACAATGGGAAAATTCCAAAGTGCAACCAATGCAACTTCCACCACCACGGTCTCTGCCGTGACCTTCAATGCACCAGGTGCAATAAGAAGGGACATACAGCCCGCTATTGCAAAGAGCCAACCCAACAATCCGCCCCCACTGCTAATACCGGAGTGAGCCGCGCCTGCTTTGAGTGCGGAGACACGGGACACTACCGCAGGGACTGCCCGAAGGCAAACAACAGGAATACCGGCGGAAGGGGCCGAGTTTTCGCAATGGGACAAGATGAAGCCGTTGCGGACCCTACTGTTGTTACGGGTACGTTTCTTCTCAATAACTCGTATGCATGCATTTTGTTTGATAGTGGAGCGGAAAGGAGTTTTGTGAGTCACGACTCTAAAGGCATGCTAAAACCAATACCACAATCATTAAGTGAACCATTCATAGTAGAAATGGCCAATGGAAAAACCGAAGGCACTAAGGAGATATACTTAAACTGCACCCTAACTCTAAACGATAATCCCTTTCCAATCAACCTCATGCCAGTCTTGATTAAGAGTTTCGATGTCATCAATGGCATGGATTGGCTGAGTTCACATCGTGCGGACATTTTATGTTACGATAAGCTCGTTCGCCTTAATCTGCCAACCGGCGAAACCTTCCTTGTCTTGGGCGACAAACCTAGTACCACTCTTCGTATCGTCTCAAGTATTCGGGCTCAGAAGTACCTACGCAAGGAGTGCCGCGCGTTTTTGGCTCATGTTGTAGATGTGAAGCGCGAAGTCCCGGACGTCAAGAATGTGCCCGACGTATGCGATTTTCCCGACGTTTTTCCCGAGGATCTTCCGGGAATACCACCCGCAAGACAAGTCGAGTTCAGAATCGATCTGATTCCCGGAGCTACCCCAGTAGCCAAAGCACCCTATCGATTAGCCCCGGCAGAGATGCAGGAGCTATCCGACCAACTGAATGAACTACTTGGAAAAGGATTCATCAGGCCGAGCTTCTCGCCATAGGGAGCACCCGTGTTGTTCGTGAAAAAGAAGGATGGATCGTTCAGGATGTGCATCGACTACCGAGAACTCAACAAACTTACCATCAAGAACCGATACCCCCTACCCCGAATCGACGACTTATTCGATCAACTCCAAGGAGCCAACTACTTCTCCAAGATCGATCTGAGGTCGGGGTATCACCAGCTACTAGTCCTGGAGAGTGATGTTCCCAAGACAGCCTTCCGAACGAGGTACGGACATTACGAATTCGTAGTGATGCCATTCGGACTAACCAATGCCCCAGCCGTATTCATGGATCTAATGAATCAGGTATGTCGTCCATTCTTGGATAAATTTGTGATAGTATTCATAGACGACATACTCATTTATTCAAAGAATAAAGAAGAACATAGTCAACATCTGAGACAAGTCTTAGAGACGTTATGGACTGAGAGACTTTATGCAAAATTCTCAAAATGTGAGTTTTGGATTAGAAAGGTGGACTTCCTCGGTCACGTGGTCAGCAAGGAAGGAATCCACGTGGACCCCACAAAAATCAAGGCTATCGAAAACTGGTCCGCACCAACGACACCAACCGAAATTAGCCATTTTCTAGGTCTTGCTGGTTATTATCGAAGATTCATCCAGAATTTCTCCAGCATCGCGAAGCCTCTTACCGCTTTAACCCAGAAAGGTGTGACCTACAACTGGGGAGAAAAGCAAGATGCTGCATTTCAGACTTTGAAACAGGCCCTTTGCAGTGCACCTATCCTTTCTCTTCTAGAGGGGACCGAAGATTTTGTGGTGTATTGTGACGCTTCGAAGCAAGGACTAGGCTGTGTGCTAATGCAGAGGGGAAAGGTTATTGCATATGCCTCACAACAACTGAAAACGCATGAGGTCAATTACATCACTCATGACTTAGAACTTGGAGCGGTGGTCTTCACTCTTAAAATCTGGAGGCACTACCTATACGGTACCAAGTGCACTATCTTTATAGACCACAAGAGCCTCCAACACATCTTCGACCAGAAGGAGTTAAACATGAGACAGTAACGTTGGGTCGAATTGCTCAACGACTACGAATGTGAGATTCGCTATCATCCGGGAAAGGCATACGTCGTGGCCGATGCCCTTAGTCGAAAGGAGTACTCTGGCCGAAGAGTGAAGTCATTAGCCATGTCAATCCATTCGCACCTGTCAGCGCAAGTCAAGGAAGCTCAAATAGAGGCCTTGAAACCTGAAAACGTAACAGGTGAGGCCCTTAGGGGATTGGACAAGAACTTAGAAATCAAGAGTGACGGAGCACGCTACCTCATGAACCGGATCTGGACACCCAAGTTTGGTGGATTCAGAGAGGTAGTTATGAGCGAGGCACACAGGACTCCATACTCCGTACACCCAGGGTCAGACAAGATGTATCTAGACCTCAAGCAACTCTATTGGTGGCCAAACATGAAAGCGGAGATTGCTACCTATGTGAGCAAGTGTTTGACTTGCGCCAAAATAAAAATAGAACACCAGAAACCCTCAGGTCTACTCCAACAACCTGAAATACCTGAGTGGAAATGGGAGCAGATTTCTATGGACTTTATAACGAAACTGCCCAAAACTCAGGGTGGCCAAGATACTATTTGGGTGATCGTCGACAGATTAACCAAGTCCGCTCATTTCTTACCGATCAAGGAAACTGATAGGATGGAAAAACTAGCAAGAACCTACATCCGGGAGATCATACGACTTCATGGAGTACCGAGGTCCATCATTTCAGATAGAGACAGCAGATTCACTTCCAGATTCTAGCAATCATTGTAAAAATCCATGGGAACAAGGTTGGATATGAGTACAGCATACCACCCACAAACTGACGGACAGAGTGAGAGGATGATCCAAACCTTGGAAGACATGTTGCGAGCATGTGTAATCGACTTTGGTAAGGCATGGGATGTTCACTTACCTTTGGTCGAGTTCTCTTATAACAATAGTTATCATACTAATATCAAGACTGCTCCATTTGAAGCCCTTTACGGCCGTAAGTGCAGATCACCTCTGTGCTGGACGGAAGTGGGCGACACGCAATTGGCAAAAGGTCTAGTCCCTAATAGCACCCTCACTGGTCCGGAGATCATCACAGAAACGACTGAAAAGATCGTGCAAATACGAGAACGACTGAAGTTCTCAAGGGATAGGCAAAAGAGCTATGCCGACAAAAGGCGTAAACCCTTGGAATTCCATATTGGCGACCGTGTACTACTAAAGGTCTCACCGTGGAAGGGCATGATACGCTTCGGAAAGCGTGGGAAGCTAAATCCTAGGTACATTGGACCCTTCGACATCATTTCAAGAGTTGGTCCAGTGGCCTACAAGCTCCGTCTTCCAATCAAGCTTAACAAAGTACACCCAGTATTCCACGTATCGAACCTGAAGAAGTGTTTGTCCGACGAAACACTTGTAATTCCACTCGATGAAATCGAACTAAATGAAAATCTTCACTTTGTGGAAGAACCCGTCGAGATCATGGATAGGGAAGTTAAACGAACTAAACAGAGTCGCATTCCAATAGTAAAGGTTCGATGGAATGCTAAGAGAGGAACCGAGTTCACATGGGAACGGGAAGACCAAATGCAACAGAAGTATCCGCACCTCTTCCTCAGCCCCTAAGACTTCTCTTTTGTATTAAAATTTCGGGACGAAATTCCCTCTAACGGGGGGGTGATGTAACAACCCGATATTTCAACTCTTTGTAATGACCTAAAAAGTCAAGTATTATAACCACCTTGGAGTTAATAAAATTAACTTTGATAATAAAATGACCAAAAAGTATCTATTTAAATTCCTACTATGTTTAATATCATTAAATCGGGATCTCACGTAAAAGGAATGCCTAGATCCGGCTTCATATATTGAAGTTAAGATTCTTCCAAGTTCGGCTTAGCAGCAGACAGCTAAAAACTCGAATCGGAGATCGAGCGACTTTTGGCCGGAATGACCTAAACGAGAATCGAAGGGCTCGACAATGGTATTTTAGCGGTAAAAAGTCTGGCAAAAACCGACGTCAGATAGAGAAGTTATGAATTTTTAAAGAAATTCCTTAATCACGATATTTTATAAATAAATAATAAAAAAAATAATTTCATAATTTGCCAACGGAGTCTAAACGAAAGTTGTAGAGCATAATCGCACTTACGCGTGGATATAAAGACCATCGTAAACGGAGTTCGTATGAATGAGATATGATTTTTTGAAGTTTATTAAATGATTTATATATAATTTAATTCAAAAATCTGGTAATATCCGAAGGAGGAGTCAGCGTCCTCATCCGGGTTACGCGCTGCGTAGCCTCGTACGCCCCGCGTACGCGAGGGCCTTGGTCTCGGTCCGTCCACGTCGCCCCTATGCGAAGCTACCCCCTTTCCGTCCCATCCGAAGCCGAGGCAGTCGAGGACTCGGTCATGCATGACGTACGCATACGCGCTGCGTACGAGCGTACGCCCCATGTACCGAGGCGGTTCAGCACTCCTATAAATAAAAATGCGAGGGTTCCCGGGAATTTTGCTCATTCTCTCTCTATTTTCTTGCGTTTTGCCTCGTTTTCCGTGCCCGCACTACCCCGAAGCCCTGATCATTTTGCTCAAGTCCCGAAGATCGATTTTACTCCCGAGATTCCCGAGAATCCCAAGAAAAATCCGTTTCCCGAGACGAAACTCTGCCCGGTTTTCCATCTCGCTATCTTCAAACTTTCAAGTGAGTTCATATTCCCTTCAAACACACTTTAAATACATTTTAAATGCTTTTATACTCTTTTAGGGGAGGAATACAAGTAAACATTCGGTTATTATCGTGTATTTCATAAAATTTCACTGTACTCGTTTTTATCAAATGAATCACTTGTGATTTAGTACTACTATGTGAAAACTCTTGTCATACTTTGCATGTACTAGATTTATACAAAGTATTTAGTAATTCCAAAGTATCCTTCGTTGATAAACCGTTTTATACATTCTAAAAACTTATGATTTATGCTTTGTCAAACATTGTGAAATAGGATAAACTCTTCATACAAAACTAATACTTTAATACAGACTTAGTTGAGAATCCATGAGACGTGTACATCTTCAAATACTGCCTTTTTATTAGAAGGTATCGCTACAAGTCCTGTCTATAACCAGAGTCTCCCGTTCGGAGAATATGTCAAATGTGTATAGATCTATACGGGAAGTCATGATCCCGCGCCCTGACTATTAGCTACAGTCCTTCCTTTGGGGTGACAGTTTGTCATAACGCTACGACGCTTAAAGAACGTCCCTACAGGCATATTATGTTTAGTATGGTTATAAAACTCATCGGATACACAACTATTATAGTACTTTTGACTGATGATTGAGTAGCTACTACAGTTATTCATTATCTAACAAACTGAAATCTTCTGATAGGTTTATTAAATAAATCTATGTTTAAAATCTTCTAAAGCATGTGGATTGCTTCCAATTGTTAGTCTTGGACATTAAACAAACAACTATTAAGAAATAAGGGATTTTCTGGGAAAACATACACTCATTTTGGAATGGCATTCAATGTTTCTAAATCACTTATGAACTCACCAACTTAATTGTTGACACTTTTTCTTTGAAATAACTTGTATTCTCAGGGAACCGTTAAGCAGGTTTGGAAATCAACTTTTGGAGATTAACGCGCTGGCGTTAATTATTTCTTTTGAAAGATGTTTATGCATTTATCTTTTGAACATGTAATGAATACAATGATGTAAACATTTTTAAAACCTTTATATATGTATGGTGGTGTGTACTTTCCTTTCTATGAACTGTTATGTTACTGAATATGACGTCCTCCGCCCCCGAACATTTCCGCCGTTCTGGTTTGGGGGTGTGACATCCTCCAACAACCGAATATATCGGAATGGAAGTGGGAGCGGATCACAATGGACTTCATAACCAAGCTGCCCAAGACAGCGGGTGGGTTGGATACCATTTGGGTCATCGTTGACAGATTGACCAAGTATGCACACTTCCTACCCATCAAGGAAACGGACAAGATGAATAAACTCACATGAACATACATTAAGGAAATAGTACGGCTGCATGGCGTCCGTATATCTATTATCTCAGATAGAGATAGTAGGTTTACCTCAAGATTTTGGCAGTCACTACAAAAGGCACAAGGGACGAGGCTGGATATGAGTACAGCCTACCATCCGTAGACTGACGGGCAAAGTGACAGGACGATCCAAACCTTGGAAGATATGCTACGAGCTTGTGTGATCGACTTCGGTAAATCATGGGATACACACTTACCTCTTGTGGAGTTTTCCTACAACAATAGTTATCATACGAGCATCAAGGCAGCTCCATTCGAAGCCCTATACGGCCGGAAGTGCAGATCCCCTCTATGTTGGGCTGAGGTGGGTTATACTCAGTTAGCTAAAGGACGAGTTCCTGATAGTGCTCTCACTGGTCCGGAGATCATTCAAGAAACGATCGAGAAGATTGTTCAGATTTGCGAACGATTAAAAGCCGCTAGGGATCGACAGAAAAGCTACGCAGACAAACGAAGAAAATCCTTGGAATTACAGGTGGGGGACCGAGTCCTTTTGAAGGTCTCGCCTTGAAAGGGCACGATACGCTTCAGAAAGCGTGGAAAGCTTAATCCAAGGTATATAGGGCCTTTTGAGATTCTCGCTAGAATCAGCTCTGTAGCTTACAAACTCAACCTACCCCCACGAACTAAGTAACATACATCCTACCTTCCACATCTCAAACTTGAAGAAATGTCTGTCCGACAAGACTCTCGTGATTCCGCTTAACGAGATTGAGGTCAACGAGAGCCTCAACTTCGTGGAAGAGCCTGCGGAGATTATGGATCGAGAAGTAAAACGAACGAAACAAAGCCGCATCCCAATTGTGAAGGTTCGGTGGAACGCCAAGCGGAGACCGGAATTCACTTGGGACCGCGAGGATCAAATGAAACTCAAATATCCCCGTCTCTTCGCTTAGTAGTACTGTAATAACTTATCTGTTGACTTCTAAATTTCGGGACGAAATTCCCCTAATGGGGGGACGATGTGACAACCCAACGTTAAGTCCGTTATACAATTTCCGTTTCCGCTAACGGGATATGTCATTTATAAAAGTTCCGTAATTTGGAGTCGTAAAATAAATTAATATTTGATTATTTATTTATAATTCATGGGATTATCATTTTAGTAAAAATAAATATAGCTCGTTACTGTTAGTTCCATTTAACGAAATAAAGTTATATTATTTTTCAACCACTTAACCCGGATAAAAAGTTTAAACCCCGTTAAACTTTAGTATCGGGTAGTCGTATACCGGGTGCAACACCCGGGACCTATATAAAGGAAGTGTAACTCCACTTAGATGCTTTTTACCACTCAAACACCTCTCTCTCACTACTTTCTCTCTCTAGCTCGTTCCCGGCTCCAAAAACCGCGAATCCCGCATCCAAAACGTAAGATCTTCTACCCTAACTTGTCCTAAATATCATTTGTGATTGCATTAGCTCAAAAATCACACAATATGGCCATCAAAAGGGAGTTTACGGCCTAAGAACCTCCTTAGGCCGTAAACACCCAAAATGTGCCAAAAAAGTCCCAAATTTCCTTCTTTTAAGCTTGGAGACTAGTTAGAGGTTTTACCTAATAGTGTTCGAGCATCAAAACCATGACATTTAGGTCAGTAAAGAGAGTTTACGGCCCAAGCACATGCTTAGGCCATAAACACCCTTTTTCCAAGTAAAAATGGCCCAAAACCTTTCCAATGAATGTTTAGGCTTGAGATATGATTTTAGGAAATTTCATTTCGAGTTTGGGGCCATTAAACATCACATTTTGAGGGGTAATTTAGAGTTTACGGCCCAAGCACAAGCTAGGACCGTAAACTCCCCCAAACCTCACCAAATGAGGGTTTAAACCCCCTAATTAGCCCTAGACCTTCACTAGAAAATTAAAGGGATTGATTTAAGGGATTTAACATAAAAATTGGGGAGTAAACAAGAGTTCACGGCCAATCCATGAGGCTTACGGCCGTAAACTCCCAAGGAGTGTCCTTTGGGCCGTAAACTCCAAGGGAATAAACTCTTGGACCCCCCTTAGTACCCCTTTTGGCCTTGTACAATCCCCGAGAACCACTTCTAATCCATAAGACCTCAAATCAATTTAGAATATGTAAAAGTCTTTAGATAAAAGTATAAGTGGCTAATTTCTTGTAAAACTTATATATCATATGTTAATAGGGACTTAAAAGGTGTACAAGTCCTAAATTGACACCAAACGCGCTACCGACACTTTCACCCGATTTACTCGATTTCAGGTGAGTTCATACCCCTTAATGAACCTTTCTAATGTTTTCATATGTTTTAGGGGGGATACAAGTCAAATATACATTTTTATGAAAACCAATCACATGTGATTTACTATCCGTAGTTCAAATCACATGTGATTTATCACTATGCTTTATAAAAGAACTTTACGCTTTCAAAACTACTTTGGAAAAATAAACTATTTTCTAAATGCCTTCTTTAGTCAAGATTTTTATTAAATTACTTTTCTTACAAAATGTATCTACACTAATATATTTATATAAGTAAGACTTGAAGGACTTAGGACCGATAGCTCGCCTTATTTCCTGTTCTTGTTTGATGTGGGCTTAGGGTATTTGTTATCCGTCCGACCGTCGTTGATTTCTTAGTTATATATCATGTATATTGGTGTTAGATACGAGCATTTTCACCTCATTCGATGCCTATATTACTTAATTGCCAAGAACCATTCACACTAAGTTAACTATAATAGGTATAGTTACGGTCACTACTACTTGTTACCGCTACTACTATACATACTATAATTCATACTATTACAAAACGATACACGAATAAGAGAACATGCTATGAACTTCATAAAAGACTACTACACTATATTACAAGAGAAAGCACTAATCCGGAAGATAACACACTAACTCTACAAGATACTCTACGCGCTACAAACTGTGATCAGAGCTTTCCGGAAGGAAGGCGACGCTACATGTATAGATCTATACGGGGCAGACACTATTAGATCCCGACTGTTAACTTCAGTCCGAGCCGAGCAGGCCAGGGATGGCACTACTTCACTACACTGTGTATGACCAGGAAGGTCATGGGATCCTCTATTACTCACACTATTGGTCACATAAAAGGAATATACTATATCCACACTAAAATACTAAGACTAAAGTCTCGGTTAATATCCCGAAGTAAATAAGTATCTATTACTAATGGAAGTTCGCACCACTATCACTGTCCACAGGCATAACTTTTTTTCTATCTACACTACATACTGGAGATTTAGTACCACACTTTTACATCAAACAAATTTTCAATGATAAAACTTACATGCAACTTAGAGTTTTTCACTTACGATGTATTTTCTGGAAAATATAGGATTTTATAGAGTTTTCTACTAATTATAAATGTACATTTCAGCTTTTCACACTATATGTTGTAATACATTTTATACATTAACAACACTAAATTCTTATGAACTCACCAGCTTTATGCTGATACTCGTTTTCAAAATAACTTGTATCCTCAGGTCAAAGATAGACAGGTACAGGTGCAACATTTTGGAGAAGATGGAGCATACAAGATCCATCTCTTATTTTTGTATTATTTTTGGTGTCCATTGAAACTTTACAGAACACACTTGTAATTAAACCCACTATGTAATGAAATGGTTGTATGTTTCTTGTTTTTACTATTATGCAATTGTGATGATACTGTACATGACGTCCTCCACCCCGAAACGTATTTCGTCGTTATCGGTTTCGGGGTGTGACGGATTGGTATCAGAGCATTGTTTATAGTAAATCAAGTATATCAACCTATAAAAGATATACGAACTATAAACACTTCGGGACTAAAACACTCTGACCAAGAATATATACCGTTAAATACTAAAATATTTAACTAAGTATATATAAACATCTCTATAAAACACAGAAGTCAGTATCGCACTAGAACAGAATAAAAGTATTAAGATTGTTGAATAACACAGTTGGGCTTAGAGACATATAGTCACATTTGGGGGGATGTAGCCTGATCAATTACATTTTTCCTGGGAGTGAATAGCATGTGCCTAAGTTTGGTTGTGGTGTTGCAACAAGTCTAAAACTTACCAACACTACCACAATAACGTTAGCATAAGAATACTATAGGAGTATTCTGTACCTCTAAAATATACATATGTGAGAACTAAAAAGGGTCGTTACTGGTAGGACAATAGTTGCTAAGTGGATACACCACGATTACCTGTGACTAGGGTGCTATAGACTCAGAATTTGTGGCCTTTGCTAAGTGGATACACCACTCAAACACCTCTCTCTCACTACTTTCTCTCTCTAGCTTGTTCCCGGCTCCAAAAACCACAAATCCCGCCTCCAAAACGTAAGATCTTCTACCCTAACTTGTCCTAAATATCATTTATGATTGCATTAGCTCAAAAATCACACAATATGGCCATCAAAAGGGAGTTTATGGCCTAAGAACCTCCTTAGGCCGTAAACACCCAAAATGTGCCAAAAAAGTCCCAAATTTCCTTCTTTTAAGCTTGGATACTAGTTAGGGGTTTTACCGAGGAGTGTTTGAGCATCAAAACCATGACATTTAGGGCAGTAAAGAGAGTTTACGGCCCAATCACATGCTTAGGCCGTAAACACCCTTTTTCCATGTAAGAATTCCCAAAAACCTTTCCAATGCATGTTTAGGCTTGAGATATGATTTTAGGAAATTTTATTTCGAGTTTGGGGCCATTAAACATCACATTTTGAGGGTTAATTTAGAGTTTACGGCCCAAGCACAAGCTAGGACCGTAAACTCCGCCAAACTTCACCAAATGAGGGTTTAAACCCCCTAATTAGCCCTAGACCTTCACTAGAAAATTAAAGGGATTGATTTAAGGGCTTTAACATCAAAATTGGGGAGTGAACAAGAGTTCACGGCCAAGCCATGAGGCTTACGGCCGTAAACTCCCAAGGAGTGGCCTTTGGGCCATAAACTTCAAGGGAGTAAACTCTTGGACCCCCCTTTAGTACCCCTTTTGGCCTTGTACAATCCCCGAGAACCACTTCTAATCCATATGACCTCGAATCAATTAAGAATATGTAAAAGTCTTTAAATAAAAGTATAAGTGGCTAATTTCTTGTAAAACATATATATCATATGTTAATAGGGACTTAAAAGGTGTACAAGTCCTAAATTGACACCAAAAGCGCAACCGACACTTTCACCCGATTTACTCGATTTCAGGTGAGTTCATACCCCTTAATGAACCTTTCTAATGTTTTCATATGTTTTAGGGGGGATACAAGTCAAATATACATTTTTATGAAAACCAATCACATGTGATTTACTATCCGTAGTTCAAATCACATGTGATTTATCACTATGCTTTATAAAAGAACTTTACGCTTTCAAAACTACTTTGGAAAAATAAACTATTTTCTAAATGCTTTCTTTAGTCAAGATTTTTATTAAATTACTTTTCTTATAAAATGTATCTACACTAATATATTTATATAAGTAAGACTTGAAGGACTTAGGACCGATAGCTCGCCTTATTTCCTGTTCTTGTTTGATGTGGGCTTAGGGTATTTGTTATCCGTCTGACCGTCGTTGATTTCTTAGTTATGTATCATGTATATTGGTGTTAGATACGAGCATTTTCACCTCATTCGATGCCTATATTACTTAATTGCCAAGAACCATTCACACTAAGTTAACTATAATAGGTATAGTTAAGGTCACTACTACTTGTTACCGCTACTACTATACATACTATAATTCATACTATTACAAAACGATACACGAATAAGAGAACACGCTATGAACTACATAAAAGACTACTACACTATATTACAAGAGAAAGCACTAATCCGGAAGATAACACACTAACTCTAAAAGATACTCTACGCGCTACAAACTGTGACCAGAGCTTTCCGGAAGGAAGGCGACGCTACATGTATAGATCTATACGGGGCAGACAATATTAGATCCCGACTGTTAACTTCAGTCGGAGCCGAGCAGGCCAGGGATGGCACTACTTCACTACACTGTGTATGACCGGGAAGGTCATGGGATCCTCTATTACTCACACTACTGGTCACATAAAAGGAATACACTATATCCACACTAAAATACTAAGACTAAAGTCTCGGTTAATATCCCGAAGTAAATAAGTATCTTTTACTAATGGAAGTTCGCACCACTATCACTGTCCACAGGCATGACTTTTCTTCTATCTACACTACATACTGGAGATTTAGTACCACACTTTTACATCAAACAAATTTTCAATGATAAAACTTACATGCAACTTAGAGTTTTTCACTTACGATGTATTTTCTGGAAAATATAGGATTTTCTAGAGTTTTCTACTAATTGTAAATGTACATTTCAGCTTTTCACACTATATGTTGTAATACATTTTATACATTAACCACACTAAATTCTTATGAACTCACCAGCTTTATGCTGATACTCGTTTTTAAAATAACTTGTATCCTCAGGTCAAAGATAGACAGGTATAGGTGCAACATTTTGGAGAAGATGGAGCATACAAGATCCATCTCTTATTTTTGTATTATTTTTGGTGTCCATTGAAACTTTACAGAACACACTTGTAATTAAACCCACAATGTAATGAAATGGTTGTATGTTTCTTGTTTTTACTATGATGCAATTGTGATGATACTGTACATGACGTCCTCCACCCCGAAACGTATTCCGCCGTTATCGGTTTTGGGGTGTGATAATTGAGCTACAGCAGGCTTATTTATAGTCTTGGTTATGATGGCCAAAAGAGTATGCCTGAATGTGATGTACCACCGAAGCATGTCTGTGAAATTCTTCTTATCTGAAGCAGAATTCTCCTTACACCGATGAACAAGATTGATAATGTATTCCAAGCAATCGGTGGAGAACAGGTGCTTGTCAACAAGAGCAAATAGAAACTTTTCACATTTGGCTCTTGTGAACATAACAGTGAGGTGAGCAGAATCAATCTGACCAAGATGCAATTTGTTGACATCTCCTGGCTTTGCAGTAGGCTTCACCGTCGGTTTCTTCCTTAAAACAGAAGTTATATCCTGATCCATCTTGGCAACTTCATGGATGTAGGAAGCCAACATCCTCTTCAGATGATTCAGGATCGGCTCATACTCTTTCGCATTAGAGAGCAAGATATTAAACAGCAGGATCCAATCATGAGGATTTAAATTGGGAAGATCTGCCAGGGAAATTAAAGAAACCGAGTTGTCTGAACCTCTGGATATTTTGAATTGAACATTAACGAACTTCCCTGCAGGTAAAGGCTTAACCACCTTGACCGTTGTAATTTTCTGTGCGCTCCAGGTCAGGTATTGAGGCTGACCAAACTAGAGATAAAAATCAATAAGTTCTCAGTTTATTTGAGGATGAGGTAAAGGGACTTCAACAGTCGAATCAAAACAATGAAAAATGAATGCCTTTCGTGTTATAGGCATATCAAATTGTGAATCCCTCGTATTATCACAATCAAACGAAGTCGCAGGTTCCAGCCAGTAAGTGCTTGGGAACTCTATAGCTTCTTTGATCAGTGTTTCCCTAGTCCAAGGGGGGAACAACGTCTTTTTGCAACTAAGAGCATCATCCTCTTATTTCTTCTTCTTCCTTTGCAACTCGAAGATTTTCATCTATCTCCTGATCCCTTTTCTTTCGCTTCAGGATCTCAGATATAGTTTCTTGATCTTCTTCACTATCATTATCTTCCCCAATGACATGTTTCTTCTTTTCTTTATTACCAGAACCCGAAGCTAAATTATCCTTCGGTTCAGTTTTTACAGTCACCTTCGGTTTAACAAGAGGAGGGATCATCACAGTACCTTCTCCCCCTTGTTGTGGAGTGGCCATCCTCTCCGAAACACCCTTCATTTCTCGTAAGAGTTCAATTGCTTGAAGGAGTTTGGAGGTTAGATGATTTCGAATGGTAAGCGTAAAAATCGGGTCATGAGCTTGAATCACATTGTGCAGCTGAGTAAGAACATCCCCAGCACAGCTTCGAAAAACCACACGCTCAGTTTTTAACAACAAAATCTCTCTTTCTGCTCTGGCAATTTCAACCTTCTACACTTCATTAATAGCGATCTGTTGAGCAAGATCATCTCATAGTTTCCTTTCCACCTGGAAATCAGCATTTAGTTTGTCTAACCGAGAATCAACAGACGCCAAAAAGGTCTTTTTATCAGTAAAAACATCAGAACGAAGAGTCTCAAATTTGGCTTGTTCTCCTTGAAGAGACTGGGATAGGGAAGCAACCAATGCATTCACCTTAGCAGCGTTTGTCTCAGCATGACCCTTGAGAGAATCAAGGAAAACCTTGGAATCATGAATAAGGTTTTTGACGTCAGTTGTAGTGTTCTTGCACAAAGAAGTAGAATCATCCAAAGCGACAGTGCATTTGTCGATGGACTCATGATACTGGTGCAAAGCTGTATCCAGAAAGGCTTTCATTACAACGTCGTTGCACTTCTTAGACGACCTAATCAGTGCATCAAGCTTTTCATTAACACTGTCTATCTGCTGCTTGGTCGCTAGAGCAGATTCATCCTCTTCACTTGGGATTCTGTATGGACTGTAGTAAGTAGAATCAAACTCAAATTCGGCTCCTCCAAGAACTAGATTAGACTCACTGGAAGGAGGTGGGGAAATTGGTTCGATTGTGACTTTAGGAGGATCTTCAGTCTTCACCCCCACATCAGATGTGTTGACTTTTACTGAAGAATCGTTGGTAGAGGTAATGGTAGGTTTAGTGGTGAAAGTTGCTTGGGAAAAAATAGGAGGTGGTACTGGAGCAGTAGTGATAGGAGTAGAGCTGACAGGCGGTGGTGGATCAATTGTATAGGAAGGTTGTGATGTAGGTGGAGGTGGAGGTGGAGGTGGAGGCGAATCCTGAACAGTAGACTTGGGTGGAGATGGAGGAGGAGTAGGAATAGAATCATTAACAACATCCTCTGGAGTTGGAGACCGAGGAAGTGTATTCCCCCTTGGAGAAACTTCATGTTTCTCTTCCTCTTCCTTATCACCAAACAGCTCATCATTCTTTTCTGAATGGGAAGTTGAAGGAGTTTGTTTTCTTCATGCTATTCTCTTCACTTTCTTTGGAGAAGAAGATTCACCTGTTTCACCTTTTCTTTTCTTGGACTTGGTCGATTTAGAGGAGGGACCTTCTGTTGTGTCTTTCTTGGGATTGGCTTTCTTCCCTCTTTTAGCTGGCTTCTCAACCTCGTCCAGAGCAGCTTGCATCTTTGGAGTCAATATGCATGGACTTTTGGGAGGAAGCAGTTTGTATTCTAAAATTACTTTACTCTTTTGAGAGACACACCGGTACATAGTTTTCGGAATAGAACCGTTGTGAGAGAACCTGTTTCGAACTGCTACTATTATCTTCTTAGAGTGAAAGGCTGAGACAGATGAGAGCAAAGTATCCTTCATGACCGGAATCTCAAGAGAGTTTATAGCTCTTCGAGCAACAAGAGTCCAAAAACAACCACATGATATTTCTGAATGCTTCGTTGAGGAGTTCAAGCTTTGCACCAGTTGGGTTCAGATCAATGAACCATAGTCCAGGTTGAGTCCACTGTAAAGACCATACATAATCATCATAAAACACTTGTTCGAACCATCAGACCCACTAACACGCTCAGCTAACCCCTTGTGAAGAAGAGTGAGTAACCCATTCCATTGAGGAGGTAAGCATGATTTCTTAAATTTGGTGAAGGTAGTAAGCACCTCAGTGTAGCCCATATCATAAAACATCGAAAACAGTTGAGTCGTAGTGATGAAATCCGGAGAGATGACTGAAGCATCTACAACAAGCCCTATCAGTGAGCAAAATCGCCCTTTTGAGATGGAAGCCTTGTGAGTAAAAATCTGAAAGTAGATTCTCTCCTTGGTTTTGACTTAAGTCGCTGTAGAATACACATGGGACAGCAACGACATTGGAACAGATTCCACTTGTGTAAGAGCGATTACCAAAGGAGAATACTTGAGATATTCCATTACTTGAAGCATGTAAGAATCATACAGGAATGAAGTTATCTGAATGATCATGTTCTGATTAGGCTTGATCGTAAGCAATGACGACGATGCAGTTTGATCTTAAAGTGAGGAAGATTCCGCCATTGTTGAACTCGTGAAGAAGATGAATGGTTTAATATCGCTGGTGTATTTTGAGAATGGTAAGAAGGTACAGTGGTGCGAGAATTCCTTTATATACGGTTGCTAGGAGAGAGAAATAATCTGCCATAATGATGAGAAGATCTCTAAAAAGGCGCCTGGAAAAGCGAGATTTGACAGCATGGTTTCCCCAGATAGACGTCATACGGCGAAGGTTTAGGAACCATTTCAAATTCACGTGCCCATTCTTGAACTTATCCAAAAACCCGTTTCAACTTCTTATCCATTCAATCGACCCGATCTGTTGTTCATTCACAGTACAGAATAACACTTTCGCTTCCATAAATATGTTTAATGGTTAGAGCCGAAAGTAAAAACAACTCATAATTGTCACGTACCAGAATTTTGGAAAATCATGAAGATTTTCGTGCATTAGTGTGCCAAAGAATAAGAAATAAATCAATAAGTGTATGGGATGTGAGTGAAGTCGAATACGACATAGAGCAGAGGATCCCGGGCACGAATCTCTTCCTTCAAACTCAAGAGAGACTTGAAATGCTTGTGTGGTTTCCCGTGAGAATATGATCAAATGTTTGTTAAGAAACATTGAAAGGCTTCTTTTTAAACATAGGCTCTAGTGGATGGCTAATCTTTAACCGAACTTCGATACTTATCATAAGACCGAACGTTGGATGAAGTACTTATGAGACCGATGTGGTCTGTTGAACAAGTAGGTTGGATATTTTTGAAGTAACAGGATTTATAATAGAAATCTCAAAAACAAAAACTAAACTATATCTTTTTGGGAAGAAATGCCTTGGTGTTAGACAGTTTCATAAAGATCGCACAAGAAAATAAAAGAGACTTCATTAGGTAACAAGTGAGTACTTAAATATAAATATTCACCATCAATTCAACATTGGTGTTGGATTTTGGGTCTCACTTAGCACGTGGTGTACGCATCTAAGATCATTAACTCAGAATTTGTGTAACCATAAACCTCAGTGGTAATCTCTGAGAGTCTCAAAGGTTACGTTGATGAACCGAAAGTAGATGGAGAATATAGATGAGGTGGTTAAAGAACGGAAAGTACCCCTGCTTTAAAAGAGTGACATAGAAGAAAACTCTTGACTCATTTGAGAAGAGTAGGGTAGCTCATGACTTGAGTGAATGCAGCGGCCTGATTAGGAAGAAACGATAGGTACTGATCGAATCATTAAGGCCTTACTCAAAGTTTTAGAAGCTTTGGTCTACATGTAGCAGCATGTTTCTAGGGACACCTAGCTAGTTCATATTGAAATTGACATACCTGCCCCATCTCGAGTTCATATAGCAACTATGTACTGGATACCTATTAAAGAAGAATAGACAAACAAACCACACACAAGAAAAACAGTAAATGAAACAATAGAAAAGATAACAAGAGATAACTAAAATATAAAATCTTTTTGGAATTTCGAATTATCTGTAAAAATAATAAAAATAATAAATAAATAAATAAAATATTTTTGGATTTTTGCAATTTCTGAAAAATAATAAAAACAAAAATAAGCAAAAATAATTTTAAACATGTTAGAAATAAAGAAAAAGGAAAATAAATAAAGCAAGTAAAGAATCGAAAAGATAGTATACAAAAAGGTACAGCCGAACTTAAACCTTAAATAATTGAAGCTAAATAAACTGAGAGATCAGTTCATTTTAGTCCCCCAAAATTGAGGAGCCGAAATAAGCAGAGCGCTCGGTTCATTTTGGGTCCCTAAAATTTCGGAGCCGAAATAGACCGAGTGATCGGTTCATTTCGGTTCCCAAAAATTAAGGAGCCGAAATAAGCAGAGCGTTCGGTTCATTTTGATTCCCTAAAATTCCGGAACCGAAATAGACCGAGCGTTCACTCTATTTCGCTTGCCTATCAGAGAGAGATTTGAGGATTCGGTACCAACTCTGCTTCCATGATTCCCAAACATTGCAAAATTTTATTGAAGCTTGCTTCTGGTAAGGCTTTAGTGAAGATGTCAGCAAGTTGGTCTGAGGACCTAACAAAATGGACTTCCATGTTTCCATCTTCAACATGGTCCTTAATGAAATGGTACCTTAGTGCAATATGCTTTATCTTTGAGTGTTGCACTGGATTGTGACAAATTCTTATCACGCTTTCAGAGTCACAATAAAGAGGAATCTTCTTCATACTCAGCCCATAGTCTCTAAGTTGACTTTGTACCCAGATTACTTGTGAGGTACATGAGGCAGCAGCTATGTACTCAGCTTCGACTGTTGAGAGAGACACACAGGTTTGCTTCTTAGACTGCCAGCTGACAAGTTTACCATCAAGGAACTGGCATCCTCCAGTTGTGCTCTTTCTATCTAGACCGCATCAACCAAGATCAGCATCAGAAAACGCTTGAACAAAGAACCCGGACTTTGCTGGATACCAGAGACCGAGCGACGAGGTTCGCTTCAAATAGTGAAATTTATTCTTCACTGCCACCATGTGAGTTTCTCTAGGATTAGCTTGAAACCTGGCACAACAACATACGGAAAACATAATGTCCGGTCTACTAGTTGTTAGATACATAAGAGATCCTATCATTTGATGATAGAGAGTCACGTCAACAGCATGATTTTCCAGAGATGGTGTTAACTTAGTGCCAAAATGCCATGGGAACCTTCACCTTCGAGTCTCCCGTCATCCCAAATGTTGCCAATAGATTCTTCGTGTAGGCCTCCTGGTTAATAAAAATGCCTTTTGGTCCATGTCTTATATTCACCCCAAGAAAAAAGTTAATTGGACTCATTGCGCTCATTTCAAATTTAGTCTCCATCGGCTTCCTGAATTCAGCTGTTAAGCTAGGATTCGTAGAGCCAAAGATGATATCATCGACATAAATTTGAACTATTATTAGATGTTCTCCATCGTTCTTGTGAAAGAAGGTTGGGTCAACCGAACCTTGCTTGAATTTAGACATTTTTAGAAAGCGAGTTAATGTTTCATACCAGGCCCTTGGTGCTTGCTTCAGTCATTACATAGCTTTATCCAACACATAGTAATGATCAGGGTATTTCTCATTCACCAACCCGGGTGGTTGCTCAACATACACCGTTTCTTCTAGTTCTCCATTTAGGAAGGCACATTTCACATCCATTTGGAAAACTTCGAAGTTTTTATGAACAGCATATGCTAGAAAGATTCGAACCGATTCCAATCTGGCTACAGGAGCGAAGGTCTCCTCATAGTCTATTTCTTCTTCTTGGCAGTATCTCTTTACCACCAGTCGAGCCTTATTGCGAATGACATTGCCCTCTTTATCCATCTTGTTCTTGAAGACCCATTTCAAACTGACCATAGAAGCATCCTTTGGTGTAGGAACTAGTCTCCAAACTCGATTACGTTCAAACTCATGGAGTTCATATTGCATTGTCTGTACCCAATCGGCATGATCAAGTGCAGTATTGACCGTCTTTGGTTCGACTTTAGAGACAAACGAACTAAACATGCAGAATTCAACGTGAGAGAATAATGCAGTTTTCTTCGCTTTCAATTGAGAGCGTGTGAGAACCCACTCAGATGATTCACCAACTGGCTATGTTTTGGGATGATCCATAGTCCATTTTGTCATAGGAGGGTAGCTCGGGTCATAAACAGGATCCAACTCTGCATTAATCTCTTCTTCAAATTCCGATTGATCGTCTCGTCATTTGTATTTGCATCCTCCCCCTTAAATGGCGAAGCGTATCCCATGTCAGGTTCAGGAGTCTCTCCCTCGGTTGGAGTAGGATGCTCTCTTGCAGTTGGAGCTGGGTTCTCTCCCTCGACTGGACCATCATGAGTTGGAGTTGGATGCTCCCCCTTAATTGGCAGTTCGACTGTGTTGGTGACAGTTGGACCCTCCCCCTCAAACATTGAGCTGTTGTTTGGAGGATCTGCTGAGGGTTAACTTTCAGCTGGTTTAGGAGGATCTTTTTCCAAATCTTTTGCAGCTTCATCGATGATCTTCTTCAGATGGTCGATTTTGTTGTCTGCTGCTTTCGCCTGTGAGAGTATGGCCTTTTCTGGTTCGTCGAACAGCCTTATATACTCTTCAAACAAGTTGGAAATTGGAACTGAGACTTGACCTGATTCTGGAAATATTTCCCCCATGATACTCTCGCTTGTTTGAACTTTCTTCATGTAGTTTTCATCAAACGTTACGAAGTAGGTTTCTTCAATCTGTTTGGATTGTTTATTCAAAACCCTATAAGCCTTTGAAGTTAGTGAATAGCCAAGAAAGATTCCTTCGTCAGCCTTGACATCGAATTTTTTCGGTTCTCTTTGGAGTTAAAAATAAAGCATCTGCAACCGAACACATGGAAAAACTTAACATTGGGCTTCCTGTTGTTCAGAATTTCATATGGAATAATGGCGAATCGTTTGTTAAGTAAGGATCGGTTCTGAGTATAGCATGCAGCAGCAACAGCATCAGCCCAGAAGTATAATGGGAGTGAAGGGAAGCTCAGCATGGTTCGGGCTGCCTCACACGAGGAACAATTTTGTCTTTCAACAATTTCATTCTGTTGTGGTGTATAGGGAGTTGAGAAGTTGTGAGAAAGTCCTTTTTTGGCCAGAAAGTCTTCGAACTCTTTATTCTTGAATTCAATCCCATTATCGCTTCGAATGTTCCTCACCACCTTTCGCAGTTGAAGTTCAACTTGCTTGATGAAAGCTTTCAACTTGGGAGTCGCCTCTGACTTCTGTTTAAGAAAGAATACCCAGGTGAAGTGTGAAAAATCATCTACTATAACAAGAATGAAATTACTGCCACCGATGCTTTCAATAGCTGAAGGTCCACATAAGTCAATATGCAGATGTTTGAGAGCTTCAACGATCTTGGTATTGATACGTGTAGAATAGCTCTTTCGGCTTTCTTTACCCATCTCGCATGCTGCACACAGGTGTTCCTTATCAAACTTGAGAACTAGAAGACCTCGAACATGATCACCAAGCACCAACTTATTAATATATTTAACGTTTAGGTGCGATAGGCATCGATGCTATCACCAGCTTTCATCAGAATTCTCCTTGGACAGCAGACAAATAGCTAGTTTTCCTTTAATTGGACTGAGGTTTGGGGGGGTACATTTCTCCTTTTTGTTCAGACTTTAACAAGACTCTTTTGGATTGCTTTTCGATAATTTCTGATCCTTCATCATCGAATGAGACTTTCAGTCCAGTACCTACAACCAATTGAGATACACTTATGAGGTTGTGCTGCAATCCTTCCACGTACGCTACTTTTCGAATTGTGAACTCTCCGTTGGTTATCATCCTATATCCTTTGATTGTTCCATAAGAGTTGTTGCCATACTTCACACATCCACCATCCTTAAGGGACCGAAACTCCCTTAGCTCTTCCTTCCTCCTTGTCATGTGACGTGAGCAGCCACTGTCTATGTACCATTCATCATCGAACTGCTCGTCACTTATAACCTGCAAATTAAAGCAGATTTAGGAACCCAAAGTCTCTTGGGCCCTGGTGAGTTATTCACAGAAAAAGGAACAGCAACAGAAATATCAACAAGATAAGTTATCTTTATTAGTGTGGTTTCGTCTTTTCTTTTGATGGTGTACACTTTTATTTTATTTTTATCTTGTTTAAATTGTAGTGTACCAGATGGTGTTTTGTCAGTTGGAATATTCTTTTGATCCCTAGGGTTAGCTACCTTGTTCTTATTATTGATATATGCATCGGACTCAAGCTTTCCTTTCCCTTTAACATCCTTTGTTGAGTAAGGGTTTTGTTGGGAAGAACCGAAACTTGACCTTCGGTTCTCAGCCTTGGTGTTGGGACCGAAGCACGATGTTCGGTTTTGAACTCTATTGTTGAAACCGAGATTGGATGTTCGGTTCTATCCTTTGGAGTCGGAATAGAAACTGGATGTTCGGTTTTGAGCTTTGGAATAGTAAGACTTGGGACTGAAATTTTTCTTTCTTTTGATCTCTCGTTTGTCATTTTCTTTAACATTTGCTTCTTTCTTCTATGGAACATGGTTAGGGTTTTGTGATTGCCAAAACCTTTTTCACTCATTCAAATTCTTCATGTATCTCTGATTTCTTTGGAATTTCTGTTCAGCCGGCTGCTTTTGAGATTTATGAATGTTTAAGCTTGATTTTGGCTTCTCCTTTTGAGCTTTGGTTGTATTGGAAGATACATCGGGTGTGTTCTTCGGCTCTTCTGGTATCTCATTTGTCCCACTTGAGCTTGGTTTGTCAAAGCTTGAGGGTTTGTTGATGGGTTCGGCAACATATCTACCCTTTGCCCTCCATGAGGTTCGCTCTGATAAGCCTACAGTCTCGTATGCATTATCGATAGGGGCGAACCACAAATAATCATCACACCCTTCAGCATTGTCTTTGTCAACCAGGATTTTCAGTTCTACTATTTGTTTTTCAGTGACCCCTGTAACAACATAAACCTGATTTGGCACGATTTGAACTTTCTGGTAAACCATTGCCTTCTCTTTGAGTTTCTTTGACTTATCCTTTGACAAGCGAGCATATTCAACCGAGTTCTCAAATATAAGGGGTTTCTCGGTTTCGCTCTTCAAAAACTCGTAGCAATCAACTACATCTACCACTGAAATTTCACTCATCTCACTCTCCTCATCAAATTCAGACATACTTTCTACATTAGTTTTATGTTCAGTCATTAATTTGGCGTTTAAGGAGTCAAATGATTGTATGGTCTCTGTCTTAATTTTCAGCATATCATTTTCATCTAAGAGCTTTTTAAGCATGCATTTGTGTTCCTTAGAGTCAATGAAATTCTCAATTTTGTCCAGACCGATTTTATAAGTGATGGATGTCTCTTCTGAGGACATTATGGATTCACATTCAGCAATGACCTCATCCTCTTTAAACTCAAGGAAGGGTAATATCTTATTATGAAACTTTTTCCCTATTTCACAATCTAAATGTAATTGAGTAATATTAGTATATAAATGTTTAGCAACCAAGCAAAAAATGTTTCTTTGTTTTAAAAACTTTAAATTGTCTCGCTGTAAATAAATTTTCTCATCCCTATCCCTAGTTAACTCCATCTCCTTCAGCTCAATCCACATGCGTCTCTCCTCACTCTTCGATGACTCCCTGTTGAGTTGGTCAGTTAGGTTAGAGTTCGTTAAGCGAGTTTGCATGAGACTACTACTTAGATTAGTAAATTTAAATTTAAGTTCGTTTAAATCTTCTTCATAATTTGTGACGGGAACTTTAAGAGATTCAATGATGGATTGTACCTTTTTGATCAACCGATCACAGTCGTTGATCCTTTCACTCACGGGCTTTGTTGCAAAACACTTGTCCTCCTTCAAGTTCAGCTCCTTACGCTCGTCTTCTTTCGGTACTCCTGCAGTCAACATCAAGCACTTCCCAGCCAAACTGTTAACTCCCTCTCTTGCCACATATGCTCTTCCATGCGTGGGCTTCCTCACTTCTTCATCCTCAGAGTCGGTTGACCAGAATTCAATGCCACCAAACTCATCATCGACCACATTCTCCTGCACAATCAAGGCATTCATTGAACTGTTAGCTGCCTTCTTTTTCTTTAGCTCTTCCATCTTTCGCGTATGATAAGCCTCATCATCTTCACTATCCCTTTTCTCAGCCATCTTTGGTAACATGCAATCTTTGGCAAAGTGGTTCTTGTTGTGACAGTAATTGCAATTGTATCCAGAATCTCATACTAGCTTGCTTTCTTTCTTATCATCATCCTTTTGAGAGGCGCTCTTCGATTCTTCTTTCAACTTCTCGGAGTTGTAACTCCCCTTCCAGTTTTGGTTCTTATTGGCAGGGAATTTCTTTCTTGCAAACTTCTTAGGGTTGGAGACGATCATTGCATACTCTTCACCTGTAAGGTCACACTCAGATACACCTGAGGCCTCTTTTTCTTCCGCCACATTCTTCCCTTTTGAGACAAGGGCTAAAGAGCCCATACCAGACACAACCTTCGCTTATTTTGTTACTGTGCTTTCATGGGATTTTAAGATGCCCATCAGTTTTGCCAACGAGTAAGATTTGAATTGTTCATGAGCCTTTACAATTGAGACCACTGCCATCCACTCAGGTCTCAGTCCATTCATAAACGTGACTTTCTGTTCAGTCTCTTTCCTTTCAATATCATGCTTCATCATCTTGCTGAGCAGATAATTGTAGCGATCAAACGTCTGAAGAAGATTCTCCTCAGGTTTTTTAGCAAAAGCACCGAACTCAAAGAGTAACAAGGTTTGTATTGACTGCTCTAGATCTTCATTGGTTGAATACAATTCTTTCAGTCTGTCCCATATCTCTTTCGCAGTCGTGCATGAACTAACCAGACGAAAGGTATTGGCTTGTAGGGCAAATCTGATCATCCTCAAGGCTTTGAGATTGCACAGCAGCTTTTCTTTTTCATCTTGTGGAATCTTCTCTACGTCCACCAAAAGCTGATTGTACTCCTTTTGAGTCTTCACTGTCCTGTTTGTTCCAGAATGAATGACCGGACCGATTGTGATAGCCTCCCAGATGAGATAACCATTATCTTCAGATCCAACCACGTAATCTTCAACGTGATGCACCCACACTTCATAGTCTTGAGTGTAAAGAATGGGAACCCTTGTGGTTGATCCAATGCTATTTGAGATGTTAATGGGATTGCTTTGAGAGTCTTCGTGTGACATGATGAGCTTGTTCTCTGGATCTGTTAGAATCAGACTTGTAAACTTGAGATTAGGGTTTTATCAAACACTAGAGTTACCATCGAGAAGAAGAAGATGGCCTATATATATTTGATAAAAGCGGAAACCCTAATGAGTTCTTCACACAGAAGGAATGCATATGAGTAACACAGTCTCCTGCTCTGATACCAATTGTTGGAATAAAAATTTCTTATAGATCGGTAGATTCAAGCATAACAATAAAGATAAAGAATTGATGAGCACAAGAATGATTTAACTGATGTCGAATGATTAACTTGAACACCTCAGAAGAGCTCGATTAAGAACTTCTACTGTAGAGGTGTTTAGGGTTACAATGCAACAAGGATAATAAATGACTATCCTATTTTAGGCTTACGTGCATGCACTATATATATATATATATATATATATATATATATATATATATATATATATATATATATATATATATATATGACGTAAACCTAATCTATAATCACGGTTGGACAGGCCCAAATTAGATATACAAAAGAATGGCCCATGACGCAACACATAATACCCAAAAATATGCATGTGTTAAAACTTTCACCGAATTGAAAGTACAAAAATAAATAGTTGAAAAGTTGACAATTTTCAGCTTTGATATCCTGAGTTTGGGGGGCTATAAGTCATTGAATATTAGACCAAAAATGATAAAATTATAGTCTAAAATCATGTACAAACTCTAAGCTACAAGTTGGAAAAAACCGCATGTCAATCCGACTTTAAAGGAATTAGACATGCATGTGTTAAAAACTTTTACAGAATACAAAAAAGTTGAAAAACTAAAAACTTCCAACTTTGATATCTCGACTTTGGTGGACTACAAATCAATGAATATAAAACTAAAAATGACAAAACTTATAGTCTAAAATCATGTAAAAACTCTAAACTACACGTTGGAAAAAATCATATGTTAGTTCGACTTGAAACGAATAAGATATGCATGTTTTAAATGTTTCGCAAAAACCGGTTCCGACCCCTAAAAGTGGTTCCGGTTCCTAACACTGGTTCCGGTTCTTAGACCCGGTTTGCCCGGACCCGATGCACCCAAACCCGGATTGCCCGGAACCCGGATAAAGCCAATTTTTAAACCCGGAACCGGAACCGGCTTTATAGATTCCGGTTATAACAGTTCCGGTTCCGGTCTGGTTTTCTGGTTTTAAATCTCATCCCTATTGGTGGCCAAACATGAATGCTAAAATTGCTAATTATGTAGGAAAATGCATGGTCGGTTCTAAAGTCAAGGCAAAATATTAAAAGCCCTTGGGTCTATTACAACAACTAGACATGACAATTTAAGACACAAATACGCGTATTTGTGAGTGACACGACACGACTTCGAATAAATCTTGAAAATTGAGAAAAAACTTATTTCTCATCATGTATTTGTATCGTGTCAAATCCGTGGCTGACACGTTTTCATGACACGAATACATGATTTACCATGTCTAATAACAACTAGGGATACCCGGGTGGAAGTGCAACAGATCTCAATGGATTTCATCATGAAATTGTGCCTAATGGTTACGACACTATTTGGTTATCACTCAATAGTTTAACTAAGTCTCCCTACTTACTTTCTGTCAATCAAAGAAATAGACAAAATGAAAAAGATGACCAGAACCTATCTCAGGGAAATCTTTAAATTGCATGGGTTCCGATTTCTATCATCTCTGATAGATATAGTAGTTCATCTCACGATTTTGGCAACCATTTCAAAAATCCCTAGGAACCCGCCTGGATATGAGGATAGCTCACCTTCCTCAAACAGATTGTCAGAGTGAACGAACTATTCAAACCTTAGAAGATATGATCCGAGCCTACGTGATAGACTTTAAATGTGTTTAGGATACCCATTTACCATTAATTGAGTTTTCCTACAACAACAGTTATTACACCAGCATCAAATTGCATCATTTTAGGCTCTTTATGGATGAAAATATCATTCCCCAATATGTTTGACAGAGGTTAGTGATATACAACTAGCTGGAAAACAGACAGGTGATAAATCACTGTGTATTAGGCCAGAAATAATTCACGAGACCGTCGAAAATATTGAGCAAATCAAGGTCCAAATAATGGCTATACATGATCATCAAAAGAGTTATTTTGACATGAGACGTAAGTCTCCGTAGTTCTAGGTTGGAGACAAAGTAATGTTGAAAGAAGTTAATCTTACTATGTATGATGGCTAATCTTAACGGTCCATTATTGTAAACTAATTCCAACAGATATTCACATCACCTGGTGATTAGGGGTGTTCGTTTTGATGGATCGATTTAATTGAATCTAATCAAATGAACCCAAATTGATTCCAGTTTTCAAAACGTGGATCCGAATAGCCCAAATTAGATTCAAATCTAATCTGATCCAACCAGATTAAAATTCGGTTAAATTGTTTTTTTTATATAATCCGGTTTTAAAAAATCGTGAACATTTTAAATCCACATATAATTAGAATATTAGCCAAGTTTATAGAAGAAACAAAAACATTATTTTATTGAGGCATAAAATATATAAACAACTAATATTATATTTTAATATTTTATAGATAAAAAAATTGGAGATAAAATATGTATTAAGGTTTTTGATTGGTTGAAATTTTTTGTATCTATTCGAAAATAATAATAATAAATTAATAAACAATTAGAGATTTATATTAAAATTAAAATTAATAATAATTTGTTATTCCGTTTTATGGACTATTTAGTTCTTATTTTATATACCCAAACAATCCAAGATCCAAAATAATAATTCCATTTTGTTTAAATCAATTCAAAAATCCAAATATTTGAACCAAATAGTTAAATCCAAATTGTCCAATTGGACAATTCAGTTTAATCCCATAATGAACCGACCTACTAGGGATGTATTCATTATCTATCTTGAAAAACAAGATCTGTATTTATCATATTATTTGTGATCAAATGATATGTGAAATCCGATCCAACTATATACATGGTAATGCATTTCTTATTTATGTATCCAAGACTATGATTCCACAATTAAAAGTATTAATATTTTTAATATTTAATTTTGAAAGTCTTTTTTTTAAATTCATCTATTACATCGTTATTTCCTAAATTATTTTTCATTCAATTTGATGTGAAAATATATATATATATATATATATATATATATATATATATATATATATATATATATATATATATATATATATATATATATATATATATATAGTTATTAGAACTTCTTCATTTTTCTCATTTCATTTGAATAGTTGTGATTCCATATTTTTTAATGTTTTATTTGTTTTGTTGTTGTTGTTTCTAAATTTGTAAAACATTTTAGTAATGGTTTTTTTTTAAAAACTTTGTTCTTCTATTCTTACCAATTATTCTCCAATAGTTGTTAAAACTTCATTTCATTTGAAGAATTGTTTTGATAAATAATATTTTGAAAACATTTTTTCAGTACTTTGATGATTTGGAACTTTTATAAGAGGAGTCGCCATAAAATTACTAATAATTCTTTGTTTAAGTGGATAACTTGAAATAGTATGGTTATTAGAGAAAATATGTATGTATGTTTATATATATATATATATATATATATATATATATATATATATATATATATATATATATATATATATATTATCGAAAACATGAGTCATTGATCATTTATGAATGAATAATTAATATTATATTGAAGAGCATATAATAAATTCAACCATTGAAAAAAAATAAAGAATAAATTTTGTTTGATAAAGCATAATCTTCCAAAAGTCCTGCATGCAAAAGTTTTAGATAATATGAAAAGTTTTCTTTATGCAAAGCTACTTTTTAGCATTATATTTTTTGTAGAATTAAACGTCTTTAAATAATGTAACATCTTATAAATACTAAGTAAAAAATTATATTTTTAAATAAACCGAAACCATCAATCATACATTTAAAACCATCAAAGTGTGACAATGTAGAAAATAGTTATCAAAGTACAATCAAAATCTAAAATTGTAGAATACTAGTGGATGTTGTGCGATCATGCTAGGCCCTTCCCCTTCGAACAATAAGTACCTGAAAAAAAAATTAAACGTAAACGGTAAGCATAAAGCTTAGTGAGTTCCCCAAAATAACACATACCGTACATAAATATCGGCACAAGGCTATAGCGGGTCTATTTCATCCCCAAGTCCCTTTCGATTCAATCGATTTCTTTCAACCAAACGCCTCTACTTCTCCTCCGGGTCTATTTCACCCTAGAGTCCCTTCCGACTCAATCAGTGTTTTTCAACCGAATGGATCTATTTCACTCCTAAGTCTATTTCACTCTACATACATATTACATTCAGGAATACAGGCATACAACAAGAGTCACAAAGACAGAAAGCACATACGATACATAGTGTCCTTTAGTATAGTGAGAAGACTCACCTCGATCGACAACAAATAGCTCTCACAACCAAGTTGCCGATCCAAGAACTCCTTACTCTATATATGTCAAAAACCAACCCTAATTAATAATTAGAGTAATAATCCTAATCAAAGGTCCATAACATAATTCCTCTCTCTAGGGTAAAAGACTATTTTACCTTTTTAAAGCTAATCACAACCAAACATAGCACAAGGCCCAAAAATGACCCAAATCTACTTATGGGAGTCCGCCATGCGTAATCCGTCACTACGCCCTACATACTGAATTTCCATAGAAAACAAACAGGGCAAAATTTGTTACGCGTTGTGTAATCAGCACTTACTCCTCGCGTAACCGAGCTAATTGTTGAATCCTTCATTAAGCTCTTAATAGATTAAGACTAAATATTCAACACTCAGATATAACTCTAATGGATGTCTAAAGTCATAAAGTTCCTAACTCTATGACATTGCATAGCTAAAGAGAACCCAAAACCAAACCCTGGTTTCATAACTTCATAAAATGGCCAACAATTCATGTAAGAGTGGAATATAACCATTAAGTTTTGATGTAACATAACATTTTTACAGCTATTTTAAAAATTTTTATTTATGCTTATTTAATACAGATTTTATTCATTAATGAAGAATTTGGTCCCGTAAAAGTATTTTCGAATAAATGTTTCCATTGATTCATTAAGGTTGGTAATGCCATAACTGATACATGAACATAAGCATAAACATGATTATTATTGTCCTTACAACATCTAATGACCTATATTTATTTTAATCTCTCATCGTGTCTAAATGTCAAATATCTTCATATCGTTACCTGTGATACAAAGAAACTAAGTGGGTCAAGTTGGGAAACCTGGTGAGTACATAGGTTTTTCAACCCACAATAATATACTTAATATGTTTAATTATCAAACAATTAACCCAGTTACTCATCCCCATTTTCTTACTTATTTTTCCCTAATGATCCATCCTAAAGGTAATCATAGTCATCTTCGTTGACAATATTGTTACAAGGATTTGTCCGTAAGACATGTTAGTAGGTTTCTTTTTATTTTCAATCCTAAGGGTTTGTCCTAAGGAATTAGAATGAAGTCCATATCTGCCAATGTTTCGTGTGACTGTTAAATAGGTACGAAGTCCATCGCTACCTGTCTTCATCAAATGGGCACAAAGTTCATCGCTTCCAATGTTCCATGGGACAGTCATGAATAGTCTAGTGTTCATCACCTATAATGTGCTAAGGACTACATCGTTGGTATAGTAGTATTATTCCTAAATTCGTTGCCAAGCTAGTACCATATCTACATTGTTGGCATGCTAGTACCATTTCTTCATCGTTGGCAAGCTAGTACCATTTTTACATCGTTAGGACACTAATACCATTTTTACATTGTTGGCATGCTAGTACCATTCCTACATCAATCATTGTACTAAGACATCTTATCTTTCGTCAGATTATGGCATCGTGCGTTACCCATCGTTACCCAATGTATATGTAATATTCATAATATATATATATATATATATATATATATATATATATATATATATATATATATATATATATATCAAAATAACATTTCATCTAACACAAATCATCTTTTCATATAAGCATATATAACATTTCATTATTTAAATACTTTATATCTATGTGTAAGATGTGACAACCCGATATTTCAACTCTATGTAATGACCTAAAAAGTCAATTATTGTAACCACTTTTGTGATAATGAAATTAACTTCGAAAATAAAATGTCCAAAAAGTTTCTATTTAATTACCTACTATGATAGATGTCATTAAACAGTGATCGTACGTAAAAAGAACGCCCAAAATCCGACTTCGTATATCGAAGTTATGATTTTTCCAAGTTCGGCTTAGCAGCAGACAGCTAAAAACTCGAATCGGAGATCGAGCGACTTTTGGCTGGAATGACCTAAACGAAAATTGAAGGTCTCGACAATGGTAATTCAGCGGTAAAAAGTCTGGCAAAAACCGACGTCAGATAAAGAAGTTATGAATTTCTAAAGAAATTCCTTAAACACGACCTTTTAAAAATAAATAATAAAAAAAATAATTTCAAAATTTGCCGACGGAATCTAAACGAAAGTTGTAGAGCATAGTCTCACCTACGCGTGGATATAAAGACCATCGAAAACGGAGTTCATATGAAGAAGATATGAATTTTAGTAGTTTATTAATTAAATTAAATATAAATTTAATTATAAACTCTTGGTAATATCCGAAGAGGAGTCAGCAGATAGGGCCGAAGTACGCCCTGCTTACCCTCGTACGCCCCGCGTACTCAAAGCCAAGGCCTCGGATCGTCCACGTCCCGGTCTATGCGAAACTAGCCTTGTCTCATCCGAAGTGCGAGGCAGTCGAGGACTCGGTCATGCATGACGTACGCGTACGCCCCGCGTACCGAGGCGGTTCCCAGCCCCTATAGAAGGGATGCGAGGGTTCCGAAGAAAGGGCTCCATTTCTCTCATTTCTTTTGCATTCTTGCCTCATTTTCCGTGCCCGTGCTAACCCGAAGCCCTGGTCATTTTGCTCAAGTCCCGAAGATCGCCTGTACTCCCGAGATTCCCGAGAATCCCGAGAAAATCCGTTTTCCCGAGACGAAATTCTGCCCGGTTTCCATCTCGCTTTCTTCAAACCTTCAGGTGAGTTCATACCCCTACAACCACATTTTAAATGCTTTTTAAACACTTTTAAGGGGGGGGGGGGGGGGAATACAAGTAAACACACGACTAAAATCGTGTGAAACATCGATCTTTTGCTATACTTTTCATACTGTTGTTTTAACTATCTTATGAAGTCATTATCATGCAAAACACCTCACAACACAGTTTTACCCTCTTGGGATACAATATGTTTTATAAATAGAAATAATGTTTTATTTATACGTTTACATACAAATACATCATATCAAGGGTAACATTCTTTACTAAATCATTTTATGCATTCAAAGAACTTATGATTTATGCTTTGTCAAACATTTTGAAAAAGGATAATCTTTGCATACAAAACTATTACTTTAATACAGACTTAGTTGAGAATCCGTGAGACATGTACATCTTCAAATACTGCCTTTTGCTAGAAGGTATCGCTACAAGTCCTGTCTATAACCAGAGTCTCCCGTTCGGAGAACGTGTCAAATGTGTATAGATCTATACGGGAAGTCATGATCCCACGCCCTGACTGTTAGCTACAGTCCGTCCTTTGGGTTGACAGTTTGTCATAACGCTACGACGCCTGAAGAACGTCGCTACAGGCATATTATGTTTAGTATGGTTATAAAACTCATCGGATATACAATTATTATAGTACTTCTGATTGATGAATGAGTAGCTATTAAAACTATTCTTCATCTAACAAACTGAAATCTTCTAATAGGTTTTATTATCTATGCTTCAACCTTTTAAAGCATGTCATTTGCTTTCAGTTTTTAGTCTGGGACATTAGGCTAACTATTACTTTAGGAAAATATGGGATTTTCCTGTATACAAACAAACAACTAGTAGGAAAATAACGGATTTTCTTGATTCAACTATCTACATTATCCAATACAAATATCCTCATGCATTTCATACTTTTATAAGAAAATAAGGGATCTTCTTGGAAAACATACACTCAATTTGGAATGGCATATAATTTTTCTAAACCACTTATGAACTCACCAACTTAATTGTTGACACTTTCTCTTTGAAATAACTTGTATTCTCAGGGAACCACTAAGCAGGTTTGGAAATCAACTTTTGGGGATTAACGCGCTGGCATTAATTACTTCTTTTGAAAGATGTTTATGTATTTATCTTTTGAACATGTAATGAATACAATTATGTAAACATTTTTAAAACCTTTATATATATATATATATATATATATATATATATATATATGTATGTATGTATGGTGGTGCGTAGTTTCCTTTCTATGAACTGTTATGATATTGAATGTGATGTCCTTCGCCCCCGAACGTTTCCGCCGTTCTGGTTTGGGGGTGTGACATAAGATGAAAGTAACTATCCACTCACTTGATAAAAATGGATGCCTCAAAATATGGGAAAAACTTCACGCTCTGGTACCTTATCGTTTCTTCTAACATAACTTAGGTATGCATATCACTAAGTCTTAGTCTTATATTCTTGTCGATTAACGATAGTCTATATTCCTCACTAATCTCAATGTTTACATCAAGATCTATCAAGTAAGGAACAAACAGGTAGGATCATATCAGAGGTACGATCTGTTTGGTATATAAGGTATACTATTTAGAAATCTCACTTAAAACACCTCACTAAATCTAGCCTAGACATTATCTATGTAGTAGATCAATCAGTATAATGACTTTCGAATCATTGATAAATCTTAATTATAATTTCATAATAATGACTATGACTATAATTAAAAGTTACACTTGAATAAACTAAGAGTGGCCTAGATTACAGAGTATGTCTGGTGAAAACCAAGGATTATGTGGGTAGAACTCTGATCCGGGAGTTCCTATCACTGGCTATCATACACTACGGGGCTTCGCTGATGAAAAATTTAAAGGAGAATGGGATTAAAATTGAGAGAAACCTATAGAGAAACATTTCGAGGGTGTGAGAATGGTCTTAAATTCGACTGCTATTTATAGCTAACTTTGGACTACATGTGACATCTCCATTGTTACAGCCAGAATAGACCAATTTGTTTATGCTTATTAAATCAGAGTATTCTTTTAAAAAGATTGATTATGCGGAAGTTTTCCCAAAAACATGATAACAATATTATCAAATCATTTTTGAAGAAATGTGCTTTTTTATATTTTTAAAACTCGGGATATCATAACCGATAAAAAAACATAAGAATAAACGGAGAATGACAATGTCTCAATATACTTACACTTTACATCCTTGAATCTCTCATTGTGCATGTACCTTTGTATCGTTATCTGTGATATAAGGAAGTTGAGTGGGTCGGGTTGGGAGACTTGGTGAGGACATAGTGTTTTCAACCCACAATAATATTGTTTATATGATTATTTATCAAACAATTAACCTAATTTTCCATCCCCATTATCTTATTTATTCTTAAGGGTCTGCCTTAAGGATCATCTATGCATATAGTATTGGTTCAGGGATTCCTCTATGATACTTGTCAGTAGTTTTTCTGCTATATGTATTCCTAAGGATTTATCCTATGGATTATCTTCTTTATTGACAATATTATTTTACGGATTCCGCCCACAATACATGTCAATAGGTTTTAGAGTATATCTTGTGAGCCCACACATACAGGTTGCTAGCCTGCTAGCCTTCCACTGGACTGTCTAGATAGTATGCGGTTGTGATGTATACTATGCTAAATGACATCATCTTTAGTCAAAGCCTAATATTGTTTTCATCTTTCATCACCTATCTCACTCTTTATTTTATTCAACCCCCATCGCTTATTTCTATATAATACATTATAGGTAAGAAAATGCATATATGGTAAATCATAGAAAAATCAACTTATAATATTTCATCTAACACATGATATTTTTGCACATAAGCATATATATATATATATATATATATATATATATATATATATATATAGCATTTTATTTAATTAGATACCTAATATCTATGTGTAAGATGAAAGTAACTATACACTCACTTGATTAAAATTGATGCCTCGGAATTTGAATAGAACTTTGCCTTAGCACTTTAACTTTTCTTTTGACGTAACCTAGGTATAATGAATACTATGTCTTAGTCTAATACTAATGGTGACTTAATGATAGTCTATGTAATGCCCTATCCCGAATTGACTCCTAGTCTGAGGCTGTGGCTCGAAGGCCGGTCATCATAAGGATAATGGATTTTGAGAAGGTAAGATATAGGCCCATTTGGGTGCGGGTGATGTATTAGAAGTGATCCGGATGTTCGGCTCATGTTTTGGATCCAAGGGGTATTTTGGTAAAGTGGCAGTTCGGGCTTTTGTGGAAAATAGATTTTTGTTCAGAAAGTCTTAAGAAAGGTATGATTTAATAGAAGTGTAGGGTTCTCATTACCTTTCTCTGGATATAAGGATCGCCGGAATCGAGCTTAGAACGAAGAAGTTATGGCTTTCAGAAGTTTCATGGTTTTCAAGCTTAATCGAGTACACGGGGCGTACACAAAGAGTACGTGGTGCGTACTAGTGAAGTAGGTAGTACGCGGGGCATACCTTGGAGTACACTGGGCATACTGACCAGGATGATTGTGAATGTTCTTCGGAGTACGCTGCGCGTACCATAATTACATTAAGCGTACGCCAAACAGATCAGAACCCTATTTTAGGGTCTTGGACCCTATTTGCCTTATCTCATAACCTAACCCTAATATCTTCAACCCCCACCCTCTAAAACCCTAGAAATCATCATATATCATTCATGGTGACATTTTGAGCTTATAGAGCCCATTTTTGGGATGTTTGGCCCATTTTCAAGAAGATCAAGCTTGTTGCAAAGATGGGAATCAAGGAAGAGCATATGGATCTGGCTTTTGGGACTCATTCTCAGCTTGATGAAGGGATAAAGATTTAAACTTGATCATTCATCTCTTAGATCTACCATTTGTGAGTTTTGGTTCATTTTGGTCCCAAGGATGAGATCTAGTGGTCTTGATTTCATTCCAGGAGCTTTGAGTTGCCCCTCTTAGTGTTTTTGAGATTCAAGGTCCATAAAGTTGGTACCTTTAGAGTTTAAGATCATATATGTTGGAGTTTGAGTCATTTCCAAGAAAGTAGAATGTTATTTGGTATTTTTGGAGCATGCAAAGGCATAAAGTTTCCAACTTTATGCCTTAGGGCTCATCAAACGACCTGGATCTGAGTTTGGGACATAAAGTCTTCAAGCATTAATCACTTAATGGATTTTGTGCATAAGCTTTTTATACATTGACCGTACTATGTAGTACGCTGCACATACCATCTTTCGCCCAGTATGCTAAGCGTACAGAAGAGGTGTGTTGCGCGTACGCTCTCAGGAGAACTCAGGCTTAGTGGACTTTGGACTTTTGGTCCCTAATGGTTTTGGGCCTGGATTTGCTGATAGTTGGGCCTGAATGAATCTTTGGGCCAATATTGGAATAGTTGGGCATATTGGGCCTTGTGGCCCAATATAGAAATGGACTTTGCATTTATGGGCCTCGATTTGGGCAAATTCTTGGACTAGGTTGTTGTGGGACTTCGTGGGACAATTATAAATAGGATTATGGACTAAAAAAGCATTATTGGGCCTTAGGTTGAGGCCCATGTGAAGGGATTGGTCCCAATTAAAAATTGGACCATATATTGGCCCTAATATGAGTATCTATTTTTAGTAGGCCAAATGGGCTTGGTCCTTGGGCCATTGGAGAATTATTATTGGATCATTAGAATGTTAAGTGTGTTAGACTGAAAAGAATTATTGGGCCTCATGGCAAGACCCATGTAGAGGTTTGGGCCCAATTTGGAAAATTGGGCCATTGATGGATTTATGGACATTATGGTGTTGGGCTTTTGTTTTTGGTTTGGGACTTAGTTTTGGATAATACTGGGCCAGAGGTAGAATGATCATTTTACCCCATGCATGGATTAAGGATTCTGGTATGACACCCAATTTCTAATTGAGTATATTAATCGATATTGACAGCTTAGGAAGTGGACAGGGCAGCAGCTAAGGATTTCTTTCAGGAAGCTTTTGTATTCCAGGTGAGTCTCCTCACCATACCAATGGGTCGAAGGCACCAAGGTCGGTCTATTTACCTAGTTGTAATGATTATCGCGATATGCTATCAATACATTATGTATTTATGTGAAAGCCATGTGGAGGTTCCCATGGCAATTAAGTTATATGTAGTATGCCAATTGTCTTCGTGACTCTTGCATGTAGTGGATATTTGCGAATGTGTTGTCAATATGTTATGTATTTATGTGAAGACCATGTGGGGGTTCCCATGGCCTATTTTATGTTGTTTGGATTGGTAGTTGAATATATGACATGTCGCTATGACACGTGTATGGAAGTCCCCGGGGGGTTCCCGTGGCAGTATATTAAGACCATTAGGAGGTTCCCATGGCAATCGGCATAAGTCCTTGGAGGGTTTCCATGGAAACCTAGTAAGTTTACTTGTTTAGCTCATATGATATTTCCATGATTAATGTAGACCGTGCAGTGGTTCCCGCGACAATTAGCCAAGACCACGTGGGGATTCTAGTGGTGGCTAGGAAAGACCTTGTGGGGGTTTCTCGTGGCACTTGGTGTAAGACCTTAGAAGGTCTACACGGCATACCTATATGTTTATATGCATGGATTATGTAGTTTATGTAGCCCTCATAGCTAATATGGATTATGTGATTATGTGGTTCATGTGGGTATGCTCTGGGGAACTCACTAAGCTTCGTGCTTACAAATTTCTTTACTGTTTTAGGTATCATCAATTTGGAAAAGATGGGCTCGGATTGATCACAGTGCTCACACGTATGATTTCTGTAATAAATAATTTTGGAATGAACTCTGATAAATTTTTTAATTAACGATGTCTTGGAATGTTTGAACTAAATTGTATCAATGTTTTTGGCTATAATAAAAATGATATTTTTACCCTTGATTTTTGGGTCGTTACAAGTTGGTATCAGAGCCTTGGTTTGAGGGATTCGAACATACTTTCGGGTGTATCTGAACTCAAACTGAGGATCTACAAAGTTTTCAAAAAAGAAAAATGTCTTCAAGGAAAAAGTTTTCTAAGACAAGAAAGGGTGTGGTGCATGCATGTCACACCCCAAAACCACGAATGGCGGAAACGTTCAGGGGTGGAGGACGTCATGTACAGTATCACAACAGTGTAAAATAGTAAACAAGCAACAACATCATCCATTGCATTATAAGTAAAGTTTTAATACATGTGTTCTTTCATTGTAATAAGACACCAAAAATATATAATCAAAATAAAAGACGAGACTTGTCTGCTCCGTCTTCTCAAAACCTAGCCACCGTACCTGTCTACTGATGACCTGAGAATACAAGTTATTTTGAAAGAGAGTATCAGCTTTAAAGCTGGTGAATTCATAAGTATTTAAGTGTCATTGTCTTGCTTTGTAAAGCTGTTATGAATGTCATGTAAAACCTTTAAGTAACACAGTTGATATAAGTATGAAAAACCCTAAGAAATCCCTTATTTCCTACTAGTATGAAATGTAGTCTTCCTCCAAGACCCGAATATTTTGTTATGACAATGTAGTCTTCTACCAAGACCTGAATGTTTTGTTATGACAGTGTAGTCTTCTACCAAGACCCGAATGTTTTGTTATGACAATGTAGTCTTCTACCAAGACCCGAATGTTTTGTAAGTAAAATGATAGTTTTTCCTTCTTTTTGACTACTACAAACAGTAATAAGTCTAACTCATCTTTTATGTGAATATATCACAAAATAAAGTAAATAGGAAAAATATAACCATGTAAGTGTTATCCCTAGATACCAGGACTAACACGCCATCGCAGTAAGCGATATGTATAACCTAATGAACCTCCGAAGATGGTCCAATTGTCCTCTGTAGCAGCAGCAGGTTGGAGGAAGGGTTAGTCCTGTAGCCGACTCCTAATATAAGTGGTAAGCTAATGATCATCTTCCTCTGTTGCAACAGCGGGATGGAGGAATGGTTAGTTCTGATATCAATGTATCTATTATAAGTGATAACCTTAGACATCCATAAATGTTCATCACCCAGTGGTGCTAACAGTTGGGTTCCGGAATGGTTAGTCCCGTCTAGACATCTCGTCGAACAGGGATAGGCAGGAAAATTTACACAGAATGTACGAATAAATCTTCCTCATAACTCTAGGTATAAGTATCCAGGTAAGTGAATACAGGATAATGTATCTATGTAACAGTACTCATGTATGGTATTCATGTAAGCGTATTCAGATAAATGTATCTATGAAAACGTACTTATGTATCATGTAATCCTAGATAAATGTACTCATGTATCATGTAATGTACTGGTATAGACTCATGAATGAACTGACTCTTGTGTAATTCCTTCTAATAGGAATATTGTTATGTATCTTCTAACTATCCCTATGATAATTAACTGAAAGGCAATTGTTTGTTCAAGAAGGTAAACGTAATGGTTTTGCAAGATATCTAAGAGTTTTGAATAATAATTAAGAGTGACTGGATGTCATGTTAATAAACATTTCAAAACTAATACTTTTGTTAACAAGCTATTTTAAGATGGAAAACCATTTCATGCATCACATTTTGTAGTATGTGAAATTTGCTGGATGAAAACACAGTTATAAAATACATATGAGTGATTTACTAACATGTTGTTTTCTACTTGTATTCCCCCCCCCCCCCCATTAAAGCATTTAGAAACATTTAAAATATTCATTTAGGGGTATGAACTCACCTGTAGATGGTGGTTTGGATGAACTGGACGGTGTAGGATTGTTAGGTGTCAAGTGAGGACTTGTACACACACTACGATCCTAATGAACATATAATCACACATATATGCACTCAATTAGTCTTAAATTACTAATTGATAATGTTAAGACATCCTAGAACATAATATACACTTTATATAAGTGTTTTAAGCCCTAAGGATTGCACCTAAGCTATTGTGGGACAATGTACTTGGGTTTAGGGTTCCAAAGGACCCCATACTTGAGTTTACTCTCCATATAACCTCATACATGGAGTTTACGGTTGTAAACTCTTGAGTTTACGGCCGTAAACTCCCAAACTTGGTGGTATCTTGTGTTTTGAAGTTCTAAATGATTCCTAGAATTATTCCAACTTGGTGGTTAAATTCTTGGAAGGGTTTAAGGCCTAGAAACACTCCTTTGAGGAGTTTACGGCCCTAAGGCCATTTCCTTTGGATTTTATTGCCGTAAACTCCCTTGGAATGATGTTTTTGAGGTTTCAAGTCCCTTGCACATGTGGTATAGGTCTTAGACTTTTATCCCAAGCATTTGAAGGCCTTAGGCACACTTTGGTGCCTTTGTTTGATGTTCATGGCCCAAGAACCTTATTAGGGCCGTGAACTCACTTTGAGGGGTGTTTTTGATGTGTTTTGGTCCTTGATTTAAGTGGGAACAATGTGACAACCCGATATTTCAACTCTTTGTAATGACCTAAAAAGTCAAGTATTGTAACCACTTTTGAGTTAATAAAATTAACTTTGATAATAAAATGTCCAAAAAGTTCTATTTAAATTCCTTTTATGTTTAAATGTCATTAAACCATGATCGTACGTAAAAAGAGCGCCCAAATCCGACTTCGTATATTGAAGTTAAGATTTTTCCAAGTTCGGCTTAGCAACAGACAACTAAAAACTCGAATCGGAGATCGAGCGACTTTTGGCCGGAATGACCTAAATGAGAATCGAAGGTCTCGACAATGGTATTTCAGCGGTGAAAAGTCTGGCAAAAACCGACGTCAGATAAAGAAGTTATGAATTTTTAAAGAAATTCCTTAATCACGTCATTTTATAATTAAATAATAAAAATAATTTCGGAATTTGCCAACGGAGTCTAAACGAAAGTTGTAGAGCGTAGTCTCACCTACGCGTGGATATAAAGACCATCAAAAACGGAGTTCGTATGAAGGAGATATGATTTTTTGAAGTTTATTAAATAATTTATATATATATTTATATCAAATCCGGTAATATCCGAAGAAGGAGTCAGCATCCTCATCCGAGTTACGCGCTGCGTAACCCCGTACGCCCCGCGTACCCGAGGGCCTTGGTCTCGGTCCGTCCACATCGCCCCTATGCGAAGCTACCGACCTGCCCCATCCGACCCGTCCCATCCGATTCGTCCCATCCGAAGTCGAGGCAGTCGAGGACTCGCTCATGCATGACGTACGCGTACGCGCTACGTACGAGCGTACGCCCCGCGTACCGAGGCTTCTCAGACCCCCTATAAATAGAATGCGAGGGTTTCCAGAAAAATTGCTCATTTCTCTCCTTTCTCTCACGATCTTGCCTCGATTTCCGTGCCCGTTCAAACCCGAAGCTCTGGTCTTTTTTCTCAAGTCCCGAGGGTCGATTTTACTCCCGAGATTCCCGAGAATCCCGAGAAAAATCCGTTTCCCAAGACGAAACTCTGCCCGGTTTTCCATCTCGCTATCTTCAAACTTTCAAGTGAGTTCATACCCCTTTAATCAACCTTTGAAATGATTTTAAATGTTTTAAATACTTATGGGGGGGATACAAGTTAAATACTTATAGTTATTGCTTCAATCACATGTGATTGCATTAATCACATGTGATTAATAACTAGGGAAACCAGTGATTTTATCACTGTTCAAACTGTCTATCAAACTGTTTTACTTCAAAATGTTTTACAAACCCTTCTACTTTTCAAACTTATTTACAACAGTGATTCAAACAAATGTTCCTTATACTTAAACTGTTTTATCAAACCTATGCCTTCAAATTGTTTTATAGATTGACATCAAGTCGATCTTTTCTTAAAATAATACTTATGTTTCAAATGTCTTATAAAAACTTATTTATGCTTTTATATTATAAATTGCATGCCCATATATGTATAGATGTATAAATAATGTTTAAAGGGCTTAGGAAGGCCATCCGCCCTATTTCCTTTTTCTCGATTTGGATGTGGTCTGGTGGGATTTCGGGTGACCATCCGAAGGTCATTTCAATATTAATTATATATCAAATATATATATATATATATATATATATATATATAGACATAAAAGTACTTCCATATTCATACGTACTAGACACACCATTAGTAAGTTACCATCGGGCTAACACAGGATCATACTATTACAACTGCTAGATCAATGAGTCAGTTCATTCATGAGTCCATATACAACTATACTAGGAAGAGAACATATACAACTATACTATGAGAACATATACAACTATACTAGGAAGAGAACATATACAACTATACTAGAACGAGAAACATTACCCGTACATCAATACGTTAACAATTGTGATCCACTGTATCGGAGCATGCATTAAATGTCATGGCCCGAGTTGTAGCCAGAATTCTCTTGGAGGGAGAGTGTGAGTTTGCGTATAGATCTATACTGGATTGACTATCCTACACCTTGCTGCTAGCTACAGCCGGACCTACAGGTCTACGGGTGCCAAACGTCATTTCGTTATTACGACCATTCGTATGTCGTTGTTACCAGTCGATAGCATGGTGCAATTATCACATTTTACCTTAATATAAATCCGGTTTAAGGTAGTTAGTACAGCAGTAGTTACTATAAAACTAAGCTATAGTACTACAACGATTTACCCATTACATATTTTTAGTGATAACCTCACTTGAACTTTAATGTACAAACTATATTTTGTTAAAAGATAGTTGCACTTGGGAAATTACACACTTTTACAACAAACGAACATACAAAACAGTTAAGCCTTGGTAGAAGGCTACTTTAATAGAAAATATAGGTTTTTCTGAGAGATTCAAACTTTTACAAACACTTACATACATTTTACAAACTTATACTTGAGACACGTTCAAACGTTTTTGATAACAAACACCGACACTAAAATACTTATGAACTCACCAGCTTAATGCTGATAAACTCTTTCAAAATAACTTGTATTCTCAGGTCATCAGTAGACAAGTACCGATGCCAGCTTTTGAGAAGATGGAGCGCATTCAAGACTCATCATATTATTATTTTGTTTTACCTTATATTTTTGGTGTCTAAAACTGTACAGAACACGCTTGTATTAAAATTATATATTTAATGCAATGGATGATGTTGTTTGTTTATTTACATTTACTGTGTTGTGATACTTTACACGACGTCCTCCGCCCCAGAACGTTTCCGCCGTTCTTGGTTTTGGGGTGTGACAAACAATTACTAGTAAATGTCTAAGGATTTAGGTGCCTTAAAAGCACCCTTTTGTCCAAGATTTTGGAGTTCACGGTCCAAGATCTTCTTGGGCCGTGAACAACCAAACATATGTGTTTCTTGGTTGTTTTCTTGTCCCTAATACACTTCTATACAAGCCCAAAGTAGTATTATATCACAAGGGAAGGTCTAGGCATTGTTTCGGGAGTTTACCGCCCAAGAACACCTTGGGGAGTAAACTCCCAAATCTAGTTATTTAGCTATGTAATCTATGTTATGAACACATTTTAAGCTATATAACACTACTAGAGAGAGGTACTCACGATTTGGGATAAAACCCCAAAGATCCGTGAGAGAGAAAATGGATTTTCTCTAGTTGTAAATGTAAATAATGAATGAAATTGTTTCAGAATTCTATTTATAGTCCTAAGATTTTTCGCAGAAAATATTTTATTCCCGAAAGGATCTCTAATATAATAGAGTGTTGGAATAACAGTATTGCACAAAACCCTAGGGCATCCACTCTCCTGATATTTCCTGGGGTGTAAACCCTGAATTACTCAAACTTATACGGAAAAGTCTGAAAGTTTACTGTGACTGATATAACTTCTATTGAAGTGATATTGTTTGTACAGAATGGAAATTCCGGGTTGTCACAATGCAATCAGCCGAGCTCAAGTAAGTTTCCTAGAATACCCATATATGTTATTTGTTATGACTTGATTTATGAATCTGAGAATCGCATGCTAGTTAGGGGGAGAAGCGCCTTTATATGTTGTATAAGTTGGTAGACTTGCATGCTAGTGATGAGTAGTCAGTGATGGATTGGTCTGATATGTGATGCTTGTAGCCTTGGAGATATTGGATGCCATGCTAGAATGAGAATGATTATTGGTATTGGTAACTGCTAAGTGTGTGTTTTGAAAATTGTATATGGTTAGGATCTTATAGCCTTAGAATAACCTATTTGGACTTATTTCCTATTCCTCGTATGCTTGTGGTCCTAGGGTAGAGTCTATTATTCGACAGTCTACTAGATCCTGTTATGTGTATAATTTGCATACATAAGGCAGCCCGTATTGAGGATGGATGGATGTGGATAGCATGAGTTGTGATATGAAGGTTGGGTGTTCTATGATAGGTCTTTGGATCGGAGTGCTACTACACGAATGATGCTTGCTTTGTGCTTTGTGGAACTCTTGAGTGATGGGAGTCAGCTACTAAGTGGATATGACGATATCCAGGAGGTGGATAGCTGGCAACATGGGGAGCTCTTCAGCAGCTGATGGCAAGGCGAGGTTGGGAATCTAGGAAAGCCTAGGATATGCTCTAATGAGTTTAGTAGGGCGGTTTGGTGAAGTTAGGAACCTAGGGGGAGCCTAGGAGTTGCTTTGGTGGGTGTTGTGTTGCTGTTTAGCGGATATTTGGTGCATCAGTGGATTAGATGACTTAGAGGATTCGGGAGGACTGCCGAGGAAAGTATGGATAGGTGTGGAAGTTAATATGGACCCGTACTACTGAAAGTACAGGATCCAGACTCAGATCGGTGAGAGTCATGTAGAATCTAAGAATCCTATAGGAAGGAGAATTATTGTTTATGTTTGGATTGTGGGAATAGCTGCTTTGCAGAATGAGGATGAGCACGTATGGGAAGGACCAAGGTTTGGTCCCGGCTCCATTAGTGAGCCAGTTAGCGGAAGGACTGCCAGGATTTTGAGTTCGCCTTGGATCTCTTGTATCAGGCGGAAAGGATTGATAGTGCAATCTATTGCACTTTCGGGATTGGAGACTATGTTTGGGGATAGTTTGTAGCCGGTTTAGAGCAAAGATTGCTCCAGCTATTGCAGTTCAGCCATTTACGATTGAGATGGTGAGTGTGTCAGGGTGCGAGACCCTGAATGATATGGATCCTAGAGCCTAAGGGTGGAAGATTGATTTCGAGTACTTTGAGAAGAAAGGCTCAGGTCATGTGTATATATTGGAGGGTCTCGGGAAGAGACCTAAGATTTTGGATCAGCTTTCGAGAGGCCAGCAGGGCCAGATACAATGCATCACGAACAGGAAACCGTACGATGGAGTTATCACTCCATGAGTATGGGTTGCTACCATTGTAGCATGATTGATCGTGTCAGCAGGTGACATTGCGAGTGGATGCTTGACTTAGGGTGTCCGATATGATGGATCGGTGGTAAGATTTTGGACAGTTGTGATGAGGCTAGAGTGTTGTAAGTCTGTGGGGAAGCCCATAGCATTTACCGAACCCTAGGCAGCGGTAAGATGGTGGTAAATTTGTATTTGCCTACGGATTTATTTGGTAAAAGGGTGCCTTGGGAAGTGGTTGGACCATCCGATTGGGTAAGACTACTAGAGTATTCTTTAGGATTTCCAGAGCTGAGTAACTATGAGGCGCTTGTGTTGTTTGGCGCAGGACTTGGGCGGGCCATGCATATTGATGGAAATGGATTAGAGATCCATAAAGGGTAAGAGGTGAAAGAGCGTTGTCAAGCCCAAGTGGGGGGCAACAAGTGGCTGCTTAGGCCAAGGTTGTGTTGGTGGGGGTTCAGGAAACTCCCAATCGCCGATTAGCATTGTCTTGATTATGCATAGTGAGCAGTGGGAATCCATAGGTGTGACCCGAACTCCTGATGGGATATAGGATTCAGCTCGAGAGGTGTGACGAGGTGATAGTGGAGTGTGGAAAGGCCATGGGTGGTAAGCATGGCTTGATGGAAGTAGTGTTAGGTTCCGATAGGATCATAGTATTCAATTAGACTATTTATGTGATGGTCACAAGAATGAAAGGGAGATAAGCTCGTGTTGTGGGCACACGGCCAAGGTTGGCAATGACTTACCCTCCGTTCTAGGATGAGGATCTTTGGGGTCCGCGGGCAAGCCCAGATGATTATGGAATTCAAGATGGAACTAGTAGAGACTGTTGAGTCAGGGGTTTGGATCTTGAGTTGCAGGATCACATGGATAATCAGTATGTGACGCAGAGGACTCTAGACTGGGTAGCCTCAATATTGACCTCTTGGAGAATCTTGTGATTAGACCAGGTGCAAGACTGGTAGTCTAAGGGAATGACTTAAGGATATTTACTTATCGGTAAAGTAAGGGATGACGGAAAGTCGTGGTGCATTATGAAAGTGCAGGATTTAATATCAGTGATATGATATTTGGGGCATCTATATGCCAAGTGTGTCAAATGCAAGATTCTAGAGTAATGAATAGGTATGGTTCGATGGTAGCTTAAGCAGTGGTGATGTGTCTCGTGCTGGTTCTATCTGTAATAGATCCACGACATGTTGGAATTAGGATAAGATGGGTAGTTGGTGATCGTGTAAGATACATGTTGAGTTATGAGCAAAACATCAATCCTATGGTGCACATGCTAACCCTAAAGCTTTGGATTTAGGTTTTCTAATTGTACATGCAATAATCATCCAAAGCTTACAAACCCTAGATCTAGCATATCAAAATCAAAATCAACATAAATAAACTAGTAAGAATGTTACCTGTGATTGTATCTTGAAGATCTTGAGCTTATGAGAACCTAGCACCTCAAATGTGATGCCTCTAATGGATCACAAACACCAAAGCAAGTTGAAAGAATCTTAGAGAGACTGGGGAAGGCTAAAATCGGCTCTTGTAATCCTTCTAGGGTTTCTGGTAGCCAGATTCTATTGCCCAAGGGTCCCTTATATAGCTGTAGAGTTAGGGTTTAAATCAAAGACCTAATCTGGTTGCTTAAGCTCTAAGTAGCCCATGAGATCCTTCTAGAATCCGTAGCTTGGACGACTTCTATATGGGCTCCCATATAAAATCATCCATCCCTTTCTTAAGGGATCCACTGCCCATATAGCAACCATCTTATAATTACGATATCAGTCCCCCAAGTTTAATTAATATCTTTCGACCAAAAAATTAATTCTTCACCAATATTAATTAAAAAAATATGATTTATCCTTTAATATATTATTCACATAATATATTAATAAACCACAATAACCTTTTTCTCCATTATTCATCCAGTCAAGTTACTTTGGTGAAGGCAACTCAAAAGGACCATGCTCCAACTGGGTCAAATACATACCAAAAATAGTTATGGGCTTAGACACATAATCCAACAGTCTTCCACTTGGATAAGTCTAATAACTATAAATGCAAGTACGACTTCAAAATCCGATTAGCAATCATTGCTCTCAAAATCTGTTGTTGAACTCTGACACGTCCTTTAGATAAGGGATCGTATAGTCCTCTGTTCTCAAGATATCATGTGGACAATTACATGGAACATAGTCATACTTATTGTCCATCAGTTTGTTTCTCGATCTCTGATCTGTCTGACATAGAACTTAATTGAACACGTCAATTCAGTCCTGACCGAGCCCGACACATAAGTCAAACCAAATCATCGAGGGGCCCAAGATATCGCTTTTAACCTCATAGGATAAAAGGAACAGATAAACTTTGACTTATATGCTTGTACTATTTACTCATCAAATCATACACAACAATACGTTTTATAACGTCAAGTTACTGATGGTTTTATGCATTATTAATGCACAACCAACTCGTAAACAACAACTCATATATCTAGGTTTAAAGACAATATGATATTATCATCTCACAATCAATCGTGATTAAATTCCATGAAGTGATTCACGTGAGCAAGGGTTTAATCCAATACTCAAATCTTATTTCAAGAGCACTCATGAATGGTGCAGTAAACCTTTGTTGTGTCTAAACACTTAGACAATCTACAAGCCAATTCATGATAGTCTTCTTTCATGCCTACCTCCAATGTATGATCGACTATGGATAGTTTAAATAATCTTATTATTTAGGAAGTCAAAACATGCAAAGTGAAACAATAGTAAATAATTAACACAAGACAGTAACTTTAATCGTAAATAAGACTCCTTTATTTAATCATCATATGTTAATTACAATTTATCTATTACAAGTTTCTAAATATATCTAATCACTAAAACTAATATCATCCTTCAGCCCAATGCTCCTAGCGTGCTGCAAGTGCTTAACCCTACTCAGTCCCTTCGTAAGGGGATCTGCTGGATTATCCTCTGATGATACCCTCTTGACTACGAGGAGTCCCTCTTCCACCCGATGTCTAATAAAATGATATTTTATGTCGATATGCTTGGATCTACCATGATCCCTCAGTTCCTTGGTCAAGGAAACCGCACCTTCGTTATCGCAGAAACTCTCCATATGCTCCTTTATGTCCAGTACAACCCCAAGGTCTCTGATGAAATTCTTCAGCTATATTGCCTCCTTTGACGCTTCGCTTGCTGCTATGTACTCTGATTTGCACGTTGAATCAGCTACGGTCTACTGCTTGGAACTTTTCCAAATCACTGCTCCTCCATTTAGAGTAAAAACCCAGCCCGACTGAGACCAGAAATTATCTTGGTTGATCTGAAAACTTGCGTCACTATACCCTCGCACTCTCAAGTCATCGCTCCCACTGAGGATAAGGAACCATTCCTTAGTCCTTAGTAGGTACTTGAGAACGTTCTTTACTGCAGTCTAATGTGCTCTACAAGGGTTCCTTTGATATTTGTTGACCATGCTCAAAGTGAAGGCCACATCAGGGCGAGTACAAGTCATAGCATACATGATCGAGCCAACAACGGAAGCATAAGGTACTCGGTTCATCTCTTCTATCTCAGCTTCGGTACTCAGGATTTGAGTCTTACTCAACTTGGTATTGATTTGGATTGATAACTCCTCGTTCTTGGAATTCTCCATGCTAAAACATTTTAACACTTTATCCAAGTAAGTACTTTGATGAAGTCCTATTAGTCTCTTACTCCTATTTCTCAATATCCTTATCCAAACAATATAAGTAGCTTCTCTGAGGTCCTTCATAGCGAAGCACTTCCCAAGCCACGACTTAACCTCCTGCAAGGTTGGGACATCGTTTCCTACGAGTAATATGTCATCCACATACAAAATGAGAAAGCTAAGTATAATCCCACTGGCTTTGACATATACACAGGACTCATCCTCACTTCTCGAAAACCCAAACTCTTTGACTTTCTCATTGAAACAAAGTTTCCATCTGTGAGACGCTTGTTTCAATCCATAGATGGATTTCTCAAGCTTACACACTCTATTAGGATACTTTGCTTCGACAAAACCCTATGGCTAACACATGTAAACATCTTCAGCCAACATCCCATTAAAGAAAGAGGTTTTGACATCCATCTGCCCTATTTCATAATCGTGAAACGGAGCTATGGCAAGCATAACCCTTATAGACTTAATCTTTGCTATTGGTGAGAAGGTCTCATCATAGTCAACTCTGGTGGTTTGAGTAAAGCCTTTCTCAACCAATCGTGCTTTATTCGTGTGTACTTTCCCATCCATGTCTTCTTGAATATCCATTTGCACCCGACCATCTTACGACCTGACACATTGTCAACCAAGTTCCAAACTTGATTGTCATACATGCACTGAATATCGTTGTCCATTGCCTCTTTCCACTTTGCAGACTCTGGGCCAGCCATGGCTTCCTTGTAGTTGTTAGGTTCATCCAAATTCATTAGTGTACTATCACTAATAAACGTATCACCCTCTGTAGTAATATGAAAACCATAAAACACGGGTGGAACACTAACTCTACTCGAACGTCTAAGAGGTAAGGACTCATCAATCGGTTCAACAAGAGTTTCCTCCTCGGGTTAAGCGCCAGCGTTAGAGGTTCCTTCATCACTTGATTCTTGAAGCTCTTCAAGATCAATTTGCCTCCCATTGTCCTCTTAGCATATGAGTTCTCACTCTCAGAAAACCTATCTCCTCGCAAACAAAGACAACATTGTCACTCGGTCTATAGAAGAGATATCCAAAGGACTTTTGTGGATAGCCGATGAAAATACACCGCTTACTACGAGGCTCGAGCTTGTCGTGAGTCTCTCGTCTTACGAAAGCCTTGCAACCCCAAACCTTGATATGTGCCAACGAGGGAGCTTTCTGTGTCCACATCTCATGAGGTGTTTTGGCAACCTTCTTAGTTGGGATTAGATTAAGGATATGGGCAGAAGTCTCTAAGGCATACCCCCAAAATGAGATAGGTAACGAAGCTCGACTCATCATGGAATGAACTATGTCCAAAAAGGCTCGATTGCGCATATCAACCATACCATTCAACTGCAGTGTCCTAGGCGGAATCAATTGCGAAACAATTTTTCATTCCTTAAGGTAGTCGAGGAACTCGATACTAAGATACTCACCACCTCGATCGGTTCAAAGCATCTTTATCTTCCTGCCTAGCTGATTCTCCACTTCTTGGTTAAACTCTTTGAACTTTTCAAAGGTTTTCGACTTATTCTTGATTAAGTAAATATACCCATATCAACTATAATCATCGGTAAAAGTCACATAGAAGCGGTTTGCATCCCTTGTGGTGGATCTAATGGGCCCACACACATTGGTTTGTATGAGATCCAATAAACTCTCACCCCTTTCACAAGTAACATGTAACACCCGGTTCCTGGTACATATTTTAATTAAAATTAATCTCATGTTTTGCTCTGGGATTCGGCGAGTTAAAGGTCCAACTCATTGAGTAGACTCGACTTTGGATCGGCAGGATAAGTGACCTACTCGACGATTCGGAAGACCAACTCGACAAATAGGACTGTCTAGAGGAAACCCTAATATTTGGCGTTTTCACCCTATTTAAACAACTTATAACGCCCCAACCCAACCTCCATTGTTCCTCCCAACCCAGAGAAATCCCTAACTCGAATCCTAAGCCTCGTTTGAGTATTCTTGAGCTTGTTGGTGACTTTTGTGAGCATTTGAAGTTGGAAGAGAAGAAGGAAGCATGGGAGTTCAAGTGGATGCTAGTGGATCCAGAGGTTTTGCTTCATTCTCAGTTCATTCAAGGTAAAAATATTGAACCTTGACTATCTATCTCTTAGATCTTGTTTCGGGGGTATTTTCTACCCCTTTTATGAGTTTGTGAAGTTATAATTGGATTTTGTGAGTGTGCTTGGAGTTACACTTCAGATTTGGAACCATTGAGGGTTCCCATGGCATAAAGGTGCCAACTTTATGGCGATAGGAGACCCATGCATCATATATACCCCTTTGTATGGCTTTTTTACCCAAAAACCCCAAGCATGGACGTCAAGATTGGAACTTTACATATAAAATGAACCTTAGGAGGTCAGATATGTGGTTTTGATGCATTAAGACCCATTATAATCAATTATATAGTTTTGGACAAAGATGGACTTGGTGAGTCGTTCATAGGACTCGACGAGTCAGGATGTATTTTCCATCAAATCCTTTTTGTTGATGGACCAAATTTTTGTTGGATAAGGTGTCTAAGTCCATAACTTATTTGGTATATACTTGACCCGATCGGCATGGTCCATTTGGGTTGCATCTCACCCGAACTATTTATGGATAATTTTATGAGAGTTATACACATATCTTATTAATATATTATAAGTTATAATATATTAATATGAAGTCATGTTATTTAATTAGTCTTAGTCTTAAATTAATTATGAATTAATTTAGAGATTAAAAGGAAGACTAATTAGATTATGGGCTATTGGTTTTATATAGTGTGGGCTAACACTCATTTGTTAATGGGCTAGGCTTATATGGAAGTCCGTGGATGATCCATGGAGCTTTTAACCCATGGATCCTTGGAAAGGAAAATACATGGGTTATTAGGGTTTCACCCTAACCATGCACACTATATAAGCATGCTTATGGAGCATGAAATGGCCCCCTAAGGGAAACTAGTGAGCTAGTGTGTGTGTGCTTGTGTGTGGCTGAAAATACAAGTGTGTATACTCTCTCAAAGTTTTCCAAGAGTTTGTGGTGTTTTGTGATTCCATTTGAGGCATTCACACTATTGGTGTTTGGCCCTCAAACTCCTTAGGAATTGAACTCATCATCAAAAGGTATGTAATCTCATCTAATTCTTTTATGTTTAAAAGTACCCCATGCCATGTTAGATAGGTTATGAACCTTGGAAAATTATTATTTTGCATGTATTTAGACAAACATAGATCCAAGGTTTATTAGGGTTGCATGCACACTTAGGAAGTGTTAGATTGCTCAAAATCCAACAGTGGTATCAGAGCCTAGGCTTGCTTGTTTAATACTTGATGCAAAATAGTGAAAAAAGTTGAAGTTGTTGCTGTCTGGCTGATGGACTCGCCGAGTCCATGGGGGGACTCGCCGAGTTCAAGGCAAAATTCATCCTACTCGCCAAGTAGGTTCGTGCACTCGGCGAGTAGAATGATCAAAATGCAGAATTTCGACATTTGCTGCTGGAAATGGACTAGAAACATTACCCTAAACTGTTTTGGTGTTTTAAAACTTGTTTTAGTTGGTGTAATGGTTGTTCTAATCCATTTACAATAGCATATATCAAAATTCCATGTTTTTTATGTGTTCATATAATTCTTGAAATTTTGATGATCATGTTCATGTTCTTATGAATTTAGAAGATGATAGGAATTATTTGCTGAATTGTTTAGAATTAATTCTTGATCATTTATGTGTTTTAATGGAGTCCATAATTTGTCCTCAAGTTATGGATATCCAAAGGTCACTTTTCTTTAAACACACACTTAAAGCACATAAGTTACATGAAAATGAAGAGTCTTCATTTTTATGAACCTTTAATTCATAAGTTATGAAATGAAAAGTCTTGGATGGTTACAAAAGATGAAGAGTCTTGTCCTTAAGTTATGGAGGTTCAAGAGTCACTTCATTAATAAATATATAAATAAAGTGTAACCTTAATTAATTCCATAAGTTATAAAATAAAGAAAAGTAATTCTTTTCTTAGTTTAAAGTCTTCCATAACTTGTCCTCAAGTTATGGAACTTGAAGAGTTTTTGGATTAAAACTACTTTAAACACATAAATCATGGAATTAATTAGTTTTGAATAGTTTCAAAACTTGCCCTCAAGTTTTGGAATTTGGAAAAGTTTCACACACTTTAATAAACTTTAATTCCAACACTTAAAATTTTAAAAGTTAAAATTCAACCCTTATACTATTTATAACATTAATGGTTAATTATATATATGTATAAGAACAAGTCGTTTTACCGTTAGTAGGCCTCATTCACGAAGCCGGTCTATAAGGTGGGTATAATGTTGTTGCCTATAAAATGGCGACTTAATGGGTGTCCACTCTCACCCACCGCTTGCTTGATCGGTGGAGGGTCGTTAGCCGAACGGGTAGGACAATGACTTTAAATCCTCATTAAAAGTATAATGAATATTATAAAGTAACTAAATATTTTTTTTATTTAATTCCCAATCTTAGTTACTTTAGGAAAAATGTGAATTTGGTGCTAGCCCATGGAATTCACACTTTGTACCTTACCAAGTCGTTGGTGGAGCGTGTGTGGTTAACCGGCACACTAACTTGGACTAGTAAGGATCACGAAGGGTGACTTAATGTTTGTCATAGATCAATGGAGCGTGTGTGGTTAACCGGCACATTGATTAGGTGATAATATTAAGGGTACCAAGTGAATTGGTATGGTTATTCACACCTTGTTTTGTGATCCTCGGCATCCCAGTCACAAAATTTGAGAGGGCACACTCGAGATTGAAACATGCCATTGAAAAGTTCAATGAATCTCAAAAGATCTAGGAATTTCAAATCCAATTAAAACCTAATAAATTATTTCGTTTTTCATGGTGGAAATTGGTGAATCGTCATTCGCCTACCTTCAAATATTTTATAACTTGGATTACGGCATCCATCTTCCAAATTATAAAATATTGTGTTGGGTCCTAGCCTTAATATTTCATATTGGGTGTTATATTAAGGATTTTGAATCAACTAACTTGATTTTCTCCCATTATAGATATATGGTTCAGACAACTATGATCTTCCCAAATCTCTTGAAGATGGTGTCCCTCAACATCATGCTTCACTTCCTCCACGTCCTCCAATTATTCTCCCTCACCCACAAGTTCTTGAAAAGTTTAAAGTCACTCAATCCCTATTGGCAAGAAAAGTCTATGTGTGCTCACATCTTGGAGATAAAGTCACATATTGACAAGCCGGGAGAGTTGGGTGTCAAAGTCTCATGAAAGTTGGATGTTCAATCACTTTCTTAGTAACATAGTGAGTCTTTTTGGGACTACTATGAGGCAGACTATGACATGACCCTTAATGATGTTATCTATTTGCTTGGTGTTGTGGAACCAGCAATGATTTGGAACACCAGTAAAGCAAATTTGACTAAAAGAACAACTTCCCAAGTCTACATGGACATTGACAATGGTAGCATTGGATATCTAGAAAAGGATTTCTCTTCCCAATGGAAAGAGATCGGCCATAGCCAACTCGGTTGACCAAATGGTAAAGAGAAAGGCTGAGTCTGAGATAGTCTCATGTGCCATTACCAAAGGGTCCATGTGTTTTGTTGCCAAAGGAAAGGGCATTGGTTGCGAAGCTGCCCTATTCGCCTGAAAGGTCATAAGGTTGATCAAGTCAAGAGGTTTGACTCTACTTCGGGTAAAGTCCACTGTCTAACTCTATTAAGTTCCTATTTGGAGATTCTTATTACATAATGTGAATGGGTCACATGCTGATGTTTTAAGAATCAAAGAAAAGATAGGAAGCTTAAAGTAAGTATATGTTGATTCTGATTGCGAAGGTGGGTTTCGATCGCATGGTTCGGTAATCAGAATTTTGAGCTGTTGCTTAAGAGTTATAATATATATTGCTTATGAATAGATAACGACAAGGTTTTCATGTGGATTGTAAGGATAAGTTTTTCCACAAAGTTTTAAAATAAAAGAAAAAAAAGGGTTTTAATTTTATTTATTTTAAAAATATCCTTACAATGGCATCTGTGGAAAATTGTTGCTTATATGTTTCCAGTAATAGCAATATTGGAAAGTGGATTTGATTCTTTCATTTGTGGTAGTGTCTGAATTTACCAAATGAAGAAAGTTTTTCATCACCCAAGTTTCAATTGGACAGAAACTTGGAATCATACAAGTTGTATTGTATGATGAATGAGAATTTTCATCTTTGAAAATTAAGACTAATTCTTTGATCACGTGTATATGTGAGTCAATTGAAGGACTAAGGAATTAGGTACACTGGGTGTGCGCTGGTCAAGGTCCACCACAAAGATTGATTTGTCATGATTTACTAAATATTAGTAAATATGATTATACTTATGAGGTTAAGTATAATTCTGTAACATTGGAAAGGTTACAATGTAAGAAATCCAGCAAATTTTTGGAAATATGTCAGAGCTAGTGGGAGCATAAGTGTTATGCTGATAATCATCATGTTAGTGGGAGCATGATTATTACATTTAGTGTTGCAAGTTAGCAATGTTAATTTTAGAAAACAAAGTTTCAATTCGTGAAGTTGCAGGGGTTGAAAAGTTGTTTTGCTATAATTAAGGGAGAGGAAATTATACTTCATTTCAATTCTAAAGCTTAGATTGAGATTTTAATCATCTTTAGTCAAGAATATATATATATATATATATATATATATATATATATATATATATATATATATATATATATATGAATTTTATGTTGGAATGGTTCAACTTGCAGAAATTCTATATATATTGCGTTTTCAAAATTCGATTATGATTACGGCATCCCTCTTCATAGTTAAATTTTGAAAACATGGCAAATAAAAAAAATATTGTAGCAAAAGACTGGTCTAGTATCATGTCTTTATGTCAAACATCATGAATCGTGTCCCATATGCTTCGGATATAGGATCGATTGCATGTGCTATAATATTCATCTTTTCTAAATTTTCCAAATGCTTAAGGCATTGAGAAGGGAAAAGTCTAGAACTGGATATGACTAAAGTGATTAAGCAATTGTCGACGACAAATCTGAGGTTCGCCAAAGATTGGTTACTCAGGGAAAGTTGGAAGTATGATGTCGGAAAGGACCATATTGACATATTCTGAAAAGTAGTAACTCTTGTTCGGAAGTGATAGTCAAAATGGGACTATGGAAATGTCTCCATAGGTAGAAGTTATTCAATCTATGTAAGATTAGAAAACCTTAATGCAAGAAGGATGTTCAAAGCAATGTACTTTGAATATGAGACTTCCGTTCCATAGAAGTTGACCTTCTTTGGAATACTTTGTAATGACTGGTGACAAGGTTTTGGTGACTTTGTGCATAATCATTACAAGAGGAACATTGCATAAAAGTTTAAAATCTAACAAATTTTTTGGTAGATGATAGGAATCGGGGATTCTCATATTTACAATAAGGATTTGGGATTGTGAAATGAGTATCAATGGAATCATGTTCAATTGATCTACATCACAATGTAAGGATCATAGACAAACATAGTGTGCATACTTGGAGTATGGCATAACTATTGTTTAGAAAAACAAAGTGTACATGCTAAGAGCATGGGACGACTGTTGTTTGTATTCAAGTCTTAAGTTGATTGTTTGAAACATTATACAATGAATAATGTGTAATCAATATGGTGATAAATAAAAGGTGGTTCTATTTATATTTAAAAGGGTTCTGAGACCATATTGGATTCGATTATTATTGTGTTTCACTTTGCATGTTTTGACTTCCTAAATAGCTAGGTTATTCTTTCCGAATGACTAAGTTATTTAAACACTCCACAGTCGTTCATATGTTGGAAGTAGGTATGAATCAAGACTATCATGAATCGAGTTTGTCGATGGCTAAATGGGTTTAGTCATAGCAATGGTTGCTACAACATTCATGAGTGCTCATAAGTTATGAGTATTGGAATAAACCCACGCTCACTTGTATCACTTCATGGAATTTATCTCGAGTGATCGTGAGACGGTAATATCATATAAATCTTCAAACCTAGAGATATGAGTTGTTACCTATGAGTTGGTTGTGCATTGATTGCACGTAAACGCATCAGTAACTTGATGTTATAAAACGTGCCTTTATGTACAATTCAACAAGTAGTAGAACAAGCATATGAGTCGAAGTTTATCTGTTCCTTCTAGAAATAGAAGCGATATCTGGGCCCCTCGATGATTTTGTTGTGACCTATGTACCGGCCGGTCAGAACTAAAATTGATGTGTTCGATTAAGTTCTTTGTCAAACAAATCGAAAATCGGGAAACAAACTGCTGGACAATAAGTACGATGTTGTTCCATGTATTTGTCCGGCTGATATCATGAGAACAAAGGATTATATGATCACTTATCTAAAATGGCGCTTCATAGTTCAACAGAGTTTTCTTCATAGTTCAATGTAGTTTTCGAGAGCTACGATTGTTGGTTGGTTCCTGAAGTAACATATGCAAATATAGTTATTCGACTTATCCAAGTGGGAGTCTGTTGGATAGGGTGTCTAAGTCCATATCTTATTTGGTATATACTTGACCCGATCGGCATGGTCCATTTGGGTTGCATCTCACCCGAACTATTTATGGATAATTTTATGAGAGTTATACACACATCTTATTAATATATTATAAGTTATAATATATTAATATGAAGTCATGTTATTTAATTAGTCTTAGTCTTAAATTAATTATGAATTAATTTAGAGATTAAAAGGAAGACTAATTAGATTATGGGCTATTGGTTTTATATAGTGTGGGCTAACACTCATTTGTTAATGGGCTAGGCTTATATGGAAGTCCATGGATGATCCATGGAGCTTTTAACCCATGGATCCTTGGAAAGGAAAAGACATGGGTTATTAGGGTTTCACCCTAACCATGCACACTATATAAGCATGCTTATGGAGCATGAAATGGCCCCCTAAGGGAAACTAGTGAACTAGTGTGTGTGTGTGTGTGCTTGTGTGTGGCTGAAAATACAAGTGTGTATACTCTCTTAAATTTTTCCAAGAGTTTGTGGTGTTTTGTGATTCCATTTGAGGCATTCACACTATTGGTGCTTGGCCCTCAAACTCCTTAGGAATTGAACTCATCATCAAAAGGTATGTAATCTCATCTAATTCTTTTATGTTTAAAAGTACCCCATGCCACGTTAGATAGGTTATGAACCTTGGAAAATTATTATTTTGCATGTATTTAGACAAACATAGATCCAAGATTTATTAGGGTTGCATGCACACTTAGGAAGTGTTAGATTTCTCAAAACCCAACAATGTTAAGATTGAAGGTCCCTCGGCTGTTTGGGCGCATTAAGGACCTGGAAGTCATAGAACGCGGCGAGTGTATGAGCCAACTTGGCGAGTTCAAGGAATGTTTAAATCTCGATTATGCCCTTCAAGTTTGTGACTGGGATACCGAGGATCACAAACAAGGTGTGAATACATGCAAATTTACTTGGTACACTTGATGTCATTTACCACCTAATTGATGTGCCAGTTAACCACACACGCTCCACCGATCTATGAAAAACATCAAGCTACCCTTTGCCACCCTTGCTAGTCCAAGTTAATGTGTCGGTTAACCATACACTCTCCATTAACGACTTGGCAAGATGCAAAGTGCAATTTCATGGATTAGCATCAATTTCACAATTTCTTAGGAAGTAACTATGATTAGGAATTTAATAAAACATTTAGTTACTTTATAATTATCATTATACTTTTACTGAGAATTAGTGTCCTATCCTACCCGTTCGGCTAATGACTCTCCACCAATCAAGGAAGCGGTAGGTAAGAGTGGACACCCATTAATCCACCATTTTATAGGCAGTAACCTTATACCCCCCCCCCTTTATAGACCGGCTTCGTGAATGAGGCCTACTAACGGTATGACTGACTTGTCTTATATATATATATATATATATATATATATATATATATTATTAAACTTATAATATTATAATAGTATAAGGGTTGAATTTTAAACTTTTAAAATTCTAGGGTTTGGAATTAAAGTATTGAAAAGGTGACTTTACAAATTCCAAAACTTGAAGGCAAGTTTTGAAACTATTCAAAACCTTTCATTTCCATAACTTATGAGCTTAATGACTTTTTAAAGAAAAGACTTTTGGTTTTCCATAACTTGAGGACAAGTTATGGAGTCCATTAAAAAGCATTCATATCAACAATTAAACTAACAAGAAGTATCAAATAATATCTATGATCTAGATAAGCTCATAAGCAAAGATAATTCACATCAATAATTTTCAAGAAATTAGCTAATCATATAAACTAATACAAATCATGAAACTTTGACAATTATCTTTTAATTGGAATAGCATGATCATTGCCTTATGAAAAAACATATTTCATGGTTCAAAAACAGTTTGGGGTAATGATCCTAATCGAATTTCTGGCCAAAACTCAAAATTTTGCACACTGGAGCACCAACTCGCCGAGTACATGAACTGGACTCGTCGAGTTGTTCTTTTGCTAAGTGGACTTGGCGAGTCACCTAGTGCACTCAGCGAGTTCACTGGTCAGAAGGCAGAAACTCATTTTTTATCAACTTTGAAAACCAATAAACATCAAGTATGATAGAAAACAATCCTAGGCTCTGATACCACTGATGGGTTTTGAGCACTCTAACAACCTTAAGGTGCACATACAGCCCTAAATGCTTTGGATCTATGTTTTCTCTAATTATACATGCAATTTGATTTTCCAAAGCATTTTCCTAACTAGCATACAAAACTATGGGAACTTTCATAAAAAAAATTAGTTGAATGACATACCTTTTCTTGTAGCTTGTAAACTTGGACCTTTAAGCCTATCACCCCAAATGTGATGCCTCAAATGCTTCACAAAACACCACCAACAATGGAGAACTTTTGAGAGAGAATACTAGCACTCAAAAATCGGTTATGGCTCTTACAAGAACACTCTAGTGCCAATTTCATGAGCTAAAGGGTTCCTTTTATAGTGTGGCATGGATTAGGGTTACATCCATGTAAACCCTATTGTGCATGACTTTTCATCTTAATTAGGATCCATGGGTTAAACCTCCATGGACTATCCATGGACTACTATATTGGTTTAGCCCATCCTAAATAACCATAAGCCAACACTATAAGAATCATTGATTTACCAAATCAATCCCTTTACATTTAATTAGTCTCTTTTGATCACTAAATTAATTCCAAATTAATTATTGATCAATACTAATTAAATAATATGATTTCATATTAATATATTAGAACTTATAATATATTAATAAATCATATATAACCTCTTCTCAAAAGTCCATCCTTACAAATTGTTCCGGTGAAATGCAACCCAAATGGACCATGCTAATTTCGGGTTAAGTACATACCAAATATAGTTATGGACTTAGACACCTTATCCAACATATTATGGCCGCGGAATTTTTAGATTCTACTCGACGAATCGGAGGACCCCGACTCGACGAGTAGGAGCTGAGTGAGAAAACCCTAATTTTCTAGGTTTGTGTCCTATTTAAAGGACCTTAAGCACTCATTTCTTCCACCCTTGTCACCTAATAGCTCTATGAGAAATCCTAAACCAGTTCCACTCGTTGTGAAAGAGAGAGAGAGAGAGAGAGAGAGACTAAATTGAGTGTTCTTGTGCCTTTTTCGAAGGGGATTTGGAGAGCAACGCAGATTTTATCGAGAAGGAACTGTGGGATCCAGTGTTCTTCATTGATTAGCTTCTGTTGGAGGTAAAAAGCTACCATCTTGACGATTTCATTTGTTAGATCTTATTTTAGGGAGTTTTTAGGGTTTTCTTCCATCCATATTTTGTTATTGAGTCACTTGAGCATGTCATGAGATTGAAACCTTAGATCTAGACTATGAGACCAAAGATCCAAGCTTTATTAAGCTAGAGACAAGGTTTTATGCATCTAACCCTTTATGGAGTTTGTTTTGGCATTTTGAGCCCTAGATGTCATGCATGAATGTAAAGCTTGTAGCTTTACATGATAATTGAGCCTTAGAAGGCTAGATCCAGAGTATGAGACATCATTTCTACCTGAGAACGTCTGAATGAGAAAATGGTCTGAAGGGACTCGACGAGTCGGTGAGCTGAATCGACGAGTCGAATAGGGTTTTCCCCCCAACGAGTCTAGACATGAATAACTCGACGAGTTGATGAGACAAATCGATGAGTTAAGTTGGATTTCCACGACATTTCTGAGGAAACGAGGGAACTCGACGAGCCACATACATGCACTCGACGAGTTGGGTCAACATGGGCTGTTAACTAAAGTGTTGAGTTTTGTTGACTTTTAGGGTTTTGTCGAGACATGGGTTGGAGACCATGGAGGGGTAAAATGGTCTTTTACCCTTCCCAAGGGTTAGAGAAAGATGTTAGCTTAACTTACTTCAGTTGAGGTGATAAGTGTTAATTAGAGATGATTATGACGTGCAGGCAAGGATTAGACCGTTCGAGGGCTACGAGGATTACTTGCTTACTTACAAGGTGAGTATTCTCACTATACTTACCATAAGTGGTAATTGTGTGTGACTAAAGGGTCTTGTATGCTTATATTGAGTATTGTAAAATCATGCATTATATCTTTGTGATTTTTGATGTGTATTATGCTGAGCTTTATTGAGTTAGGAGCGGAGGGTCCAACCCGAGTTGTGGGACCGGTGGGTCTCCACTAAGACACATTGACCGGAGGGTCTTCATTGAGATATAGACATGAGAGGCTAATGAGATGTGTGTGGTATTTTGGGGAACTCACTAAGGTTTGTGCTTACCAAGTTATGTGATATGTGTTTTTGGTACTTCTCAGGATCACGGGAAGGCATTGGCTTGATGGTACACACGAGATGGAGTTTATGTTTTGGGGATCCTGGATTTTATTAAACAAATTTATGACTTTGTGTTTTTGACAATTTGATATTGTGGTCTTGAGTTGTGATATTAAGCATTATGTAGTTTTGAAAATGAAAATTTTGTTTGAAAATTTATGGTGTTACAAGTTGGTATCAGAGCCTTGGTTTGAGGGATTCGGATGTACCTTCGGGTATGTCTGAACTCAAACTGAGGATTTAAGAAAAAATTTCAAAGAGAAATGATTTTTCTAAAACGATTAAGATTTTTTAAGAGAAAAAAGAGATGGAGCAGTGTTTACAATCATCCAGAACTCGAACAGTGATTTCCCAAAATACCCGTAACTGTTTATATTATGAGATATTTATAAGATATTAGGTACATATGCTACAGGATAGGCTAGGTATTTCATATTCTAGAGCTAGAGTTGCCTGATTTTTTATGCCTTAGCCTAGGAGATGTTGCTATCTATTATTTTCCCTGAGTATATGATGAGTAGGAGTGTCTAGCAGGAATCTCTTAGAAAGAGTTTGAGACGAGGGATAATCTAGGAGAGATACCTAGATGAGCATATGAGGAGCCTACTAAGATAGTAGTCTGATATTGGTGAGAGATAGAGTACTTGTGAATTAGGATCCTGGGAGGAGGACTTGGGGTAACTAAGGGTTGGTGTGGAAGGTAGTATTGGGCCCTTGCTACTGAAAGCATCGGATCTGTATGCGACCCAAGTAAGAATCCTTAGGGTACTAAGAAGCATGTAGGGAAGGGAAATCAAGTGTGAGTATGCTCAAATGAGTCTCTGATAATTTTTTGTGTTGTGTTTCAAAGACATCATGGTGGGTACACGCCACACCCCCAGAGCAGTTGTGTCAGTGACGAGGAGATCCACAAGATCATTCATGAGGAGGTGGTCGTAGCTATCCGTGAGGCCATACCAGAGATGTTTAGGTCTATTAAGACCATGATGATTGAGACATTCGATGAGCGATACGATGCTGTTATGGAGGCTGCTACTGCTGCAGCCACCGCAGCCGTAGCTGTTGCTAGGCCACAGGGAGGTGACTCGTTGTTGTTTCGGGAGTTCAGCAACACGAAGCCACCATAGTTTTATGGGACGCAGGATCCGATTGCTGCTATGAGATGGATCTCCGACATTGAGGGATGTTTATATGCATGTTCGTGCCCTTGTCACTTGAGAGTTCGGTTTGCACTGAACCAGCTTCGCTTGGGAGCAAAGGACTGGTGGAAGTTCATGACTACTAGTTTTACTCCTGCAGACCATGTTGCAGTGACATGGGAGTGGTTTACACAGTTGTTCCAAGATGAGTATTTTCCCCTGGTAGAAAGGGAACGGTTGGTCTAGGAGTTTCTGTCTCTCAAGCAGAAGACAGAAACTGTAACCGAGATCACAAGGATTTTCCATGAGAGGCGTTGTTTTGCCCTGAGCACGTGTCTACTGAGCAGGCACGTCTGAGCCGATATCTGAGCATATTGAGGAGGGATATACAAGAGTTCATGGAAAAATCATCATACCGGGCATTTGTTGAGCTTCAAACCAATGCTAGTATGAGGGCGATTGAGCTAGAGTTGCAGACCAAATAGGAGGAGGAGTCTTGGGGTAGAGACAGGAGACCATTACAGTCGTAGCTGGTGACAAATCGGGCAAAGCCCACTGATACGAGAGTTGGGGGCCAGAAGGGTCGCACTTGTGTCAAGTGTGGCAAGAGTCATGAGGGGTCATTCCGGGCAGGGATTTGCTACAAGTGTCGCAAATAGGGACACATGGCGAAGGACTGTCCTAATGGATTTACACTATGCTTTCACTGCAACCAGACCGGCCATCGAAAGGCCGAGTGCCCTCATCTCACTCAGGGATCAACCCAGACTTCTACTCATGTTGCCTTGCGCGCTACTGATGGTCGGCCGATGAAGGCCGAGGCTCCGAGGGCTCGTAGGAGAGCTTTCCAGTTGATAGCGGAGGAGGTCCGCGCAGCACCTGATGTCATGGTTGGTATGTATTTCCTTATTTATGTTATTTTGAGATTTGCTTATGCTTATATTGTGTTGTGTGTAGGTACTTTTTTGTGAGTTATGTGCATGCGTTGGTGTTATTTAACTCGGGTGCGAGTCGATCTTTTGTGTCCTTATCCTTTAGTTGTCACATTAGTGTCAGACGCGAGGCGTTGAGTCGACCAATGAGGGTTTCTATAGTCGACGAACATGCGGTTTTTTCCACTGAGGTATTCTGAGGATGTGTATTGGAGATTTTTGGTGTTGAGTTCCTGATAGATCTGGTACCGATAGCGATGGATGATGTCTGTCTCATAGAAGGTATGGAGTGGTTGAGCCGGTTTGGAGCTTTGGTTGACTGTGAGCATCATATGGTGACCATACGAAACCCTAATGAGGGAGTGCTTACTGTGTACGACGAGGGGACCAGATCTGGATCAGCTTTTTGTTCTGCCACCAGGGCGAAACAGAGTTTACAGCAGGGATGTATGGGATATTTAGAATATGTGACGGATATGAGAGTTGTCACTGAGAGGTCGAGTTCTATCTCCGATGTTCCGATTGTGCGTGAGTTCCCGGATGTTTTCCCCAAGGATTTATCGGGTGTGCCTCCCGAGAGGCAGGTGGAGTTCCAGATCGATTTGGTTACGGGTGCGGTGCATATTTCCAAGGCACCTTCTCGCCTTGCGCCGCCCGAGATGCAGGAGTTATCCTCATAGATCCAGGAGCTGCTGGGAAAGGGTTTTATTAGACCGGGTAGCTTACTGTGGGGAGCGTCGATCCTTTTCTTCAAGAAGAAGGATGGTTCACACCGGATGTGTATCGACTACTGGGAGTTGAACTAGCTGAAGATCAAGAACCGTTATCCGCTACCAAGGATCGACGATTTATTTGATTAGTTGCAGAGAGGCATCTTGGTTTTCCAAGATCGATTTGAGATATGGGTATCATCAGATGAGAGTTTGCGAGGAGGATATCCAGAAGATGGCCTTTAGGACTTGTTATGGGGACTACGAGTTTGTGGTGATGCCTTCCAGACTCACCAACGCACCGACAGCGTCATGGATCTCATGAATCGGGTGTGCAGGCCCATGCTAGATCGTTCGTTGATCGTGTTCATCGATGACATTTTAGTATACTCGAGATCCAGAGAGAAGCATGAGGAGCATCTTCGGGAGATTATTAGAGTATTGAGGACAAAGAGGCTTTACGCCAAATTCTCCAAGTGCGATTTCTGGTTACAAGAGGTCCAGTTCCTATGGCACCTCGTTAATCAGAATGGAATTTTGGTCAACCCGGCCAAGATTGAGGCAATTATGCGATAGGAGGTGCCAAGGTCCCCATCCAAAATCAGGAGTTTTCTTGGCCTAGTAGGCTACTACTGAAGATTTATCAGAGATTTCTCCAAGACCGTCGTTCCTCTTACCAGATTGACTAGGAATGGCATCACTTTTTGGGGGGATCTGAGCAGCAGGCATCACTCGAGACTCTTCGCCAGAGATTGTGCGAAGCTCCAATGCTAGCCTTTCCGGAGGGAGTGGAGGACTTTGTAGTCTACTATGATGCATCTATATCGTGGATGGGTGTCGTATTGATGCAGAGGGGACACGTGATAGCATATGCATCGAGGAAGCTAAAGCCTCACGAGACAAGGTATCCTACCCATGATTTGGAGTTGGGGGCGGTGGTGTTTGCCCTTAATATTTGGCACCACTATCTTTATGGTGTTCGGTGTACCATATACACGGACCATAAGAGCTTGAAGTACCTCATGAATCAGCCCAACCTAAATATGAGACAGAGAAGGTGGTTGAATGTAGTGAAAGATTATGACTGTGAGATCTTGTATCACCCAGGAAAGGCCCAGGTGGAGGTCGTGAGACCGGAGATCGTGAGTCATAGAGTAGCGAGTGCTCCAATCCGAGACGTGTGTATGAGGATGACGGTGATGACTCCAGTCTTAGATACCATCCGAGAGGCCCAGGTGGAGGTCGTGAGACCGGAGAACCGCAAGAAGGGGCGGGTGATCGTATAGGTTTCTGAGTTTGAGACAGATAGTCGGGGGCTTATGACCTTCTGTAGGCGAATATGGGTGTCATATACATGTAGAGCTCAGCGTATATTGATAGAGGAGGAACATATATCGAGATTCTCAATCCATCTGGGGGCCACAGAGATATATTTGGATCTGAAGAGGGATTATTGGTGGCCCTGCATGAAGAGAGATGTGGCATGGGTAGTTAAGAGATGCTTGACATGTCGTCAGCTTAAGGCAGAGCATCAGCATCCACATGGCCTATTGCAGCCTCTAGAGATTCCCCAGTGGAAGTGGGAACAAATTTTCATGGATTTTATCACCAAAATACTGAGGACGGCACGAGGTGTCGATGGGATATGGGTGATTGTGGACCGGTTGATGAAGAATGCTCACTTTATGGCTATCGGTGAGAGCTCTTCTGTAGAGAAATTGGTCAAGATCTATGTAAGAGAGGTGGTGGTGTGGCATGGGGTACCGACATCGATAGTGTCAGATCGAGATGTGCGCTTTACTTCCAGGTTCTGGAAGAAGTTTTATGAGGAGTTGGGTACCCGATTGCACTTCAGTACCACATACCATCAACAGACAGACGGGCAGAGCGAGCGGACGATTTAGACACTCGAGGACATGCTACATGCTTGTGTTATGGACTTCGATGGAATTTGGGACACTTATTTTCCCTTGGCTGAGTTTTCATACAACAACAGCCATCATTCCAATATTGGTATGCCTCCCTTTGAGCTCTTATATAGGAGGAGGTGTCCGACGCCCATCTGTTAGGGAGAGGTGGGGCAGAGAGTGATGGGGGAACTAAGATAGTGCTCAAGTCAGTAGAGAAGATCCAACAGGTCAGACAGAGGTTTCTAACTACCCAAAGCCGTCAGAAGAGTTACGCAAACCGGCGACGATCCGAGCTAGAGTTCCAGGTCGGATATTTTTTCCTCCTGAAGGTATCCCCATGGAAAGGGGTGATTTGATTCAGGAAACAGGGAACGTTGGGTCCTAGATATATCAGTCCTTTCAGAGTGACTGCTCGAGTGGGGAAGGTAGTATATCGGTTAGAGTTGCCTGCAGAGTTGAGCCAGATTCATAACACCTTCCATGTGTCCCAGTTGAGGAAGTGTGTAGCCGATGAGACGGCAGTGGTCCCTTTAGATGACATTCAGGTTGATGATTTCCTGAAAAATATTGAGAGGTCGATAGCAATCTTGGATCGGAATGTGAAGGTCTTGAGGAATAAAGAGGTGCCCTTAGTTTAGGCTTAGTAGCATCATCGGAAGGGATCCGAGTAGACTTGGGAGCCGAAATATGAGATGCGAGAGCAGTACCCTGAGTTGTTTCCGGAGGATGACTTCGAGGGCGAAGTCTGATTCTATTGGGGGAGACTTGTAACATCCCAACTCCCAGGTATGACATTTAAATTATTTTATTCATTTTAAGAGGGCAACTCGACGAGTTGGAAGCACCAACTCGCCGGGTAAAGAATATTATGGCTGCGGGATTTTTAAAGTCTACTCAACGAGTCAAAGGACCCCGACTCGATGAGTAGGAGCTGAGTGAGGAAACCCAAATTTTTCGGGTTGTGTCCTATTTAAAGGACCTTAAGCCCTCATTTTCGCCACCCTTGTCACCTTAGAGCTCTGTGAGAAACCCTAGACCAGTTCCACTCGTTATGTGCGTATGTGTATGTATGAGAGAGTGAGAGAGAGAGAGAGAGAGAAAGAAAGAAAGACTAAATTAAGTGTTCTTGTGCATTTTTGGAAGCAGATTTGGAGAGAAACATAGATTGGATCGAAGAGGGACTGTGGGATCCAGTCTTCTTCATTGATTAGCTTCTGTTGGAGGTAAAAAGATACCATATTGACCATTTCTTTTGTTAGATCTTATTTTAGGGAGTTTTTAGGGTTTTCTTCCATCCATCATTTGTTATTGAGTCACTTGAGCATGTCATGAGATTGAAACCTCAGATCTGGATTATAGGAGGTCTTATGAGCCCAAAGATCCAAGATTTATTAAGCTAGAGACAAGCTTTTATGAATCTAACCCTTTATCGAGCTTGTTTTGGCATTTGAGCCCTAGATGCCATGCATGAATGTAAAGCTTGCAGCTTTACGTGATAAGCAAGCCTTAGAAGGCTAGATCCAGAGTATGAGACATCATTTCTACCTGAAAATGTCTGAATGAGGAAATGGTCCGAAGGGACTTGACGAGTCGGTGAGCTGATTCGATGAGTCGGATAGGGTTTTCCCCCGACGAGTTTGGACATGTGTAACTCGTCGAGTTGATGAGACAACTCGACGAGTTAAGTTGGATTTTCACGAAATTTCTGACGAAATGAGGGAACTTGATGAGTCACATAGATGCACTCGACGAGTTGGGTCAACATGGACTGTTGACTCAAGTGTTGACTTCTGTTGACTTTTAGGGTTTGGTCGAGACATGGATTGGAGACCATGGAGGGGTAAAATGGTCTTTTACCCTTCCCAAGGGTTAGAGAAAGATGTTAGCTTAACTTACTTAAGTTGAGGTGGTAAGTTTTAATTAGAGATGATTATGACGTGTAGGCGAGGATTAGACCATTTGAGGGCTACAACGATTACTTGCTTACTAACAATGTAAGTCTTCTCACTATACTTACCATGAGTGGTAACTTTGTGTGACCAGAGGGTCTTGTATGCTTATATTGAGTATTGTGATATCCTACATTATGTCTTTGTGATTTATGATGTGTATTATGCTAAGCTTTATTGAGTTAGGATCAGAGGGTCCAACCCGAGTTGTGGGAAAGAAGGGTCTTCACTAAGACACATTGATCGAAGGGTCATCATTGAGATATAGCCATGAGAGGCTAATAAGATGTGTGTGGTATTTTGGGGAACTCACTAAGCTATGTGTTTAATGTATTATGTGATATGTGTTTCAGGTACTTCTCATGATCATGTGAAGGCGCTGGCTTGATTGTACACACGAGATGGAGTTTATGTTTTGGGGATCCTGGATTTTATCAAACAATTTTATGAATTTGTGTTTTTGAAAATTTGATATTGTGGTCTTGAATTGTGATATTGAGAATTATGTGGTTTTGAAAATTAACATTTTGTTTGAAAATTTACGGTGTTATAATTCAACTCTATTCAGCTATTCGAATGGCTTTGTTTTCGTATTTTCGCTTATTGATTAAGAAGGCGCTTCGTTTTTTAGGAAAATACGCACTTTGTTGACAAATCCTTGAAACTAAAAAGAGAAGTGGGTAGATGTATAGTTGGCTTCGTTACCTGATTAACGAAGTGAAGAAGAAGAAAACACAAATTTTTAAATTGGTCCCTCAACTTTTAACGAAGTTGCAGAAAAGGTCCAACTTCGACATTGGAGTAAAAATTTGTGAAGATGGCAGAATTTCTATTTTAGTCCCTACAGTTTCGACATGTTGGTAGAAAATACACAACTTTGACATTGGGCTAATAAAGTTGAGAAATTGAAGAATTTACAAGTTTAGTCCCTACAATTTGTACGAATTTACACTTTATGCCCAGTTTCGCAAATGGGGTAGAGTTTCGCATCTTAAGTTGTTTTTGGTGCAACGGGGTCCCTGTAGAATTCAGAAAGTGTCAGCTCGATGATTGCTTTGATCTATTTTGGGCTTGCTTCGATTCCTCTCTTGGTTACCATATATCCGAGGAACTTGCGCAACTTCATCCCGAAGTGGCATTTGAGTGGATTTAACTTCATATTGTATTCGTCTAGGATGTCAAATGCTTCTTTATGATCCCTGAGATGATCTTCAGCTTTCATTGACTTCGACACCATGTCATCGATATAGACTTCCATGGTATCCCCCAACTTGTCTTTAAACATCCGATTCACCAATCTTTGATATGTTGCACCTGCATTTTTATGACCAAAAGGCGTTGCAGTGCCACAATATATACCTGTTGGTGTTATAAACAATGTATCTTCTTGGTCTGATGGTTCCATCTGGATTTGTTGGAATCCTGATGAAGCATCCATGAAGTTCAGGAGTTTGTGGCCAGTCGTTGCATCTATCATAGAGTCAGTATGTGGTAGTGGGAAAGGATCCTTAAGACAAGCCTTGTTAAGATCCGTGTAGTCTACACATACTCGCCATTTTCCGTTTTTATTTTGTACGACAACCACGTTAGCTAGCCACCTTGGGAACTTCACTTCCTTGATCATTCCTATCTTGAGGAGCTTCTTTACTTCTTCTTGGATGATCTGATTCCTTTCAGGTGCAAACTTCCTTCTCTTTTGATGTATTGGTCTGAAAGAAGGATCAATATTAAGTTTGTGAGTGATAATATTCTTGTTTATATATGTCATATCTTCGTGTTTCCATGTGAATGTCTTACTTCTGGTTCTTAGGAAATTCAATAGATCATGTTCGATCTGCTTAGGCATTGAGGATCCTATGAGGATTTTAGCTTTAGGATCATCGATGCCCAGGGGCACTTCCTTCACATCTTGTTCCTTCGTTTCCATGACATGTTGTGCCCCCTGCCTTAATTTCTATGCTTGTTGAGGTTTGGTCGTAGATTCCATAGAGGTCTTATAACATTCTTTCGACTCTTGTTGATCTCCCATGATCTTCACTGTTGCCCATGGAGTAGGCAATTTTACACACTGATGTTATGTTGATGGAACCGCTTTCTTCTCGTGGATCCATGGTCTACCTAGTATCACATTATAAGAATATATGGTGTCAATAACACAAAATTTTTGTATAGAGTTTACCCCTTGTATGTATATTGGTAGCTTTATTTCTCCAATCGTGTGTTTCGTTTCCCCGCTAAATCCTATAACGACTGAGGATCTATTGACTATCTTTGATTCTGGGATGTTTATCCTTTTTAGTGCATCTAGGAGTACGATATTGACCGAGGATCCTCCGTCAACAAGGAATATTCTGAAGAAATGATTGGCTATGTACAGTGTTATCACGAGTCTGTCATGGTGAGGATCCTGAATTCCTTCCCTGTCCGTCTTGTCAAATGTGATTTATTTTTCATTGCTACTCATGGTATTTTTTTTCGTGGTCCATCTTCCTTTTCTATTTTAGAGACCTTGGCGTGTCTTTTAGCCACAAATGTTAGATCCGCCTGAGATAACATTAATTATCTAAGCATCAGAGGGTGGGGATCCTCCTGTGACCATCCTGGCTGTTCTCCTTGGATTTTTCTCTTTTTCTCCTTAGGATCTCTTTGAGTGTCCCTTACTAAGGAGGTAGTTGATTTATTTTCTTAGGGCTATGCAGTCCTCTGTCATGTGGCCAAAGTCTTCGTGGTAAGCACACCATTTCGACTTGTATTTCCAAGTTGTGGAGTTGTTGTCCCTCTTTGGCCATCTCGCTTTGTCTCCAAGATCCTGCATAGCATGAATTATACCTGAAACATCCACATAAAAACAATATTCAATGATCTTAGGAAGCTCCTCTTCTTCTCCTTCATGTTCAAGGGCATTAACCATGTGACAATCCGGTTTGGAATAAGGCTTCGATTTGTAGGATCTTTGGGTCAAGGATTCGGCCTTCCTGTTAGGGTTCTCATATTGACTTGAGGGATTGTCCTCTTCAAGCCTTATGAACCTCAACGCTCGGCACCTGACTTCGTCCAATCTTTTGCATGGAGTCATCACAAGGTCTTTGTAGAAGGGTGAGTCCTTCCTTAGTCCCATCTTGAAGGCCTCTACAGCAGTAGCCATGCTGATGTTGGGGATGCTCAGAGCTTCCTTGCCAAACCTGTTAACGAAATCCCTAAGGTTCTGCTGCAAGAAAACTGGTTATTGAAAATATTGACTAAGTGTGCAAAAGAAGTAATAGAGTATGGGGGAATGTTTAGCAGTCATTTGAGAGTTGATCCTGTAAAGGTTAAGCCAAAGCCTTTACATAGGCAAGCTTCCTTCAAGTGCCCTGGGATGGGAATGATCTCCATCCTTTCTCGGTATTGCATTATATGCTCCTCAGGATCCGTAGTTCCATCGTATAGCTTCATGCTAGGAGTTTGGAAGCACGTAAGAATTTTGATATCGGCTATTACGGGAGTGAATCTTGAGATCTTGTGACTTGTTGGAGATGCTTATGGTATGGGTTGGACCACCCCGGGTACGCTTGAGATCATTTGTCTCAACGGTTGAAGTTCCTTGACGATGTTTGGGTTTATTCATGCATCAATGTTAGTATAGTTAGTATCAATAGTATTATTGTTTAAGAAGTTAATGAATCATTTTGAGAGCATTAGTTTTAGAGGGAGAAACTAGCAAACCCATTTGTACTCTTTCTAATTCAACTAATAAGAGCTTAAAAGATTTATTTACTCCAAGTGTTCATGATTTGTATGATGATTAACTAGATAGTTTCTTATTCCTCACATGTCATTATAATCAACACCACTACATTTAGGATTTAATCAGAAGCTAAGAGAAGCGGTGATTTTTGGAAGACGCGATGACACCAATCGTAATGTAATTGGCCTACCGAGTCGGGGAAACGGTGGTTCTGCTTATAGCATCACATGGAAAGGACATTGAAAAAAAAAATCCACCAATGAGATAAAAATATTTTTCCTAAGAGAACTTGAAATTTATTTTATTATATAATTGGATTTAGAATTGAAATCGCAAGATCTTCTTTGTATAAAAATTAATTAAACACTCTTTCGGCTTGAGTTTACGTATTGTTTTCAAATAATCAATTTGTTTTTAGTCTTTAAATAGTTACAAACTATTTGCCAACCATAAGCTCCATCGGTTCCATCTTTTCTTGCCACTTATTAAAAATCGAGTTTAGTTAATATTTTTTATGAACACATCAACGACTCCACTTTGCAATTAATGATCTCATTATATGCTATTTGAAGTTGATGGTTATTTGGTGGAAAGTGGACATATATATAAAGCTTGTTTATTGCAAATCGATTCGACCATTTGTCTTTTTTTTCAATATATTGAAACAAAATGATCATGTTTTTCCCTTCTTGTAGGTTTGGGGAGTTGAGTTTTTATTCTGGAGCAAACTGTTTTAAAAGCTGTATCAAGCAAAGTGACAAAATAAAAGAAAACGTGCATGGAAAATCAATACACGTTTATATCATTTGCATTTGATACTTTTGGTTTTTTTGCGCCAGAAGTTGTGGAGCTATTCAATAGAATCCAACGGGTCATGGTAATGTTATAACCCCTAGATTTATAGATGTTATTTTTAAAAAAAATAGTTTTGACAGGGTTATGGCATAGCTTGTTACTCGTTTACCCGCTACGTCTATGTAAATCTTTTTTCTGGAGCTTAAAAAAACAACCAATATATATCTTCTATTTTCCTTAAAAACTAGTTTGAAAAATAAATAAATAAATATAAAAAAAAAAAACCATATATATAATAACACGTTAGTACATAGACGGTAAAGTTAATATTTATAAATTGTATGTGGAGAGCGGGTGGCATGGCTTTTTACGTAATGACTCATTTCTCTTCTTTTTTAAATAATTAGTTGTATCAAAACATCGCAAATTGGTCCCGTAGCTCAGTTGGTTAGAGCGTTGGTCTTATGAGCCGAAGGTCGCGGGTTCGAGCCCCGCCGGGACCAGTGTTGGTTTTCAAATTTTCTCTCTAATTATTTTTCCTTTTTAAAAAAAACACATGAGTTCTTGTTGCAATCAGCCTGTACATTATGCTATATTTAATCTATCTTAAGTTTTGATTTATGGCCTTTTTGTTTGATTTGTTGATTTCTTTTAACAAGCGAGACATAACGTCTTTAAAAAATCTATCTTTATTAGGCTTTTGATCACGGAAAAACCAAAGTAATTATTATAATACATGGGATATATACAGTAAAGTTCCAATATTTTCATCGATTTGACAAGAAAGTCCTAAACTTTATTTTTTTGACAGTAAAGTCCAAATTACCGGCAATTTTTGACACTTTTACCATTTTTTCCTGGTTATCCGGTAATTAGGATTTTTTTGTCAAAAAAATAAAGTTTAGGACTTTCTTGTCAAATCGTCAATTAGGACTTTACTGTTAAAAAAATAAAGTTTAGGACTTTTTTGTCAAATCGTTGAAAATATTGGGACTTTAGTGTATATATAACTTTTTTTGGTTAGAAATTTAATAGTATGATACTCTTTAAGCATAAGAGTTATTGAAACCTTCACTAATCTGCTAGATCGTATTGAAATCCTTAACGTTTTGCTTCTTGTTAAATTGTTTTTTTAATCTCAAGAAACCGACATTGAAAAAAAATTGAGATAATCAAGAAAGAAAGAAAGAAAGAACCAGGGTAGTATTGACTTTTTGCAACTCCAAAAATGGAGAAATAAGAAACCAAAAAAAACGAAATTGTCATTCTTTCCTTTTTCCACATTCACACCCTTTTGACTAGACATGTGTTGTTTGTGTTTTTATAAAGCCAGGGCAATTTGGTTTTTTTAGATAATAACCACATCAAAGCGAACTTTTTGATTTTTATCGAGACTTGCAACATCCGCACAATGAATTGTATATGAGGTGGAAGTAGAAACAAGATTCGTCATATTCCATCAAATCGCTACTTTATACCAAATCAAGAAACAGCATCACAAACATTAAAAGTAATAATCAATGGATTATGTACTTGTATTGTACATCATTATTTTTTATTCCAAATTGAGTGTAGTATGAATTCGATCCAAGAGCACATGCTAACTCATGATGTTTAATTTTAGTTCCAATATGTAGAATTATTTTCGATCTTCAAAGATTTGAGATTTGATGTACTTTCTCGCTATAGAAACATAATAAAAACCTTGCGTATTAAGATCTCAATAACACATATCTAGTTGATTATTATACAACCTCACCTCTCGAACAACTTATTTTAGATCTTCCCATTGTGAAATTCCAACTCCTACACTTGAAGATCAATACCTGCTCTCTAATAAAACAACTCTTATTGAGTTTCAATGAGTAAATTCTATAAAAACTAGTTTTAAACATAGAATGTTATCATATAAATAGCTTTTTAGGGAATAGTTGTCCCTCGGATGCCCTAGAATGTTCTCATATAAATAGCTTTTTAGGGAATAGTTTTTTTTTTCTATTGTCTAAATTGTTCTTCCTCAAGTTATCATAATACAACAATGTTCTTATTCATATTGTTATTTTTTTTGTTCATATTTACTGTTTTTTTTTTATATATTTTGTCATTTAAATTATACACTAAACTAGCTTATTGTTTGAGTTTGATAATCAACACCACAATTGGTACTAGAGCAAAGTGGTTGTTTTTTCACAACACTAGCATTATCATTGGAAGAAAACCCATTTTCTTACATTTCTAAGTAGAAAAGTGAAACACCCCTATACTCACTTAAAAAAAAATAAGTTCAAATAGCATTATCTTTTCAAAACATTAAACTTTTTAGAAATTATTGTTGCCAAATTTGTTCCAAAAATTCAAATCATAGTTTCAAGTTCAAGAGTTTTAAGTACGAGGGTATTTAACAAAAATATAATAATTAAACTTAAGAATGAACCACTACATAGTTGTGGTCTTTTAAATATCTAGTTTTTTTTCTAAAAACAGAATGTCCGTTCGAATTGTACTTATTTTTTTCCATTTGCAACGCCCTATTCTAGACTTGTTTGTTATTTTATTTATAAAAAATAAAAAAAAATAAAAAAATTGTTATCATCTTTAAGTCCAAATAAATTATTCTTATTTTAGTCGATCTCTTCTAAAAATTAACATCATATTTTAATTAACAAATTAAGTATTATTATTTCAAAAGTCTATTGAGATTTAATATTTAAAAGATAAGACGAAAATGTTTGTTTCAAATAAATATATTTCAAGATATTGATCAATCCTCTCTATTCTGAAAAATTATAAATATTACATCTATAATGATAATGATGTACAACAATGTGGTAAATGATGTTTTATCTTTTCTTTATGAATTTATATTATAAAACGGATTTTAGATTAAACACACGATCACAATTCATTTTAAAACATAAAATATATCAATTTAATACCAAAAAAAACTACCAACCTATACAACAAGGTTTTACTTTTTCTCTTTATACTTATTTCCTTTAAAAAAGAACTTGAAACGCATAAGCTTAGAAAAATGTAAAACATTGTTATATACACAAACATCTAACCCAATTTCACACATTTAATTATATATAAAAACATCTAAATAATCAAAACCTTTTGCAACATGTTTCATTGTTGCAACATTGATACGGATCAACCGAAAAATGAAGTATACTCCCCTCAACATGCTTTTTGGTCAAACCACCCCTCGAATCCGTTGACCAACCACCATACAACGTATCTCCCGCCTCCTCCAACCCATTCCCACTTAGATCAAGCACCCGAACCCCTTTCGCCATTGAAACCGCATACCAAAGCGCTTGAACAAACATTGACTTTGACTTTGACTTTGACTTCAACAGATCATTTTCACACAAACTCACGCAACTCCCATCATGACTCGACGGCATTGACCGTGAGGAACTCGTGTTGACTTTGACTTTGACTTTCGGTTCGTCTGATTCGTCTTCGCTATCTGCGACTTCGAGATCGGTGAAATCGGCGTTGACCGAGAAGAGCTCGTGTTGACTTTTGTTGACTTTTTCGTGGTCCGGTTTGACCGTGGAATCGGGATCTTGTAAGGCGTTTTCGGATAAGTTGAGTTCCTCTATGGAGGATGTGTTGTGGGATAAAGCTTGAAGAATAGTGAGTATGCCAACAAGGCCGAGTTGACATTTGGTTAAATTAACTACTTTTAAGCAACAATTCGGGTTCTTGAGTACTGATGCTAAAGCAGTTGCACCCTATATTCATTATTTATGTAAAGAATTGTTTAAACGAAATTGATAAGTTTTTTTTTTCAATTATAAGATTATAAAGTTGTTTAGTGAAATCTAACCTCTTGCATGAGAGGATTATGTGCGAGATTTAACTCAAGAACACCATTGATCCAAGAAGGATTAGTTTGGAGTTTGATGACGTAATCTGATGTCAGCAAACAACATGATAAATCAAGCTTTATTAATTCTCGATTCTCGTTATTCCATGAATCCATCAATTCTATAGCTCTCTCCTTCATCAATTAAATATATAATATGTTAATAAGAAAGAAATGAAAGTAGGATGATATTTTTTAAATAAATAAATTTTTTAAAAAAAAAAAAGATGTCTTACAGATCCAATACTTGTATCTCCAATCATCAAATCAGACAAGCCTGATGTTTTAACAAGCTTACAAAGGCTATCAACTGCGTTCTTGTTTAGCTTTATGCCATTTAAATTTAGCTGAGAGAAACTGCAAAAATAAATAAATAAATTTATCTGAAAAAGGAAAAAAGAAAAGAAAGAGGGCCCACCTATTAAGAGTGGAAAGTTTGTCCAACAGATTTACTATGGCATTTCCAGATATGGAGGTGTTGTAGCCTGTTATTCAATGGTAGAAATTTGGATATATGAATATATGAACATAAACATGAAATAAATTATTATTAATAAATATAAAATTCAAGTACCTATGAATAATTCTGAGAGAATCAAACTGGAATCAAGGGAATCAGTAACTTTTTGAATTGTTCTTGATGTTATAGAACATTGCTGTATATTTAAGCTGTAAAGAGCTGAAAAGTAAAAGATTATGTTACATAATTGATGGAAATAACAGCATACTTTAATTGATTTGTTTATTATGATTGGATACATTTTTCAAAATATAATTTCCTAATAATAATAATAATAAAATAAGTAGTATGCTATAATTGGATAGATTTTTGGGTTAATCTCGTAAAAAGCCTTATATTTTGTGTTTTTTCCAAAATAAACCTCAAATTTATTTTTTGTTCGAAAAAGACCTTGTACTTTTTGACTTTTTCCAATCTGGCTCTTTGTCATTTTTTCCAAAAAAAAAAAAAAAGGTTAATCTCATAAAAGACCTTATATTTTGTGTTTTTTCCTCAAATTTATTTTTTGTCTGAAAAAGTCCTTGTATTTTTTCACTGCCTTTTTAGTCATTTTCTTCGAAAAAAATTTGTAAAATGTGAGGATTTTTCCTAAAAAAAACTTGAGGGATTATTTGGAAGCAGTTAGAAAGTTGAGGGTTTTTTCGGGAAAAAAAGGACAAAGTTGAGGGGGTTTTTTCTAAAAAAAATACAAGGTCTTTTTCAGGAAAAAAATAAAGTTGAATAAAAGCTCGAATACCATGAAAAAAAAAATTCGATTTTCATTTAATGATATTTATCATGCTGTGAAAATGATAATTTTAATAAATATTAAAATAAATATCTCACCTTTGCAATTTTGTAAGATTGTAGAAAGGTAAGAAGCACATCCATCTGTTAATCGATTCCCAGATATATTAAGCACTTCCAAGCGTGACAATAGCACAGGGCATTCACAAATCTGTAAGTTTTTAAAATAAGTCAGCTTTTACTATTACAGGGGCATTTTTGTCTCATTTACCAAAATTTGGATCACATTTGATCTCTAATGGGTTAAATGGGTAGGATCTAAAAACATAGCCAAATGTATTAATATGCTTATATCCTCCTAAAAGTTAGATTATTATTTTTGTCATCATATTTAATACACTAATTATTCATAAATAAAATTAAAATTAAAAGGGATGAATAAACCTGGAATAGGGCAGTTGGACCAAAGCGATTGCAGTGTAAATCCAAAACCAAACCACCATACTTTTGACTTGATGACATAAATACTTGTTTTAGTTTCTCCATACTTTCATTTCCTTATAATATATAAAAAAAAATGTATAATAAAGAAATTTGTAGTACTATGAAGTGATAAATACAAAAGAAATAGCAATATATTTTCATTTATTTGTGTATTCCAGCATTCTACTTTCATTTCTTTCTATTAAAGCATTGTACTTATAGTCTTTTTCTTATCAAGGTATTGTAGTTTAAAATTTCATTGTAATTTTGTTTTTTTTTTAATTAGGACATTATCATTTAGGGTTAATGTCATAAGAGAACTTATATTTTGTGTTTTTTTTTTCCGGATTAAACCTCAGCTTTATTTTATTTTCATGAAGAAGACCTTGCACTTTTTAAGTTTTTCCGATCTGACCCTTTTAGTCATTTTTCTCCAAAAAAAGTTGTAAACTGTGAGGGTTTTTCAGGGAAAACAAAAAAAAAAAGTTGAGGAATTATTTGGAAGGGTTAATCTCAAAAAAGACCTAATATTTTTTTTTCCAGATTAAACCTCAAATATAATTTTTGCCTGAAAAAAACCTTGTATATTTTTTATTTTTTCCAAAAAAGCTCTCAACTTTGTATTTTTTCCCAAAAATAAACCCTCAACCTTCTAAACGCTTCCAAATAAACCCTCCACTTTTTTAGTTTTTCTTGAAAAAACCCTCACATTTTACAATTTTTTTTGGAAAAAAAATGACTAAAAGGGCCAGATCGGAAAAAATGTAAAAAAAAAATGTAAGGTCTTTTTCAGGAAAAAAAATAAAGTTGAGGTTTAATCCCTAAAAAACACAAAATACAAGGTCTTTTTTGAGATTAACCCTATTTGGAAACATTTAGAAGGTTGGAGGTTTTTTTCGGAAAAAATACAAGGTCTTTTTCATGAAAAATTATTTTTCAGGCATAATTTATAAATTTTTTTAAAATAAAATAAAAAAAAAAAAAAGTATTATTACCTAACAAATTGTGGGAAAGATTTAGCAGTGCAATTGTCTTATGTGAATTTAAGGCATTTAACAATGGAGCTGCTGATATATCTTGCAATTCACAATCAGAGACAACAATCTCATCCTCTGATACCTGAAATTCAACATCTTTGTTACAAATTATAAAACTTATTTTATTTTTCTATAAAATTGCCAACATTTTTTTTAAGGTAATATAAAATGATCAACTTTTAGTTTTACCTCTAAATTATACAGCTTCTTAAGTAATTTCAGATTTGGAGGTTCAGATAGATCACTACAACAGTCAACATAAAGTTTGACCAAGCGCTTAGGTACCCAACCTACAAAAAAGGGCAAATTTGTAAATAGTTAGGACTTAATTGGAAAGTCTCATTAAGTGTTGTGTATAAGGATAAAATGATGTAAAGAAAGAAAGTATTGAGAACATGAAGGCGTAATTGGGGAAATGGAAGAGGAAATTAGATGAGGGCAAATTCGTAAATAGTTAAAGATTTAAATCAAGAAAACATACGATCAATAGAGGCTTCAATCCAGCATTTTCCAGACATGTAATCCTTTGGAATATTCAATGAATCCAAAGATTCTAAAACTTCTCCCCCACATTTGAGATGTTTAATCATTGGCAAAAGTCCTACAATGATATAATATATTAATATTGACATTTTTTTTTATAAAGAATGAAAAAAGGAATTTAAATTTTAAAGAACAAATGAGAATATGTACCTTTAGACCTATTCTCCTTTATGAGTTTTAAAAAGTATAAACATGCGACTTCAACCTTCATATTTTCAATGCTTAGTTTACATGAGCTTGATTCTATGTGCACAAAATCATCCTCAACTTTGAATATCATATGTTTCTACAAACAAAAAAAAAATCAAGCATTATAATTCCATCCCTTTGACACCTATTGAGTAAATGACCATTTTACCCTTACATTCCAACAAACAGTTTTCACACTAAGACAGATTTTTTGTTTAACCCATTTAGCTCATTAAGTCAAAAAGAAGATATTCTATTTCTATTATATTTAGAGGGTGTTTGGGATTTCATTTTGAAGTTAAAAAGGACTTTATTGACTTATGAAGGTGGGAAAAGGAGTTTTTAAATAGTTGCAAAAGTCAATAAGTTAAAAAGTGTTTGGCTTAATTTTGTCTTTTTATATCTACTTTGTAAACCTAATAAGTCATAAGTTGTTTCAAGAAGTAAGAAATTGTGGCTTTTGAAATCTTCTTTTCAAAGACTAAACAAAAAGTTGTTTTTTCTATACCCAAACACTTGTTTTAACTTATCGACTTTTCAAGAAGTCAATAAGTGAAAAAGTCAATTTGAGTATTTAGTATTTAATACTAGAGATAATGAAATATGAAGATGAGTATGAGAAAACATCATATACACTCACACAATTATGATCATCACAAGCATCAAAAAATGGGCCAGAAGGACCATTTTTTTGGCAGATATTTTCAGAAACTCCAGAATCACATCTGACACCATTAACACCAAAATGGGAATCATTGAAAGATTCATTTCCCTTTGAGCATCTGAAAGTTTGTGTAGCTACTTTTGAACTTTTTCCTTTATGGGAAGAAGTGCTTTCTTCAAGATTTACACTGATTGCACACTTTGAAGCAACTGGTGACATATCCTGACAAAAATCAACCAAAAACACTTGTCAACAAAAAACACCACAAGAAATAGCAATTGATCAAAGAATTCTTTACCTGATATTCATGAACATGATGACTACTTAGATCCTGTCCACTTTTGACTGAAATTGATCAAACAAAGTTAGTTTTTTTGCACTAAATGTCTAGTGATATAAACATTTATAGGAAACATTCTTTCGTTGATTTGTTAATCAATTATCATACCATCTTACTTTCATTTCTTCCTGTTATAGCAGTGTAATAAAGATACATTTTTATAAAATAATATGTCCTGATAAAAAAAAATTCAAGTACAATACTATAATCGGGTAGATTTTTTATAAGCACAATGCTGTAGTAAGAATATAAGATGAAAAGCAGGGTGTCTTACTCTTAATATACAAACAAGGGTTAAATGCAAGGAATAGCAATATACGTTTGTTGATTTGTTTCTTCCTATTACAATTTACAACATTGTCCTTCAAAATATCTAATTATAACAAAATACATATAAACTATAGATTTTCCAAAGTATAAATAAAAAGTGCAACTGAAAGTACAATTAGATTATTTAAAGTAAATGTCTTGATAAAAATGAAACAACAAATAGCTAAAAGGATATTGCTATTTCTTGCATTTAGATTTTAGCCCAAGATAAATCAAAAGTAACTCACATTCATTAGAAGTGGCAACATGTTCTTCTGGATACTCATGTATTCTTCTTTGGGGACACCCCACTTCCTTATTTTCATCTTCATCATCAGAAAGAACTAATCGACCCCGTTTTCGATTCAATGTTTGACTACATGTTGACTTTCTTGGTGAGGCTTCTAGTGATTTGGTAGAAGCAGAATGTTTTGTTACTTTGGAACCTTTTGATTTAGATTGATGTTGACTTGAACGAAGAAAAGAGACCAAAGGGACCTCATCATCTGATAAATCCTCAACTCCATATGATTTTGATGTGTTTAATTTTGGTGAATAGTTCATATCAGAATCAGACTTCATTAATGATATATCATCATCTCCTTCTGTATCAGTCTCAGAGCAACAGTCTTTTGGAATGTTTAATGGCTCAAGATCATTGTTTGAGTTCTTTAATTCGTCTATTTGTAACTGCAGCCTCCTACAATGGAGCAAATAGCTCAGATTTTTTTATCTTTTTTAATTTTTCAGTTTTGAAAAGACAGAAATAATGAAATTTAATACATGGAGTTGTTCAAGTCGAAATCCATGAAAGAATGAAGAAGATAGTTGTTGAGTTTTGCAATAATTAATCAAGAAAGGAAATTATATGTTATTAAAATGACCTAATTAAAATAAGGTTTGTATGTTTTAAAACAAAAATTTTTAACTATAATTACCTGGCCTCTTCAGCATTATCAAATCTGATCATGTAACTATAATGCATGTTCTCAAGTGCAGACAGCTGGACAGAAATTAGGTTAGCTTGAAGAGCAATGCTGCAAGAAAAAAGAATAGTTTTTTATATCATCTTTTTGTATTGTGAACTTATTCAAAATGTGGTGACCATAAAAAGGTCTTTTTTTTAAGAAAAAAAGTAAAATGGTTTAACCACTAGAAAATTGGTTAAGTGGCTAAATCAATAGAATGTTGAAAGTACAAGTGTTTTTCTGCAATTTGCCCTTGTTTTAATGAAATGTTTAACATATGTTGAATATGGAATTATTTTATTTAAAATTATCAAGAGTCATGTAGTTTATCAACATTAATATCAGTGAAAAATAAGAATGAAAACACTTGCCTGTATCCTTCACTGAATGCATCCAAAGCATTTGCCCATTTTCCAACTGAGTCCAAAACATCACCAAGATTGATCTTTGCTAATGCTTGTCCCTAATAACATCAAAATACAAAACAATTCACTGCTATAGTTGACCTAATAATAAACAAAATGAAAGTATAATTCAATAACTGAAGACTTTTTTCAAAGTTCAATGTGTTCATAAGAACAAAAATCAAAAGTAAAAAGTCATAGAAACTATCGAGAGTAGAATCCTATAAATAATACATAAATAAACTCTTTGATACTTTTTATATCTTTTGTGCACAAGTGTTTATGTCTTGATAAATCAGATTCATAGAATAAGTTGAGCATATATACCTCCATGTTGCCAATTGACTTGTATGTTTCCCAACTTTTAGAGTACCATTTTTGGGCTTTATTAAAGTTCCTCAGCTTTTGATAAGACTCTCCAATAACTAGATAGGAATCACCTAACTTTTCTTTGTCACAAAGTTCATTTGCTACTTTTTTCTTCTTTTTGGCAAACTCACAATGCTATCACAAAAACCCAAAATCAAGAACATAATACAGAATACTCAACAAATGAAGCATTAGTGGAGTGACTTAAAACTTGAATCTTGTTGTCAAAGAATTAAGCAAAGATTTTAGTGATTTCATACCTTCTTCCATGCAAAAATTATGCTTGATTTCTCAATAAGGCAATCAAGAGATGCATTTTGTTGTAACAGGCACTTCCTTTCACCTGATGTACCTCTAGCTAACACCATGTTTCTTGTCAACTTCTTGAGATTCTGTTCTTCAGTCTTTAAATCCTCCATTACCTTCGTTGCTTCTTTTACTATTTCTATATTCTGGTCAACTTGATTAGCCAAAGCATGTTCATCATCCATAGATTTTGCTAACTTCATTGCCTTTTGATAACAAAGAGTTGCTTCTTCATATTTCTGTACCCTGTAATGTAATTCACCAAGGTTTATATATCCCTTTGCTTCCCCTTGACAATGACCAATATTCTTACAAATCACAATATCCTTCTCAATGTGCTTTCTAGCTTTGTCCCATTTCCTCAATTCCATGTAAACATTACCAAGGTTGTGATGGAGCCTTGTGCGTCCATCATCATTCTCAACCACCTCTTCTTCATCACAAATCTGTAATCCCTTTGTGAGAATCTTTTCTGCTTCTTCCAAGTTATCAAGATCCATTTCAACCATTCCTATGTTATTGTGGGCATCAATGTATTCTTTTAGAAAGGTATACTTGTTGGATTGTGGATTCTCCTTGAGAGTTTGAGCAAGTTTCATGGCAGAAATGAAATACTTTTTGGCATTTCGGAGAGAGGTATGATCATTATCAGATTTTAAGAACATTTCATAGTATGTTCGACCAAGTTGGGTGGTTGCTCGTTGTTGCTCAATCACGTCATTCGAATCCTTTGCAAGCTCCAAATGTTTTTTCTGTCAACAGAACACCCATGGGATACAAAGTCATGAAAATGAGGAAGTGTTAATTTACAACTAGGGTTAATCGTAGTTTTGGTCCCACGCGATTGTGATCTATTCAATAATCCAGCTAAACATGAAATTCAGACCCAAAACAACTAATTGATTCCACAAACTTGCAAATGGAAACTAGAATACTAAAAACATGAGTAAATTGAAATGAAGTTGTAGATTATGTGAAGCACCTGGTAAATTAGGGCATCTTTGAAATGCTGAAGACGAAGATAGACTTCACCAAGAGCTTGACATGTGGGGAGCAACTGTTTCTCCGGCAGATACTTGATTGAAACCTCGTAATCGAGTCGAAACCAACGCAAAGCCTCGACGTACTCTCCTCTGTTCTTGAAAATATCTCCGATTACATTTGCCCATCTTGCCTCTTCCTGCCGATTCCCTTCTTCGGATGCGTTCCTGTATGCTCGCTTCGCTGTGCTCAGCTGAGCGTCTTCTTTCTTCATGATCGCAAAGAAGCTAACAGAGAATTTGATTGATTATCATTTTCACGCTAGCGTTCTTGGTGCTTTTCGTATATCATTTGGGTTTTCCCGCCAAAACAATATTGCCCAAATTTGGTAAACAATTTTAGGAAGAATCTCGTGAAATTGAAATGAACTAGGCCCGTTTGATAGATCTACCGACCGGAAAAATTGTTTGATTTGCATAAAAGGACCGGTCTTTTTTAGTAAGACATGTCTTTCCCAAAAAAACCCCAAAATCATATTTTTCTGGCTGAATGCGCCGGAAAGACAATTACACACCAAATCACGCATCTTTCTTTCTTTATTGGATTATTAATTTTTTTAAATAATTTTTTTTAAATTTATTTTTTATTGAATTATTATTATTTTTCATCATTCAGCACACTCAATCAGATGTACAATCAAACAGCATGGTTTCTTTCCCAGTTAGAAAACTTTTCCAAACAGCACTTTCCCAGATAGAAACTATCAAACAGGACCTAATAATAGGAGAAAATAATATTTTTGGTCCATAAGTTCAATTAGTTCTCGGATTTCGTCTTAAAAAACTTTGCCTTTCAGTTTAGTCATTATTTTGTTGTTGGATGATTTTGGTCCATGAATATCATGATAAGATGTAAAGTGAATCTTACCATTTTTTTACCATAAAATCCTTCAAATTTATAATTTTTTTGTTCAATTTTACTCTAAGTTTTTTTAATGTCTCATATTTTTCATAATTAATAAATATTTCTGATCTACAGAATATTTAAGAGAAAGTTGAGCATACTCTCTTATACAAATGCAAACTTCCAAATAGATTCAGATAGTCTTCAATCACAATTGGGTGTATCATCATTATGAGTGAAAGAGAAATTGCATCGATGAGAGTTCTAAGCAGATTTTAATCGGCCGCCTAGGCTGATTTTTACAATACTGTGAATCATCTTGAATACCTTCCACCCTTAAGTCCTGATACTTTGTAGTTTTCGGCTACTTTAGCGAGACCCTGGAGCGTTTGAGATATAGAGCTTTCAAATTGAGATTTTGCCCGCACAATTTCCCGATTTTCTCTAGAAACTCTGTAAGTTAAGTTACACTTATTTTATTCAAATGAAACTTTATTATAGTCATAGTCGTTATTATGAATCATATTATTCGGGAGTATGGATTTTGTGTAGGTGTTAATGAATCATACTATAGTTAGGGACCTTGTCCAACTGAGAGCAGTCATCTAGCAGAGTATTGATGACAACCACGGACTCTTCTAAGCAGTCCAGTGGAACACTAATAGACTCGCAATTTGTAGGTGTTAATGAATCATATTATCCATGAGTATGGATTGTGTGTTCATTTGGGTACTTTATCCCCCTCATGGTTGTCTTACAGATATGCGTTGATAAGGAATCCCCGAAGCAATGTCGTATACTCGTTGTTACAAAGATCCTTTAGGATATGACCATTGAAATTATCATTTTAGGATCAAAGAGTGAGAATAACGGGAATGAGTAATTTTGATTAAATCTATTTGGCATGTTAAAATATACTTAAAGCAATATAATAATAATATTGTAGCTTGAAAACCTTATGTGCTCACTAGACTCCCAAGGCATAACTCACTCTGTTTCTTTGTATCACATGTAACGATACGAGGCACAACCGACAAAGAGATTCAAGGAGTTTAGACCATTAGTACAATAAGTTAATGTAATGTTTGTAATGATTACATTTATGTTTATATTTTGTATCAGATATGACATCTCAAGTGTCAATAATCAACGAAAAACATTTTCTTTGAAAATACTTTTGTTAGGACAAATTCTGCATTTATAAACAAACATTGTTTTTAAAATAAGCATAAATAAAAAAGTCTTTTTATGACCGATAAATAACGGGGATGTCATAAAATGCTTATCATTAAGTACTTGATTGTGTTAAGTACTTAAAGGCTTAAGGAGTTACAAATACAAAAGGAAACTAGCATTGTGTCTTACTCTTGTTGGTGGATACTTGTAAAGAATATCAAACTCTTTATTCTTGCCATCTACTTTAACTCCCTGAATCCAAGTCGGATCAAAGGCCCCCAAAGGTTGTCTTCTAAACATCATATGGTTGTTTATAATCTTTCTAGTTCATGTAAATAAACCATTGGTGGTTTTGTTAAAATGGTCTTAAAATAAAAGTTATTTAAAATTGTTATTGTTACCGATTAAAATTGTTTTGTTATTTAGCCTCCCAAAACCCATCATTGGTATCATATCATCTTTTACATGTTAGAAATATTTTTTATCACGTTTGATAACATTTGATTTTGGAAAATATGTTTGGTATTTCTTTTGGCAAATAAATCATCAAATATATTTTCTTTGGCAACTCGTAATTTTATAATTAGTAGTTTTTATACAGTCATTTTTTTATGCATTCGGTTGTATAAAGTTGTCTTAGAAAAACAAAATGTTGGTTTGTATATTTGATATGATGTTTTTGTGTATAAAAAAACCGTTATTATGTTATGTTTAGTTGCTATTTGTTTATTCTTAAGATATAATAGATAAATAGATTTTTTTTTCATTTGTTTATTTTGTATGTAAAAAATTAATTAGACTGGTTTTATTTTGTTTCCAAATGTACCAAGTTGAAAATTGTCCATATTTGGAAAAGTATGTTATGTCTTAACCATTTGAGCCTATAATCACAACCTTGAGCTTCTACTTTTGATTTTGGGCTTAATTATTATCTTAATGGTTTAAGTGTCATGTCATCACTAACACATGGAGCCTTGAAGTTCTTTTTGCATGCAAGAGTTGTTTTAGCAAGTGAAAGTTTGAAGACATTTTGAAGTCTCTTATGTCTTTTAGGAAAAACTTAATATTATTGTGTTGGCTCACAAAAATTATTACTAGTATATGGTTTGGTTTATACACTCATGAGCTTATAAGGCTTAAAGTTGCTAGCTTTATCAAGCCTTGGCCCTTTCTCCATGCCCTAGACCTCTTATAAAGCTTAGATTTGGTGTTTTTAGCTTCATGACACCATGCATGGACGTAAAGTTAGAAACTTTACATGATATATCGACCTTACGGGACTAGATCTTTGGTTTGGAAGCATTGAGTCCAACAGAAAGTGACTTAATGGATATAGTATAAGGGGAACTCGACGAGTTGGATCGTGCCCTAACCTTTTCTATTACTGAGCAAACTCGGTGAGTCTAGGCAAGTTGAATTTTGGAAATCCCACTATTCAACTTGAGGGGGAGTGTTAAAAGGAAGTGATTTACGGGATCAACAAGATTAAATGATAATCACATCATATCCCATAAATCAAGGAGGCAATATACAATTTCTATTGTTCAAATGACAACTACACAATTAGATGTTTTCCTTCTTTAGATTATTGTAATTATGTATAAATATTGGTGGTCCTCTGCTTGTAAGATAGATGAAATAAAGCCATAATTCCTTTTATCAAATTCAATACATTATGATCGAAATTAAAATGATCTAAAAATGTATGATGCATAATATCGTTATGATTCAAAACACTATAATTCAAAATTTTATGATCCAAAATAATATGATTAAAAAAAATATGAATGGAAAATATTATGACTTTAATATTCTTCTTATTTAAAATTTTATAATTGTTAAACATTAAAATTCAAACCGATATTTAGTTTAAAATATAAAAAAAATAAAAAAAGCAAAAAATAAAAACAAAAAAACCCTACTATACTCACGTATGTAGTAAAGATATTAAAAAACAAACTAAAACAAAAAAAATACGAAAAAAAGAAAAAAAGTTTAAAAAAAATATAAAAAATTAAAATCTTTAAAACCGAGCCTATATCTATTTAAAAAATGTGATTTTTTTTAAACGAAAAATAAAAATAATAAAAAAAACAAAAAAAAACAAAATAAATGAAAAAGAAAAGGTAAACCCATTTAAATGACGTTCCATAAACGTTCGTTGCACATAATTATTTACTCGAGTATACGTTACGTTCTATGCAAGTGCGCCGCGTGCGAACGCATCACGACCAAGTAAATGGATTTGACGAAATGATTGGTGGAGAATAGTTATCGCAGTTCCTACCAATTTTTGGGTTCTTACTGGATCCAGACTATATATATATATATATATATATATATATATATATATATATATATATATATATATATATATATATATATATATTCTATGAAAAATGAATAATTAGGAAATTAAGTTAAGAACCAATGAGAAAGCGACGCATGTTATCTTATTTATTAATAGGTAAATCACATTGATAGTCTCTATGATTTGGGTAATTTGTAAGTTTCTTCTCTAACTTATTCTTTTTAATTCCATACTGTCCTTATGAAGAATACAACTGTATATTAATTAGCTAACCACCAATCGTCACTAATTTAAATAATTTCAAATTTTCACCTTTAATATCCACGTTTTCATAAGTACTTCATATGAAATGATTATCAAAACCCAAATCTTGTTAGAATTCTAAAAATCAATTTTCTTGACTTTTTACCGTTATATACCTATGGCTAAAATCAATAATAAGGTTAATTGGTAAATGTGTATTTACACTCATTAAAAAAAGTTGAGGAATACATACGTTATGGTTATCAATGCAGTTACAATTTATGGTTTTTAACTTTTTTTTGGAACCGAAAAATATATTAATTATAAGAAAGAAAGAAAAAACAACGAGATCCCGACTAGCAAGGAGTTAGCAGGGATAGTAGAGTTTTCAGTTTACATAATTATCGTTATCATCTCCTATTGCATTACATTGGAATTCAATTTAGTTAAGAGTGCATGAGCACCAAATAGCCCATTCATAAATCTTTGCCGAGCTCTTGTATTTCAGCCACATGTATACCATCGATTGGATGTTATCAACAAATCTTGAGGGAGTAGTGATCAATTTTTTGAATAGCCTCACATTCCTAGCCTTTCAAATCTCCCAGAGTGTACCATATCATATGTTGATCAAGACCATCCTGTTCTTCATGCGACTACCTTGCTGTGATAGATATTCAATCAGACCACCCACTGTGTTAAATTGAAAGTGAGGCATGTTACACCATTTCCAAATCCATTTCCAAATCCATTCCCAAATTGTCTTTGCGAAAGTGCATATGAGTAGAGTGTGGTTTGGACTTTCATCCGCCACCATATATTGTCCATATTGTATTGATTCTAATATTATACCTCTTTTGGATAGTTCTATAGCTGATGGTATCCTTCTAAAACTTGCCCACGAGATGAAGAAGTGAACTTTGATAGGGACTTCCTTTATGGGTTTTAGCTGCTTTAAGAAATATACATATGTATACCCCCACTTCATCCATTAGAGTATTGAATAAGAATTAATTCATTGATGTTTTCACGATAGTAGAAATTTTTTATATTAAATTTTATTAATAGTATTTATTACAATAAAATGAATGAATCCAAATTCGTACCTTAATGAAGATGACAATTACTCTCCTTATAAATCCATGATTAAATGAATGTGACATTACAATTGCGTTGTGAGTATTAAACAACATATTCTCGGATTTTGGATGAGAGAAGTTCGTTATTGCATTCTAACACAATAATTGAGAACTTATTTAATGACTACGGTTAAAATTACTACAAATCATGAGGACCATTCATGTAATTTGATGTGTTGGCATTCTTTGATTGGTTCTAATATTTTTTATCCTCATTATTAATTTTTCATATAACCTTTCCATATATATATATATATATATATATATATAAAAGATCACTTGTTCAAGGTTCATTTTATAGCTTATTTTATATCGAAAAAGATAAATAAAAATATGTAAATTCATCATTTTTCAACCTCTTTTCATATTAGTATTCATTTTTTTTTATAACATATGCATCACATGTACATTATTTGGAAAATATTTTTTTAGAGCTTATTTTCTACTAAAAAAATACTAAAAATATGCAAATTTATCATTTTTTAACTTTTACCCATACTTATATTTGTTTTTTTTTTTTTTTTGCATATAATGTAAAATGTGCACCATATAGGGGTGTTCAAAAATATTCGTATCCGATTATCCAATCAAAAAATTCGAAACAAAAATTATCCGAATTTTTGGATATCTGAAATTCAGATATCTGATATTTTAGATTACGGATAGTGATTTTCAAAATTTCCGGATATCCGATATCCGAAATATATTATTTTTAATTTAATTTTTTAAATATAAATTTTTTTAAAATTAAACATGAATAGATGGGGAAATTTGGTTACTAGAATATGGTTTATTTACTTTAAATGAGCCTCTTTTTATTTTATTTTTAAGTTCACTAATTACCTTTACAATCCTCATCATCTTTTTTTGTTGTTTATTTTTGCATATTAAGTTTCACTCTTTCATTAAAGTTAATTTTAGTGTGGTTAATAAAATAGGACTATAGGGAAACAAGGACAAATTTAAGAAATTAAACTTACTAGGAAATACGTTCTATTTTGTAATTGATTAAAGATATTATTATAATACTTTCTTCAATTTTTAACTATATTAACAAACATATATAAGTTAATTAAAATAACAGAATGATATAGTGACTCTTTTTAAGGCACTCCATATATTTATCATAAATAGTAAGTTAGTAAACTCAAAGTCTTTTGTTAATTACTCATACGAAGAGGAAAAAATAGTCTCGTTTATGTTTGGTTTATGGTGCGCATACTGAGCAAACGAATATAAAGGTATTTGTTTTATAGCTATAACACAATTGAATTGTGTTTCTATTTGTGAGCAAACGAATATAAAGGTATTTGTTTTATAGCTATAACACAATTGAATTGTGTTTCTATTTGAATCCATTAGTATTGATAATATGTTTTTTTTTAAGTAGCAACATTTACTTTCGGACATCCGATTTGATATCCAAGTCCGTATCCGAACATTCGGATATCGGGATTTCGGATATCCAAAACTCCGGATACGGATTCGGATATCAATATTCACTATCCAAAATTTTCGGATTTATAGCTATAACACAATTGAATTGTGTTTCTATTTGAATCCATTAGTATTGATAATATGTTTTTTTAAGTAGCAATATTTTCTTTCGAATATCCGATTTGATATCCGAGTCCGTATCCGAACATTCGGATATCTAAGACTCCGGATACGAATTCGGATATCAATAATCACAATCAAAAATTTTTGGATATCCGAATTTTCGGATATCCAGTTTTTAACACTCCTAGCACCATATGCACATAATTAGAAAACCGTTTGTTTTGAATTTCTATTTTCAAAAAACCACATTTTATAGTATTGTCCTAACTTATGAAGATGTTTTTCATTTGTACATTAATGTACATATATGCCGATGTGCATATATGCATATTTTCATTTTCTGTATATGTGCATATGATGCACATTTTACGTATTTTTTTTTCGAATACCAATATTGAAAGAGGTTAATAAATGATGAATTTATATATTTTTAATTATTTTTTTGATATAAGATAAACTCTAAACCAATGTTGAAAAATCATGCACATTTAAGTTTGTGCATATATGCACATTTTTTAAACTTTTTCTAAATATGTTTTGTCTAAAAACATTTTAATTGACTAGGATGTTGATATAAAAGTCGAATCGTTAATTTTTTTTTTAAAAAAAATGCATTTTTCTACAAAAAAAAGTGCATATATGCACATTTTTCATAGAAATTATTATTATTATTATTATTATTATTATTATTATTATTAAAAGAGGCTGAAAAATGATGAATTTACATATTGTTATTTATTTATTTTTCGATAAAATATAAGTTCTAAACGCATTATGGTGCACATTTTTCATAGAAAAGAATTTTATTATTATTATTTTTCGAATATCAATATGGAAAGATGTTGAACAATGATGAATTTATATATATATTATTATTTTTTTGATATAAGATAAACTCTAAAATACATTTTTTTTACAAAAGATGTGAATGTGGTGCACATTTTTCATACATTTTTTTTCGAATATCAATATTGAAAGAGATTGAAAAATGATGAATTTATATATTTTTATTTATTTTCTTGGATATAAAATAAGCTCAAAATGCATTTTTTTTACATAAAATATGCATATGGTGCACATTTTTCATAGAATTTTTTTTTATATTTTTTTCGAATATCAATATCAAAGAAATGTTGAAAAATAATGAATTTATATATTTTTATTTATTTTTTATATAATATAAGCTTTAAAATGAAAGTTGAAAAATGATCTATCTTAAAAAAGTTAGTGATCTTAAAACTTTATTTTCTCTCTCTCTCTCTCTCTCTCTCTCTCTCTCTCTCTCTATATATATATATATATATATATATATATATATATATATATATATATATATATATATTTGGCTAAGGAATAGTAAAGTTTACTATCTTTGTGTTTTTGCCACACAAGTTTGTAAATCTTACACTTTTGGTCAACTATCAGCCATATCTTTTTTTTTCCAGCTAAAATTTTTCCTTTTGTCTATTTGACCAATTAAAAGATAAAACATAACCCAATATCGATCCATTTATACAACTTAGGAGTTAATTTTTTTAACTAATTAGAACATTATATAATTACAAAGTTATAGTATCATCATAATCATCTAACTTTATGTGGTATCATTAAGGGGTATAAATGTAACAACCAAAAATACAACCAATTTTAAATTTTTGCAAAAACATCTCAATTCCAATAATTCTTTACAAAAAAGTTTTCAATACAAAATATTTATCATATTCCCAGAATCATAACACCACAAAATTATGAGGAGCGGTACGATCACGCCGTTGCCTTGCCACGATCACCTGAAGAACCTGAAAAACATGAAACCACAACTGTAAGCCCGAAAGCTTAGTGAGATACCCCCAAAATACCAACCACAAATACCATACACGCATAACATGCCATAACATATCCAATCATAGAACAGCCAAGCTCTCCGGGTCTACTGTGTGACTGGTCCGCCGCACCGGCCAACAGTCCACCTGGTCCACCCTATGAGTCCATCCACATACATCGAGTCTGCAGTGTGATTGGTCCGCCCGTTCCCGGGCCTTCAATCCACATGGTCCACTCTCTGAGTCTACAGTATGACTGGTCCGCCCGCACCAGGCCTTCAGTCTGTCTGGTGCACTCTCCGAGCCTTCGACACGTCTGGTCCGCCCCTATCAGGACCTACAGCCTATCCGGACCGCTCGCTGGGCCTACGGGACAACCGGTCCGCCCTGGGTATCTTGGCCTACTACACACAGCAGGACCCGCCTCAACCCAACTCCAGTTCAAACATCCATGTGCACATATACATACAATCATCTAACAATTCACAGTCAATAAGCAGATCAACAGATCACATAACATACCACCATCCTAACCAGGATACCGACCTAGCAGGTCACTAACATAGCATCTCCCTTTCTCTCAGGATACCGATCTCAATCAGGTCTCTAGCATATACCATCCTAACTCACATGATGCAAACATGTCAAAGCAGTAACATAATAACAACCACCCGGATCTCAATCCGATAAAGGGCCGGCCTTGGTGCCTTAGACCCCGTTGATATAGTGAGGATAACTCACCTCAAAGCTGCCGACTAAACAGATAATCCAAGCTACTCCGACCTCTGATACGATCTCCACCACTGGTCAACCACCAATGCGCTGAACTCAAAACAACAAACAATAATTACCAAAATGCCCTTGGACACCATTGGTCAACCCTTGGACAAAGACAAGGTCAAAGTCAACTCCTGACTGACCCTACTCGCCGAGTCAACCCTATGACTCGCCGAGTTCCCATACTCAGACTTCACTCCATCCGCAACCTAACTCGCCGAGTCACCCCGAGACTCGCCGAGTCCAACAACTCAGAGTCCACTCGCACACAACTCACCGAGTCATCCCTTGACTCACCGATTCTCGACTCAACCAGAGAATATCGGAACTCTTCGACAAGACTCGCCGAGTCCAAGAACAGACTCGCCGAGTCCAAGGCTATCATCAACCTACTCGCCGAGTTGTTCATACAACTTGCCGAGTTACAGGCTATCTTCATCCGACTCGCCGAGTTGTTCTTCCAACTCGTCGAGTCCCAGCTCATCTTCAAGCAACTCGCCGAGTTCACCCATGTGACTCGCCGAGTACCACCGATCTGAATCCTTTCAGAAGCATTCCAGGCCATGCAAATGATCCAAAACATAGATCTAGCCTTATACAACTCATCCATCACGTAAAGTGGCAAACTTTACGTGAATCCCAAGAGATCTAGGCCTTTATCACTTATAACTAGGGTTTGGGACTTGCAAGCTTCACTAAACACACCAACACAGGGACTATCATGCTCTCTGATTCTCCTCCCTTCCAAATCTGAGGTAGCAACCTCAGATCTAACCTCTAGACTTCCATTTACATCCTTAGACAAGATCCCACAAACCCCAAATTGAAGAAACGACATACAATCAGACCAAGAACGAGATATTACCTCCAATGGACGCCCCCAACTGCAATGAAGTTGATTCCAAGCAAAGTCCCTTGCCCCAAGCCTTCAATTCCCACAAAATTCCTTCAACAAACTTCTCCAATGCTCCAATCTACTCAACAATGGAGCTCCTCTGCGATTTAGGGTTTCTGGAACTCAAGAGAGAAATAGAGAGGCTGGGGAAGGAACATAATGTTCCTTATATAGGGCTCAACCCCGAGAATTAGGGTTTTCTCCACCCAGCGCCTACTCGCCGAGTCCATCTCATCGACTCACCGAGTCGGCTACTTAACACGCGACCAAATTCGCGACTGTACTCGCCGAGTCCATCCATGGACTCGCCAAGTCACTCTTCCTCAAATAACACTTTTAGCCCTTCAACTCTACTCTTGCTATTTCGGGATGTTACAATTCTCCCCCACTTATATTAGGCTTCGCCCTCGAAGCCTATAGCAGCTCAACTCCAAGGATACTCCCGCTACGCGCCACCTGGCCTCAACCGGACCAGGTCCCTTGAGGCATACCTAAACGAAACTCGAATACACTTTCCTTCCCTCACGGTGTCCTGACCACCATCTCAAATAGGGCACCGAATTCACCCTCTAATAACTTCACTTAACTCCTGAGAATTACCCATAATGCAACACTGCTCCAAATCACAACCATCACTCGACTCATAAAGACTAGAAAACCATGAACCATCGGATCCCCGATCCGAATCCCACTCTATCCATTCCGTAATGATGGAAAACCCATTCTCTATCACAGAGTACTCCCACGAGTCCTCCTCTTACAAACACATACACATGCTGAACTAGCTCCAGCATCCTCAGGTTTGGAAAACCCGACACACTGATGACACCCTCAAACATCCCCCAGGATGAACCACTAATACATACCCAATGCCCTGATCAGAATCACACTGAGAGTCCAGGACTCTCTCCCTGCATCCTTTCCAAGCCCCTGGGCTCTACACCTGCGGAATTCCTTCCGCAACCTCAACATACATCCCAAACCGGATGAGCTCCTACTTCACTGCCGCGAGCACGATGCTCAAAATCATACTCGAAATACTCTAATCATAACTCTGCTCTGCAGCTTTCACTTTCGCAAACTTGCACTCCCCATCGGAGTTACACACCTTTCTCTCTTCCTTTTCCAAGGAATCCACTTGGCCACATTGCCACTCCAACACGTGCCACGGTGCTCGCCCAATGCGACACCACCCTTTTTGCGTAACCGCGATTCACATACTCTGGCTCTCATTGCAGGGGCTCTCAAGCCCATGCATTCTCTCAACTCATCAAAATCACTACCCGGGGCCAGACCTTCCAATGCAATCACACTGCAACATACACAATCAACAATCTCAAACTGATCCAACAATACCCGCAGAGTCTTCAGCATGACTGGACCGCCTCAGCAGGCCTTCAGTCCATCTGGACCACTCTCTCAGAACCTTCAGCCAATTTGGACCGCTCTCAGAGCCTTCAGTTTGGCTGGACCATTCTCCGAGCCTTCGGTCTGACTGGTACGCCTTCCGGCCTTCAGTCTATCCGAACCGCTCACTATCAACCAACATTCCATGCTATCCCCCTCGGGATTCCTCCCATGCATACCGTTCTAGCCCTCTAGGGGTTCTGAACTCTAACTCCATCGACATACTCGATCCCGGCCTGCTTCCAGGCCTCCATAACCAATGCCCTAGGTCTGTATCCCGCCCCGCATGCCCAACACTCGTTCCTATCAGCCTATACTCTAGGCTGACAGAACATTGCTGAATCCCAACAGCTAAGCACCCTCAAATACTCATCGATCTCCCGGAGAATTCTCCAATTCTCCCCCACTATAGCACTGACTAACAACCGCCAGCCGCCATCAACGACCTTCCAAAACAACCCTGCACCAAGAGACCACTTACACACGGGCCGCTTCCACAAGCATAAACAAACCCTTAGCAAAACACATCTCCTCACTAATCAATCCGCTCAAGAAGAATCCGGTCTCCAATTATCCCTTCCACGAACGAAGATGCTACCTGACGTATAACCCAATGCCGCATCTCCACTAACAACCCTTACGAACGATAACCAACGAAAGCACCAAAACACTAACCATAATCATATCAAACCCTCAGGGAGCAACGGATACCAAGACGAAAACCCAAAACACAAATCCATAACCCAAACCACAACCCGCAAAACGATGAATATCACAACGAAAACCAAACAATTACCGGCTCATGAACATTACATCACAATAATCACAAGATAACAAGACATCAAGAAAGAAACATACCCGCAGCTGTCTCTGGCACTGCCCTGACCTCCTCTGCAACAAGCTGAAAAACACGACCCTGAGCCCTTGGGGGCTCCGCTCCACCCTGACCTCCACATGTGATCCTCAAAGTGGCCGGTGCTGGAGCCTGCACCGATCCAGCAGAAAACTGTGGACAGTTGGCCCTCAAATGTCCAACCTGATGACAATGATAGCAGATCCTCAAATCCCGAACTGGCGCTGACTGCCGACAATCCCTCGCATAGTGCCCTTCCCTTCCGCACTTGCGGCATGCACCACCGGTCCTACAAACCCCGGTGTGACCCTTCCCACACTTCCCACAAGTGTGGCTGCTCAAATCCCCCACTCTAACATCAACGGTCTTGGACCGCTTCGGCGCCGGCTGCGACTGCACCGGAGCCTGCCTCAACTCACGTATCTGCAACTCAATCTCTAACTCACGCCGCCTAGCGGCCTCCTGCAACTCCAACAAGGTCTCGCACCTCTGCGCAGACACAAACTGTCTGATGTCCCTCTTGAGCATGCTCAGATATCGGGACATCTGGGCCTGCTCCGAAGCGAACTCTGGGCAAAACATCGCCCTCTCAGTGAACATCCTGGTGATCTCAGTCACCGACTCCGAATCCTGCTTCAGCTCAAGGAACTCCTGAGCCAATCTCTCCCTCTCAACCTGTGGAACATAACGAGTACTGAACATTTCTCTGAACTGATCCCATGAAACCGCATCCCTCTACGCCTCCGAAAATGACCCCGTGGTCAATCTCCACCAATCCTTCGCCCCGAGCCTCAACAGGTTCAGAGCACACCTCACCCTATGATCAGCAGGGCATGAACACGTGAAGAAACATCCCTCCACGTCTGACAACCACCTCATAGCAACAATCGGGTTCTGAACTCCGTCGAATGTGGGAGGCTTCGTCCTATCGAAGTCCCGATACTGAAAACCCCGACTAGCTCCTCCCCCTGCCGCCGCTACAGCTGCTGTAGCCGCCGCGGCAGCCGTCTCGGAGAGAGCCGCATAACGCTCATCAAAATACTCAACCGTGGCGGTCTTAATCGACCCAAACAGCTCTGGCAACTCAGCCCGGAACAACTCCGCAATCTCCTGACGCAGGATCTCACGAATCCTCGCGTCCAACTCGCTCGTGCTCATCTGACCGACAACCTCGGGCGACACCGATTCGCCCGGAACCCTCTCTCCAGCTCCCGATCCTGACCCGGATCCACTCTCATCATGCCTCGGAATCTCCATACTGAAAAGAAACACCACACAAAATCTCAGACTCTTCCCACACCCTGGGATCCAACTCTCTCTCAACCCACCCTAGAGATCATGGTTTCCCTGATACGCGTATGGGTCATGTGCTTTCAGTAGTACGGGCCCATACTACCTTCCACACCTACCCATATTTGTATGAAGTACCACCACAATACCCTAGAGAACAAGCATAACAATAACCAACCCTCACCACTAGAGAAACACTAAGAATCTCCCATAAGGGACCCTAGGCTACAGGCATCACAAATCAGGCAACATATCATGAAATCCTGAAGATCCCTAGCCTAACACTAGCATGCTGTTCTATCAAAGCTCAAAAACAAATAACATGCATGGTATTTTGGGGTTACTTACTGGCTCCGGCTGATCGTACCTCCGCGTCCTCCTTTACTCATTTTTGAAAACCATTTTTAAATACTCTTTCGAAAACTCTCCTCGATTTGAGACTGGAGTCACACGAGTGTTTCTCCAATTCACTCAAACCAAGGCTCTGATACCAACTTGTAACAACCAAAAATACAACCAATTTTAAATTTTTGCAAAAACATCTCAATTCCAATAATTCTTTACAAAAAGGTTTTCAATACAAAATATTTATCATATTCCCAGAATCATAACACCACAAAATTATGAGGAGCGGTACGATCACGCCTTCGCCTTGCCACGATCACCTGAAGAACCTGAAAAACATGAAACCACAACTGTAAGCCCGAAAGCTTAGTGAGATACCCCCAAAATACCAACCACAAATACCATACACGCATAACATGCCATAACATATCCGATCATAGAACAGCCAAGCTCTCCGGGTCTACTGTGTGACTGGTCCGCCGCACCGGCCAACAGTCCACCTGGTCCACCCTATGAGTCCATCCACATACATCGAGTCTGTAGTGTGATTGGTCCGCCCGTTCCCGGGCCTTCAATCCACATGGTCCACTCTCTGAGTCTACAGTATGACCGGTCCGCCCGCACCGGGCCTTCAGTCTGTCTGGTGCACTCTCCGAGCCTTCGGCACGTCTGGTCCGCCCCTATCGGGACCTACAGCCTATCCGGACCACTCGCTGGGCCTACGGGACAACCGGTCCGCCCTGGGTATCTTGGCCTACTGCACACAGCAGGACCCGCCTCAACCCAACTCCAGTTCAAACATCCATGTGCACATATACATACAATCATCTAACAATTCACAGTCAATAAGCAGATCAACAGATCACATAACATACCACCATCCTAACCAGGATACCAACCTAGCAGGTCACTAACATAGCATCTCCCTATCTCTCAGGATACCGATCTCAATCAGGTCTCTAGCATATACCATCCTAACTCACAGGATGCAAACATGTCAAAGCAGTAACATAATAACAACCACCCGGATCTCAATCCGATAAAGGGCCGGCCTTGGTGCCTTAGACCCCGTTGATATAGTGAGGATAACTCACCTCAAAGCTGCCGACTAAACAGATAATCCAAGCTACTCCGACCTCTGATACGATCTCCACCACTGGTCAACCACCAATGCGCTGAACTCAAAACAACAAACAATAATTACCAAAATGCCCTTGGACACCATTGGTCAACCCTTGGACAAAGACAAGGTCAAAGTCAACTCCTGACTGACCCTACTCGCCGAGTCAACCCTATGACTCGCCGAGTTCCCATACTCAGACTTCACTCCATCCGCAACCTAACTCGCCGAGTCACCCCGAGACTCGCCGAGTCCAACAACTCAGAGTCCACTCGCACACAACTCACCGAGTCATCCCTTGACTCACCGATTCTCGACTCAACCAGAGAATATCGGAACTCTTCGACAAGACTCGCCGAGTCCAAGAACAGACTCGCCGAGTCCAAGGCTATCATCAACCTACTCGCCGAGTTGTTCATACAACTTGCCGAGTTACAGGCTATCTTCATCCGACTCGCCGAGTTGTTCTTCCAACTCGTCGAGTCCCAGCTCATCTTCAAGCAACTCGCCGAGTTCACCCATGTGACTCGCCGAGTACCACCGATCTGAATCCTTTCAGAAGCATTCCAGGCCATGCAAATGATCCAAAACATAGATCTAGCCTTATACAACTCATCCATCACGTAAAGTGGCAAACTTTACGTGAATCCCAAGAGATCTAGGCCTTTATCACTTATAACTAGGGTTTGGGACTTGCAAGCTTCACTAAACACACCAACACAGGGACTATCATGCTCTCTGATTCTCCTCCCTTCCAAATCTGAGGTAGCAACCTCAGATCTAACCTCTAGACTTCCATTTACATCCTTAGACAAGATCCCACAAACCCCAAATTGAAGAAACGACATACAATCAGACCAAGAACGAGATATTACCTCCAATGGACGCCCCCAACTGCAATGAAGTTGATTCCAAGCAAAGTCCCTTGCCCCAAGCCTTCAATTCCCACAAAATTCCTTCAACAAACTTCTCCAATGCTCCAATCTACTCAACAATGGAGCTCCTCTGCGATTTAGGGTTTCTGGAACTCAAGAGAGAAATAGAGAGGCTGGGGAAGGAACATAATGTTCCTTATATAGGGCTCAACCCCGAGAATTAGGGTTTTCTCCACCCAGCACCTACTCGCCGAGTCCATCTCATCGACTCGCCGAGTCGGCTACTTAACACGCGACCAAATTCGCGACTGTACTCGCCGAGTCCATCCATGGACTTGCCGAGTCACTCTTCCTCAAATAACACTTTTAGCCCTTCAACTCTACTCTTGTTATTTCGGGATGTTACAATAAAACTTTTATTCAATCATGTTTGAAGTCAAATTATTGCTTTTATTTTAAGAATTAGCACCTTAACTTGCATAATTTTTCAATATTTTCAGGTTACCAAATGCTCCTGATATGAAGATCTATTCAATTTCTAGAGTTAGAGTCCCAACTGGAAGAGCAGTTGCAGTTCTTTGTATTATGATGGCTTTGTTAGACATTCATTATTGCTGTCAAAATGCAAAAATATAAACAGTAATGTAATTTTCTAGGCATTTCATCAAAACCATTTATACTTAAAAATGTAGATTATTAACAAATTTTCGCATGGAAGTTGTTGCATTATTGTCATTTTAAAAATGCTATGACATTTATAAATTTCAATAAAACCTCCATAGATTTCTTTATTTGTAGAGGGGTTTTTTACTAGTTGATAAAAAAGAATATAATTTTCAAAAAAAGACTCAAGTTATATCTTGTAGCCCAAATTACTTTTAAACTTAAATTAGGGCATTTTCTTAAGATGTTATCTCTACATCACTATCTTTTCTTGGTAAAAATTCTAGTATGTCTTTTTATTTTATTTTATTTTACATATGATATAACTAAAATTCTGTTTATTATAAAAGATAGATGCATGGCTTTGCTACCAAATCAAACTAGTAACCGATGTACATGTATTTATTTAAAGTATGCAAACATAATATTCAATACATAATTTATTTATTTTCTAAAAATCGACATATATATAAAAAAAAATTGAAAGGTATGCAAGCAATTGCATAAACCTTGAACTAGATCCATCCACGTTTGAACGTCTATAGGAATCGTCTGATAAATACAAAAAATATGATTTTTTGAATATTTACTTATAAGGTTAACCTTAAGGTTATCCATTTGCCAATGACACGGAATTATAAAAGTATATGATATGAAATTGAGACGAAATAATAAAATTCTTATCCTTTTCCTGTTTGTGACATGTGTAAAAAATGCGACGTGTGTCAAACAAAAATACGATCCGATTGTCCGAGAATCCTACAATTAATTAATTAACACAAATTAGCAGCCTTGGTCTTTGAAATAAAATTAATCAACCATAGTACGTAGCACCGTTGACTTCATATCGATGTGCATCATTGATTACCTGGTCCAATTACATTTGTAATTTTATATTGCTCATGATTTATGTGTTAACGTAATCATGGGATGAAGCCGGTCAAAAATTCTCCAAGTTCATGTATGTTTAAAAGCAGCCTTCCTTGATTTACACATATTCAAACTTGCTTACCATATTAATTAGTTGTTCGACGGTTTGGTGCCTAGAAATAGTGTTTATATACTTCTCGAATGTAATAAAACTAAACAAAAACTAGAAAAGAATTTTCATTCTATAATATTAACGGTAGCACGTTAATATTGGGTAGTGGGCGGTTACGTGATCTCTCATTTTCATTAATTTGGAAGAAAAAAAAAATATTGAAATAGAATAGACATAAAGATGGGTAGGTTACTCCAAAATATACGGGTAAAAACTATGAAATATAGCATGGACTAAGATCAATCAGTTTCAACGTCTTGTTCTAGGGGTGATCATAAATGATAGAGGAAGGAATTGGTAACCACATGGCCATTCGCATGAATTTGAATAGTTGTTTCACTAATAAACCGGGTATCATATATTGTATACAATATCAAAAATATATTGGCCAAAGTAAAAAACAAGAAAATAATAGAGAAATTCGGTATATATGGTGCTCAATAAACCTCCATAATATCTAACAAGTCAAGTCTTATGTCGGTCATATATATATATATATATATATATATATATATATATATATATATATATATATATATATATATATATATATATATATATATAATACCAACACATAGATGATAGAAAGAGGGCTGAAAATATGACTTAACATATATAGTCACGTATAAGTGTTACCGGGATTTACAAGTTGAGTTTTATTGGTTATGGACTTATGGGATGCATACCGAAAGCTAGAACAAACAACGTTGATACATATTATGGAGAAAAATGGATATTCAATGAAGTTAAAACAACCAAATTGTCCTTATATGGATGAAGCTGTTCATGTTAGGTCTACCAAAATTCTATAATTCGACAATGATAGCGATTATCTAAAATAGCACGAGAGACTAAAATAAATCATGAAAATGGCACGACTTTAATGTTGAAGGGACCTAAAATAAAACCGAAAAACTTGGTCAAAATAAAAAATGTTGTATTCGGAGCACGAAGTTCATGAATTGCGGGTTGATGGTGTGGTTCGGATCCATCACCCCTTTCTCATGCCCGTTCATGGAGACGATAATTCCTTCCTCTTTAAACGTTATTTCTGTTTAAAGCTAACCAGGAACCATTTTCTAGTAAGCTTCTCTTGCTCTTCTTCACCACAAACTACTTGACCTTAGACTCGTCATAATATCTTACATCTTACGCCTCCACCATGCTTAATTATTATATGATATGAAATATGTTCATTTTTATTTCACAACATGACGAATATAAATATTACATGATTGCATCACCAATTATCACTTATATATACACGATTGAGATACCACAACTTTCACAAAAAGCACAACTTCCAGAAAGAGAGACAAAAAATGGGCAGCATATCTAAGAGATGGACGACACTAAGTGGAGAAGACAATTGGTCAGGCCTATTAGATCCACTTGACATCGATCTACGGCGATACATTATCCACTATGGCGAGATGGCTCAAGCAGCAAGAGACGCTTTCAATACAGAGAAGACATCAAAGAACGCCGGAAACAGCCTATACAATCGTAGTAATCTCCTCTCAAAAGTTGGAATCGAGCAAGGAAACCCTTTCAAGTATGAAGTGACAAAATATTTCTACGGCACATCCTCAGCCCCCCTTCCGTCTTTCCTTGTAAAGTCATTGTCAAGAGAGGCCTGGAGCAAGGAATCGAACTGGATAGGTTATGTAGCAGTGGCTACAGATGAAGGGAAGGTGGCATTAGGGAGGAGAGATGTTGTTATTTCATGGAGAGGCACAGTTCAAAACATGGAATGGATTAATGATCTAAAATTTCCTTCGGTTTCAGCTCCGGAAATATTTAGAGAACATCATCATGTAAAAGTTCAACATGGGTGGCATTCAATCTACACCACTGGTGATCCTGCATCTCGTTTCAACAAAGCAAGTGCTAGAGACCAAGTGAGTTTCCTTTATAAAAAAACAAGCTAGCTAGTTTTAATAATAAAAAAACAGGCATTTTGATCACTTTATTTAAAATATAATGTATAGGTTCTTGAAGAGGTGAGGCGATTAGTTGATTTATACAAGGACGAGGACATAAGTTTGACAGTAGTCGGGCATAGCATGGGTGGAGCACTTGCGACGCTTAATGCAGTTGATATCGTCTCGAATGGATTCAACAAGACGACAATGGGCATGTCTGTCAAGACGTTTCCTGTGACAGCTTTTGTTTTTGGTAGCCCTCGTGTGGGAAACTCGGACTTTCAAAAGTTTTTCTCTTTACATAAGGACATCCATATCCTACGTGTTCATAATGCACACGATGTGGTTCCACACTACCCATTGAAGTTGGGTTACTTGCACATTGGTGAAGAGTTGGTGATTGATACAAGTAAGTCCGCATACTTGAAGAGTCCTGGAGACATACATAGGTGGCATGACATGGAGAGTTACTTACATGGAGTTGCGGGTGCACAAGGTAGAGAGGGAGGTTTCAAGCTAGAGGTTAGACGAGATATTGCTCTAGTAAACAAGTATTCGGATACTTTGTTGGACGAATATCATGTGCCTCCTATGTGGTGGGTTAAGAAGAACAAGGGTATGGTTCGACAAGCAGATGGATCGTGGCTGTTGATGGATCACGAAGATGATGATGTTTGTATCTCTTAATAACAAAATAAAAGTCGCGACATTTTTCATGTGTGATAATTGTTGTATCTATACCGCCTTTGTTTGGTGAATGAATAAATAAATGGAATCATTTTCATCATATTAAAGAGGAATGGGATAATTTTTGAGAACTATAAACCCTAAAAACAAAACCCACCACCAAGACAAGTAAGCGAGTTATTTGGTATTTTGGTTCTCAAATACTTTGAATGGATAAAACTGTAGGATGAAGGAAATTAGAATATTAAGGAATGATATGTATTTGATTTTCATATGAGAAATTAAATATCAAAAGGAGTTGAAAATGAATTATAATATGAACAAAATACCATTTAATTGATTTTGTAAATTATTATTATTATTATTATTATTAACAAATAAAATTTTCATTTATTAAACTATTACCCATTCCAACTTATGTCTTTTTTTAATATATAGAAAAAATTGCAAAATTAATCCCTGTGATATTTCGAAAATTGTTATTTTGGTATGAAAGGACATAGACTAACACATTCGGTCTAAAAATTTGTTTATGTTGCGAGTTTAATCGAACTTATTTTGATTTTTTTAACTGACGAGTTTGCAATTTGCATTTTTTTTTTCTATTTTTTATATTGCAATAATTAAGAAAAAAAAGTAAAAAAGTAAAATCGATCTCTGTTATCACACTCCACCACTCTCTCGTTCAAAAAAAGGAAACACTGCCACCATCTGATTCCGATTACTTTATAGGGTGTTTGACTTTCCTTTTAAAACAATTTTTAGACTTTTAACTTTCCAAAAAATTTAAAAAAGTCCAAAAGATGTTTGGCAAAATAGAAAAGTCATTTTAAATCAACTTTTAGCCATGACCAAAAAGGAGTCTTTTTAAAAGTCATAAAATCTCAGCTTTTTGTGACTTTTGGCTTTTATCTCCTAATAGTCTTAAAAGTCCACCCAAACACATTTTAAATACCTCAATTTAGAAAAAGTTGTTTTAGAAAAAAAAAATCCTTTTTACAAAAGTACTTTTAACTTAAAAAATGAATCCCAAACACACCCTGTGTTTTCCAGCAGCGGAAATGTTTTCTGTCACACCAACAAATTCCATAGCAAACCCTAGCCAAACCTTTCTCACCTACGATGAACATATATGGTAGGGCAGCGACTTCGACAAGTCTGTTTTCTCTTAAATCCATTGCCATCAGTGGTCTCAATTCGTTCGCCAATCATCTGAAATACCGGGTTCCGGCCTGGTCGCGGAGCCAAAGGACTCCCACATAGTTGCCTCACACGACTTCCGAACGAAATCCTTCTCTGGAACTAGTTGCCACTAGTTATCATGTCACTGTGGCTCTAATAACCTTCTGAACCAAACGATCGAGTCCATGCGTCGAATCCTGACGTCACCCAATCCAAGACTAAATGTGATTGCTACCTGACCAATGGTAGCCTTATATCTCAAACGACCTTAAACAGTCCATTGCTTCCTTGATCTCATAACTGTAGTGGCGCTCCTACCGTCTTATCATTGACTCAACTAGATCTAACCCATTTAGGTAATTCCGTAATCCAATCTGTAGATTTCCAAATCCTCACTGCTACACCGAAACTGGTGGGTACTACTATTCCTTCCACATTCTAACAACACGTTCATGCCATCTACCAACCTAGTGAATGCTACGACTACACCCGCAGTCTTACAACACTCTATCACTATCTGCCAACCCCATGAATGCTACGGCTACACCCACAGTCTTACAACATTCTATCACTATCTGACTGCTAGTGAATGCTTCGGCTACCCCCGCAGTCTTACAACACTTTCCATGCTAACTCCTGCTAGTGAATGCCACGACTGCCCCGTAGTCTTACAACACTTTCTATACTATCTGACTGCTAGTGAATGCTACGACTTCCCCTGTAGTCTTAAAATAGTTTCCCTACTATCTGACTGCTAGTGAATGCTACGGATACCCCATAGTCTTACAACACTTTCCATACCGGGTCGAGCACGCACTCGACCTAACACTCAACTGAACTTGAGTCCTAACTGAAGCTCGAATCTGATTCCGAAAACCTGCTATCTGATGCCAAGGAAAAGCATGAACCAAATGTTGGAACGTGTTCCAAACTCCCATCTTACAATCCTCAATCTGGACGGCTACTCGGCCGCCTTTCTCCCTATCGGGGATGCGAAACTCATCCTAGTTTCACACCTATTTCTTCTCCTGGATATCTGATCCATTCTCCCCCACTTAGGTTCGACTAATTCTTCATGGCACGTGAGAATTGAAGGATTCCCAATTCTTCTTGCTTTCTAATAACCCAGTGATGATAATCTGTGCTTACCAATGCTAGCGATTAGTTACGAGCCAAACCTTAAGATCGCCCATCCTCTGAAATCTGGAAGAGTACTGTTGAAATTAGCTCCAGTCTGACACCTCAGTCCACCTCCCATGCTAACAACTAGAGGCCTTAATCTTCACCCTGGCTGACGAATCCTCGTTCTTACTTCCACTCTCGCAGGATCACTGAACTCTAACGAACAAAACCCATGCAAAAATACAATTCTCCTGAACATCCAATGACCAAACACTCATGCATCTACCACCCGCAACTGACACTACCCTCTTCATGCTACCAGTCTTGTCCTAGAAACGGTAGTACCTTGAAGTCCAAGGTTCTTCCATAGACAACTGTCGACCATACCCGAACAAGGATAGAACCACTGAACTCTGACTTCACCGGAGAACTATCGCTATAATCCTGACTTAATATCCTCAAAATAGTACACCTGAACGGGTCCTGGCAAAGACACATGACGATAGCGGTATACGCGGAACCCACTCTGCAAGATACATCCATCTGTAGCCTCATCAAGGACTTTTCGGCATGCAGATGGCATATATGATCCTTGATAACCTAGACAATAGTAGAAACCGACCCGGGATCTGACTTATCCAAACTCACTCACAATTCCACAGCGATACGTATTCCCAACATCCACCTAATAGTACTAGACGATGACATACCCGCAACACCTGGAGGAATCCTGATCACCTTCTGCTGACATGACCAACCCCGCTACCCTGTAGCAACCTTCTTCGCGGGACCCTCTACTATACGCACCTGGCATGACCCGCTCCTCCCAGGGTGCTCCAAATTGATCTCGCATCTACAAACTCTTGGAAGTCATATCTTAGTATGGCAACAGGGTGGGTTTGGGACGAATTTTGGTAATCCCGTCCCCATCCCCGAATATGAAAATCGATCCCATCACCGACCCGATTCCCAACGGGTACCCGTTTACCAAGCACTATCAGGTCTGCGGGTATCCCAACATGGTAACAAGGATCCCCATTTAACATTCAAATTAAGAATAATTTTGATGCAATGAGAATACAAAACCATTAGACTTAGTGATGCAAGCATGAATTCATATCCAAAATAATTTTGATAATTTACAAAACCATTAAGAGCAGACGTATTTGTTCTGATACATAAGTGGTTACTAGTGGCAAAAAAAAAACAATAAAGACACTAGCATTCATAAATCATAATATCACTATTACTCTAAGTACTATAAATAAAAAAAATGTCTAAACACTAACACTACAAATACAATTAAATAGGAAGCTATCTCAAGAAATTATCTTTATATATATATATATATATATATATATATATATATATATATATATATATATATATATGTATATATAATCATATGAACGGTTTTAGGTAATGGGTTTCGGTTTCGTTTTCGGTTTCTGGTAATCGAGACGGGTATTTTCTTTACCATCCTCATAACCAAACCCGCGAAAATTTTCTAAAAACATACCAAACCTGATCCCGACCATGATTAACCGACCCGAAACCCGACCCTAATATGTCGGTTTTCGGTTTTTACCATCGGGTTTGGTTTCTTTTGCCATCCCTAGTCATATCCTTCAGGGTCTGACACCCTGTCACGTTCACTGGCTCACTTGCCAATGGTTGAGTTGTAACAGCTGGAACATCCTCTGTCCCCAAACTGGGTCACAAACTTCTCCGCGAAGCTTCTTAGATTCTCCAAGACTCTCACCGATTCGAGTATGGATCCTGTACTTTTAATAGTACGGGGCCAATACTACCTTCCACACCTATCTATACTTTCCTCAGCAATCCTCTCGAATCCTCCAAGTCACTTCCTCAAACTGATGCACCCAAGTCTCACTAAACTTCACTACTAACCCACTGAAGCATATCCTAGGCTTTCCTAGGTTCCCGAACCCACCCAATCCTCAGCTGCTGAAAGATTCCTAATAATGTTAACTAACTACCTTATGAACATAGCCATATTCAATAGAGATCAGATAATCCTTCGAGTAAAAGACTCATCCCTAGAATGGTTAGACTCAAACGAGAGCTGCGCAATATGGTCAAATTTATTACTATGAGATTATCCAGCTTGTGCCACATGTGACTTAGCATATTCACTTAATAGCTAGCTCACATTACTAAGAGTCCCACAAAGCACAAAGTAAAAAAATTCAGACAATGGAAAATGTAACCAACATATTCCAATCAAATCATTCTATCCTCTTATCAGGAATCTATACTGGCATGAGATTCTAAGACTCATACAATCAAACAGAACCTAAGCAGGCTATCCTATCACTGACTGTTCAGTACTATCATGCAGCTCAACAAGCACATACAACAGGCATATAAGGCATCCTTCCTAGATCCTTAGCCCTACTCTAGCACACAGTTCACATAAACATATCATATCATAACATAACATGTATGAATATCTTTGGGAAAACTTACTTGAGCTCGGCTGATTGCACGCATCACACACCTTGTTCTTTTCAAAGTTCTTTTCTCTTTTCAAATTATTTTCAAACTTCTTTTATAAAATGATTTTACTTTTGAAAAATTTTCATACCAAGTCCTTAGTTTGAGTTCAGACACACCCAAGAATGTGCCTGAATCTCTCAAACCAAGGCTCTGATACCAACTTGTAACATCCCAAAATTACGGGCCAAAAATTTCGTTTTTAATTAAGTTATTATAAAACCAACAATATAAAAACATTCATAATAACATCACATGTCAAGACCCAAGTGTCAGTAATCAAAACATGTTATCATAAAATAATATCAGAGTGTAGTCCCAATGATCTCATGTGCCAAAAATCATAGTGTGATGCGCTGCGATCGCCGACTCCTTTCCTTTGAAAACAATGTACCTGAAACCAAAACTGAAAACCGTAAGCATGAATCTTAGTGAGTTCCCCCATCATTCACATACCATACAATCACATACTGTCAGACATGCAGGGGTGCCCGACCTACCCCATGCCAGGCATATCTGGGTGCCCGACCGACCCTGCTGAGCATACCAGGGTGCTCAACCTACCCCTGCTAGGCATAGCGAGTGCCTAACCTACCCCTATCAGACATACCGGCGTGTTCGACATCTCAACCGGTTACGAGGACTATTTCACCCCCTACTACTACCACATAGAAACATAACATAATCATACTGTCAGACATACCGGGGTGTCCGACCTACCCCTTGGCCCTATCGACCAGATATGGGGACTATTCCCTCTACTACCACTATCACATAACATCATATCATGAACATACTGCTAGACATGCATGGGTACTTATTACCCCTTCGGTATCTTTCAACCGGTATTTGGGGACTATTTCACCCCTACTACTACCAACACATATATCAGAGCATCCTAGCACATAGAGCGTATCAGATAGTTGCAAACCAGAAAATTATCCCAAAGACAATCATCTCATACATAATCACCTATTGGTGGGCCGAAATTGGTGCCTTAGACCCACCTCTACCGGAAAAGTAACTCACCTCACATTGCTGAAGTCCCGTAGACAGAACTCTAGCTGCTGGATGACAGGTTCCCGAACTGTCAATATCAAAACAACACCCAATTAATAATTGGTTTCCAACACAAAAATCATAAGTCCATGCTTGGACTAAAAGACGCTTTACCCCTATCTTAGCTTGATTCAACTTTAGACTTAATCCAAAAACCGAAAAGTTAAACTATGAATCAAAGCCCAACATATGGCCCATTTTTCCAAATTGGGCCCAAACCTTTACATAGTCCACTCCAAGCATTTGGCATTTCTAATGGCCCAATATCGCATAATCATAAAGGCCTAATTATGGCATATGTGGCCCAATTTTCCAAATTGGGCCCAAACCTTCATATGGGCCTTACCCTAAAGCCCATTCATATATCCTTAGTTCATAAAGTTGTTCTTGAATGGCCCATTAGGGTTTCTACATAAAATGACGATTAGGGTTAAGTATTTCTCACTTAACCCATGAAGGACTTAATCCATTAAGTCCATCACTCTACTAGATAAATAATATGGTGTGATTGGGTGTAATTCACAATTCCATTCCAATGGCCTAAAATGCGGGTCCCGATAAGTCTAACTAATATATCCAAAATTAGGGTTTTCTAAACCCTAATTAGGGTTTTTAACCCAATCATAGCCCAATAGGCCCAAAAGTAAATCTTTAGATTAATTAGGGTTTCATTAGGCCCATTTGGGTTTCGCTAGTCGAACACCACCCACTGTCACACCCCAAAACCAAGAACGGCGGAAACGTTCTGGGGCGGAGGACGTCATGTACAGTATCACAACAATGAAAAGTAGTAAACAAGCAACAACATCATCCATTGCATTAATAATATAATTATTATACAAGTGTGTTCTGTCGAATTTTGATAAACACTAAAGCATAAATCAAAATGAAATGTCTTGAACGAGCTCCATCTTCCCTAATCCTTGCATCGGTATATGTCTATGATGACCTGAGGATACAAGTTATTTTGAAAGAGAGTATCAGCTTTAAAGCTGGTGAGATCATAAGTATTTTAGTGTTTTAATTTGTATGTAAGAATTTGTATGTATATGAATTGTAAGTATTGAAAATGTATATGAACTGTAAGTATGGAAAATGTATATGAACGATAAGTGTAAAAATGTTTGTAAAACAACTGTAAACGTTTGAAAAACCCTAGAAATCCCTATGATTCCTACTATCATATAAAGGGTGTCTTCTTCCAAGACCTAACTATTCTCAATGTAGTCTTCTACCAAGACTTAACTGTTCTAAATGTTCGTTTCTTGTAAAAGTGTGTAATTTTTCCAAGTGTAACTATCATTAACAAAATATAGTTTTTTACATTTAATGTTTAAGTGAAATGATCACTAAATATATGAAAAGGGGAAATTAATGTAGTACTGTAGTGTTGTATTATAGGAACTACTGTTGTACTAACTACCTTAAACCGGATTTATATTAAGGTATCATGTGATTAATTGTACCATACTATCGATTGGTAACAACGACAAAGGTATGGTCGTAAAAAGAAATGACGTTTGGCACCCGCAGACCTGCAGGTCCGGCTGTAGCTAGCAGCAAGGTGTAGGATAGTCAATCCAGTATAGATCTATATGCAAACTCACGCTCTCCCTCCAAGAGAATTCTGGCTACAACTCGGGCCATGACATTTAAGGCATGTTCCGATACAGTGGATCACAATTTTGTCAATGTATATATGTATATGTAATGTATTGTTACTCGTTCTAGTATCGTAGAATATGTTCTCTTTCTAGTATAGTTGTATACGTTCTTCCTCTAGTATAGTTGTATATGTTCTTCCTCTAGTATAGTTGTATATGTTCTTCTCCTAGTATAGTTGTATATGTTCTAATAGTAATGTAATGTATATGTTCTCATAGTAATAAGTATTAACTCATGAATGAACTGACTCATTGTATATTATCGCGTTCTAGTAATAGTTCTAGTATCTTCCTAAACTACCCATATGGTAGCTTACTAGTAATATAACTGGTACGTATGAACATGGATGTATACCCTTGCTACCCAAGGGCATTGGATGAACTGGAAAGACCTTTTATGACTATATATGTACACATGATATATAACTAATATTTAAACGACCTTCGGACGGGTACCCGTTATCCCACCAGACCACATTCAAATCGAGGAAAAGGAAACAGGGTGGATAGCCTTACTAAGTCTTTTAAACATTTCTTATATAACTATACATATAGAGGCATGCAATTTATAAACTAAAAGCATAAATATAAGTTTTGTAAAACCTTTGAACATAATTATTATCTAAGAAAAGATCGACTTGATGTCAATCTATAGAACAATTTGAAAGCATGGGTTTGATAAAACAGTTTAGTATAAAGAAACATTTGTTTGAAACTCAATTGTAAATAAGTTTTAAATAAAACATACAGAGTAAAATGTATAGTGTAATAAGGAGTTTTAAACACATAAAGTGTTTATGAAAAACATTTGAAGGAAACTGCTTGGTAAAACAGCTAATGAGTAGCAAATCATTTGAATGCTGCTTATTAATCACATGCGATTGATATAATAAGTAGCATTATTCTACTTGTATCCCCCCATAAAACATTTAAAAATAGTTAAAACATTGATTAAGGGGTATGAACTCACCTGTTGTGGGTGATACGGATGAACTGAAGAGGTAGGACTGCTAGGTGTCAAGTGAAGACTTTAGACACACACAATGGTCCTAATTACATATGAAGACATATGTATATAACAATTAGTGATTATAACACTAATTAAACATGTAAAAACATCCTAATGCGAGGAAAACTCTTTTGGTCAAGTGCTAGGAGGCTAATGGGTTGCAACAAAGGAGTGCAAGACCTCTTATGGGAGTTTATGGTCAAAAGACCATATGTGTTGGAGTTTACGGCCCAGGGGAGTAAACTCCTGGACGTAAACTCTCTATAGGGTCCCTAAATGAAGCTTAAAGTTATTACAACTCAAGTGGTGAAGTGCTTCTAGGCTTAAACAAGTGTTTGGGCTTCTTTTTAACTCCTTTGAGGAGTTCACGGCCCATGGACCAAATCCCATGGAGATTACGGTCGTAATCTCCCTTGGGAGGGTGTTTGTGGTGTTTTCTAGTCCCTAATTTATCCAAGAATGAATCAAGGAAATTGTCTAAGGCTTTAGGAGAGTTTATAGCACCATTTGGCACCATTGTTTGGAGTTCACGGCCCTAGAACTTCTTGGGCCGTGAACACCTTACTCTTGGTGTTCTAAGGGTGTTTGCTAGTCCTAAACTCATCTAGGTACATGTCTAAATTAGTCTCTTGGCTTAAGGAAGGTTTTTAGGGTGTTTTGGCACCTAAAAATGGAGTTGACGGCCCAAGAACTTCCTTGGCCGTGAACTCACTGCTAGCCTTGACTCTTAATTGTATTGTGGTCTAAAACATGTAATGGAGGCTTCTAGTTTGAGTTCCAAGTCTTTCAGGGACATTGGGCACTCTTTTGGCCCTTAAAAAGGAGTTTACTCTCCAAGTGTTGTTGGGCGGTAAACTCCCGAATCTTGGGGTTTTGATCCGATTTTGATGTTATAAAACACAATCTAAGCTATATAATACAACTAGATAGAAGTACTCATGATTTGGGATAAAAACCCGAAGATCCATGAGAGAGAATTCGGCTTTTCTCTAGTTGGAAATGTAACTAATGAATGAATATGGTTCAGATTTCTATATATAGTCCTAAGATTTTTGGTAGAAAAATATTTTATTCTCGGAATGAACTCTAATATCATAGAGTATTGGAATAACAGTGTTGCACAAAACCTTAGTGCATCTAGTCTCCTGATATCTCCTTAAGTGTAAATCCTGAAAAACTGTCAAACTTATACCCAAAGTCTGGAATTTCACTATAACTGTTCTAACTTCTATTGGCTTGATATGGTTTGTTCAGAATGGAAATTTCGGGTTGTCACACCCACTACCACCTCGGGTAGTGGTGGTCAACGGCGGCGGCCACCACCTCACGTTGGTGGTTAGAGTTCTAGTCCAATCGAGTCCAAGCATCCTAAAAGAAATCCAAACACATGCAAAGCACACCACCACCCAGCACGGCGGTTGGTGGCGGTAGGAGGCGGCAGCAACCACCTCAAGGTGGTGGTTAAGAGTTTTCTTTTCATTATTCTTGCCACTGGTTACTATTTAGAATGCTTTAACCTAAATAAACACACAGACAACTAGATAAACACACACACAAAAACCCTAGTAGTGGTCGGCGGTGGCACGTGGTGGCAGCCACCACCTCACGGTGGTGGTGGTGACTTCCTTGGTTTTCTAGCCAGACAAAACACACACACACACACACTCACACTCCAAATTAAAGACTACACGCCAGCCACCCACCTGGTTGCGCACGACGGCGACAGCAACACAAAATGGCAGTAGTAGCAGCGGTTGTGATGATATTCACCACCTCGCGGTGGTGGCAGCGTTTCCTCTTGATCCTCTGCCCAACAACCCATCAACCCACACGAAATCACGCTAGGAATACGTCTAAACACAGCCGCCTGCGCGGTGGCGCATGATAATCGGGGTACAACCCCCCCATGGACGGCAGCGGTAGACGTTCGTTGATCAACCAAGATGGTGGCTGTTGAGTTCGGCGGTGATATTGATGGAACTATCTGGAAGTGGTGGAGGAGAAGGAGGGTGGAATTGGACGTTTGAAGCTTCGCCGACGGTCTTCAATAGCTCCTTCACGATGGCCCTCGCTGTTGCCGACAGCAGAAGCTCGGTGGTGGCTATGACTTAGACAGCAGGAGGGGTAGCGGTGCCTGCCGGAGATAGGGGATGTGAGGATGGCGGCTTGAAGAAGGTAGATATAAGGGTGGTGCGGCTGATACCTTCCTTTAGGGTTAGGGTTTGTACCAGGGGTGACAGGTTATATACCCCGATCCCCTAAACTTAATTCCATAATGACAAGTGTAATCCCTCCCTTCCATTTTCTTTCAATCATAACCCAAAATTTATCATTTAAACCCTGCCTCCAGGAAAACTTTACAAATTAAGTCCAACTTTTTACCAAGTAGCCCCTCTCTCTATAATTATTTCAAATGCAATCCAGAATTTACTCTTTAGCACCTGATTCCATAAATCTTTTCACAATAAGTCCCATACTTACCAAACACACCCTGTCTTCTAAAATCTTTACAAATAAATCTTGGAACTTACCATTCTAGCCCCCAACTTCTAAATTATGCCAGTTAACTCCTTGAAACCAACACCTTCCTATATAATTACTGATTTTAGGGCTACTATTTATTCGTTAATTTGTTTATTTATTTATTAAATAAACGGGGTGTTACAACTTATCTATTGTAACGCTCTCGAAGAATCATTTGCCAGGTAAATTCTATTAAAACTTCTCTTTTATTAAACTGTGAATGGCTTCTTGATATTTTCTAGAATTTTTAGGGCTTATACAGGCTTCTCATGGAAATTTACATATAACAAAAAGAAAGGAGGATAAAGATGATCATCTAAAAGTTGTTCTTAAAGATGATATTATAAGCTTTGAGATAAAAATAGTGGGACCTGATTTCATAGTAAGCTCTAATGACCCACCATCTTTTAGTCATCCCGAAACCACAAAAAGCAATGTTTAATCTAGAAATATTAGATGAAAATAAGCATGAAAGTGTTTCTGTTTAAGTTTCAGTTTCAATTTCAGTCCCGATTGACAACTCCTTAAGTCATGTTCATACCCTTGTCCAGATTGTTTGCCATGATCCCAAAGGAGTCATCTATGATATAATGAGAACTTTGAAAGATTACAACATTCGGTTATTTACCCTTTAAGGTTTTAATCTTTAATAAACAGAAACAAGTTTCATTAAACTCTATATGTTTTTTCTTATAAGTTATCATATGGGAGGTTTATGAAGAAAGATAGAAAATTTTTAGAACTTTTGTTTATAGTACAAGCAGATGGAAAGAAGATTGTAGACCCGAGTAAAGAAAATGCATTGTGTTCTACAAATTTGTATGGAATCAGTTGATCTAGTCAACCGTAGGCCCGACATAGAGTTGGTTGTTGCAAATCCGGTGGAGTTATATGGGTAGGGGCGGTGGTTGGTATTTTACAATATACCCGTTGCACTCAAGTTGCCGAATATAGACATCTTTTTGGTAATTTCTACTCATTTTTTACAAACTCATATTGGCATCAAGCGTTTCACTTTTGTCTTATAAGTTTATGAATGCATTCTTGTAGGCTGAAATTAGTAGGCATTTGATTGGAGGAAGAGAATGGGAAGTTTATAGAGTTTTATCGAATGAAGGCAGAAAATTATTGATGGGTTGATTTCTTTTTTTTTTCCAAATTTAATAGTCTTTATAAAATTATAATCACTTTATATGAATTGAAAAATAGGAGCATAATATTTCTCCTTAATTTGCATATGACATATCATCTGATTCCTTCAGGATTAGTAGAAAAAGCAAGACATCTTCTTTTTAAATATCCTAAGTTGTGCAAGAAGCTCTTTCTTTTTTACATAACAAGGACAACATTCAAACTAGATAGAACTCAAACTAGACATATACCTTCCAATTTACAGGTTCTGTATGATGAATCTGATATGGAGTGAGATCCAATGAACTTTCATGAGATTTTTCTCTATAGTTAAGCTTAGGAGGGCATTACAATATCTATGGTAACAACAATTGTAATGTTAACATTTTTTTATCCTTTTCATGAACTAAAATCAAAATTGCAATTGATAGATTCTTGAACCACCAAGTGAGTAACAAGTTTCTCTACTTCTGGAATTTTTCTGGTGAGGTATTACATATTTTATATTTTATATAATCTCTTAGCTTTACTCAAATTTATAACTTATGTTTGTAGTTGATGTCTTACTGGAGAAAAAGAATTTTATAATGCGATAGTCAGCAACATTTAGGATCTGGCAAAAGCTTTTTAAAGATGAAAAGATAAAATTTTGGTACTACGTACAACAATATAAAATATCTTAAAATTTTATCCTTGATGACACTTTTTTCCTTATAGTTCAAATGTGATGAGTTACTAGGTTTGGACAAGGTGTCATCATTGGGTTAAAATTCACATACAAAGCTTCAAGGGCAATAAGTCAAAATGTTTGATTTCTCAGATGCAAATTTGTATAGTTGCATATAGTGATTTGATGATGTTGTTGGCACGAAGCAAAAAAGGACATCGGTTAGTGGGAGGCAAAAGTAGTTGCCTAACCTTGATTTTTTTTTTGAAAAGGCAAATAAGGAGTATATATAAATAAAGAGCACTTAGCAAGGAGCTAAGACAATATCAAGTATGCAACAGAGTCCAAAAAACAAAACAAAACAATTGGAAGAAATGAAAAAGACATAACTATGAAATGGAAATGGGTGAGCAGCTCCAGTCAACCCAATTTCCACAAATTTCCTTGCCCCTGTGCTTAACCATAAATATGATGTAGCAGTTATATTATCAGTAATTCTTGTAGCCGAGTGCCTCGCTTTCTTGAAGTGTTTGTCATTCCTCGCTAACCAGACACTCCAAAGTAAGCAGTAAAAAATGGAATTGATTATTTGCCTTTTCCGGGGACAGTTTCCCCATGAAGCCGCATAATCCAGAAAGTCAATAACCTTATCAAATTGTCTGTGACTGAAACCTATCCATTTGAAAATCCAATCCCTCACATTACTCGTGAATTCACATTTGACCAACAAGTGATCCACGGATTCAGATACCTTTTCACATAGAGGGCATAGTGAATTAGTGACTGCAATACCCCTTTCCTGTAATGTCTCAGCCACCGGAATTCTCCCCAATGAGGCCCTCCAAACCCAACATCTAACCTTTAGTGGAATAACCTTATTCTAAGAGACTGGTTTTCCATTGTTGTTCATTGTTTTGGAATCTATTAAGCAACGAAGCCTCTTAACAGAGTAATCACCATCAGATGTCAAGTTGAAATGGAAGCCAAACTTGGAATTTGGCATACTGCTCAAGTGTTCGAAGCTTCGATATAGTTGAATTAGTTCATTTAGGGATGTCGCATCTTGTGGGTCCTGTTTCCAGTTCCAATTGAATCCTGTGGAAGATGTGCGATCACTCACCCAATATAACTTGCTTTTTTCAAGGGAATACAAGGAAGGGAACCTTGATTGAAATGAAACATCTCCACACCAAACATCTTTCCAGAACATGATGGGAGTATCCATTCTAGGAACAAAAGAGAATATTTGATTTTGATGGATGTTTAGTTCAGACATGCATTTGATTGATTTGGCCACATTGTTCCAAGCACCTGTTAAAGTTTTCCTGGCTATGTAACTGGCAGGCTTACGATCTAAGTTATGAATGCTTTTAATTACTTTATTCCAAAGCTTATCCCTGCTATTTATAAGCTTCCACCACCATTTAGTAATTAGGGCTATGTTTTGAGCTTTGAGAGTGCCAACACCTAGACCACCTGCTTTTATCGGAGCTGTGACCTTTGTCCATTCCACCCAGTGTATCTTTTTCTTATCCTCACAACCACCCCATAGAAAGTTGCGCCTGATCTTTTCAAGAATCTCAAGAACACCATTGGGGGCTCTGAATAATGACATGTAGTAAGTGGGAAGGTTGTTTAGGACTGATTTGATCAATGTGAGTCTACCTCCGAAGGATAATGATTTTGCTTTCCATGTTGAGAGCCTGGACCGAAATTTATTGACAATTGGATCCCAATTTTTTTTAAGAGACATATTAGCTCCTACAGGTACACCCAAGTATATGAACGGAAAGGTACCCGTCTTGCATCTTAAAACCCTTGCCATACGGGACAATTCATTGGGATTGGTACCAATACCAAATAGCCTGGACTTAGAAAAGTTCACTTTGAGTCCAGAGGAGATATGAAAACATTTGAGAATCTGGGCTAAATTCCGTATGCTTGCTGGCTCCCAGAGGCCTGCGAAGATAGCATCATCGGCATAGAATAGATGCGAGATAGAAGGCCCATTGTGAGGAAGTTTGATACCAAGGATTAAGGATTTATCGCAGGCGGTTTTAATGGCGACGTTTAAACCTTCCATTGCAAGTAGAAACAAAAAGGGGGATAGTGGATCACCTTGACGTACCCCCTTTGATATGGAAAATTCATCAGTGGGCACCCCATTAACTAGTATTGAGGATTTGAGACATTCATGGATCCAATTTCTCCAAGTAACACCAAAACCAGTTTGATCTAGAATTGAGTCGAGATATCTCCAATTGACAGAGTCAAAGGCCTTCTCGAAATCAACTTTGAAAAGGAACGCTTTTACTTTGTTCTTTTTTGCCCAGGAATGAATCTCATTTAACATTAACGGTCTGTCTAGAATATGGCTTCCTTCAATGTAAGCAGACTGAACTTCATCAATTACTGAACTAATTACTGATTTTAAGCGAATGGCAAGGATCTTGGCCAGTATCTTGTACATACTTCCAAGTAAACAAATAGGGCGGTAGACACCAAGTGCTAATGGATTAGAGACCTTGGGAACTAGAGTGATGAAAGAAGAATTGCAACCATTACCGATTGATCCATATGTTTGAAAATGTCTCACAAAATTAAGAATGTCGCTTTTCATGATTTCCCATTTTGCTTTGATAATTTTGAAAGTAATGCCATCAGGACCAGGCGCCTTATCACCACCACATTGCCAAATATCATTTTTGATCTCATCTAAAGAGACAGGGGACTCCAGGTAGGCACTTTGGGCGGATGAGATTTTTCTGAATCTTGAATTGATCAGTAGAGGTCTCTCACACCAGTCTTCACGGAACTTTGATGAGTAAAAGTTGTATATTTCTTGCTTAATATCTGCTCGACATGTGGACCAGGAGCCATTGATTATGAGACCATGGATTTTGTTCTTCCTGATTCTATTTTTGAGAGAACCATGAAAGAATGACGAATTTTCATCACCCTCAGTTATCCATTTTACCTTCGCCTTTTGTTGTAAATCTAGTTTTTCCAAACGTTCTAGCTCAATAAGTTTAACTTTACATTCCTTCCAAGATCCTCTTTCCTCCTCAGTTAGAGTTCTTTCTTCCATCACTTTTTCCAAATCAGTTATCATCTTTTTTGTTTGAGCCACCTGCCCACCCAATTTCATAGCATGATCTTTCTTTCAACTGCGAGTGGCGTTTTTCACCCATTTGATTTTTGCCTTGAGCAAGATATCTGGAGTACCAAAACCCCTTAAAGTGCTCCAAGAGTTATCAAACACCTCGTTAAAACCGGACGATAACAGCCAAGAATTGTAGAATCGAAAAGGTGGGGTTCCAAAATTGGCCTTCGAGTGTGTTAAAAAAAGACGTGAGTGATCGGAGTGTTCTTTAGCAAGGGCAGTGACTGTTGAATGAGGTTGCATCTGAATGAATTGATTACATACAAGAAAATGATCAATTTTGCTTAATTTGGAGCCATCATCTCTTAGATAGATGAATTTACAACCCCCCATGGCAAATTCCTTTAGACCAAATTCACAGATGAATTTATTAAAATCAGAGGAGGAATATTTGCAGAAAGAGGAACGTAGTCTTTCTTCCGGTTTACGCACGGCACTAAAATCTCCAAAAATTACCCAACTTCCCTTTATAATATCCTTTAGTGACAATATTTCCACCCACACTTCCCGTTTATCTGAGATGGATTGAGGTCCATAAACATTAACCATTGAAATGGTATCTGAGAATCCCTTCCAATGTCCCGAGATCGCAAGAAAATTCTTACTCTTGATAACATTATGCTTTGTAAATATCAATGGGTCCCATATGCTAAGAAGCCCACCAGATCTACCTTGAGATTCAACAAGTTCAAACTCAAAATTCGGACTTCCCCAGCATCCCTCTATGTCAATATTTCCAGGATCAGCAACATGTGTTTCTTGAATTCCAATGAAATCAATCTTGTGACCAATTTTGATCTTCCGTATCCACTCCACCTTGTGACTTTCGCTCACTCCCCTGATATTGAGACTTAAGGCATTCATTTGATCCTATCTTTGGCACCTTCATCCCTTGTGTTGACATCTAGATAGTCAACTAATTTGTCTTTGTCATAGTTTTCGAGTTGGAAGCCAAGCGAACACCCGAATTTTACAAGCCCCGAGATATTTTACGTGTTAGAGCAGGTATCGGAGCATATAGAAGTGTCCTGCGATCCGGCGTTTGAAAGAGACTGGTTTAAGTCGATTAGAATTGTAGGGGTGGGATTAGGAATTGGGACTCCATTATCAATTCTTCTTCTTTTGATATACGAATCACCAAATTCGGGTAACGGGGCACCAGAGGTTTCTGTGTAAGAGCCTGGAATGGTTGGGCTAAAGTGATTTTGATTTTCGAAGGGTCCAGAAGAAGTTTGATGGGTCGGGGTGGTTGGCATAGTTTGAGTATCCAGGGTCCGACCCGAAATTGCTTCTGAGTTGTTTATGATGTTTTTGATATTCACCTGAGCATTAAAATGCATACTTGAGTTCATACACGCAGGGATGGTATGTCCATTTAATTCGCCATCAGCAGGAGGCTTTTCGACTTCCATGGGTTGACTGGAAGAAGAATCGTCTAAGATTGCGTTGGTCGCCTGCACCGGAGATCCTTGATCAGCATCCACTTTCACCGGTTCATCATCACCAATTTCTCCCTCTTCCAAGAACTGATCATTGTTGATACACCAAGTGTCTGATACCCCATCTTCAAGAGGTTCATCCGACCCGTTATTAGAAGCCTCCTGTTCATCTTCAATACTAGGAGGGGATTCAGGGAATGATCGATTCTCGAAAGGCTCCCAATTAGAAGAATCATGTTCAATAATGCCCACCTTGAATAACCTCCCACCAGCCTCGCATTCAATTTCATCGTTGATATGTTTCCATACATTAGTCAGAACTGTAAGATAACAAACAGAGATGTCAATTGAGGACCATTGGTGACCGTCAGTCTCCACCACCCTACCGAATCTGATGGCGATTGCAGTTGTGTTTTCAATTGATCGTAAAAACACCGGGAGACCTGTAATCTTCACATGGGCTAGTCTTTCTGTCATGACATAATCATGAACAGACCCAAACTTTAACCAAACAAACCACCTGTTCCAATTATGTTCGTTGATAAGATATTCTTCTGCCTCCACTTTTCTGTGAAATTTTAGGATTATCCGAAGACCACCAGGATAATGAACATCAGCAAAAATCGCTTTCTCTGCATTTAGTAGTTTAGGAAGGTCTTTAAGAAGCTCTATGTCCTTAATATCATCAGTTAGAGATGATTGGAAACTCGATTCCATTGAGGGAACTTTGTTGAGATGGACAGGTGGTATACGAGAGGTAGGTGGGGGAGGGTGTTTATAGGAATTGCCGGAGACCACCTTAGCATAAGAAATGCCTATCTGCAACCTTGATGTTGTAGGTAGTGTGTGTTGCTGGGGTTTGTGATCGTGAATATCAGATCTAGCTCTCCCAGAGAAATTGCCGTTTTTCGTCACATACCTGGCAACATTGACTTTAACGATACAATGGCCACACTTTACCTTGTTTAGAGATTTGAGAAGGGCTTCAACATCTTTAACACCCTCGAATCTGATCCACTTTTGTCTTTCCGTCCCGGTATGTATATGTCCATTATTTGCCCATATCGGTGAAATGATTCTGCTAGCATAGCCTTCGAGATATCAGCTTGTGGGTATGCAACATAGAAGGTGGTGATTGCCCTGTTCGCCAGAGTTTTCCGCCTAACTTCCGACCATCCATGCTCCTTGGAGTTGCGACCTTTCATTGCATTACCCAAAGAGTCTGTAGATGTGTTCATAAGAAAATTGTAAAAGTTTTATTATCATGCCTAACCTTGAATTTGATTCATTTTATTTCCACCTCTTATTCACTTTATCATTATATTACCCTATTTAATTGACAATAGTAGGCAATAAACAATCTAGAAGACACTTATATGTTTATTTATAGACAAAACTACAAAATTAGTCCCTGTGGTATTCCAAAAACTTTGGATAGGATCCAAAAAGTTTTTCGTTTGCATAGAAGGTCCAAAATCAAAGTTTTTCTGTGATTTTGGTCCAAAAAAACTTGAAATGACGGTTATACCCTTTTACTTTCATTTTCATATATTTTTTTTAATTTTTCAAAATAAAAAGAAAAGAAAATAATTACTCTCTCTCTCTCTCTCCCTCTCTCCCTCTCCCTCTCCCTCTCCCTCTCTCTCTCTCTCTCTCTCTCTCTCTCTCTCTCCTAAAAGTCAAAAAGCACCCGATCCATCTTCTTCCTCAAATAAGGGTATGGATTGCCTGCTTGGATTTTGTTCAAGGATGGGTTAAAACTCATTTTTCGACGATGTGCTTCATAGAGAACAGTCATCACCTACTTTATCTATGCTGTTTACTTACTAGAACTCGATCCACAAGAAAACATACCCAAAGAAACAACTTTAGCCCCAAAATGGTTCATCCATGAAAATAAACACCATCGAGACCCAGCATCCCCATCTTCGCTGTTCTTCGATTAATCTTATGATCAAATTGCAACTCGAAGAAATATATATTAAGAAATAAGAAGTTTGACTAGGGGTTGTGATTTAATCGAACCACTCTCTCTCTCTCTCTCTCTCTCTCTCTCCTCTCCCCCCCCCCTCTCTCTCTCTTGCTCTCTTTGTGTGTGTATGTGTGTGAAGATGCAGATCTGATGAGGAGAATAAAGGAGAAGTACACACATATTAAGGTTAATGATATTTAATACAGGAGACATTGTCATAGATCTATTTCTTAAACATTTGAACAAAAAAATCGACCCAATCGAATGTGGATGGAACGTGGCAGAGGGCCGACGATCTGATCTTTAGAGCAGCGCCGACTATGGCGATGCTAGTTTCACCGGACAGTAAAGGCGGCAACGTCGGTTTGGAGGAAAGAGAGGATTGATGGAGAAGAAGGTTTGGATCGTTTTTCAGCATCAACAGGGAGCACATAAACACAACTCATTAAGAATCAGGTATGATGGGTGCCTGGATGATGAAGATCGATCATAAGTGTATTACAATCTAGTACCCAAGATACACGAGTATCGAAATCAAGTAAAAACGAAGTGTGGTGATAATTTTGTTGGAATGAGATGATGAAAGGGGAAAGATAATGGTGATTATTTTGTTAAGAAGATGGTGGGTGATTATGAATATACACCCATAAATCGGTTTGCAGAAACAAAACCCACACACAAATCGATTTTAGGAACCATCATCAAGAAAAAAAATGGAGTATGTATGTATATGTTATTGACTGTGTTTTGGGTGTAGAGAGAGAGAGAGAGAGAGAGAGAGATTTTATTTTTTTATTTTTTTTAATTATTTAAATACCAAAATAAATAAAGAAAATAGAAAAAAGAAATGTAAAAGGGTAAAATCGACTTTTCAAGTTTTTTTGGACCAAAAACAATGAAAAACCTTGATTTTGGACCTTCAGTGCAAGCTGAAAACTTTTTGGATCCTATCCAAAGGTTTTTGCAAACCACAAGGACCGAATTTGCAGTTTTGTCTTTATTTATATGTGAAGGTTATGTGTTATAAGGCGTTGAAAGAAGTAACAAAATATAGGAGGCAAAAGTTTTTCCCTAATTCAAGTTTCCATGTCAATAGTTCTTTTGAGGGGATTTTATTAGGAGGAATAGTTTGGAATACATTGTATTTGTTTTAGGTAAATAGGTCTTAACATATGTCTTTATTGGAGGTGGTGTTTTGTTAGGGAACTGACGATATGAAGAAAAAGTTAATGTGTTACTTTTATTTAGCATTAGAATGATTATTTTTATTTAACATACTATATATTGTGAAACGAATTGTCTTTTCTTGTGTATTATGATATGTTATTTTTTATTATGAGACATTAATTTTTATTTAATTTGAAATTTAGTAAATCTATAAAAAAAATTTTGTTTAAAAAACATATGAAATTATGACATAAAAATGTGTGTTGTCTTCCTTTATGACATGGCTTTCCTTGACACATGATGCGTATCGAAAATGTACGTCGTAAGTTTATGATACACAAAAGAGTGTCGTCTTCTTGTAGTATAGGGCCTTCCTAGACACACATTTACATGTCATTTGTGGTATTTACGACACACAATCATTAAGAAGTATTTTTGTAGTAGTGACGAAACCATAGATATAAAGAAAGTCGAGAACGGAAAACATATGAAGAAGTTATGAATTTTGTAAGGTCTTTCAAAGTGTAATCTTTATAAATATAAAGTGAAGATAGATTGTGAGTTAACTATGGAGATCTAATGGAAAGTTGTAGTACATAGACTTACAAAATCGTGGATATAAAGAACTTCCAAAAGGAAGCTTGTATGCAAGAGATAGGATTTATAGAAGAAATAGTAACTTACCCAACGATTTATTGAGCTCTCAAACCCACACCTGCCCTGATGATGTGGCAGCACCAAAAGCTGCCATGTGGGAACATCATAACCCATTCCTCTTACCAACGGGCGATGACATGGCTCAACCAGAATGGACATATTGGCAGGGCATGACACACTTTTCAAAGACCATATTTATGGTTCATTTCTCACTTCTTTTTTCAAAACTTTCTATCTCAACTTTTCCCGCACCCTTGGGTTCTAATTTTCTGAGTTTGTAAGTATTCATAGTGACGTTTCGCAGAATGGGAAAGCCCGATTAAGAGAAGTATTCAACGTCAAAGTTCTGCTCGCACAGTTTCTGAATTTTCACTAGAAAAATTATTAGTTGAGTTTCACTTACTATATTTGCTAAGTGTAACATATCTTAACGTTCATTGTCGTTGTTATGAACCTATGAATAAGATTTATCAGCAATTCAGTTGTTATACTGCTTGATCTACTTACGAGAGTGATCTCTTAGTAAGATCTTAGTGAGGTGTTTTTCACACCCCAAAACCGGAACGGCGGAAACATTCTGGGGTGGAGGACGTCATGTACAGTATCATAACAATGTATAATAGTAAAACAAGCAACAACATCCATTGCATTAATATAATAGTTACATCCATGTGTGTTCCTTTGTACAGTTTAAATGACACCAAAAATGTACAGTAAAAAATAAAGACGAGCCTTGGAATCTACTCCGTCCTTCAAAGTTACCTGGGTGTACCTGTCTTACTGGTGACCTGAGAATACAAGTTATTTTGAAAGAGTTTATCAGCTTTAAATCTGGTGATTTCGTAAGTATTTTAGTGTCATTGTTTGCATGAAAATGTTTGTAAGTGTCTGAGTGTGTAAGTTTGTAAAAAATGTTTGTAGTAATTGTTTGTAACTCTCAGAAAATCCTATATTTTCTATTAAACGTAAAAATGTTCTTTCATTACTGTTTATGTGAGAAGATCACAAAGTAGAGGTAATGGGAAAACAGCGAAGTACTGTATTATCATGATATAGTAACTATTGCTGTACTTATTACCTTAAACCAATTGCTAATTAGGGTATAATGTGATATAATTCTAACCGTACTAAATGGCTAGGGGAAATCACGACACTGTAATACGTCGAACAATAATGACATTTGTCACCCAAAGATCTGCAGATCCCACTATAGCTAGCAGTAAGGTGTAGGATTGTCAACCCAGTATAGATCTATACACAAATTCACGTTCTCCCTCCCGGAGCTTCTGGATACATATCGAGCCATGGCAGGTGATGCCATGCCACGAAACAGTGGTTCACATTTATGTTATAGTATGTATGTATTGTATGTATTTGTGTAGTGCATGTCGTCCCTGATTCTCATCATAATATGTTCTTTAGTATACTATTTAGTGTGTATGAATAGTATACAATTGTGTATGTTCTCTCTTTCTAGTGTGTAGTATGTTCCATTGTATAGTGTAGTGTATGTATTGAATACAGTATGTACCGACACCTGTATGAATTGACTCTTTGTAGGTTTCATAGCATTAGAAATAGTAAGTAGTATACTTCTAAACTATACCTATTATAGTTTACTAGTAATGTTGTATGAATCACTATGTATATACATCATTGCTACCCAAAGTGTTGGAACTGAAGTAAAAGCTTTATATCTATACATATATACATGATATATAACTAAGGATCAAACGAAAGTCGGACAAACAACAGGGTACTCTAAGTCTACAACCAAACAAGGAACATGAAATAAAGTGAGTTATCAGACCTAAATCCTTCAAACCTTACTTATATAACTATATATGCATTAGACATGATTTGGCAATATATAAGTTTAAAGAATTGAAAGTAAATATTTGGTAACTAAAACTAAGTTTTATAAATTGTTTAAAATGTAAAAGTGTTTGATAATCATTTTGAAGTAGTTTTGTTGACAAAGCAGTTAAAAGTATAGTAAATCCATTTGCTTGCAAGTTATAAATCACATGTGATTAATATTATAACTAGTTTGATTCAACTTGTATTCCCCCAATAAAAGCATTTAAAAACATTTAAAAGGTTGATTAAGGTGTATGAACACACCTGTAGTGAGTGGTTTGGATGGAAGTGTTGGAAAAGGTGCTAGGTGTCAAGTGAAGACTTGAACACACACAATGATCCTATTTAACATATCAAGACATATATATATATATATATATATATATATATATATATATATATATATGTATCTAATTAGTGATTATAACCCCAATTAAGTAAGTATCAACACCTTAAAACATGGAAACACCTTGGTTTAAGTGTTAGAGGGTCATAGGGTTGTATCAAAGGAGTGTAAGGCCTTGCTTTAGAGTTTACGGACCAAGGACCAAACCCCATTGAGTTTACGACCTAGGGTTTATGGAACTAGTGTGTTTACGGCCCAAGGAGATTGCCTTGTCCGTAAACCCATGTGTTCATGAGCATTCATGGTGTTTTTCAATGGTTTTACAAGTAAATCTAAGCATATAACTAGATAGGAGGAGTGTACTTACTTATAGGAAGCTTGTAAGAGTGTTTAAGGTCCAAGAAAACTAGTGTGTGTTCTTGGTGTTCTTGGTGCTTTGAAGAACACTTGAAGATCTATGAAAAAGAGAAGATTTCACGGATGAAATCATGTATAACTACTAGATGAAGTGTTACAACAATAAATCAAGAGAAAAAACACTTACATTTTTGGAAGATTTGGAAGAAGATCTTATGATAGTTGAGAGAGAATGTGGGTGTTCTTGAGCTTGTAAGTAAAAAGTGAGGGAAATGGGGAGTATACTCATGCCTTAAGCATGAGTTCACGGCTAAGAGGAGTTTACGGCCGAAACTCCAAAAGTTTGGCCGTAAACACCTTGTTATGGTGTTAAATGGTTACTTGTTAGTCCATAATCCTAGAAAACACTTCTTTCTATTCGTTCTCTTGAAGAATTATTATTAAGAACACCCAAACGGACTTTAAACCGGCTAAAAATTGGTAGAAATGAGTTTGACTTTTATTTAAAGTGCTTGACTGTAGGGTTTGTACAAATGAAAATTTTGGGTTGCACATCATACCCCTGTTAGATAGAATTTTGTCCCGAAATTAGAGTTTAAGCAATAAAGTAGTTATAAATAATTAAGCGAAAAGATGAGGATATTTCAATTTCGTTTGATCCTCACGCTCCTAAGTGAATTCCGGTCCTCGCTTGGCGTTCCAGCGAACCTTCACTATCGGGATGCGGCTTTGTTTCGTCTGCTTGACCTCACGGTCCATGATCTCTACAGGTTCTTCCATGAAGTTGAGGCTCTCGTTGATCTCGATCTCGTCAAGTGGGATAACAAGAGTCTCTTCAGATAGGCACTTTTTCAAGTTTGAGACGTGGAAAGTAGAATGTACGTTACTGAGTTCACGAGGTAGGTTGAGTTTGTAAGCTACAGGGCCGATTCTAGCAAGAATCTCAAAAGGCCATATGTATCTTGGATTTAGCTTTCCACTCTTTCCGAAGCGTATCAAGCCCTTCCAGGGCGAGACTTTCAAAAGAACGTGGTCTCCCACCTGGAATTCCAAAGGTTTCCTTCGTTTGTTTGCGTAGCTTTTCTGTCGGTCTCGGTCTCTTGAGGCTTTCAATCGTTCACGAATCTGAACGATCTTCTCTGTCATTTTCCGAATGATCTCCGGACCTGTGAGTGTGCTGTCAGGAACTTGTCCTTTAGCTAACTGCGTGTCACCCACCTTAGCCTAACACAGAGGGGATCTGCACTTACGGCCATAGAGGGCTTCAAATGGAGCAAACTTTATGCTCGTGTGATAACTATTGTTATAGGAGAACTCGACAAAGGGAAAATGGGTATCCCATGCTTTCCCATAGTCGATCACACAGGCTCGCAACATATCCTCTAGTGTTTGGATAGTTCTCTCACTTTGTCTGTCGGTCTGTGGGTGGTAGGCTGTACTCATGTCCAGCCTCGTCCCTAGGGAACTTTGTAGCAACTACCAGAACCTCGAAGTGAATCTACAATCTCTATCGGAGATAATGGATACATGGACACCATGTAGTCGTACGATTTCCCTAATGTAAGTTCTTGTAAGCTTCTTCATCTTGTCAGTCTCCTTGATTGGTAAGAAATGTGCGGATTTGGTCAATCTATCGACGATGACCCAAATGGTATCAAGTCCACCCGTTCTCTTGGGCAACTTGGTTATGAAGTCCATAGTAATCCGCTCCCATTTCCACTCCGGTGTCTTTGGTTGTTGAAGTAATCCTGATGGTTTCTGGTATTCAACCTTAACCTTTGCGCAAGTAAGGCATTTACTCATGAAGGTAGCAATCTCTGCTTTCATGTTAGGCCACCAGTATAGCTTTTTAAGATCCAGATACATGTTATCTGAATCCGGGTGGACGGAATATCTAGTGTTGTGCACCTCGGTCATGACCAAGTCTCTAAAGCCACCATGTTTCGGTGTCCAGATCCGATCCATGAGGTATAAGGCTCCGCCACCCTTGACTTCCAAATTCTTCTCCATCCCTCGCAGGGATTCACCTACCACATTTTTCGGTTTCAAGGCCTCGAGTTGAGCCTCCTTAATTTTTGTGGACAGATGCGAATGGACAGTCATAGTCAGTGATTTCACTCTTCGACCATAATATTCTTTCCGACGTAAGGCGTCTGCTACTACATTGGCTTTACCCAGATGATAACGAATTTCGCATTCATAGTCATTGAGTAGCTCGACCCACCTTCGTTGCCTCATATTGAGTTCCTTCTGTTTGAATACGTGTTGCAGGCTTTTATGGTCTGTAAAGATCGTGCTTTTGGTACCATACAGGTAGTCCTCCAGATCTTTAGAGCAAACACAACTGCTCCTAGCTCAAGATCGTGTGTGGTGTAGTTTACATCATGTGTCTGCAGCTGCCTTGAGGCATAGGCGATGACCTTACCTCGTTACATTAGAACACACCCGAGCCCTTGATTTGACTCATCACAATAGCCTACAAAGTCTTCTATTCCTTCTGGGAGGGATAGTATCGATGCGGTGCATAAGGCTCGTTTTAGCATTTGGAATCCCTTCTCTTGTTTCTCTTCCCAGTCAAAGGCCACGCCTTTCTAGGTCAATGCTATAAGGGGTTTCGCTATTTAGGAGAAGTTTTGTATGAATTTGCGGTAGTAGCCAACGAGGCTGAAAGACCCTAACTTTCGTATTTATGAAAGACCCAAACTTTCATACTCGACAATATAGTTACTCCAAAACATGCTAATTGCATATTCATAAAAACAATATTTTACATTGATAAAGAGATTACAAACTACTGAATACAAACCGACTATTTTAAAGTGTTATATATTACATAACTTCTCAGGATTCTATAGTTTTATACATATGGGAGTGCAGAATACAATAGTTTCAAACTATTCATAAGCTTCTATCGATGCAATAGTTTCAAACTATTCAAAAATCTTCTACCAGTATATAACTATACTGGATGTTTATCTCCTGCAATTTGTTAAACATCGAGAGGGTAAGCGGTGACGCTTAGTGAGTTCAATAATAGATACAATATAACGTTATGCCATATATATACTTTAATAGGGCAGAAGCAAAGAGGAACAAGGAACAACAAGGGCATATGTGAATCATGTGACAAACATTCCATATCAATCATTGATTTGATTTAAAGATATACAATCAATGAGACATAACAATTTCCATGCTTGATATACATCAATAAAGCTTTGGCCCAAACGGCACAGAAGATATACAACTTCGGATTAACATTTCAGTAGATTTCAGGCTTATAGCCCTGTCTAACCTTCTGCCACTACCATAGAATAGAATTCATTCTCTTACGGAGATATGTTCCACATGGCCAGAGGCTACATACCAGTACCAACGTGAATCTAGGTCCTTTCACTGATCACATGGTCAAAGGTATTTCTTTGATATTAAAAATAGCAAATAAAAATAACCCGGAATAATAACACTGAAAAGCACGTAGCACATATAACACATAACACATAACATACAATTATTTCTATATATTAAACTCATTGTGAAATAACCGGGGGCTAAAATATTAATTTGGGCAGTACTTCGGCTCTAAATATGACTTTCGTCGTTGAAAACCGAGAGTTTTCTTGAAAACCGGGCTCTGCGAAGGTAGAGCTTCGAAACCGAAAAGATAAATTTTTCGGGCTTCTCGGGAGTCTCGGGGCGTGTTTCGGGCTTTGGAATTAGTACCGGGGCTTCAGGGGAAGTCGGAATAGTAAAAATATAAGTTTAGGGGTGAAAAGGTGTGAAATTTCTAAAGTTAGCCGAGAGGGTTCGCACCCCTTATATAGGGCCGAGCTTCGGATCCTAAGCGAAGGGAATAAGGCATGCGTCTGCGAGGTTCGGACCAGGTGGTAGCTTCGCGAGGCTTCGAGTGCAAGGAGTCATCAGCTTTAGGTGCGTCATCGGCTCGGATCAGCAAGCTCGCTGACGGCAGCCTCGGATTGGACCTAACTTCGGTCCAATGGGCGGAGGGCACGAGGGTGCGAGGGTGATCCGGGGGTGTCTCCTGCGAAGGTGTCCCTCGCTTAGTGGACTTCGGACTTGGTCCAATCAGAAGGTGACACAGCAACCTCAGTCCTATCAAAAGGTGACACGTGGAGGCTGCATGCGAGGGCTGACGTGGCATTACTATTCATGCGAATTTTCTCGAAAAATGTGCCAAATCTTGTAAAATCCATAACTTTCACATACGAGCTCCGTTTTTGACGTTCTTTATATGCAGGCGAAGCTAAAATTATGCTCTACAACTTTTGTTTAGACGTCGTCGGCTAATTTTGAATTTAATTTTAATATTATTATTTTTCATAGACCGGGACAGGAAAATCCGTTAAAAATTCGTAACTTCTTCATCCGACGTCCGTTTTCGTCAGACTTTTCACCGTTGCACTACTAATGATGAGACCTTCAATTCTCGTTTAGGTTGTGTCGGCTAAAAATCATTCGATCTAAAATTCGAGTTTTTAGCTGTCTACTGCTAAGCTGAAACTTCGAAAAATCATAATATCCTCATACGAAGTCAGATTCAAACGTTCTTTTATATGAAAGTTGATTATTTTCACGAGTTCTACAACTTTCATTTACATCACTAAGGCTAAAAATTAGTGTACCGAAAACTAAATTTTTACGCGACAAAGTATTTTTCGGATTTATCACGGATCTTCGTTTGGTCATAGCTTCTTCGTTATAACTAGGATTTCAATGAGGTTTTCGCCTAAATGTATCTAACGAGATTATCTACAACTTTAAATAATAAAATTTTACTTATTCCAAATTTTATATTTTCACTATATTTCACTATTTGGCTTTTAATTGGAATCTCATAAGACTTCCAATATTTTATGAGTGATTCTGAACATAGTTTTACCTCATTTCTAGTAAAAACTATCTGTTAGAACTCAACATTCAAATTCACATAAGATTTCATAATATTATTTACTTAAAACACGATTTCAAAATGTGTATGTTACAGAGGCCTAGAAATTGACAAATTTCGGTAGGCGTCTTCGGTGCTGACCAACTCTCAATGGCCTTAATTTTTGAAGGGTCCATGTGGACTCCTTCTTCACTAACCACGTGTCCTAAGAATTTGACCCTTCGGATCCAAAATTCGCATTTAGAGAACTTCACGTAGAGCTTCTCTATTTGCAGGGTTCCTAGGACTTGCCGCAGATGATCACCATGTTCCTTCATACTTCGAGAGTAGATAAGTATGTCATCAATGAATAAGATGACGAACTGATCCAAGTAAGGACGACATACCCGATTCATTAAGTCAATAAACACTGAGGGCGCATTTGTCAATCCGAATGACATCACTACGAACTCGTAGTGTCCGTAACGAGTTCGGAAGGCTATCTTAGGAACATCCTCCTCTAACACTCGCAACTGATGATACCCAGACCTCAGGTCAATCTTTGAAAAGTAAGATGCCCCTTGCAGTTGGTCAAACAAATCGTCTATGCGAGACAAAAGGGTAACGATTTTTAACCGTTAGCTTGTTGAGCTCGCTGTAGTCGATGCACATACGAAACGATCCGTCTTTCTTCTTGATGAACAAGATCGGTGCTCCCCAGGGTGAGTAGCTTGGTCTAAATAAGTCCTTGCTGAGCAGTTCGTTAAGTTGGCCGGATAGTTCCTGCATCTCAGCTGCTACTAGACGATAGGGAAATTTGGCTACTGGACTAGCTCCTGGGACTAAGTCGATTCTAAACTTGACTTGTCACTGCGGAGGTAATCCTGGTAGTTGTTCTGGAAAAATGTCAGGAAAGTCGCACTCTACGGGGATGTTTTTCAGGTCTTTGGTTTCTTGGCTCGTATCAACGACGTGTGCAAGGAATGAACGATATTCCTTACGTAGGTACTTTTGAGCTTGAATACTTGAGATTATGCTAAGGCTAGTGCTTGGTTTGTCGCCGTAGATAATAAGAGTTTCTTTAGACAGAAGATTAAGGCGAACAACCTTTTCGTAACACATGATGTCGGCACGGTGTAGACTCAACCAATCCATGCCGATAATGAAGTCGAAACTTTTAATTGAGACCGACATAAGGTCGATTGGAAATGAATAGCTATCTAGAGTTAGAGTACATCCTATGTACATACTACTAGTGCTCTCAGTCTTCCCTATAGCCATTACTACAGTGAATGGTTCTTTAAGTGTGCATGGTTGTTGTTTAAGTAAGCGTGCAAATTTCAGGTTCACAAAACTTCTCTTCGCCCCACTATCAAATAGTATGCATGCATAAGAGTTTTCAAGGATAAACGTACCAGTCACCACCATAGGGTCAACAACTGCTTCCTTGTGGCCAATAGCCAAAACTCTTCCCGCTCCACCAACATTTCCTGCTTTGGGGCAGTCCCTTTTGTAGCGGCTCACTTCGCCACATCCATAAGAAGACTGGGTCACACCAGATCCTGGAACCTGATTGATTGGCTTTGCCGGGGCTCTGCAGAAGCGGACAGTGTGTCCCTTTTTGTTGCAGTTGGAACACTGCAATTCCCGGCAGGGTCCATTGTTGTGGAAGCTACATTTGTTGCACTTTGGCAAGTTCCCGTCGTACTGCTTTATCGGAGCAACAGTGACCGGTGCTATCGCGACATGAACCGCCACAACCTGCTACTTTTTGGCAGCTTTTTGTTTCTTCTTGTCATCCCAGAACTTCCGCTTTTTTTCAGCGGGTTTGGAAGGTTCGGAGATGGCTAGGGTTGTTGTTGTAGACGGGGTACGGACCCCATGGTCAATCAGACGTGCCAATCGCTTGGCACTATAGAAGGCAGTGGGGTTTGAAGCTAAAACATTCCACTGAACTGGAGGCAATAGCCCCCAGATATACCTCTCTATATTCTTTCCCTTCGTGGCAACCATGTTGGGACAGAGGGCCACCAGCTTGCTAAATCTGGCGGTATAAGAGACTATGTCGTAGCCCTTCATGGTTAGGCCCCATAGCTCTTGCTCTAACTTCTGGATTTCGCCCCGTGGGCAGTCTTCCTCGATCATGGCGTCTTTTAGAGTTTCCCAGCCCATGTCGTTTGCCACTACAAGAGTTAGTGACTTGACATGGCTATTCCACCATGTCAGGGCTTTTTCTTCGAAGGTGCAAGCAACAAAGTTGACCTTGCTCGCTACAGGGAAGGAGCAAATCTCAAAGATCGACTCCGTCTTTTCGAACCTTTGCGAGAGGGCAATGACTCCGCCAGTCCCTTTGAAGGGCTTTGGTTTGCAGTTAGTGAAGTCCTTGTAGGAGCACTCCCTCGAGTGCCCAAGGAGTTCACCTTGAGTACAGTTAACAGGGGTTCCACCTCCGCTGGCCCCAGTAAAGTGATATTGAGGCATGGTTGTTGCCACAACCGCAGATATTGCAACATTCAGAACTGCTGCGTCGAATTGTGTAGGAGGTGGTGGTGTTGGAGTTGGAATAATTGGAGGACTAAGCCTTACTGACTTTCGAGGAGGCATCCTTCAACTATAAGTTTAAAAGGATGAACCTGATAGTTAGAATCAATTGTAAGCATAGTGAGAGTGATCCATGGGCAAAATCGCCATAGTCCAACAGTTGAATGAGTGTATGTTTTGAAATAGAAGTACAGTAGATGAGTAGAGAAAAACAAGAGTACAGATTTTTCCAACATATTAGATAATTATCAATATTACTGGTATTATTGATTTAACAAGTCAGGGGAAAAATGACTTAATAGTAGGTCTTACATCATACCATAAGGAAAAAAGGTTGACAGTTTTTAGAATTCTAGTTAAAGTACATGGAAAGTAGGAATATTTTACAGACAAGTGCTTCATAGAGCATAATTAGGAAAGGCTATTCCTTAAATCAAAAGAAGAGATGTACTAAACATCTTCTACCAGCGATGGGAATTCCTTGGGCGAACCCTCAGATCTGCCAGTTGACGAACAACTTCTTGGAGGTGTCGCTCATGAGCCCTCTGACGAACTCGAAGTTCTATGAATTTAGATTGGGAGACAGCTAGCTGTTGCTGCAGAGTCTCATTGGTTCTCCTGGTCCTTTCCATATACTCTTCGAGACGACAAATGCAGACCCTGTTGACACCAGAGTTGGCATCAATTTCTATGATTTGGTCGATGGCTGCTCGACCTTGCTCCACATTCCGAGCAATCCTACGGACCATGACGATCAGGACTCGGTCAGCTGAGCCACCTCGCTTATGCTGTAAAAGCTTCGGTCCCCGTTGTAGGGTAAAGGCTGACCATGTTCATCGCTCCAGCGATTCAAGTTTGTTGCCCACAAGGGTGTGGGACCTTGAAACGCGGGTCGGGGGTTGAGATTTGGATCTTGACCCTCTTGGGGTAGGTTGTTGACTTCTGGCTTAGATTCGAAACCATCAGAAAATCCTTCTGCGAGGTGATCATCTAAAGGGATTGGATGATCATTTTCTAGCTCATAGTCAAGCCATCCAGCATTGCCTTGATTTGGGAAGTACGGGTCGCCAGGAGGAAGGAATCCAACTATGATATCTACGCGAGAAAAGCGGTATAAGAATCTTATATATATAGACGTACTACTTAAAATAACTATAATATGATCTTTATTAGTTACTTCAATACATGCATAGTGCATATCAGTTATATGTATTCGAAACAACATAGACCTTCAAATAAGTGACCATAAATCTAAACCCACAACCAAACAAGGAATAGAGAGTAAAGCAAAGATCACAGATTCTAAGTCTATGATATCCTAGATACATACAACCTTAGCGTATCCACTTAGACACTATTGACCTACTAATAAAGACCTTTTTAGTTCTTAGACAAGTAATTATAGTAACACAAAATACTCCTATAGTATTTTAGGTTTATGTTCTGTTCAAATGTTATCATTGTAGTAGTGTTGGTAAGTTTTTGGACCTGTTGCCATATCACAACCATTCTTGGGCATATGCTAATCACTTCTCGGACCAGCATAGTTGATCAGGCTATGCCATTCCCAAAACTGACCATACATCCCCAGGCCTACTTGTGATATTCAACAATTGTAATACTTTTGTTCTGTCCTAGTGACACTGATTTTAGTATGAATGCAGGTGTGTATACTTAGTTAAATATTTTATTATTTAAAAGTATAGACTCTTGGTCAGAGTATTTTACTCCCATTGTGTTTATAGTTAGTATATCTTTTATGGATTGATATACTCAATTCACTATAAACGATGCTCTGATACCAATCTGTCACGCGCGAAAACCGGAACGGCGGAAACGTTCTGGGGCGGAGGACGCCATGTACAGTATCATAAAAATGCATAATAGTAAAACAAGCAACAACATCTATTGCATTAATATAATAGTTACATACATGTGTGTTCCTTTGTACAGTTTAAATGACACCAAAAATGTACTGTCAAAACTAAAGACGAGCCTTGGAATCCACTCCGTCCTTCAAAAGTTGCCTGGGTGTACCTGTCTTACTGGTGACATGAGAATACAAGTTATTTTGAAAGAGTTTATCAGCTTTAAAGCTGGTGAGTTCGTAAGTATTTTAGTGTCATTGTTTGCAAGAAAATGTTTGTAAGTGTCTGAGTGCGTAAGTTTGTAAAAAATGTTTGTAGTAATTGTTTGTAACTCTCAGAAAATCCTATATTTTTTATAAAAGGTAGCCTTCTACCAAGGCATCAAGTGCTGCATGTTTGTTCATTGCAAAAGTGAGTATTTCTCCCAAATGTGACTATCATCTAATAAAACATAGTTCTTTCATTACTATTTATGTGAGAAGATCACAAAGTAGAGGTAATGGGAAAACAGCGAAGTACTGTAGTATCATGATATAGTAACTATTGCTGTACTTATTACCTTAAACCAATTGCTAATTAGGGTATAATGTGATATAATTCTAACCGTACTAAATGGCTAGGGGAAATCACGACGATGTAATACGTCGAACAGTAATGACATTTGTCACCCAAAGATCTGCAGATCCCACTATAGCTAGCAGTAAGGTGTAGGATTGTCAATCCAGTATAGATCTATACACAAATTCGCGTTCTCCCTCCCGAAGATTCTGGATACATATCGAGCCATGGCAGGTGATGCCATGCCATGAAACAGTGGTTCACATATATGTTATAGTATGTATGTATTGTATGTATTAGTGTAGTGCATGTCCTCCCTGATTCTCATCATAGTATGTTCTTTAGTATAGTATTTAGTGTGTATGAGTAGTATACAATAGTGTATGTTCTCTCTTTCTAGTGTGTAGTATGCTCCATTGTATAGTGTAGTGTATGTATTGTTTACAACATGTACCGACTCCTGTATGAATTGATTCTTTGTAGGTTTCATAGCATTAGAAATAGTAAGTAGTATACTTCTAAACTATACCTATTATAGTTTACTAGTAATGTTGTATGAATGACTTTGTATATACATCTTTGCTCCCCAAAGTGTTGGAACTGAAGTAAGAGCTTTATATCTATACATATATACATGATATAACTAGGGATCAAACGACACTCAGACTAACAACAGGGTACTCTAAGTCTAGAACCAAACAAGGAACATGAAATAAAGTGAGTTATCAGACCTAAGTCCTTCAAACCTTACTTATATAACTATATATGCATTAGACATGATTTGGCAATATATAAGTTTAAAGAATTGAAAGTAAATATTTGGTAACTAAAACTAAGTTTTATAAATCGTTTAACATGTAAAAGTGTTTGATAATCAATTTGAAGTAGTTTTGTTGACAAAGCTGTTAAAAGTATAGTAAATCCATTTGTTTGCAAGTTATAAATCACATGTGATTGATATTATAACTAGTTTCATTGAACTTGTATTCCCCCCCCCCCATAAAAGCATTTAAATGGTTGATTAAGGGGTATGAACTCACCTGTAGTGAGTGGTTTGGATGGAAGTGTTGAACACGGAGCTAGGTGTCAAGTGAAAACTTGAACACACACAATGATCCTATTTAACATATCAAGACATATATATATATATATATATATATATATATATATATATATATATATATATATATATGTATCTAATTAGTTATTATAAACCAAATTAAGCAAGTATAAACACCCTAAAACATGGAAGACACCTTGGTCTAAGTGTTAGAGGGTCATAGGGTTGCATCAAAGGAGTGTAAGGCCTTGCTTTAGAGTTTACGTCCCAAGGACCAAACCCCATGGAGTTTACAGCCTAGGGTTTATGGACCTAGTGGGTTTACGGCCATAAACCCATGGTAACTCCTACCATTTCGTAGTTTAAGGTCTAAAGCTCAAGTATGAAGGGTCCTAGTCCAAAATCCAAGCCTTATGAGGTAATGGTAGCACATATGCAACACCTAATGTTGTTTACGGCCCATGGAGATTGCCTTCGCTGTAAACCCATGTGTTCTTGAGCATTCATGGTGTTTTTCAATGGCTTAACAAGTAATCTAAGCGTATAAGTAGATAGGAGGAGTGTACTTATAGGAAGCTTGTAAGAGTGCTTAAGGTCCAAGAACACTAGTGTGTGTTCTTGGTGTTTTGAAGAACACTTGAAGATCTATGAAAAAGAGAAGATTTCATGGATGAAATCATGTATAACTACTAGATGAAGTGTTACAACAACAAATCAAGAGAAGAAACACTTACATTTTTGGAAGATTTGGAAGAAGATCTTATGATAGTTGAGAGAGAATGTGGGTGTTCTTTAGCTTGGAAGTGAAAAGTGAGGGAAATGGGGAGTAAACTCATGCCTTAAGCATAAGTTCACGGCCAAGAGGAGTTTACAGCCCAAACTCCCAAAGTTTGGCCGTAAACACCTTGTTATGGTGTTAAATGTTTACTTGCTACTCCATAATCCTAGAAAATACTTCCTTTTATTCGGTCTCTTGAAGAATTATTATTAAGAACACCCAAACGGACTTTAAACCGGCTAATAATTAGTAGAAATGAGTTTTACTTTTATTTGAAGTGCTTGATTGTGGGGTTTGTACAAATGCAAATTTCGTGTTGTCACAGTGTTTCAAGTGGATTTTTAAAACAATCTATTTATATTCCAAACAAATCCTACCTCCAATATGATCTTATATGATCATTCCTTATTTGATAGAACTTGGTATTTATTGCGATTAATGAAGAATCCATAATAGTGAATATAACTTTATAAATACAAACAAATTATAAGACTTAGTAATATTTCTATATAGACCGGTTAAAAGGAAACGTGAAAGTGTTAGGCGAGGAGGTAACCTAACTGAGAATTTGCCACCTCCAACAGGTGAGTACGTGGCTACTTTCATGATCATAATTTTAATACAAGTAATTATTAAAAGTATTATATGTTAGTGAGTAGTTATTTTCATGAACGTGATGCAATTAAAAAGGGTTTGTTATATAAAGGATTAACTGTATATCTTGTATAGTGAGTTCATAGTTACTTTGAACAACACAATCTTAACAAAAGTATATGTTACTTAAAAGATTCAATGTATACTAAATGCTTATTATTTGTTTTAGGTGCTAAATGTTATGATAATATTGCATGAAAGGGAAAATTTGTATTCAAAGTTAATTACATGTATATCTTGTCTACTATAAACTAGGACTTATATAGAATGCTTAGTTTAATGTAAATTGAATAAGTGAGTAGCTATACCTTGTATTGTAATAGTATTGCATGAACATGAAATCTATATTAAAATTTGCATACTTGTATTGTAGTCTAGTCTAGTTATAAACTAAGACTTATAATGGATGTTTGTTTCAATTAAGTTGGATATTGGGTAGTCTCATTCTGGGGTGTGTGTGAGATAGGAACGGAGAGTAGAGCTCTGTCTCGTGACACTTTTATGTCTCAGGGAATTGATTTAGTACCAAAGAATTGCACTAGTATTCCTTTAGACAACCAGAAATGGTGGGTCTGTGTCACGCAAGCGGCGGGTATGTCTGGCCATCTCTCGAAGTAAGATGACAATCACTGACTCTTTCTAGACTGTCTTGTGGAACTGTAACTTACCAAAAATACCATGTAGAAATTTTATTTTTAATCAACCAAACCATTCATTCATTTGTTCCAAAAGATAATAAAAGTAATAGTATTATCACAACATCAGATTAAATATCACAAATAGCCAATCTAGAATACACTATGGGGGATGCAGTTCGATCACGCTGGGCATTTCCCTTTGGAACTGGATGTTCCTGAAAAAATGTTAAACCACAAACTATAACCACAAATCCTAGTGAGTTCCCCAAAATACCGTATACCATACATATCAACGGGCCCAACACGCACATTAGGCCCAACTCATAATAACGGGCCTAACCTCACAGATTAATTGGACCAACCCAACATACAAATGAGCCCAACCCAACATACATACTAATGGGCCCAACCCAACATACAGTGCGACAGTCTCAAATACAGTTAGCATCCTATCAAAACATACATGGTTCAACCTTTTTCTACACACTAAATCTAGAAATCTTGACCTAAAGTCAACCCAAGTCAACAATCTAAGGTCAACCCTCAAAGTCAATAGTTCAAAAATCTCCCTAACATATCACCACGTCGTGGCAATGTCAACACAAAATAGTCGAGTCCTTACCCAGTCGCCTGACTGTGGAAGCCTGAGGCCACACCATGAGGACTGGTGTGAACAACATAACAGATTAGGTTGTTTTCCAACAACTCCAAGAACTCCAAAGCTCAGGTTCGGTACATCATAAGGTCTTAATGGGCAAAGTTTCCAACTTTATCCCTTAAGTTATCCCAATAAATCAAAACTTCTAACCCTAAGTCCTTAATGACATCTTAAGACAAGAGTTAACCCATTAACTTCTTAATCAACCAAGTCACCAAAACAAACTTTCTAGAAGACTTTTGTACCAAAAAATACACCATAAAAATTTGTGCTTTATGGACATGCATGTCTCACCTAAAATAGGTCCATACCAAGGAAGAGAAAGGGAACAAACCAAACTTCCTGTCCTATTTCTAGAAGCACAAACTAGAAAGCTTGGAACTTGAATACTCACAAGGGTCCAGAATATGCTCAGGATGTTGATGATGAAGTTTCTTGCTGGATTAATGCACCAAAATATCTTCTTCTTCTTCTTCTTCTTCTTCAATTCACCAAGAACACGAAAATGAACTACGACTCTCTAAGGGAGTCTAGGGTTTTGAGGTAGAGGTTAGGAGGCTGAAGAGGATTCCCTAATCCTCTAGAACTATTGCTTAAATATGGGAGGAAACCATAAAATTATGGGATTGGTCCAGAACATATGCCACACCGTGGCACTCATTATAACACGCGTTCAATTTGTTCCATGTCATGTCATGGGCATTCTTACACAATGTCATGACACAAAGTTTTTTTTTCTTCTAAAACTCCATTTTTGGTCCCTGATAAATATTAAGCTAAAACAATATGGAACATGGGTTTAACAACTTTCCCCGACTTAAATTGGACTTCGTCCTCGAAATCATTCCTTACTGCCTCCTCTACCATACCAGTCGACTTTGCCTGAACTGCCTGAATTCTGATTAGGACTGAAAAGTCGTCTCGTACAAACGACTACATTCCAACACTACTATCAATTCCCGGAACTTAGAAGAGATCACATATCCTGATGAAAATCGAACCATAACACTCCCCCCTCAACCAACAAAAAAGGATCAAACTGTTCTACCCAAGAACTGAAAACCCTATACTCTATCTGACTTCCATGTAGACAGAACCATCCCTTATCACATCCATAATAACTCTACTCCTCACCCGAACCGAAAAAATCCCTAATGCGCTGAATTATCACGCTGATAACTAGAAAACAGATACAATTACCATTCACCGATAACCTTGAATCTTAAAATAAAGGCGACTCCCACCACAAATCTCAACCATTGGTGCCAAACCATTACATAAATTACATCCTGATAACCAATAATTCACATATTCGATCTATCCGAGATCTCATGATTCCTCCATGACCTTCTAATAAACTGAGATGTGGAATCCCTACCCATATGTTGAGACTGACAATCACACACTATCGCACAACGAGACTCCGCCCAATAGTCTAACTAATAAAGTCTACCTTAGCCTATTTGTAACACAAACCCAACTCGCTGATCACTGAGTTTCCATACTCCAAAATTTCTCTAACAGTCCAACCATGCAAGTCCCTACCGAGTCCCACCCTTACGATTCATACACTTACTAATTTGTGCCACACCAATATCATTTAATCAACTTGAACGATAGGATCACAAAACACAATGGTCTTACCATCATTCCATCACTGGCCTGTGGACTTCCAACCAACACTTCATGTATCAAACATAACTTCATACGTCTGAATGGTCCGCTCACCCAAGATAACATAACCAAATAGGTCTCACCGGCAATCGGGAGCCATACTAGTCTAAGCACCGATACGACTCTAAAAGTCCTCCTGCGTGAACACTGAGCGGATAAATAACAACATCGAGCCTAACTCAACCCGAACGCAGGTTGTGATCCCCTCAGTCCTACAACCATTCATGCGATGGTCTAGCTCATCCTAGAGAATGTTACGAGCCAAGTCGTAGACTGACAACACTTCCACAATATCATACCAACCTAGTGAATGCTACAACTACCCCGCAACCTTACATTACTTCCACAATTGCCTACCATCCTGGTGAATGCTAAGAATACCCTGCAGTATTACAACAATTCCACATATTCCTACCATACTAGTGAATGCTACGACTACCCCGTAGTCTTACAACACTTCCATAACTGCCTACCATCCTAGTAAATGCTACGGCTACCCGACAGTCTTACTACACTTCCACAACTGCCATGGGATCAACCCATGGTCTTGCAAACTACATACTAGAATACCTAACCAAGATCAATACGAGACGAACCCCCCAACCTGCTAGACCTTATCAGGTGTTCGGCTCGTGCTTTGAATCCCAAAACCTTTATCACGCAAGAAAAAGTAGAAGAGGTTTTAACACAACCCTTAACCTGAATCTAGCCAAGAACCCATAAAGCGTAACTACCAACAATGCATGACTTCAAATGAGATAACCTACATCCTCAACATTTTCTTGCCCGATTACAACCGAACAATGAACATTATTCCTTACATAAACTTCAACTCATATCACAACCATAACTGGATCTCCATTTTTCTTGGAATATGAAACTCCTCCTTGCTTTATACTTGGAAATTATCCTATTTATCCAAACGGTTCTCCCCCATCGCTGGACTATCATCATGAGTTTACAAGAACTAAGATCCCAAAACCAAACAAACTAGGGTACACACACCCCAAAACCAGGATGAATCCTTCACTATTCTTGACAAAGGATTCTTACATCCAAAGCACTTTCCCTGATACAATTCCAAGTCCTTGAACAACCTCAATTGATAACAAGGAACAAAAACCCCATTATCTAAAGAAATGGATAACTAATGCCACAATCCACTAGCTACTGAGCAAAACCTATACGGATGTGCATCAACAATGCCCAAAACTTCATAAATTACAACAACTCTATCTTACTAGTGACATAAATCGATTCAATAAGTTAACCAACCTTACAATTGACATCCAACCTGAGTGACACAAGAGCCTCTAAACTCTGTCTTTGTTGTCCCATCAAAGATAACTAGATACAATGATATCCTTGCTTAGAAGTATCTCATGCAAGGACCACACACAACCCTGAAATCATGAATCTGACAACAAATCACCCTGCACTTGCATTCTAACCAATCACTTATACCCCTAAATCATGAAAGATCTCAACCATTTCGAATTCCAAAAATCCAATGAACTTACACTGCATCTCCGTTCGACCCATCGCACTAAAACCATCAAAATCGATCAGAATATTAATCCTTCAAATACAACACTCAGCTACTCCTATCTAGGGTTCATGATATCATTAACCGTCGCTTCCCGAACTGACGCCTATCTCTGGCTCGAATAGATACCCTTCGACCATGATCCTCGATATGCAGATGGCATGATGATAAACCCACTAATAATAATAACAAGGCCATCAAATGAAAGTATGATCCTTATACGGAACCTTAACTGATATAGCATCTGCTGGAACATAGGTCTCCTCAACCTACAATTGTAATGATTCGCTCCTCATTTGTGGAGCCTTTGCCCTTCCCTTGTGTCTAATAACAATCGAGCCGCCGCTCGACTTATCAACATGTAACACCGTAAAATTTTCAAACAAAATTTTCATTTAAATTTCATAAAACAGATGTCATTTTATATAAGCACCATTTAATAGTCAACAAAGTTTTCAAAACATTATCAAAATCCAGGATCCCCATTCGTGATTCTTTTCTCTTGTGTGTACAATCGAGCCGCCGCCTTCCCGCGATCCTGTTAAGAACCTGAAACACATAACACATAACACAGTAAGCACGAAACTTAGTGAGTTGCCCAGAATACCATATACAACACATATTAGCCACTCAAAGCTATAACTCTAGAGACCCTCTGGTCTTAGCTCTGTGGATCCTCTGGTCCTAACTTTGTGGACCTTCCGATCCTAACTCTGTAAACTCTGGAACACACACATCATAAATCACATAGAAATAATGCAGTGCATCACAATCACATAAATAGCATATAAGATACTCTGTCACATAAATCTAATTACCATTCTAGGTAAAGTATAGTGAGAAGACTCACATCGAAAGCGAGCAAGCACTAATCCTTGTACTCGAAACTCAAACCAGCCACCCCTAACTAATAAGGCAAACTTCTCTAATTAATACTCTACTCGTACTCAAATATACTAATGGTTGCTCTTCTTCTCTCTATGATCTCTTGGAATGGTGAAAGACCATTTCCCCCCTCCATGGTTTCCATTTCATAGGGTTGACCCACCCCTTCAGTCAGCCAAGGCCAATCTCCAGTCTACAGTCCAGATACGACCCGGCTCGGCGAGTACACCCTTGTGACTTGACAAGTCCACTCACTATCTCCAAAATCTCACAAGGTCCAGCTCAACTTGTCGATTCGACCCCACGACTCACCGAGTTAGCTCGCGATTCAGCCTGGTCAGGAAACCCTAACTGACTTGTCGAGTCAGCTCATGGACTCGGCGAAACTATCTAGACTCATACTCATTCAGACGATTTCAACCAGATCTATCACTCTGAACCATAGATCTATCATCTCAAGTCTCAATAATTATGTAAATCTTCGATCTTTACGTTGATACACGATGCTACTACTTCAAAACGCCAATACATGCTCTTCATGAAGGTTTTTAGTCATCAACCCTCATTTGGACCACTAAAGTTGAGGCATCTAGCCTCCAAGGACCTCACAAAGTACAGATCTAAGGTTTCTTCAGATCATGTCTTAATTAGCTCACACGCATAAAAGAAGGGGAGTTAGACCCTAAAACTCCCAAGATCATGAGCTCTAACCTAAATAGATGAAAAGGATGCAATATTATACCTCCCACAGCCGTCCCATGCGAAGAAATGCTAGATCCACAGCCCCCATCTTGCTCCTTGCTTGAATCATGATCTTTTCCTTCCATAAAACCCACCCAATTACTTGATTTCATCATAAGAACTCTTCCATGACTCTAATGGTAATTTAGGGTTCTCACAAGGGATATGAGGTGCATCCAAGGTAATATGTTCCTTTAAATAGGCTCCAACCCCGGAACTTAGGGTTTTCTCTACCTAGTATTTACTCGGTGAGTCCATCCTTGGACTCGTCGAGTCCGCTCATTAAATCCACACGATCAACTCGACGTGAGTCGGCGAGTCATACCTTCGACTCGTCAAGTCCCTCCTAAATCCTCAAAATTGAAACACAAACTATTATACCCGACATTCCGGATGTTACAAATCTCCCCCACTTAATTTGATTTCGCCCTCGAAATCGCTCTTTTGCATCACAGAGATCCACACCCAACAACCCACGAAGCACCACCCAGAGAATTTCACACATCATCTTCTAGTGATACCTGATCCCAAACTCCAAAAAATAGAAAAGGATAGCCCCAATTACCACTACGATACCACCACCGGCTCCCTAGAATTCAGAGACTCTAGTGGTCTGTCGTGCTACCCGACCACCCCTTCCAAGATTTCACCATGTCAATCGCTCCTTGAATAACAGGCCCAAAACTTACTGCCCCTCGGATTCTCTCGTCGCATCTGATAGAACTAGTCGAAACCCCAAAAATACGATCCCGCCCAACTAGACCCCATATAAAACAATCCAAATGGCTCTCTAAAATGGAAGGGTCACATCACACCATGGGCCATTCGCTGAACTGCGACAAACTCCATGTGAACAATGAATTCTCAATACTCCGACTTTGGGCACAAGAAGAAAACCATGCTTGCCCATCAAAACCTCTGACTTTTACAATTAAACTTCTGCTCTCTACCAGATAGCCCTTTCAATACTGAGCATTCGGTCAACTCTCAACCCCACAGTTGAATCCTCCAAAGGTTTCCCATAATATACCCAAAAATGTCTCACTGACTTCCCTCTCTCCATAACCATCTCGGGTCATTATGACACACAAGTAATGAAGTTCGCTTTTACCCCAAGCGAATACTACAATCCCCACTAAACTTGTCTCATCCCTGACCTCCGACGTCCACTACTTATTAACTCCATGCGTCTCAAGGTTATTTCCATACCAACGAACCGACTCACTCAGTTCAAGAAATCCAATGATGCACACTGCCTCTTAAGATGAAACTCACCACTAAATCCGACATCTTATTTCGCCTTCTCCATACACTACTATGGCCAACTAGAACCTTATAGTCTGACTCCATAGCAACATTCGAACCACTCATCGCAATGAAGTACTCAACTCATAACCCAAGACCCGCAACTAATGCATACATCTCTCTTCCTTTTCCTTCCACTTATGATAACCACACCTTAATTCAGAATATGATAACTCCAGAACATAAGGGAGACCCTAATCTCGCCCATGGCCTGACCACCAGGTTCCCACAGACTCAAAGATAATGCTACCCAAGCTCAGGAACTCCTCTGCGTCATGCTATGACTAGCAACGACTACGGCTCTTCTTAGTTCCACAACGATCTCTCTTACTGTTTGCAGAATACTACAACTCTAGGTAGTATCGCCACACCATCTTGCTGGCTGGTGGCCACTACGACTCCCCGCAGTACCACAACATCCTCTCGCTGACTGGTGGACACTGCGACTCCCCGCAGTACCACCACACGCTCTCACTGACTGGTGAATACTACGGCTCCCCATAGAATCACCACACCCTCTCACTAACTGGTGAATACTACGGCTCCCCGTAGCATCACCACACCCTCTCACTCTAACCCATGGATGCTGCAGCTCCCTGCAGTCCTATAGCACTTCCTCTTACCACCCCACGATCTCACCCTCAATCGACTCTATAATGCATTCACTAAATCTTGTTCCGTGTCCTAATAAAGATAAGTGAACTCACACTCTTCCAAAAATTGGCACCACTACTCTCGTCGACAGCCGCCACGAAAAAAGACCCCTTTTCCCGCTACTAATCACCTTCTGACATAACCTCGCTTGATATCAATTGGCCGAAGTCTTCTACTGGAACCACAGATACTCGCTATACCATATGGCATCTCTTAACTCAAACTCAAAATGATCCAAACTTTAGAACATCACACTCGGATGTCTTAGAACACCATCACAAAACTTCACGATGCATTGCCTCTATCACTGTTCTCATACTCACAACGTCATGCTCAGATACCACATTGCTAAATTAGAGTCTCGCAATCAATCTTCCTCGTGAACCACTTGTAACCTCAGAGTATTCCCTTTCTGAATTGAACACAGGGGCAACGACAATGACTCATAACTCGACTACGAAGACCTGAAGCTCCAATCCCTACTGATCACTTCTCATTCAAGATTACTCATACTGACTCTGAAATTGATTAACAAACCAACTGCTGCCTCTCTTGGAGTATAGATCACATGTTGTACATATAACCGCAAACCTCTGCTATTTCTCTCTAAACTCAGTGACCCTAACGCCTCAAACTCAAACTTGAAAATCCTTAGCCACAATAAATTCTCTGACCAACAGCCTCTTGCCATGGATGCACACATCCTTTCTTAAACACATACTCATAAATCCTCCCGTCTCACGCTCTGCCTCATCTACCGATAACCCAGGCCTCTTGTCTCCGCACCGAAGACTTTGATAACTAGTTCTCTAATCGCACTAAAATATATCATTGATCCTTTCAATAGATTACCCAGTTCTCCCTCACTCAGGGTTCCATCCATTACCAATTGGCAAACCGACAGTCTATTCCATAGACTGCTTCTCTAGGTACATCACCCTTGACTCTTTGAATGTACCACACAGACATTGAATGATCTTTCTGAAGGAAACCAAATGACTCCAAATATTCCATAGCTTAGACAAGAATCTCAAAATCCTTTCCCGCTTGACTGCCTCCGATTGTCTCGAAATCTCTGGCTAACACACCACCGGATACCCCGACAGTTCCAAAATAACCCTGACCCTCAGTCTGAAAATAATGCACTATCACACACCTGACCTCTGACTCTTCTACTTGCCTCCCAAAATGGGGATCATCATCAAAGAACAAGACCTCATTCTTAAAATTGACTTTTATCACAATAACGAGGGTCATCACCCCGATGTATTCCTCTTATCCACCTGAAACTGCTGATAAATGCATGCCATACTTAACATGAACCTCCATGGGTCTCTTTCATCATAACCTCCACCCCTGACTCCATGGTACAAGAAAATATCCCACGACAGTCAAACTGCCCAAATACTTTGATTAAAAGGTCATCACCATTGCTACCCCACAGGGTCTACCTCCAACTCTGTAACCGGAAACTTGATACCTCTTAAACTATTTCCAGGGACGAGAACAACTCAACTCTTTCCACAGAAGGTGATGACTCATCTATCGGTTGATTTCTCAACTCAAACTGCGATCCTCCAATAATCATCATTTCTACTCACCCCTGAGTCTTGCGACTCCAACTAACCTCTTCACAAAATTGCTCGGACTCCAGCTCGATTTTCTCCGTTAAGATATGCTCCGATGGAACTCGTTCAACATGGCCCTCAGGCCCCAAACTCTATCACATCTGTTCTCAATATAATCAATCACAACAAAATAACTGGTGATATCTGAAACACCATCCTTCACGGACCCTGTACTGGAGTCACGCGGTCACTTCTCAATTTGCTACGAACCATGGTACCTGAACCATGTGATCACCTCTCATCTGTTACTGGTCATGGTACTCGAACCATGCGATCACCTCTCATATGCTACTTAGAACCCCTGGAATTTTCCATGTATCGAGTATGGGTCCTCTGCTTTCAGTAGTACGGGCCTATACTACCTGCCACATCTACCCATACTTTCCACATGGATTATCCTAGATTTCCTAAGTAACTGCTCAACCTCCTTAACCACCAATCTCATCATACCAGATCGGTCTTCTACGAATACTCTTACTCTTTCAGCATACTCATCTGACAAAGGTCACTTCCCAGGCTCTTCCTAGGTTCCCACACCTCTCTGCCATCAGCTGCTGAAGAACTCCTAATGATGCCAGCCGTCTACATCCTGATTATCGTCATATTCACTTAGTAGCTAACTCCCATCACCGAGAGTTCCACAAAGCACGAAGCAAGCAACATTCGGGCATCAGATAATCTCTATCAACACGTATCACCACTCTAGGTTACAACTCCGCTTGCTACACACGTACTCAAAAGATATCACCGAGCTAAAGCGATTCCACCCCTCACGGGTATCCGACTACCTCCTCAGTAGGCTCCTCAAATGCTCATATAGGTATCTCTCCTAGATTACTCCTCTACTCAGATCCCTTTCAAAATAGGATTCCTAGTGGATACTCATAATCCACACATACTTAAAAGCAAATCACAGATAACAGTAACTCCTAGGCTAAGGCATCACAAATCAGGCCACTCTATCCCTACACTATGAAGTACCTAGCCTAACCTCTAGCATGCATAACATATCACATATTATTCATAACACACAACGTAAGGGCATTTTAGGAAATCACCGTTCGGGTGCTGGTTGATTGTACACACTACTCGTATCCACTTTCTATTAAAATTCTCTTACTCATTTTTAGAAAAACCATTCCTTTTGAAAACTTTTGCCAAATCCTCAGTTTGAGTCCAGACATACCCGAAGGCATATCTGAGTCCCTCAAACCAAGGCTTTGATACCAACTTCTAATACTGTAAAATTTTCAAACAAAATTTTCATTTAAATTTCATAAAGCACATGCCATTTTATATAATCACCATTTAATAGTCAACAAAGTTTTCAAAACATTATCAATATCCAGGATCCCCATTCATGATTCTTTTCTCTTGTGTGTACAATTGAGCCACTGCCTTCCCGCGATCCAGTTAAGAACGTGAAACATATAACAGATAACACGGTAAGCACGAAGCTTAGTGAGTTCCCCAAAATACCATATACAACACATATTAGCCACTCGAGGCTATAATACTATGGACCCTCTGGTCCTAGCTCTGTGGACCCTCTGGTCCTAACTCTATGGACCTTTCGGTCCTAACTTTGTAAACTCTGGAACACACATAGCATAAATCCCCATCTTGCTCCTTGCTTAAATCATGATCTTTTCCTTCCATAAAACCCACCCAATTGCTTGATTTCATCATAGGAACTCTTCCATGACTCTAGTGGCGATTTAGGGTTTCTCACAAGGGATATGAGGCGCATCCAAGGTCATAGGTATCTTTAAAGAGGCTCCAACCCCGGAACTTAGGGTTTTCTCTGCCCAGTACCTACTCAGCGAGTCCATCCTTGGACTCGTCGAGTCCGCTCATTAAATCCACGCAATCAACTCGATGTGACTCGGCGAGTCAGACCTTCAACTCGTCGAGTCCCTCCTAAATCCTCAAAATTGAAACACAAACTATTATACCCGACATTCCGGATGTTACACAATCTCAGACAGTTGGCCTTCTAGTGGCCCACCTAATTGAAGTGAAAACACATTAGACTCGAACTCAGAGGACAGTACCTAGTAAAATGACCAGGCTGACTGCAACTGAAACAACCCATTCCTTTATCATGACAGTTACCCTCATGAGTCCTCCCAAACTTTTCACAACAACCCTAATCCTTATTTCTAATCGATCTCAAATCGAAAGTCCCAGGTCACATTGCTTAACCCACCACATACAATACTTGCTCCAGCTTCTGCTTCACCTGAAGCTCTAACTTACCCTCCTGCTCTTGAACTTCACCCCGTAAAAGGAAAGATGCAAATTATACCGTTAAACCTTTAGATAAAAAACTAGCACATTGAGCATCATGTATGTCATCAATCCACCACCTACTAGCATTAGGGTCCTTTTTCCTGAAGAACTCTCCGAATCTGCAAGCTTTGAAGACCCAAAAAAAGAGGGTTTGCACACCACTATGAGCAGCCACAAACTCTAAATGTAAGGCCCTAAGCCTCTCATCCGAAAACTCGTTGATCCCATACATGATGGTACCAAACATCACATGAGGCGCATCCAAAATACCACGAGTGATCTCCGACAAAACAAACTCGCATATCCTCTCATCCATAGGCCCAACACTAGAGCCTAAACCTGAACAGGGACCAGAACTTCCTCCACAATTACTTATCACTATAATGCAAAGCAATCCATATAAGGATATGAACATACCCAAATAATCCTCGTTCTATAGGCTTCTTAGACTACTCGCGACTTACCTATATCCGAGTATGGATCTATGCTTTTTGTAATACGCGCCCATTACTACCTTCCACACCTATCCATACTTTCCTTCAGAATCATCTGGAATCCTCTAAGTCACCTTATCATACTTATACTCCAAATACTCGCTAAACATCGCACCACTCACACTAAAGAACTTCCTAGGCTCTCCAAGTAACCCTACCTCACCCTGCCATCAGTCGTTGAAGAAATCCTACTAATGTCATCTGACTACGTCATGAATACAATTAGATGCAACCAAACTTCTGTAACAACTCAACATTCTAGGGTAAAAGTTTCATTTTTCAATATAGTCAACCACAAGTGTCACTTATTGCAAACATTAAAAAACATGGTTTAATTTAAACATTTATCAGAGTTACATCCTGAAATCACGTAATGCAAAAAACATGTGTGTGTGCGCTGCGATGAAGCCGGGCCCTTCCTTTCCAAACCGATGACACCTGAAACCATAAAAAAAACTGTAAACACGAACTTTAGTGAGTTCCCCAGACCATACCCCACATAATCCACGTAATCACATAAACCATATCAATCACATAAGCCCTGCATATAAACATATAAGGATGTCATGGAAACCCTCCAAGGTCTTACATTGGGTGCCATGGGAACCCCCACATGGTCTTAGCCCAGTGTCACGGAAACCCCCACATCGTCTTAACTACCTACCATGGGAAACCCCACATGTTCTTAACTAACTTCCATGGGAACCCCCACATGGTCTGATATCCAATTGCCTCGGGAACCCCTGGGGTCTTCCATGCAAGAAATACAGACTCAAATAGCATACCACATATCACAAAGATAACTAGCATACCACATATCACATAATAGCTAAAATATGGGACTTATCTCTATAAATCCTGAAAACGTTTAGACAAACACATAAGCTATCTATTGAAGGGTGTATGAGCTTGAGAAGTCTAGGAAAGTTTAGACTGGAATTTTAATAGAACTTACACTACATGAAAAACGTGATTTTGCTACAGAAGGAATCCATTGCGGAAAACTAAAATTCCGTTGCAAAAGACGATTAGCGACGAAATTTGCAATGACCTATTTCCGTCCCTAAAAAAGCCGTAGCAAGGGGTTTGCAACAAAAACGATAATTCCTTCGCAATTGTGACAATGAAATGAAATCGGTGGTAGATGGTATTCCATCGTGTATTCCATAGTAGGTTTCCATCACAAATTTCGTGGTAGTTCTTCCGTCACAAATTCCGTTGTAGTTAATCCCTAACAAATATCTGTGGTGATGAATCCCTAGCTAAATCCGTGGTGATGAATCCTTAGCTAAATCCGTTGTGATGAATCCCTAGCTAAATACGTTGTGATGAATCCCTAGAAAAATATGTGGTGATAAATCTCTAGCTAAACCCGGTGTAATGAATCTCTAACAAAATCCATGGTTTATATTCCATAGCAGATTCCATAGAAAATAATGTCGAAATATTTTTGTTGCAAAGCTGGATAACTACGAATGGATAATTAATTTTCAAATTAAATCCTAATTATTTTGTAATAATATATATACACAAAAATAAAAAAATCAAATAACATTTATATCATAAAATAAAATAATAAATATGTATTACATGGAAAATGAAAAGCAGTTAATCTAAAATTAATACTTTGCGATAAACAAATCAACACTCTATTATGTACTATTTTTGCAGTTCTTTAAAAGCCATAATAATTTTCTCTGCCGATTGTAGTTGTCATTAAAGCTGCTTGCCTTTTGTGTTGTGTTGTTGATCTTTGGTTTTCATTATTTCCATAAGTTCTTCATTTTCCTCTTTTTGTTTACTTGGAAACTCTCTCAATTCTATTAATTCATCATTTTTTTCCGAAATATAACATAGTTCCATTGTACCGTTGATCATCAGAATCACCTTTACAAATGAGCCAAATACAAATAAAATACAATTAGCATGTAATAGGAATGTAAACGGAATCAAACTAATAGTAACCACCTAAAAATCAATTGACACTTCTAAATTTAACATCAACCAAACCTAGTCCATGTTGGGGACATATAGCAAAACGACATTAACTTTTGGGGCTTCACCAAAAAAGCATCAAACCAATAAAGCAATTACCTGCATTGAACAACAAACAAATTTAATATACGATCCAATTAAAACCCACAAATTTTGACCACCTGAGCAAAAACATATCGAAATAGCTCTAATGAAACCAATTAAGAATGATATCCCTACATGCTAATATACAATACCATTGACCCTTTCAATGGTATTGTAAATTGTTGACTCCACCAACATTTGAAACTAAAAAATGCAACAAGCACATGCATTAAGAAAAATAAATATATAAACTTCATAATTATCTCATTAACATTCATGTCTAAAGAAAGTTAAATAATTGACTCATTCCATCACTCCCTTTCTCTACATACACTAACACAAACCTGAAATGAAAGATGTAATACATTAATATAGATAAATCATAACAATATTAATACAGATAAATCATAACAATACTAATAAAGATGCCATGGCCACTGTACCTTCGCTTAGGCCTTTAAACAAACTGGTTGTATGCATATCAATGTTCCATAAGGTACATGTGAAAGTAGTGCCTTCAATGAACCTGTGTAATTAGATGTATTCCAATCGAGCAATAGAAACATGAAGTACATGAAAAATGCAAAATAGGGCAGCAAAAAAATACAACCTGTAAAACAACACACAAAACATATGAAAAAGAATTTCAATAGAGAAAATAAATCATTTGAGCAAAAAAAAAAACGCAAAGTAGAAGTAATACTTGCAAGAAATTTGATACAAACATGTACTAACTGATCTAGAAACCCAGAAGAAGGTGAACACTGACCACTACTTCTCAATCGATTTGAATGTCGTTGTTGGTATTGGGAAGTCGATTTGTTCATCTTGTAACTGTCTGATTACGAATTTTGCAGCAGAAATCCTGTTGCGTTTCATAACTTGTGGTGCAATGAATTTAGTTGGCTTCGCACCGGATGCTCCTTTTGCTTTCGAGGTCGACATCTTTCTGACACAAACAATAAAAATAAATTATATATGAAGGCATTAATTTGCATGCAAACTATTGAATACAATCAAAACGAATTTACATGAAGATGACCAGAGAACAAAAAACAATCGATAATCACGACAACAATAAATTAAATAAATATAAATTTTAGATGAGTGACAACCTATATCGCCAAAGTCAGTGCACAAACGTATAACGAACAAAGATTTCGATCAATAAGCCGACAAAGAGGATGATTACAGAAAATGTAAACCCTATTTCTAATCGGTAAACTTAATTACCCAAATATGCAACATAAACGTGTGTAGGTTAGAGGGAAACGAATTGTGAAATACATTGAACCTCAGCTAATTAAAAATTCAAACTGTGCTAATTACCGCTCAATATTTAGTAATTCAAATTTATTTAAAGTAGTTACAGATTGATAGATAGGTATATACATATAAATAATGTCAAGAAAGAACATAGACTAACGATATGTTCATAGTATAATTTTCACTTAAATTATATACGAGGACTAAACATTAATAAACTATACATCTTTATGCTTTATTGCTTAAACCGAAATTTATATACAAAAGACATACGGGTCACGTCAATATATATGGTAGTGTCTTATGGTGTCCATGGATGACATATGGGCCATTTGTCGACATGGTAGTGCACTTATGGTGTGCATGGATGACATATGGGCCATTGGTCCACATGGTAATGGCTTATGGTGTCCATAGATGACATATGGTTGATTGGTCCACATAATAATGGCTTATGGTATCCATGGTTGAGATATGGATGGGATATGGGCCATTACTCAACATGGTAGTGGCTTATGGTGTCCATGGATGATATATGGGCCATTGGTCAACATGGTAGTGGCTTATGGTGTGCATGGATGACATATGGGCCATTGGTCCACATGGTAATGGCCTATGGTATCCATGGATGACATATGGTTGATTGGTCCACATGGTAATGGCTTATGGTGTCCATGGTTGACATATGGATGACATATGGGCCATTGGTCCACATGGTAGTGGCTTATGGTGTCCATGGATGATATATAGGCCATTGGTCAACATGGTAATGGCTTATAGTGTCCATGGCTGACATATGGTTGATTGGTCCACATGGTAATGGCTAATGGTGTGCATGAATGACATATGGGCCATTGGTCTACATGGTAACGACTTATGGTATCCATGGATGACATATGGTTTATTAGTCCACATGGTAATGGCTTATGGTGTCCATGGATGACATATGGTTGATTGGTCCACATGGTAATGGCTTATGATGTCCATGGTTGACATATTGGCCTATGGTACACATGGTAATAGCTTATGGTGTCCATGGATGACATATCGGCCATTAGTCCACAAGGTAGTGGCTTATTGTGTTCATGGATGACATATGGGCCATTGGTCCACATGGTAGTGGCTTATGGTGTCCGTGGATGACATATGGTTGATTGGTCCATATGGTAATGGCCTATGGTGTCCATGGTTGACATATAGGCCATTGGTCCACATGGTAATGGCTTATGTTGTCCATGGATCACATATGGTTGATTGGTCCACACGGTAATGGCTTATGGTGTCCATGGTTGACATATGGGCCATTTGTCAACATGGTAGTGGCTTATGGTGTCCATGGACGACATATGTGCCATTGGTCCACATGGTAGTGGCTTATGGTGTCCATGGATGACATATGGTTGATCGATCCACACAGTAATGGCTTATGGTGTCCATGGTTGACATATGGGACATTGGTCAACATGGTAGTGGCTTATGGTGTACATGGATGACATATGGGCCATTGGTCCACATGGTAGTGGCTTATGGTGTCCATGGATGACATATGGTTGATTGGTCCACATGGTAATGGCTTATGGTGTCCATGGTTGACATATGGGCCATTGGACCAGATAGTAATGGCTTATGGTGTCCATGGATGACATATGGTTGATTGGTCCACATGGTAATGGCTTATGATGTCCATGGTTGACATATGGATGACATATGGGCCATTGGTCAACATGGTAGTATCTTATGGTGTCCATGGATGGTATATGGGCCATTGGTCCACATGGTAATGGCTTATGTTGTCTATGGTTGACCTGTGGTCCACTGGTCAACATGGTAATGGCTTATGGTGTCCATGGATGACATATGGTTGATTAGTCCACATAGTAATGGCTTATGGTGTCCATGGTTGACATATGGATGACATATGGGCCATTGTTCAACATCATAGTGGCTTATGGTGTCCATGATGACATATGGGCCATTGGTCCACATAGTAGTGGCTTCAGGTGTCCATGGATGACATATGGTTGATTGGTCCACATGGTAATGGCTTATGGTGTCCATTGTTGACATATGGGCCATTGGTCCACATGGTAATGGCTTATGGTGTCCATGGATGACATATGGTTGATTGGTCCACATGGTAATGGCTTACGTTGTCCATGGATGACATATGGATATGGGCCATTGGTCAAGATGGTAGTGGGTTATGGTGTCATTTCAATTAGAAGAAACTGAAGTTAATTTAGTTTAGCTGGCAAACGCGTCTTACTTTCCACCCGAAGTCGGAGGTTCGAATCCTACTTATGTCATTAATTTTATTTAAATTTGTCTCTATAACTTTAATCAATAATTTTATTTAACATCATCTTTTTAATTTTAAATTGTTAATTTATTTACAAAAATGCCCGTAGGTATTTACAAAAATACTCTAACCATTTACGTAGTAATCTTTGTTACTTAAAGGGCAATTATGTCAATTCACAGTCTACATATTTAGGCGCCATAATTTGTAGTCAGAGTCAAGCCGTCGATTCAGCTTATCGGCGATTGATCATCTACATTCCATCCCCAACAGTCAAAATTCTGGCATGTTGATCAATAAACCCAAACTCGTTGTTGTTATATAATTTCAATACATTCGACACAGTTCAACATAAGGGCAACGAGTTTTTCATCAGAAAGAATGCAAACAAGACAACAAGGAACAAGAATTACTACTTTGCCATTGCACTTGATCGAAAAATAGTAACTACGATTGGAGGAAATACACCAATCAATGCTTTTAAGTGCCAGCTAGTGTAAGTATGATGGTTATTACTTATATTATAATTATATACATATTTAATTTAGTGGTTAATAGATTAACTTTGTTGATTTGTGTGAATTATAGTTGCAAACTAATTTGGGATTCTGTAACATCAGACGCAATATATAAAATCATAGACACAAATCGACTAAGGTTTCGTCCCTTAAGTATTCGACAGTATGAAGTCATAAGCAGATGCAGAATGTTGAACAACCCACACATACTCTTCAACGATGGAATGGTAATCTTTTTTTAACCAATCAGATTATTGCGAATTCAATTGGTTTTCTATATTTGTATTTTTAAAATTGTATGATTACTTATTTGTATGTCAGGCGAAGTATTTTACGTTCGGGGAAGAAATAGTAGGGAAACAGCTACTTCAAAATGCAGTCGATCAGGGGCAGTTGGATGCGATCTTTGTCTTGGGAATGATGTTGATGGCCGAAGGCATTGAAAGGAAGCAAGAAGCTCTGATCATGTTAACTAATGCCTACGTTAATAGTAGAAGGAGTTGGAATCTAAGGCATACGTGTAACAAGGTTCAAAACCACTTGGTAAGGCGGTCAAAGCAGATAAAATTGCATGGCTTACATAGAAGTTGTTCAAAGCATCCTTCTGTGAGCAGTTATGGAATAGCTTTTATGAATCAATACTGTTGGTTGTTGAATTGTGAAATTCGTTTGTGGGATGCATGTTTTGTAAAGTTTTCTAGGATGATTGACATTAGTTTTGAGTAGTTGTATATATGAGAGTTGTTTGACTCACACAATTAGTGATGCATATTGTATGTGTATTTTTGTGTTACTTTTAATATGTATGTATAAATATATGTTACTTTTGATATGTATGTTATTTTTTTTTCCATTTTACTAACCAAAAGTTCATTGTGACCAATTTGGTTAGATTTCAAGGGCACTTTGGTCTATTTGCAATTTATAAAGTGAAGGAGGCATTTTTGTTATGGAAATAAAAATATTTTTTTAATCAAGTCGTTATTAAGAAAAATGCTATATATATAGAATTTATAGTTTAAATAGATCTATATTTTTATATTTATTACGAATGTTATTTAAATTTATAATTACCCATATACTATATGGGTTTTAACCTATTATTGAATAATATCGACCCAATAATATGACCTAGTATCCATCCAACACGTTGAAATCAAGGGTTGTCGGAGGTTCCCTAATCGGTATACACTCTGTTTGAATATGTGTTCTGTATGTGTCGATCTCTATTAAAGCATTCTACTAATATTCTAAGCCATTATCCAATTACAAAAGTTGTTCAACCATTCAAATTCAAAAACATTGAAGATTTGTTCATCATTCGGTCATTAGCTTTGTGAAACGAGTCGTTGTGAAGGTACCTTTGTGATGTTTGTATGGTAACTATATATTTAATTCAAATTTCATATATGAATTGAAATCAACATTAACGAACATACAATTAATATTGTGTTATTTACATTTATACTTACAGATTTAAGACAATGAACAATCCAAGTAGAAAGCGGATGTATGAAAGAAAAGATAGTAGTAGTTGTATATCGCATGTTTTCGTACAAGGAGTGAAAAAATTTATAGATTTTCCTACCAGTCAACATAAGTTCATGAACAAAAATAAAATGAAATGCCCATGCATAAAATGTGGTAACATACCATATACAAAAGTTGATATTGTTAATACTCATTTGTACAAGTTTGGTTTTGTTGAGGAATATTGGTGTTGGGATAAACATGGGGAAAATTCAATTGATGATGACAATACGTTTTTAGGGGTGGATGATTCAAACACAAATTTTAGTGAAGGTGCATGTTCTTATAGAGATATGGTCATAGATGTAATGGCTCCTGATTTAAATAATAGTGATCCTGAAGAGGAACCAAATGCATTAGATAAAAAATTATTTGATATGCTAGATGCAGCCGATAAAGAATTGTGGTATGGATGTAAAAAAGTGACACGACTATCTGCTGTAGCTAGACTATTGAATATAAAATAAGAGTATCGCATACCTGAGCAAAGTTATGAAGCTATCTACTAGTTGATAAATGATACGTTACCGGAGGAGGATAATATGGTAGGTAGTTTATACGAGAGCAAAAAGTTAATAGAAGCACTAGGTTTGCCTATGGAGATGATTAACTGGTGTAGATTTGGATGTATGATATATTGGAAGAAAGAGAAAGATATTTATCGGTGCAAATTCTGCAATGCAGATATGTACAAACGGTCAAAAAAAATTGGCCATATGTTCTCGTGTATCTTGGAAGAAAATGCATTACTTTCCTTTGACTCCAAGGTTGAAGAGACTGTACGCTTCACAAGCCACAGCCGCTTCCATGCGATGACACTCCGAGAATCATGGACATGATGCTGGAGTAATGTGTCATCCATCCGATTCAGAAGCTTGGAAGGACTTTGACAAAAGTCATCCTTCATTTGCAGCAGAAGTACGTAACATAAGATTAGGCCTAAGTACAGATGGGTTTGCACCACATGGAGCATTTGGAAAACAATATTCATCTTGGCCTATTATTATAACAACTTATAATTTTCCACCTTCTATTTGCATGAAAGAGCCTTACATGTTTTTTACCGCACTTGCACTAGTACCGTCAAACCCTAAGCATAAAATAGATGTATTTTTGCAACCTGTTGTTGCAGAGTTGGACCAATTATGGGAAGAAGGAATAGTAACATATGATATATCTTTAAAACAAAATTTCCATCTAATTGCAACTTTGATGTGGATAATAAGTGATTTTCCAGCATATGCAATGTTGTCCGGATGGTCTACAGCAGGTGAGCTAGCATGTCCGTACTGTGGGTAACATACACAAGCATTAAGACTAGAGAATGGTAATAACATGTCATGGTTTGACTGCCATAGAAGATTTCTACATGTAAATCACCCATATAGAAATGATAAAAATAAGTTCAGGAAGAATCGTCAAGTGATATAAGGTTCTTCTCCAAGTAAGAATGGAGAACAAACTTTAAGGGAGATTGAACAATTAGGTTTGGTAAAAGTGACTGAACTAAATGTTGATGATGTAAACAAAAAATGTGGCGATCATGGATGGAAAAAGAAAAGAATATTTTAGGATTTACCGTATTGGAAAACAAACCTCATTAGACATAATTTTGATGTTATGCATATTGTTGAAAATGTATTTGAAAACTTTTTTTACACTATAATGGATGTCAAGGGGAAGACAAAGGACAATGTAGCAGCCAGAAGAGATCTGGAGCTCTATTGTAGAAAGAGAAAATGAGTCGAAGATAATGAAAGAGAATACTAAACTTTGGAAAAGAATCAAAAGAAATCCATATGCCAATGGGTGGAGAAATTGCGTTTCCCCGATGGTTATGTTTCTAATTTGGGGAGGTGTGTTGGTTTAACAGGGTGTAGAATGTTCGGAATGAAAAGCCACAATTTTCATGTTTTTATGCAAAGATTGATGCCAATTGCATTTCGTGAGATGTTGCCACAATAAGTGTGGGAAGCATTAACGGAGTTGAGTATTTTCTTCAAAACATTAACAGCAACATCAATCACAACAAAAGACATGGAAAGGATTGAAACCGAGATCCCAATAATATTATGTAAATTAGAGACCATCTTTGTCCTTGGTATTTTTAACTCCATGGAACATTTACCAGTACATTTTCCATACCAAGCAAAGATAGCCGGTCCTGTCCAATATCGGTGGATGTATCCATTTGAAAGGTTTGTATGGTACATCGTAATGTATGTTGCTATTTTTGTAAGCTAATTTAAACAATCTTCACTATAGGTATCTAAATCAATTAAAAAAAGATGTTAAAAATTAAGCTCGAGTGGAAGGGTCTATTGTTAACGTGTACTTGCTACGTGAAGCATCAATATTTTGCTCTCATTATTTCGAGAGTGGTGTCCCCACACGTAATAGAAAGTTTCCTCAAAATGAGGATGGAGGAGGAGATGAGAAAGCGGATAATAAAAATGACATGTTAGATATATTTTCATAACCTTGAAGTCATTATGGAAGATTCACAAATAGAATGATGTATGATGAGGAAGTGCATGCTGCCCAAACTTACATACTCCTTAACGAAGATAAGATCAAGCATTACATCAGGTTCGTAATAACATATGCATCACTTTTAATTATAATAATCAATTGTTGTGTAATTGCTATGATCGAATAACATTTACATGCATGATTTTGTTTATTACATTCATAGTTACTTTAAAATGTTATTGAAATGGTGATACAGGATATTTGAAGAACATTCGAATGAACTTATGGGGGATATGGATGAACAGGTCCTTGTAGCTGAAGTTGAGAAGAACTTTGCATTATGGTTTCAAAACTATGTGGGTGTTATTTTTGTATTTTTTTAAATTTATTATTTTTTGTTATGGTTATAATTAACTCTAATTAAGTGTTTTACCATTATTCATATAGGCACGTAAGATCCCAATAAACAACAAGTCTATATCTGACCTATAAAAAATACCATTCAAAAAAGTGAAATTATATAGTGCATACTTTGTCAATGGTTACAAGTTTCACACAAAAGCTCATAGTCTAAACGAATCAACACCAATAGCGGATTGTGTGTTATTAGCCAAGGAGGTGATTATTATGGTAAGGTAGAAGAAATTTTAGAAGTCGAGTACCCTGGTTACCCAATTAAAACCATGGTTCTGTTTAAATGTCATTGGTACGATCCAACACCTAACATAGGAGTTAAGGTTCACAAACAATATAACTTGGTTGAGATAAACGTCAAAAGAAAATACAACAAGTTCAAGCCATGCGACTCAAGTGTGTTACATTCCCTACCCAAGTTCGAAAACAAACAACTCGGACTGGTGGGCTGTATTTATAGTTAAACCTCGTGGTTGGACCGATGAGAATAATCCTTAGAAAGACGTTGATTTCCAAGAAGATGAAGTTGAATCAAATGAAATCATTATACAAAGTCTAGCCGATACATACAATCATGATGATGATCACGAAATGTCAAGTAACAGTTCAGATAATGAAAATAATATTGATGAAGAAGGTGAAATTCATGAGGACGACAATGATGGTATTCCTGATAGTGAGGGTAGTTATGAGTATAGTACGTCGAAAAATGAAGAAGAAGAGGAGGAAGAAGAAAATGACTAGATGCTTTTGTGTTTAATGTTTTTTGCAGTGAAGTTAATTTATAATTTGGTTTAATATCAATACATAAATGTAAATTAGGAAGAAATCCCGGGCTTCACCCCGGGATGTTTTTTTGTGTTTACATCATTCTGTTAAAAGGGCATTTTAGTCATTTTTGCTTGATATGTTGTTTGAGTAGGATGAAGTATTTGTAAAACCCTTGTTATTTTTGTGATGAAGTATACTTAATGTAATTAAAAATTAGTTTGTAATGAATTCGTTATTAAGGAAAATAATCTACATAGATTATATACTTTAACATGCCCGATTAATGTAATCGAAAATAACTTTGTAATGAATTCTTTGTTAATTATTCATTATATAATATGTTTTCAAGAAATTATACACAACTGGCTTAACCGCGCCCTTTTCTGGCATAAGCTTAAGTTCGAGTCTGCTTGCCAGCAATATCTACTTTATAATTCATTTTTACATTTTTAGCCATTATTTTATGCCACATATTACCAATTCAAAAACATTTAATTCAAACCATATCTTACAAATTCCAATGATCATAATAATAATTCATCCATAGTATAACAAAATTAATTAAGCATACAACATCCCAACAAATGCCGTCAAAAATTAGCTATGCGTTTTGTTCCATAGCAAAACAAGCAAACAAAATCATATTCCATAGCAGAATTCCCTAGCAAATACCTAAGAATGGTACCTTCGTAGCAATTCAACTATGGAATTGGTTTCTGTCACAAAATCTGTTGCATAGCAACCACAATGATGAATGTCACATCAGTAGTACAACGGAAAGTGATTTGGTAATAAATATCGTTGGAAAATTTCTACAAATTTTTGTTCCATAGAACTATCGGTAGCATAATACCAACGAATATGGAGTCGGTAGCATTTTCTCTCGCAACTCCCCCTCTCGCTACCAGAAATAAAATCCATAGACAATGTGGTAGTAACATTGCTATGGAATGACATTCCATAGCACGATCCATTGTAGATTAACAACAGAAATACGTTCCATAGCGATCTTCCCTGGCAAAATCGTGTTTTTCTTGTAATGTTAGTCATTAACGTATATGAATGTCATAGGAAATTCTATATATGGAAAAATTATAGCAGAAGACTGATCAAGTATCATGTCTTTATGTAAGCCATTATGTATCGAATCCTATATGCTTCAGATATAGGATTGATCACATATGTTATAATGTTCACCCGCTCTTGTAGTGGTGTTGATTATGATGGCATGTGAGGAATTAGAAAGATCTAGTGAATCATCATGTAAAATCAAGAACACAAGGAGTAAATAAATCTTTGTAAGCTCTTATTAGATCTAGAAAGAATATACAAATGGGTTTGTACAAAGTTTCTCTCTCTAGTCTAACACTCCAAATGGATTCACTTACATAATAGGAGTCACTCACTTCCTATTTATAGGAAAGACTCAACCCATTTACACATACAAAGAGGAAAGCCTAAAACACTACATCCAAGAGTGACTTTGCACCCTAACAACTCTGATTTTCCAAATGCCTATGGCATTAAGAGGGAAAAAGGACCAGAACTAGATATGACTAAAGAATTATTAAGCAACTGTCAAAGACAATATAAGATTTACCAAAGATTGGTTGCTTGGGACAGTTAGAAGTATAAGTAATGGATGGACCATATTGATATAATTCTGAATAGATAGGATTCTATTTAGAATGGATAGTCATATGGCAATTATGGAAATATTTCCATAATGGGAGTTATATATTAAGAATCTATGTGTAAGTTAGAAACTTTTATGCAAGAAGGATGTTCAAGGAATGTACCTTGAATGTATGAATTAATCTCCATGGAATTGTTCTGTAATAAATCTCCAGTGGAATGTTTTATAATATCATTGGCAAAGTTTTTGTGACTTTGGTACCTTGACATTATGAAAGGGAACATTGCATGTAAGTTTAGACTCTAACAAATTCTAGTAGTGACAACAATTTTGTATTCTTACACTTGTAATAAGGATTAGGGAATTGTGAAATGAGCATCATTGAAAATATGTTCAATTGATTTATTTCACAAAGGAAGGACCATAGATAAACATAGTGTGCATGCTTGGAGCATAGAATAACTATCGTTTTAATTCAAATATTTAGTTGATTGATCCAAACAATATACAATGAGTAAGGTCTAATTAACATGGTGATTAAATATTAAGTGTTTTATATATATTCAAAAGATTAAGACCATATTGGATTAGGTTATTCTTGTGTTTCACTTTGCATGTTTTACTTTCCAAATAACTAGGTTATTCAAGCATCCACAGTCGGTCATACTTTAGAAGTAAGTAGTGAATTAAGAATGTCATGAATCCTTCTGTAGATTGTCTAAGTGCTTAGACATAACACAAGTTTGTTGCAGTGTTCTTGAGTACTCCTGATATAGGATTTGAGTATTGGATTAAACCCAAGCTCATTTGAATCACTTCATGGATTTTATCACGAGTGATTGTGAGACGATAATATCTTATATTCTTGAAACGGAGACATATGAGTTTTTGTTTACAAGTCGGTTGTTCATTTATAATACGTAAACGCATCAGTAACTTGGTGTTATAAAACGTATAGTTGTGTGTGATTTGATGAGTAAATAGTACAAGCATACGAGTCAATGTTTATCCGTTCCTTTTACCCTAAGGGGTTAAAAGCGATATCTGTGGGCTCCTCGATGATTTAGTGATGACACCCTAACCGCTTGGCCAAGCCTGGACTAAGTTGACGTGTTCAATTGTAGTCTGTGGTCAGTTGTCATAAATCGGAAATCGGGAAACAACACATGGACAAAAAGAATGATTATAATCCTTGTCTTATGTCCATATGATATCCTGTAGAACGGAGGAATATTTGATCCCTTATCTAAGGATATGTCGCTGACTGGGTCAGAGTTCGACATCGGCTTTTGGTAGCTACAAACTTGGAAAATTATATTTTCAACTATGGTTATTAGACTTATCCAACCGGGAGACTGTTGGATTAGGTGTCTAAGCCCAACTATAATTGGTATAAACTTGAATTGATAGTAGCAATGTCCTTTTGGGTTGCCTGCAAACTTGGCAATGGAATAGGATGACTGTTAGAGATGATTTATTAATTTATTACTTGATTGATAAATCAAAATAAATGATTTCATTAATGTATTATGTGAATAATATATCAGCTAGTAATCATATAGTTTAATTAATATTTAATCATAACTTAACTTGGAGTTAATTTTAAGATTAAAGGAATTAATTGAAATTACAGGGATTAAAGGTGACAATGTTCAATAGTTGAGCATTGAGCATTCTAAAACCTACCTTAGGGGGGGGGGGGGGGGGGGCGAAATCTAGTTGCTCCAAGGGTTTCGTTGGGCTCTAAGGGTGCCTTCGAAACCTTAGGGAAGAAGTTAAGGGATTAGGGTTATCTAAGATACACCTGCCTTACCCTAAATCTTCCTTATCACCTATATAAGCCCCTATAGGGTTGGATTTCGTCCCATGCACTCCAAGAAAGGATTAGAGCCAAATTTTCCACTTCCCTTCTCTCTCTCCATAGTAATCCTTGGTTGCTAGGTTTATTTGTGATCCATTAGAGGCGCGCCACTTGTGGCGATTGCTACCAAAGGTCTTTCAAGCACGGTTTTTAGATTGTTATTACAATATAACAATCAAGGTATGTATTTCAATCCTTATTGTGTGAATTTGATTATAATACATAGAACCTAGGGTTTCTTCTTTGGTGTTCAAGGTGCATGTTCAATTAGAGAAAACCTAGATCCAATTCAATTAGGGTTGCCTACACACATAGGATTGTATGTTTTGCTCAAAACCTGTCAATGATCACTCAGCTCGGGATATCCTGAAGAATACTCTTGAAATCTTAACTAATCGGATGATCCTAATCACTTCCCAAGCCACCCTTTTACAAAACAAATCTGAAGGCGAATACAAATTTACCACCATCTTACCACTGTCTAGGGACTGGTAAATGCTGCAGGCTACCCCTCAGTCTCACAACACTCTCACCTCACCACAACTGTTCAAAACCTTACCGCCGATCCATGAGACCGGGCATGCCCTAAGTCGAGCACTTACTCGCAATGTCACCTGCTGACACGATCAATCATGCTATGCTTGTAGCAACTCTTACTGCTGGAGTGATAACTCCATCGTACGGTTTCCCGCACGTGTCGTACTGAATCCAGCCATGCTGGCCTCTCAAACATTGTTTAGAAGTCTTGGGTCTCTTCCTTAGACCCTCAAGTAAATGCACCTGATCTGAACCTCTCTTCCCGAGGTACCCCTAATCGATCTACCGCCCTCTAGCTCTAGAATCATACCAATCAGGGTCTCAAACCCTGATATATTCACAAACTTCCTAATACCACCCTTGAAATAGCTTCAACAACATCATCACTCAGCTTACTACCAACCTCTTCCCACCAATCTCGTGCCCAGTCCTTCAGCAGGCATGAACCGAAACTGAATTTTTCCTCCATGGGACAAAAACTCTTCCTGAATGTGCTAGCCATAACCGCTGACCACCTCCTACTAGAAATGGGGTCCTTCTCCCCATAGAATGTAGGAGCTCCATAAGCACGAAACTCATAAAAAGAAACACTGCGAGTTCTAACGGTATAAAAAAGCACATCACAGAATGCTCCTAAGTGTTCATCCAAGATCTTCAAAAATCCCTCATTGGATGTACCAATAATCACATGATTCTTCTCCAAAACACCACGGATAGTCTTCGATGTGATGAATTCCCACATCTGCTCGCTAATCGACTCCATTCCCTTACCTGAGCTAGAACCAGAACCTATGTCTCCTTCTTGGAGGCGCATCACCAAACTGATATACAAGCATAACGTAAACAAGAATCCTTTTCCCCAGGCTTTTTAGATTCTCCAAGACTTTTCTCGATTTGAGTATGGATTCTGTGCTTTCAGTAGTAGAGGCCCAATACTACCTTCCACACGTATCCATAATTTCCTCTAGAATCATCCCGAATCCTCTAAGTCACCTACTCCAATGATGCTCCAAATATCCACTAAAAAGAAGCACGATACCAAGTGAAGCGACTCCTAGGCTCCCCCTAGGCTCCTAACCTCACTGAACCACCCCACTAACTCACTGGAGCATATCCTAGGCTTTCCTAGGTTTGCAACCTCACCCTGCCATCAGCTTCTAAAGAACTCCTTATGATGCCAACCATCCTCCTCCTGAATATCATCATATTCACATAGTAGCTTACTCCCATCATTTAAACGTTCCACAAAGCACAAAGCAAGCAGCATTCATGCAGTAACTACCCAACCCATGAAACTATCATAGAACATTCAACCCAGATTCCATAACTCATGCTATGTAAATTCACCCTCATTGTTGGCTGCCTTATGCATGCAAATTATACATAAAACATGATCTAGTAGACTGTCGAATAATAAACTCTACCCTAGGACCACAACCAGACAAGGAACAAGAAATAAGGGAAAATCAATTATTCTAGGACTATAAGATCCTAACCATATACAACTTTTAAAGCATACACTTAGCAATTACTATTACCATTAGTCATTCCCATTCCAACGTAGCATCTAGTATCCCCAAAGGCAACAAGCATCACATATTAGGTCAATCTATCGCTGACTAATCAACACTGGCATGCAAGTCTACCAGATCATACAACATACTTACAAAGGCATCTCTCCTAGCCTTATCTAGCATGAGATTCATAGATTCATAAATCAGATCATAACAGATAACATGTATGGGTATTATTGGGAAAACATACTTGAGATCAACCGATTGCATGCACTACACCCTTTCTTATCTTAGAAAACTCATTCCTAGAAAACATTTTTCTTTTGAAAACTTTGCAAAACCTTAGTTTGAGTTCAGACACACCTGAAAGTATGTCTGAATTCCTCAAACCAAGGCTCTGATACCAACTTGTGACGACCCAAAATTCCATGGTAAAAATTTCATTTTACAATATAGTCAACCACAAGTGTCACTTATTGCAAACATTCAAAAACATGGTTTAATTAAAATATTTATCAGATTTACATCCCGAAATCACATAATGCAAAAACATGGGTGTGTGTGTTGCAATCAAGTCGGGCCCTTCCTTTCCAAACCAATGATACATGAAACCATAAACAAAACTGTAAGAATGAAGTTTAGTGAGTTCCCCATAGCATACCCCACATAATCAATGTAATCACATAAACCATATCAATCACAGAAGCCCTGCATATAAACATAAAAGGATGCCATGGAAACCCTCTAATGCCTTACACCGGGTGCCATGGGACTCCACATGGTCTTAGCCCACTGCCATAAGAACCCCCACATGGTCTTAACTACCTACCATGGGAACCTAGACATGGTCTTAACTAACTTCCATGGGAACCCCCACATGGTCTTAGCTTGGAATGCCATGGGAACCCCCACACGGTCTGATATCCGATTGCCTCAGGAACCCCCTAGGGTCTTCCACGCAAGCAACACAGAGTCAACTAACATACCACATATCATAGAAATGACTAGCATAACACATGTCACATAATAGCAAGCATACCACATAACACATGATGGGCCGACCTTGGTGCCTTCGACCCATTGGTATGGTGAGCAGACTCACCTCGATTGTAGAAGCTTCCTAAACGAAATCTGTAGTTGCTTCCCTTACAACTTCCTAAGCTAATAAATTCATACCCAGGGTAAAAAGACCATTTTACCCCTAACCTATCCTTATTCAAATCTATGGCCCAAACTATAATATGAAAGGTCGAAAGGCCGATTAGTCAACCAATGGCCCAATTTTCCAAATTGGGCCCATACCTCTACATGGGTCTTGCCATGTGGCCCAGTCCTTCTTTTTAGTCCAATACACTTTGTATTCTGATGGTCCAATAATAATCAAAGCACTTAAACCTAAAATGCTACAAACCACTTGTGGCCCAAACCATGGGCCAATTTTCCAAATTGGGCCCAATTACTTCCAGGGCCTTTTTAACATCTCTAACAACCCAAAACCTGATGGCCCAACAGGGCCCAAGACAAATAAGCCCAACAGTTGGCTCACACTAAAGCCCAATAATCAAAATCCACCAGACTGAGTACACAGGGCGTACTTAGCTGTATACTAAGTGTACAGGCTGTTTGGCTTATACGATGTGCGTACAGACTTGTATGCCTAGTGTACTACTCTATTAAGCCAAACCTCATTAAGCTCTTAATGCTTGGTCCAACAAGTCCAAACCACAAATATACTTCTTATTAAATGACTAGAACAATAAATCCATTGACTTGGTGACTTTACATGCCGCAAAAATACAAAATCTCAAAGTATAGCATTCTACTTCCATGGAAATGACTCAAACTCCAACATAGATGGTCTTAAACTCTATAGGTACTAACTTTATGGACCTTGAACCTCAGAATCACTAAGAGGGGCAACTCAAAGCTTCTAGAATGAAATCAAGACCACTAGATCTCATCCTTGGGATCGAAATGAACTAAAATTCACAAATGGGAGATCTAAGATATCAATGATCAAGTTTAGAGCTTTATATCTTCATCAAGCTGACAATGAGTCACAAAATCCAGATCCATAAGATTCTCCTTGATCCCTATCTTTTTCATCAAGGAGGCTTAGAATGAAGGAGGCTTAAAATTATGCTTATATAGGGTATAACCCCAAGATTAGGGTTTTCAATCTGACCCTCAAACGCCCAACGTATCATCTCGTATGGCCTACATACGAGGCCGTGCAACCCTACCCAACCTCGCATATACGCCACATGTTCCTCTCAGCTACGCCTCACATGGTTCCTTCTCTTGGGTACGCCCTGCGTACCACCTTGGTACGCCCCGTGTACTAGGGCTTTTCTCAAAACCCTAAATCTCCCGAAGTCCTTAACTCACTCGATACAACTCCGATTCCAACCATTAATATATCCATACTGTAACATCCCCAATCCCTGGTATAATATTTAATTAATTTGCATTCATGATGTCAGAGAAACTCGATGAGTGGGATGCCCCAGGTCACCGAGTAGAGGAGTTAATGGCCGCGTAATTTTTAGAGTCTACTCGACGAGTTGGAGGATACCAACTCGACGAGTCGCAGCTGAGTGGGAAAACCCTAATTTTCAAGTTTTTTTTGTCTTATTTAAAGGACCTTAATCATTCATTTCCGCCTTCGTTATCATCTTAACACTCTGAGAGAAACCCTAATCGAGCTATAACCTTATGTGAGAGAAAGAAAGGCTAATATTGTGTGTTTTAGTGCATTTTTGGAGGAAGGTTGATGAGCAAAAGGCTTGGGATGAGAAGGAGCTTTTAGATCTGGTGTTCATTCACTCCTAGCTTCCGTTTGAAGGTAAAAAGTTACCACCTTGCTCATTGTTTGGTTAGATCTCTTTTCTAGGGAGTTTAGGGCCTTTTTCCATCCTTCTTTGAGTTATAGAGTTGTTTGAACTTGCCATGGAGTTGAGACTTCAGATCTGGACAGTATGAGGTCCCTTGAGCCCAAAGATCCAAGCTTTATCAAGATAGTGGGAAGCTTTTATGCATTAAACCCTATATATAGCTTGTTTTGGCATTTTGAGGCCCAGATGCCATGCATGGATGTAAATCTTGCATCTTTATGTGGTATTTCAGCCTTAGGAGGCTAGATCTAGAGTTTAGGACATTATTTCTTCTTAGAATCGTTGGAATGAGAATTGGTCTAAACGTACTCGATGAGTGCATGAGCCAACTCGACGAGTCAGCTAGGGTTTTCCCCGAAAGAATGGACACGCTGTAAATTGGTGAGTTGATGAGACAACTCGATGAGTTGAGTTGGATTTTCCTGATACTTCAGAGAATACGAAGGAACTCGATGAGTCGTATAGATGCACTCGACGAGTTTAATCAACATAGACTATTGACTTGAGCATTGACTTTCATTGACTTTTAGGGTTTGGTCAATTGTGGACCTTGGAGATCATGGAGGGTTAAAATGGTCTTTTCACCCTTTTGAGATTTAGTGGAGGATTTAGCATAACATCTCGGAGTGGTTATTACAAAGTACTTAGTAGAGATAATTATACTATGTAGGCGGAGTCTAGACTGTTCGCGGGGTGCTAGATCTACTTGCTTACTTACGAGGTGAGTTTCTCACTATACTTACCTGAGTGGTAATACCGTGTGACCGGAGGGTCTTATTTGAGTTATCGACTAGAGGGTCCTATGTGCTTATACTGAGTTATGCGATATTATGCATTTTGTCTTAGTGATGTATGATATATTATTCTGTGCTTTACTGAGTTAGGACCGGAGGATCGAAACCAAGTTGTGAGACCGGAGGTTCTTCATTGAGATATAGGACTAGAGGGTCCTACCCGAGCTGTGAGACTGGAGGATCATCATTGAGACAGATTACCGGAGGGTCCACACTGAGTCGTGAGACAGGAGGGTCCTCACCGAGATGCATGACCAGAGGGTCCATGCCGAGCTATCACCATGAAAGGCTTATTATTTGTGTATGTGGTATTTTGGGGAACTCACTAAGCTTCGTGCTTACCATGTTGTGTGTTATGTGTTTCAGGTAGTTCTCAGGATCGCAGGAAGGCGCCGACTTGATTGTACACACCTGTTCGAGATTATGTTTGACGATTCTAGGATACTATCGATTGTTTTGTTGATTTTTGTTTTTGACAATTGATACATTATGGTTTTGAGAAAATGTGATACTGAGTTTTATGTGATTTAAAAATGAAAATTTTGTTTTGACAATTTACAGTGTTATACATAGAAAGGTATCGAGATGCTAAACATTATTATCAATTCATGCCTGCCATAACATATCCAAACTAAAATCCACTTTCCATAAAAGTCCGAGCTGATAAATTACCAAAATTACCTTTGATCCAAAAACTCAAATTGAATACCCGAGCAATCCAAGGTAGATTATCCAACTTTAACTGGGTTTGAATCCCAACGCTTCAGGTATCCGTAGCTTGATAGCCCTTAATCCTTTGATCACCAATTCAAAATGGGAACAATTCGAAATAGGATGTTACAACTTAAATAATCTTTCGACTAAAAGACCCAAACCTACAATGGTTAGACTCAAATGAGAGCTTCACAATAGGGCCGAATCAATCATTCTAAAATTTTTTCACCGTTGCAACATGTAACTCAACTTATTCATTTACGAGTTAACTCACATCGATAAGAGTCCAACAAAGCACAAAGCAAGAAGAATTCATGAAATAACATGCAAAAGCCACAAAAAAATGAAGGACAACCTAAACTCACTTGCTACTACGATGCTAGGAACTTCTACTTACACTGTCGGTTGCCTTATGCATGCAAATTATACTTGATTTAGGATCAAATAGGTTGTCGAATAAATGATTCTAACCGTATGCACTTAGCAAATAATTCCACAAAAAATTGATTCCAAATAATGCATCATGTCCAGTTCGTCATAGGCTACAAGGAAACACAAATTCGGCTATTCTATCATGCAATTCCTAAAGGTATCCTTAGCCTTATCCTTGCATGCAAACATCCCATATCACATAACATATCAACATGCATGGGTATTCTAGAATCACTTACTTGAGCTTGAATGATTCTATGCATCACACCCCTTTCCTTGTAAAATCTTTTTGGAAAATTTTATTTTCTTTCAAATAGATTTTCAATTCCTCAATTTGAGTTCAGACACACCCAGGCGTGTGCCTGAATCTCTGAAACCAATGATCTGATACAAACTTGTAACATACCAAAAATAACAAGTAAAATTTTTATTTTTAATCATCAAAACATTTATTCAATTTTTCCAAAAGATAATAAAAGTAATTGTATTCTCAAAACATCAGAGCAAAAATCACAAATAGACAATGCAAAATAAACTTTAGGGGATGCAGTACGATCATGTTAGACCTTTCCTTCTAGAACTGGAAGTACCATAAAATTGTTCAAACCATATACCGTAAACTCAAAAGCTTGGTGAGTTCCCAAAAATACTGCATGTCATACATATCAACGGGGCGAACCCATATTAACGAGACTAACCCCACATATTTATAGGGTCAACCCAACATACAAATAGGCCCAACCCAACATGTAAATCGGTGCAACCCAACATGTAAATAGGCCCAATCCAACATGCATACTAATTGGCCCAACCTAACATACAATTAAATAGTTACAAAGACCATTAGCATCCTACATAATATAGTGAGAAGACTCAATTGACTCACGAGATAAGGTAAACTATAGGTCAGTTGTAACATCCCAAGACCAGGTATACCTTATAACCCCTTGTTCTTTTGGTAATTGTCAAGTTTGGCCCTTATTACAGAAAAGGTGGTAAATAAGTATGCATGGCTTCTGTTTGTGTACGCTTAGCGTACTCATGTGCATGTTTTTCATGCGGAAGCCACCTAGTACGCTGGGCGTACTATGCGCAGAGTGAAAACCCTAATTTAGGGTGTTTCCCTAGTTAAAGGATATTATAGACTCATTTCCGGCCACCATTCCTAGACATCAACCCTCTCAAACCCTAATTTCTCGTCCCTTGATCTTGTGTGTCCATTTGTGAGCTATTAAGTGTTCTTGTGGTTTCTTTGGAGGGAAGAAGGAGCTTCGAAGAGGAAGGAGTGGGAGTCCAAGCTTTGGATCTGAGCTTATCTGTGGTTGGAGCTTCTGTTAGTGGTATAAAGCTCAAAGCTTTCCAACCCTTTTGATTTATGCATCATTTTAGTTCATTTTAGGGTTTTGGTCTCAAAGTTGGATGCTTTATGAGATATTGAGCTCCAAAGTTTATTATCAGGTCCTTTGAGTGTTTTAGTGGTGTAGAGTCATAAAAGTCAACACTTGGATGTTTAAGCCAATCCATGGATGATATATGAGCATTCTTGAGAATAAAGAGTGAGAGTTTTGGTGTTTGTGACTTTATTAGCCACGCAAAAGCTTAAAGTCACAAACTTTATGGAGTATGAGCCTTTAGGGAGTCCAAATCTGAGATTTGAGCTAAGGTCTTAACGGATTAAGACCAAATGAGTAGGAAGAGCAAAACTGGGGCGTACATTGAGCATAATAATAGTACACACAGCGTAGAATCGAGAATCCCTGATGCATGTATGGCAAAGGAGTACGCTCAACGTAGAGGGCTTGTACGCGAAACATACACGCTGCCTTTGACTTTCAATTTACTTTTAGGGTTTGGTCAATTTGTGGAAGGGTAAAATGGTCTTTTATCCTTCTGTGAGTTTGTAGAAGGGTTAGTCTAGCTTCTTTGAGATCCATTATTAATTAGAGATAATTATCGTATGTGTTAGGCGGAGACTAGACCGGTGATTTAAGTTCAAAGTTTTCGATTTCTTACAAGGTGAGTCTTCTCACTATACTTACCTAGAGTGGTAATCTTTGTTTGACCGTAGGGTCTTATGTGTTTATATTGAGTATTGTGATATCCTGCATTATATCTTTGTGATTTATGCTGTGTATTATTCTGAGCTTACTGAGTTAGAACCGGAGGGTCCACCCGAGTTGTAGGACCGAAGGGTTCCAGTGAGACACATTGACCGGAGGGTCTTATTTGAGTATCACCATGAGAGGATAATGAGTTATGTGTGGTGTTTTAGGGAACTCACTAAGCTTCGTGCTTACCATGTTATGTGTTATGTGTTTTAGGTACTTCTCGGGATCACATGAAGGCACCGACTTTATTGTACACACGAGGCAGAGTCACATTTTGAGGATCCTAGATTGTGTTTATAACATTTTCTGAATATGTGTTTTTGAAAATTTGTCATTAGGGGTTTTTTGAACTATGTTATGAGAATTTCGTGATTTTTAAAATGAAAAATTTGTTTGAAAATTTATTGTGTTACAACTTGGTATCAAAGCCTTCGTTTAAGGGATTCAGATATACCTTCGGGTTTGTCTGGACTCAAACTGGGGATTTGAGAAAAAAATTCAAAAGAAATGATTTTTCTAAAAAAACGAGCATGATTTTTAAGAGAAAAACGAGATGGAGCAGTGTGTACAATCAGCAAGAGCCTGAACGGTGATTTCCTAAAATACCTTACTTAATCGTGTTAAGACATATTTATGAGATGTTAGAGATGCATGCTAGAGGATAGGCTAGGTATTTCATATTTAGGGCTAGAGTTGCCTGATTTGTGATGCCTTAGCCTAGGAATCGTTGCTATCTGTTGTTGCCTTGAGTATGTGCTAAGTAAGATTATTTGGCAGGAATCACTTAAAAAGAGTTTTGAGTCGTGGGTTAATCTATGAGAGATATCTAGATGAGTATATGAGGAGTCTACTGAGAGAGTAGCCTAATATCTGTGAGAGATATAGTACTTTTGAATTGGGATCCTAGGAGGAGGACTTGGGGTGACTACAGGTTGGTGCGGAAGGTAGTATTGGGCCCGTACTATTGAAAGCATCAGATCTATATGCAGCCCAAGTAAGAATCCTTAGGGTACTAAGGAGCATGTAGGGGCGAGAATAGAGTGTGTGTATGCTCGAGCGAGTCTCTGATGATTTTTTGTGTTGTGTTTCAGAGACATCATGTTGGGTACGCGCCACAACCGTAAGGGAAGCAGGACTAGTGACGAGGAGATCAGCATGATCATCCATGAGGAGGTGGCTGTAGCTATTCGAGAGGCGATACTGAAGATGTTTGGGTCTATTAAGACCACCCTGATCGAGACTTTTGATGAGCGGTATGCTGCTGTTACTGAGGGCGCTGCTTGTGCAGCCACCACAGATGTTGCCACTGCCAGGCCATAGGGAGGTGACTCATTGTTGTTTTGGGAGTTCAGCTACACGAATCCACCAGAGTTTGATGGGACACAAGATTCGATTGTTGCTATGAGATGGATCTTTTCTTTTACACGTGTTCATGCTCAGAGCATTTGAGGATCCGATTTGCGCTGAACCAGCGTTGCTTGGGAGCAAAGGACTAGTGGAAGTTTGTGACAGCCAGTTTTACTCCTTCAGACCATGCTGTAGTGACATGGGAGAGACTCACACAGTTGTTCTGAGATGAGTATGTTCCCCAGGTGGAGAGGGAACGGTTGGACCTGAAGTTTCTGTCTCTCAAGCAGAAGACAAAAGTTGTGACTGAGATTTTGAGGATGTTCCATGAGAGGGTGTTGTTTTGCCCTAAGCACGTGTCTACCGAGTAGGTACATGTGAGCTGATATCTAAGCATACTGAGGAGGGATATACGGGAGTTTGTGGCAAACTTGTCGTACAGGACATTGGCTAAGCTTCATACCAATGCTAGGAGGAGGAGATCGAGCTTCAGTTAAAGGCCAGGGAGGAAGCAGAGTCCCAGGGAAGGGACCAGAGACCAATGCAGTCGCAGCTGGTGACAGAGCGGGCTAAGCCCGCTGATGGGAGAGCTGGGGGCCAGAAGGGCTGGAGTTGTGGCAAGTGCGGAAAGAGTCACGAGGGATCTTGTCGTGTGGAGATTTGCTACAAATGTGGCAATGAAGGCCACATGGCGAAGGATTGCCCCAAGGGGTTTGCAGTTTGCTTTCACTGCTACGAGACCGGCCATCGGAAGTCCGAGTTCCCTCAGCTTGTTCAGGGATCAGCACAGGGTTCCACTCCGGCTGCTTTGCGTACTAATGATAGTCGGCCTGTGAAGGCCGAGGCTCCGAGGGCTCGTGGGAGAGCTTTTCAGCTGACAATGGAGGAGGTCCGCGCAACACTTGATGTCGTTTCTGGTACATATTTCCTTATTTATTTTATTTTGAGATTTTTTGTGCTTATTCTGTGCTGTATTTACGTACTTTTCTTGTGAGTTTTATACTTGCTTTGCTGTTATTTGACTCTGGTGCGATTCGATCCTTCGTGTCCTTAGCTTTTAGTTGTCACATCAGTATCTGATGTGAGGCATTGAGTCGACCTCTGAGGGTTTCTATAGCTGACGAGCATGTGGTTTTCACTACTGATGTATTCTGAGGATGTGTGCTAGAGATTTTTGGTGTTGAGTTTTTGATAGACCTGGTACCTATCATGATGGGTGATGTCTTTGTCATAGTAAGCATAGATTGGTTTAATCGGTTTAGAGCTATGACCAACTGTGAGCGTCAGATGGTGACCATACGAGACCCTAGTGGGGGAGTGCTTACGGTGTATTGTGAGGGTACGACATCTGGATCAGCTTTCTGTTCTGCTGCCAGAGCGAGAAAAAATCTATAGTAGGGATGTATGGGCTTCTTGGCGTACGTGATGGATACGCGAGTTGCTACAGAGAGGCCGAGTTCTATCTTCGATTATCTGATAGTGTGCGAGTTCTTGGATGTTTTTCCCGAGGAGTTTTCGGGCGTGCCTCCCGAGAGGTAGGTGGAGTTTCGGATTGATTTGGTTTCGGGAGCGGCGCCTATTGCCAAGGCTCCATATCACCTTACACCACTAGAGATGCAAGAGTTATCCCCACAGCTCCAGGAGCTGCTGGGGAAGGGTTTCATCAGACCGAGTAGCTCGATGTGGGGAGCACCTATCCTTTTTTTAAGAAGAAGGATGGTTCACACCGGATGTGCATCGATTACCAAGAGTTAAACAAGCTGATGGTCAAGAACCGTTATCCGCTACTGAGGATCAACGATTTATTCGATCAGTTACATGGAGTATCTTAGTTTTCGAAGATTGATTTGAGGCCTGGATATCATCAAATGAGATTCTGCGATGAGGATATCTAGAAGACGACGATCAAAACTCGTTATGGGCATTACGAGTTTGTGGTGATGCCATTTGGGCTCACCAACGCACCGACGGAGTTCATGGATCTCAGGAACCGGGTGTGCAGGCCCATGCTAGATCGATCGGTGATCATGTTCATGGACGACATTCTAGTGTACTCGAGGTCTAGAGAGCAGCACGAGGAGCATCTGCGATAGATTCTTGGAGTATTTAGGGCTGAGAGGCTTTATGTCAAATTCTCCAAGTGTGGTTTCTGGTTACGAGAGGTCCAGTTCCTGGGGCATCTTGTTAATCAGAATGAGATATTAGTCAACCCGGCCAAGATTAAGGCTGTTATGAGATGGGAGGTGCCGAGATCCTTGTCTGAGATCAGGAGTTTTTTGGGTTTGGTCGGCAACTATCGGAGATTTATCAGATATTTCTCCAAGATTGTTGTTGCTTTTACTAGATTGACCTGGAAGGGTGTTGCTTTTATCTGGGCGCCCGAGCAGCAGGCCTCATTTGAGACTTGTCGCCAGAGATTATGCGAAGCCCCGATGTTAGCCCTTCCCGAGGGAGTGGAGGACTTTTTAGTCTACTGTGATGCTATTGGATTAGGTGTCTAAGCCCATAACTATAATTGGTATGTACTTGAATTGATAGCAGCACAGTCCTTTTGGGCTGCCCTCAAACCTAGCAACTGGATAAGGAAATTATAAAAGGAGAGATATTGATTTATTATAAGATTAATAAGTTAATATAAATGATTTATTAATATGTTTAAAGATTAATATATTAATTACAAATCATAATGTTTAATTAATAGTTACCCATAAATTAATTAGAATTAATTTTGGGGTTAACTATATTAATTATAAAGTACATGGACTAGTTTGCAATTATCAAATAGTTGAGTGGAAGGTTCCAGAACCTCCTTGGAAGGGGGTGGACGAAATATATAGGGGAAACCCTAATGATTTCGTCTAAGGGGATTGGATAAGGCCTTTGGATAAGCTTAGGCCCCAAACAAAGGAACATTAGGGTTTTCCCTTAACCCTAGACCCCTCAGCTATATAAGGAGCCTCCTGGCACCTAAAATCGGCCACTCTTACTTTGGTGAAACCCTAGGGCCGAAAATTTCATACCCTACTCTCTCTCCTCACAAGTTTCCTTCTTGCTAGCTCTTGGGTGTGATTCCATTAGAGGCACTGCGTTTGTGGTGCTAGGCTTCCAAGAAGATCAAGATCAAGGATTACCAATTGTTTGCTATAACAATTGAAAGGTATGTAACTCTAAACCCTAATTTGTTATTTTCCATATAGCCTTTCTCCTTAGGGTTCTTGTTTTGCAACTCAAAGTTATATGTTTAATAGTTAAAACATAGATCCAAAGTACGTTGCATGTGAAATTAGGAATTGTTTTTCTAGTTTATTTGTTTTACCGAAAACCCATCAGTGGTATCAGAGCCATTGTTTTTGTTTTAAGTTGAATTGCTATAATAGTTGAATTGCAAATTAGGGTTTATAGCTATTAAACCCTAAAAGGCCAATTTTTGTTTTTAGGGTTTTTGGTTCAAAGGGTTTTTCAAAAAAAACCTAGCCTCCGTGAACCCTAATCGAAATTAGGGTTAGGGTTTTGGAAACCCTAGCCTCCTCCCTTGAATTTCGAAATTTACGTGGTATTTTTAGGGTTTCTTATTTTTTGGATAATTGTTACCTAATTGGATAATTGAGAAAAACAAGCAAAATATCTTATACCCTATTTTTCGAGATCTAGAGGGATATAGATTAGGATTAAATTAAAATTTGAATTTAATTAGATAATCCTTACAAGATTTAATAAATTAATTAAAAGTTAATTAATAGATAATTATTAAATCTAGTTATTTGGTTTATTTTAAATTTAAATTAAAAGTTTAATTTTCGAAAATCTTAATATAAACCCAAAAGTTTTAAAAAGTTTAAAACACACCTTATATATGTATTATAATTAAAAGTTAAATATTATATATGTAGAAGAAAATGGTCAGTCAAATCGCTAGTATGCCTAATTCACAAAACTAATCTATAAGGGGGGGGGGGGGGATAAGGAAACTGCCTATAAAGTGGTAGTTGAATGGGTGTCCACTCTCACCCACTGCTTCCTTGATTGGTGGAGGGTCATTAGCAGAACGGATTTGATAGGACAACTAAATTTCATTAAAAGTATAATGTTATTAAGAAAGTACTAGAACGTTATTTTACAAAATCCCAACTCTAGTTACTTTAGGAAAAATGTGAAAAGTATGCTAGTCCATGAAATTGCACATTATGCTTTATTGGTCATTAGTAGAGCGTGTATGGTTTACCAGCACACAAATAGGCATTAATAAAGAGTACTAATTAGTATCTCATAATTATCATTTTGATGGAGCGTGTGTGGTTTACCGACACATCAATAGTTAATGATAAAGACAATGAGGTTACCAAGCACATTCGCATGGTTATTCACATCTTGTTTGTGATCCTCGGTATCCCAGTCACAAATAGAAGAGCATAATCTGAGATTAAAACATGACATTGAAATAGTTCAATGTATCTCAAAAGGAATTAGGAATTTTAGTTCGTCTTATGGTGGAGTTGGTGAATCGTCATTCACCTACCTTTATGAAATTTACACTTGAATCTCGGCATCCCATTTCTAAGTTGTGAATCATCATAGTTGGATCCTAACCTTGATATTGTATTTTTGGGTTACTATATTAAGGTGTCTTGAAATCTAACTAAAACTATATTTCTTTTCAGATGTCTACTCCTGGAAACACTTCTGCTTCATCATCCTCCAACCACAACTTCTGTTTACTCAACATTTTCTCCAAAGTCGTTATGGATGGCTCTAAATATAACGATTGGATGTGTAACATCAAGATGGCGCTTTGATTTGAGGACAAATAATATGTCCTTGAAAAGGAGCTCAAAGAGCTTGATGAATCCAAAGCCACTCCCGAAGAATATGGTGCCTATAAGAAGCACTATGATGATGCCACCAAAGTGGCATGCATCATGGTCGCAACCATGTACCCAAAACTGCAGAGGTTCTATGAGGACTACTGGCCTTTTGGGATGAACAAGGACCTTATCGAAAAGTACCATAAGCGAGCTCGTCAAGAAAAGTTTGAAGTAGTCAAGTCACTCATGGCTTGCAAGTTAAAAGAAGGGGAGTTAGTTGTATCTCATGTGCAAAGAATGCAACGCTACATAGAGCGTTTGGTCAAGCTCAACATTCACTTTGATGAGGAATTGGCCATTGATATGGTCTTGAACTCGTTACCCGATTGTTATGGTCAATTCATCCTGACGTACCATTTGAACAATACTGAGCAGACATTGGCCCAATTCCACAACTTGTTGCAGACAGCTGAAGCAAGAATGAAGGATAAAAGTATATCCTGCACTCCTGCGAGTGCTCCTGTCTTAGCTATTGGACATGGAAAAGGGAAAAAGCAGAAAGGTGCTCCTAAGCAAAACTGGAAGGGAAAGGTCCAAGTTAGGTCATCTAGCAGTGCCCCAAAGGCTAAGCCTAGTGCTACCATTCCCCATGTTTCTGATCCAAAGGATGCTGTTTGCTTTTATTGAAATGAAAAAGGGCACTGGAAGAGAACCTGCCCAAAATATCTGCAAGATATCAAAGATGGCAAAGTGAAGCCATCTTCGGTAGGTATTTACACTATTTCTTCTAATAACTCATTATCTTCTCGTTCATGGGTCCTTGATACAAGATGTGGTTTTCATATCTGTTCTGATTTGCAGGGGCTAAAGGAAAGTGAGGAGATAGAGCGAGGAAGGATAAACTTGATCATGGGAAACAAGAAGTCTTCACCAGTGACCAAGATCGGATTTTATCAACTTTTGCTTAGTAATGATGTTAGATTAGAATTATTGAACTGTTGATATTCGTCTGAGATGACGAGAAACATTATTTCATTTCATGCACTGTTCAGACAAGGTTTTAAATATTCTTTTAATGATTTGAATGGTTAAATTTCTGTTTATAAGAATGGTGTTTTCATGTTTGAAGATTTACCTTGTGATGGTGTGTATGAAACAATGACTTGTGTTGATAGCTTAGGAAATTGTTTGTTTAATATTGACTTGTCTAATAGTGTAGACAAGGCATGCTTGTGGCATTGTCGTCATGGACACATTAACAAGAAACGCATAGCCCAACTCCAAAAGGATGGAGTGTTGGAATCATTTGACCTAAAATCAGATGATATGTGTGAATTTTGTCTTTTAGGAAAGATGACAAAATTACCATTCACAAGGTCTTGTGGAAGAGGTGAAGGTTTGTTGGACCTCATACATACAGATGTCTGTGGACCCTTTAGATCAACCATAAGAGATGCTAATCGATTTTATGTGACTTTCACTGATAATTATAGTAGATATGGCTACATATACTTAATCTAACATAAGTCAGAAGCCTTTGAAAAGTTCAAAAAGTTTAAACATGAGGTCGAAAATCAATTGGGCAGGAAAATAAAGATACTTAGATCCGATAGAGGTGGAGAGTATCTTAGTATAGAGTTCAACGACTATCTAAAAGAATGTGGGATAGTCTCACAATTGACTCCTCCTAGGACACCATAGTTAAATGGTGTGGCTGAGAGGCGTAATCGAACCTTGTTACACATGGTTCGTTCTATGATGAGTCATACTTCACTTCCAATTCATTTTTGGGGCTATCCCTTAGAAATAGCTGCCCACATCCTCAATCTTGTCCCAACAAAGAAGGTTGCTAAAACACCTCACGAGATGTGGACAGAGAAAGTTCCCTCATTAGCACATATTAAAGCCTAGGGTTGTGAATATTTTGTAAGACGAGAGACTCATGAGAAGCTAGCAGCAAGAAGTGAGAAATGTGTTTTCATTGGTTACCCAAAACAGTCCTTTGGATTTTTATTCTATAAAGCTAGTGACAACGTGGTTTTTGTAGCACGAAGAGGAGTCTTTATAGAAATAGAGCTCATATTCAAAGAGGACAGTGGGAATACCATTGAACTTAAAGAGATTCAAGAGTCAAATACTGAAGGAACCTTAGATGACACTAGCACTCAACCAGAGGAAACAGTTCCTGTTGAACCCGTTGATAAATCATTACCTCAACGAAGATCCACTAGGGTGAGTGTGCCACCTAAGTTGTATGGTTTTCATATTACTTCAGACGGTGACACATGCATCAGTGATAGGACACTGGTAAAATTAGATGAACTAGTCTCTTGTAAGGAAGCAATGGCAGGTCCAAAGGCTTCCAAGTGGAAAGAGGCAATGGGCAGCGAGATAAAGTCCATGTATGACAACCAAGTTTGGAATTTGGTTGATAATGCACCAGGTTGTAAGATTTTTGGGTGCAAATGGATCTTCAAGAAGAAGACAGACATGGATGGGAATGTACACACATTCAAGGCTAGACTGGTTGCGAAAGGTTTTACACATACCACAGGGGTTGACTATGATGAAACCTTCTCACCAGTAGCGAAGATTAAATCTATCAGGATATTGCTTGCCATAGCTACTTTCATGACTATGAAATATGCCAGATGGATGTCAAGACTTTTTTTTAACGGGAAGTTGGCTGAGGATGTGTACATGAATCAGCCAGAGGGTTTTGTTGAGGCAAAGTTTCCCAATAAAGTGTTTAAGCTTGAGAAATCCATTTATGGATTGAAACAGGCATCTCGCAGTTGGAATATTTGCTTCCATGAGAAAGTTAAAGAGTTTGGCTTCTCTAGGAGTGAATATGAGTTATGTGTGTATATCAAGGCTAGTGGGAGTATAGTGACTTTTCTGGTGTTATATGTGGATGACATATTACACATTGGTAACGACATTCCAACCTTGAAAGAAGTCAAGTCTTGGCTTGGAAAGTGTTTTGCCATGAAAGACCTTGGAGAAGCTGCCTTTATTCTTGGGATTAGAATATTGAGAGATAGAAAGAAGAGACTAATTGGACTTAGTTAGAGCACATACTTGGATAAGGTACTAAAGAGGTTTAGTATGGAAATTCCAAGAAGGGAGAGCTACCTATCCAGAGCAATACCAAATTGATTAAGACTCAATGCCCTAGTACAGATGAGGAAATAGCTGACATGAGTTGCGTACCTTATGCTTCCACTATCGGATTGATCATCTACTCTATGACATGTGTAGTGACAATGAACATGGTTTGGCATGCGGAATTAAAGCTTGCACAATTGAACATGGTGATTTGGGTGTTTAAGAGATATATTGAATGTATATGGTGTTACACAAAAAGGATCTAGATCTAGACTACATAATTAACACACACTTACACACTCACTTCTACATCTCTCAAGCACACCTCTACAAGTGGACAAACCCACTGGTTTACATGTCTCTCTCTCACTCTAACTACCAAATGGGTCTAAAGGCTAAAGCACCACATGCAAGTGGATTTTACAAAAGTCAAACATTTACAAAGTCATGAATGAAGAACTTTGCACCCCAACATTCTCCCCCTCAAAGTTAGGAATGAATGACCCACTTCAAATCTTCCAAAATCAAGCACTACGCGGTTCGAGCCTCAAAGGTAACACATGTCGAAACGAACTTCAATCTTCAATTCTTCAATGACTCTTCAATTTGGGCTCTAGGATGTGAGACCATACAATCTGCGCAGCAACGAATGATTAAGAGTATTCCAAAACTCTTCAATTTGGGCTCTAGGATGTGTTTACATGTCTCTCTCTCACTCTAACTACCAAATGGGTCTAAAGGCTAAAGCACCACATGCAAGTGGGTTTTACAAAAGTCAAACATTTACAAAGTCATGAATGAAGAACTTTGCACCCCAACATTCTCCCCCTCAAAGTTAGGAATGAATGACCCACTTCAAATCTTCCAAAATCAAGCACTACGCGGTTCGAGCCTCAAAGGTAACACATGTCGAAACGAACTTCAATCTTCAATTCTTCAATGACTCTTCAATTTGGGCTCTAGGATGTGAGACCATACAATCTGCGCAGCAACGAATGATTAAGAGTATTCCAAACTCCAAATAATCACCCAAAAGTTGCGCATAAAAACACACCCCAAAATTCTTCAATAAAACCAAACCCATTTCAAATATATCACTTCCGAACATCCAATTGCTTCATCTCGTAAGCTTCAAAACTTCAAGATCACTTCGGTCTTCAAATCCGCGTAATATGAAAAATTCAAGTTCGAATTTCCATATAAAACTTCTCCCCCTTTTTATAATCGAAATTTGATTATAAAACTTCAAAGGAAAAAGAACGTGCTCTATTCGGAATTTTTCATGTCAAAACTCCCCCTTAACATGTGGCATAAACTTTGTGCTTCAATCCGGAAAACCCAAAAAATAATCAATTTTTATTGCCGTTCACGGATCGCCTTTGACAAAATTTCTCAAAAATAGGTAGAAATTGTCAATTTCAAAATTTCTGCAGTGACGCGTTGCGCCTAATACAACAAAATATGCAAAACTCTCCCCCTTTTCCAAAGCTGGGTAGAAAGCGTCAATTTGCACAAACTGCAGGGGCCTGAAATGCACTACTTCAATTTTCTGCAAAAATTAGTCCTTTTTCGAATTTGGTTGAAAACTGCAAAAAATTCGAAGTTTCAGGGACCATCTTCGTAAATTCTGCCCTTTTTCTCAAATATACGAAGACTTGTACCAAAAATGCGAAGCACCAAAAAATTTCGAAGTTGGGCGAAAAGTGTCAAACATACGAAACATGTTTTAATTTTCAAAGTGCCACATATTCGAAAGTTCAGGGGCCATTTTCGAAACTTTGTTATTTGCTCATTTCTTTCGAAGCACGAAGATTCGAAGCATACGAAGATTTGTCATACGAAGAGTGTTTTTTTTTCACTTGACAATCATTCGAAACAAGAAGGACCATTTTCGAAACTTCTTCACACCCTTCGAATGAATTGGTCTCCACCCTTCGTACAATAACCCCTTCGTATGTTAACCCAGTTCTTCATTCTTCGTTTTCTTCTTCCCTTCGTATCATAATAACCAAAAATACCCTTCGAATCTGGACTCCAAAATCTATTTCCTTTATACGCTTCCAACATTGATTACACTATCACCCTCAATACCTCCTTCGAACATCAAACCCAATTCCAAAAACCTTCGTTTTCCAGTTCCAAAACAAGTCTTCTCTTTTTGTTCAAGAACACAAAATCACTCAATACTCAAACCATTGTTCATATAAACAAGGTTTCGAAGTATTTTCTTTTTGATATAATTTGATCGACATTCAAGCGACCAAAGAACAGGACCCAAAACTGCAATCCAAACCTTCAATTGTCAACATAACTATTCGATTTCAATCCATCCCTATCAACAATCCATTTGGAATACCAAACCAGCCAGCAAATCGAACCTCCAAATACAACTTTTTGACATCCCAACTAATTCCAGTTGAGTTTGACATGAATAGCTACTTCGATTCTAAGAACCCCATGAACACAGATTTTAGTCGACATTATTTTTACTCCAATACACATCAATCAATTCTTCATAGATTCAATTAATCAAAAATCAAAATCACACAATATCATCAAAAATGAATTATAGATTGTAATTACTAGCTTTGATCAAAGTCAATTTCATTTGATTTCAATCGATTCAAACCGATTCAATCGATCTCTACAGTTTAATGCGAACCAAGCTTTGAATATCGATCACCGATCTCATATGAACTATTTCCAAATTTGATTCCAATTTTGATTCAGGTGATAAAATCGACCAAGGATAAGAAAGAATAAAAGCGACTTATTTTTGTTTTGATCGATTTGAATGCTGGTTATGAAAACGAATGTCGACATATAAACAGATGAAGAACAGAAACAAGATTAGGTTATGGATTGAGCTCATATCGATTGTTTATTGGATTAAAAGAATTATATGAACCCAATATATTTTGAACAGTAACATATTTGAAAATGTATCAAAATCAAAGAGTGGACTCATTAAAGGAAGATGAACAGTAATCAATCGGAATTTTGGGCTCAAATGACAAATGATAAACAGTTAAACAACAAAAATTGGTTTGGGCTTCGAATATTGAATTTAACGAACAGTGACGAAAATTTGATTTTGTTTTGGTTGTATTTGATCTTAAAAAAATATTGGATCATCAATGGGTTTTTCAAGAAAAATTCGATCCAACGAGTCAAACGATCACAAATAAAAAAACGCAACGCACGATTTCAACGAAATTAACAGAGATCATAGAGAGAGACTCACCAAAATTGATCAAATTGCGACAAAATTTGCCAAACCGAGAATCGTTCTTCAAAAATCACTTTGATCTTGAAGACCCGCTCTGATACCAATTGTAGTGACAATGAACACGGTTTGGCATGCGGAATTAAAGCTTGCACAATTGAACATGGTGATTTGGGTGTTTAAGAGATATATTGAATGTATATGGTGTTACACAAAAAGGATCTAGATCTAGACTACATAATTAACACACACTTACACACTCACTTCTACATCTCTCAAGCACACCTCTACAAGTAGACAAACCCACTATTTATAGAGGTGTTTACATGTCTCTCTCTCACTCTAACTACCAAATGGGTCTAAAGGCTAAAGCACCACATGCAAGTGGGTTTTACAAAAGTCAAACATTTACAAAGTCATGAATGAAGAACTTTGCACCCCAACAACATGTACTCGCCCTGATGTGGCTTTTACTTTGAGCATGGTCAGTCGCTATCAGGGAATCCTAGGTAGAGCTCATTGGATAGCAGTAAAGAAAATACTAAGGAACCTAGAGATCATGGTAAAACCAGACATATCGATAGAAAGTACCATTTCATTAGACATAGAGTAGAAGAAGGCCATCTTGTTGTAAAGAGGGTGTCATCTGAAGATAAACCAGCATACCCCCTCACAAAGGGTTTGAGTAGGGCTAAGCATATTCAGCATGCTCGGAGCATAGGACTGAAAGATGATATTAGTTTTAGTAATTAGATTAGTTTAGTTTAGAAAGTTGTTACAAAGTAAATGTAATTGACTTTTGGTGATTAAATAATAAAGTATTATTTATAAGTTTGTTTTCTGCCTTTTGTCAATTGTTTATTATTATGTTTCATATTTTGCATGTTTTACTTCCCGGATAATATGATTATTCAAACTCCACAGTCGCTCGTACTTTTGGAAGTAAGTAGTGAATTAAGACTGTCATGAATTGGATTGCAGATTGTCTAAGGATAGACACAACAATAGAATTGCTGCAATGTTCATGAGTACTCAGAAATTGAGATTTAAGTATTGGATAAACCCACCCTCAGAGTATTACTTCATGGAATTCATTACGAGTAATACTGAGATGATAATATCTATAAATTTGAAACGGAGATATATGAGTTGTAATTTTCAAGTTGGCTATGCATTGGTGATACGAAAACGCATCAGGAACTTGGTATTATAAAACGTATTGTCATGTATGGTTTGATGAGTGAAAGGTATTGGATGTGTGTCCAAGGTCATTAACTAGTCGGTGATATTTCTAATAATAGCAGGGTCCTCTTGGGTTGCCGTCAAGACTCAAAATTGAGCAGAATAAATAATAGGAGTAATTAGTTTATTAATTATTATGGTTTAATAAATAACTAGAAAATAATTAGAAAACAATTTGGGAATTAATTAACAGTTTAATTAATAGAAGGGTTGAATGTGAGTTAATCAATTGTTGGTTAATCAGGGAACATTCCAGAACGCTAGAATGAAGGGGGTTGGAAGAAAATTCCCTTTGGATAAAGGGAATTTGGTTCATAGCCTATCCCATCCCACATGGGTGGAAGGATAAAACCCTAGGAGGTATCCAAGGCTATAAATAGGGGCATAGGGATTCATTCCTCCTTGCTCATTTTTTGGATTGAGTATTTACCACCTTCTTTCTCACTCATTGTGGAAGAACTTTCTTTTAGTTCATCCCTCCTAGTTTAAGATTTGTTTCTACTCTTTTGAGTTCATTGGATGTGAACCAAGAGAAGGATTCTAGTTTGGATCCTCATCATCCAAACAAGGTGGCACGCACAAGGAGTCAAGCTCGAAGATCATCAACTACTAAAGAGGTTAGTATTATTCCTTGTATTTTTGGATTTCATAGGGTAGAAGTAATAGTATGAAGCCATAGATTCATAGGTTGCATGTACACTTAGGTAAATCGTTTTGTTGTTTCGATTCTTCCGCTGCCTAGTTATTGAGTGTATTTGATGCATGTATTTCCCAACAGTGGTATCAGAGTCAGGTCCATGGTTACCTTCACCCTACATCCATGTTTTCTGAAAATATTGTTTTGGAACTGAATGATGAACGTTTAATTGAAAAATTCATAATTTTATGAAAACCCTAATTCACGACGTGAAACAGTAGTTCACGACATGAGCTTAGCATATCAGCATTATCGATTTTAATCTTGCTTATTTTTCGAATTCAAGCTTTATCTTGCATGGATAAATAGCTAATTGGATTAGATCTGGAAAATAAATAAATGCTATTTAAATGTGGTTATTTAAATTTGAATATTTATGGATAAATATTATTTAATCATATTTTTAAATTTAAATATTTATTTTATTACTATTTATAATAGATGATTATAAATTTGAATATTAACCACTCATGTTTTATTAATTGTTATATTACATCCTTGTAATTAATTTGAATTAATAAATAGACAACTAAATTTAAAGGTTTTAAATTTAATCCTTGTATATATGTAAGATCAATATCTATTATATGTATAAGAGAATTGCAATATGCATATTTTAAATATTGACATTGTCGGTCTTACCTCGACCAGGCATACCCGTTCTAATGTAGGGGTTTAAGGAGGTCTCTATGATTCCTAATGAGGTCGGTGTTTAATATGCTTCGCGCTTACCACCCTCACCGCCCTATTACATTTTGAGAATGGAGTTACCGAAACGGTTTGATAGTAATGATGGTTAGTCTAAAAGTATTCTAAATACAAGTATAAAACAAAATCCCATTTTATTTAAATAAAAGTGAATCTTATGTTATCCATAAAAATTGCACATTCTCTATATAACTTGTTGATGGAGCTCGCGTGGTTAACCGGCACATCAATTTGAGAGTATAGGTAGAAAATGATGTGACACTCGCTAATCTCAAGCGTAACTTGATCCAGGGACCATACAATTTTGTATGGGTGATTCACCATCTATTCAATGATCCGTGACATCCTCGTCATTGAACTTGAGATGAACATAATCCAAGATTAACATGACAGTGATAGTTAATGAATCTCAAAGATCTAGTAATTTCATATTGATTGAATTTAACAAAGAGCTTTGTCTACCTAAATAACTTCATGGTGCGTTTACGCCATCCCTTTACACATCATGAAGCCAAATATGGATCCTAGCCTTATTCTAGTAATTTGTTTTAGGGTAATTTCTAATTAAGGATTTATATCAAACTAATTGGAATCTTATCTTTCGTAGATGTCGAACCAAGCCAACAAAAACAACAACAATCTTCTTCCTCCTCCTCCTCTAACTGAAAACTCAAAGATGTCCTCTAAGAGAATTGAAAATTTTGAAATAACCAAATCCATTTTGGATTCCTAATACAAACATGGGGAATCTATAAGTGTGCATTTTCATAAGATGAAGACATACTTTGATAGACTACCTGATTTGGGTATTGGTATTTTGAAAGAGCAGATGATGGATTGGATCTTGTGCTCTCTTCCCACTTCATTTATTGACTTCCTTTTTGAAAAAATGGATGATCCCAATATGACCCCATGGAGCTTCACGACTTGTTGATAACAGCTGAAGCTAGTGTACAAAAGAGTATTCACCTCGTCCACCCCTCATTGGTCGCTGATCATGGAGATGCTAAAGGGAAGCAAATTTCTCATCCCAATGAAAAGAGAAAGACCAAGGTTGGAAAGTCTAACCAAGGAACTAAGAGAAAGTTCCATGATGGGATAGCTCATTGTGCTGATCCAAAAAGGCGATTTGTTTTTACTGCCAGGAAAAGGGACACTGGAAGCGTAGCTGCCCTAAATACCTCGAGGACCTTAAGAAGGGCAAAGTCAAGGTGGCTAGCACCTCAGGTATGTTCATGATAGATCTCCATAGCACATCTACTTCTAATTCTTGGATTCTTGATACAGGGTGTGGTACTCACATTTGCTCTGATATGCGGGGACTAAGACAAAGTAAGAAGTTGAAGCATGGTGAACTCAACCTAATCATGGGAAACAAGCACAAGTCAGCTATTACAAGGATTGGGAACTATGAGCTCATGCTTAGTGGTGGTGTTTATCTTAGTTTATTAAACTATTGCTAATCGCCTGATATGGCACAAAACATTATTTCCTTTCATGGACTTTATAAGGATGGTTGTCGTTTTTTTTTATAATGATAATAGTGACATTTTGGTTAATAAGAATGGTTGTTTTATTTTTTAAGCTAGTCCTTCTAAAGGTGTGTATGAAAGTATTGTTAGTGATGGTGATGTTGGTAAACTAATAATGAATGTTGGTTCCTCTAATAGTGAATTAGATCAATCATGTTTGTGGCATTGTCGACTTGGCCATATAAACTAGAAACGCATTGCCAAGCTCCAATCTAATGAATCTTGGAATCATTCGACCTCAAATCGGATGATGTATGCGAATCTTGCTTACTTGGCAAGATGACAAAAATGCCATTCACAGGCCTGTGAAAGAGGCAAGGATTTGTTGGACCTCATCCACATAGATGTTTGTGGACCCTTCAAATCTGCCACAAGACATGAAGAAAGATACTTCGTGACTTTTACTGACGATTTTAGTAGATATGGATATATCTATCTAATCAAGCATAATTCAGAAATGTTTGAGGTGTTCATAGAGTTTCAGAATGAAGTAGAGAACCAATTGGGCAGAATGATCAAGATGCTATGATCCGACAGGGGTGGAGACTATTTAAGTCTTGAATTCTACGATCATCTAAAGAATTGTGGAATAGTTTCACAATTATCTCCACCTAGAACACCGCAGTTGAATGGTGTGGCTAAAAGGAGAAATCAAACTTTGTTAGACATGGTTCGATCTATAATGAGTCGAGCTACACTTCCGATATCTTTTTGGGGGTATGCCTTAGAGACAGCCGCCCATATCCTAAACCTCGTAACTACTAAGAAGGTTGCTAAAACACCCTATGAAATGTGGATTGGGACACGTCCTTCTCTAGCACATATAAAGGTTTGGGGATGCGAAACTTTTGTTCATCGCGAGGCGAATGTCAAGCTCGAACCCCCGTCAGAGAAGTGTTACTTCATTGGTTATCCATGAAAGTCATTTGGATACTTTTTCTACAAGCCTTTGGAAAACAAAGCGTTTGTTGCTCGAAGGGGATTCTTCCTTGAGAGGGACCACATTTCCAAAGAGGGCAGTGGGAGCCACATAGACCTTAAAGAGCTTCAAGAGACAAATGAAGAAGAACCTTTAGTAGACACTAGCACTCAACTTGAGGTGCAACAACTCGTTGAGGAACCTCAACCCGGTGCTGAGCAACGTGTTGAGCAAAATGATATATCTCCAGCTCCCCTTCGCCGATCCAATAGAGTTCGTTATCCTCCTGAGTTCTATGGTTTCCATGTGAGCATTGAAGGAGACATATTGATCAGTGATCGTACAATGGTTGATATGGCTGAAGCATCCAACTATCAGGAAGCGATGGTAGGCACTGAGGTTGTCAAGTGGAAGGAAAGCATGGAGAGAGAGAGAGAGATTCAGTCTATGCATGACAACCAAGTTGGAATTTGGTTGATCCTACACCTGGCCCTAAAAATTTTGGGTGTAAATGGATCTTCAAGAAGAATACATCGATGGATGGGAATGTGCACACGTTCAAGGCTAGGTTGGTAGCAAAGGATTACACTCAAACTCAAGGAATTTATTAGGAGGAAAATTTTTCACCAGTAGCCAAGATCAAGTCTATTGGGATATTACTTGCCATAGCAGCTTTTCATGATTATGAAGTATGGCAAATGGATGTGAAGACCGCTTTCCTTAATGGAAAACTCACAGAGGGAGTGTACATGGCACAGCCGAGGGTTTAATATATCAAAAATATCCAAATAGAGTGTGTAAGCTTGAAAGGTCCATATATGGACTAAAACAAGCATCTCGCAGCTGAAACCTTTGCTTTCATTAAATGGTCAAGGAGTTTGGTTTTTCAAGAAGTGAAGGAGAGTCCTGCGTATATACCAAAGCTAGTAGGAGTAATGTAGTCTTCCTAGTGTTGTATGTGGATGAAATACTCCTTATAGGAAACGATATCCTAACATTGCAAGGTGTTAAGACGTGGCTTGGGAGTTGTTTCACTATGAAATATCTACGAGAAGTTGTATACATACTTGGTATAAGAATCTATAGAGATAGATCAAAACATCTAATAGAACTGAGCCAAAGTACATACTTGGATAAGATCTTGAAGAAATTCAATATGCAGGACTCCAAGAAAGGTTATCTACCTATGCAACATGGCACGGGATTGCGTAAGACTCAATGTCCTAGTTCTAGTGATGAAAAAGAAAGAATGAGTCGAGTCTTGTATGCTTCCGCTATAGGATCGATCATGTATGCCATGACATGTACTCATCCTAACGTCTCATTTTCTCTGAGCATGGTGAGTCGTTTTCAGGACAACCCAGGAGAAAGACATTGGACGGCAGTAAAGAACATTTTGAAATACCTAAGAATAACAAAGGATATGTTCTTCGCATATAGGGGTAAGGATGAGTTGAGAGTCACAGGTTATACAAATGCCAGTTTCCAGACTGATAGGGACAACTCATGTTCACAGTCGGGATATGTATTCTAGTTCAATGGAGGAGCGGTCACTTAGAAAAAATTCGAAGCAGTCGACAGTGGCAGACTCTACGTGCGAGTCAGAGTATATAGCAGCTAGTGAAGCTGTGAAAGAAGCTACATGGATGAAGAATTTCATTGATGATCTTGGTGTCGTTCTGAGCATCAAGGATCCCTTGGTAATCTTATGTGACAATGAGGGTGCAGTCGCTTTTACTAAAGAACCCAAAGACCATGGTAACTCAAGACATATACTTAGAAAGTTACACTATGTGAGACATCGAGTCGAGGATGGGGATATTGTCGTGAGCAGAGTGTCGTCGGAGGAGAATCCAGCCGATCCGTTCACTAAACCATTATCAAGGATCAAGCATGATAGTCATACTAGATTTATAGGCATTAGATTTGCTGAAGATATGGTGTAATTGTTGAGTTGTTTAGTTTGATAAAATATTGATTCATTTAGTAGTATGAATTTCTAATAGAATTGGTGTTTATTTTGTGGAGACTTAATAAAGTGCTAGTGTTGCTATCATTTCTATTAATTTAATAATGTGTTTCGCTTTTGCATGTTTAGAACCCACTTCCTGAGTATTAATTTACTCAAACCTCCACTGTCGGTTATACTCTTGGAAGTAAGTAGTGATTCAAGGTTGTCATGAGTGTTGGTGGATTGACCATTTTGATTGAGCATGACATAGTGATTCTGTCAACACTTATGAATACTTAATAGTGATTTAAGTATTGGATCAGCCCTCACTTAGAGATTACTTCATGGATAAAGTCACGAGTAATTCTAAGATGATAATATCTTCTATTCTTCAAACCGAGATACATGTGGGGCTTTGCTCTAAGATTTTGTTATGCACTGGTATACTCCAACGCTATCCGTAACTGGTGGCTATAACGGGTGTATTCATGTGTGACATGATGAAATAGACAAATACTATGTAGTTAAAGTTTATTCATCCCTTCTGCCTTAATAGGAGAAGCAATATCTATGGGCTCCTCGATGATTTGGTGCTAACATGTTGAAAGCTTGGCCGGGTGCTGACTAGAATTGAAGTGTTCGATTTAGTAGTCAAATGTAGTCGTCACAAATCTATATCGGGAAACATAATATTGAATTATGAGATTGACCATTATCCATGTCTCGAATTCACACAGATATCATGAGGATGAAGGAATAGTTGATCACTTATCTGAGGGCTGAAACTGATTAGATCAGAGTTTGGCAGATGCATTGGATGACATTCTCTCCGTTGATTATTAGAGAAATATAGAACCATATATATACCTAGTTAATGACTTGTCCAAGTGGGAGACTGTTGGAAGTCTGTCCAAGGTCATTAACTAGTTGGTGATATATCTAATAATAGCAGGGTCCTCTTAGATTGCCCTTAAGACTCAAAAGTGAGTAGAATAAATAATAGGAGTAATTAGTTTATTAATTATTATGGTTTAATAATTAATTAGAAACTACTTGGAAAACAATTTGGGAATTAATTAACAGTTCAATTAATATAAGGGTTGAATGTGAGTTAATCAATAGTTAGTTAATCAGGGAACATTCTAGAAGCCTAGAATGAAGGGGGTTGGAAGAAAATTCTCGTTGGATAAAGGGAATTTCGTTCATAGCTTATCCCATCCCACATGGGTGGAAGGATAAAACCCTAGGAGGTATCCAAGGCCATAAATAGGGGAATAGGGATTCATTCCTCCTTACTCATTTTTTGGCCTGAGTATTCTCCACCTTCTTTCTCCCTCATTGTGGAAGAACATTCTTCTAGTTCATCCCTCCTAGTTTAATATTTTTTTTCTAATCTTATGAGTTTATTAGGTGTGAACCAAGAGAGGGATTCTAGTTTGGATCCTCATCATCCAAACAAGGTGGCACACACAAGGAGTCAAGCTCGAAGATCATTAGCTACTAAAGAGGTTAGTATTCTTCCTTGTATTTTCGGATTTCATAGGGTAGAAGTAATAGTATGAAGCCATAGATCCATAGGTTGCATGTACACTTAGGTAAACCGTTTTGTTGTTTGATTCTTCCGCTGCCTAGTTATAGAGTGTATTTGATGCATGTATTTCCTAACAAAAGGTACAAGCATATGAGTAAATCTTTATTCGTTCATTTTACCCTAACAGGAAAAGCGATACTGTGGGCCCCTCGATGATTCGGTGTTGACTAATGTGTTGGGCCAAGCCAGGACTAAATTGATGTATTCAATTAGAAGTCCTATATCATCGCAAATCAGAAATCGGGAAACATAGATTCTGGAAAAAGAGATTGATTATATTCCATGTCTTATGTCTACGGATATCTAGTAGAACAAAGGGTCATATGATCACTTATCTTAGGACACGTAACTGACTGTGTCAGTGTTCGGCAACAACTTTTCGAAGCTACAATTTTCTGGTCAAATTTAGTAGTCATACTAGCAATTATAGTTACATACTTATCCAAGTGGGATACTGTTGGATTAGGTGTCTAAGCCCATAACAATATTGGTATGTACTTGAATTCATAGAAGCACAATCCATTTGGGTTGCCCTGAAACCTAGAAAATGGACAAGGAAATTATAAAAGGAGAGATATTGATTTATTATAAGATTAATAAATTAATATAAATGATTTATTAATATTTTAAAAGATTAATATATTAATTAGAAATCATAATGTTTAATTAATAGTTAGCCAGAAATTAATTAGAATTAACTTTGGGGTCAACTGAGTTAATTATAAAGTACAGGGATTAGTGCAGTTATCTAATAGTTGAGTGGAAGGTTCCAGGACCTCCTTGGAAGGGGGTGGACGAAATCTATAGGGGAAACCGTAATGATTTCGTCCAAGGGGCTTGGATAAGGCCTTTAGATAAGCTTAGGCCCCAAGCAAAGGAACATTAGGGTTTTCCTTTAACCCTAAATCCCTCAGCTATATAAGGAGCCTCCTGGCACCTAAAATCGGCTACTCTTACTTTGGTGAAATCCTAGAGCCGAAAATTGCATACCCTACTCTTTCTCTCCTCACAAGTTTCCTTCTTGCTAGCTCTTGGGTATGATTCCATTAGAGGCATTGCGTTTGTGGTGTTAGGCTACCAAGAAGATCAAGATCAAAGGATTACCAATTGTTTGCTATAACAATTGAAAGGTATGTAACTCTAAACCCTAATTTGTTATTTTAAAAATAGCCTTTCTCCTTAGGGTTCTTGTTTTGCAATTCAAGGTTATATGTTCAACAGTTAAAACATAGATCCAAAGTAGGTTGCATGTGAACTTAGGAAATCTTTTTCTAGTGTATTTGTTTTACCAAAAACACATCAGATGCATCTATTTCAGGATTGGGTGCGGTGTTGATGTAGAGGGGGCATGTGATAGCTTATGCATCGACGCAATTGAAGTTTCATGAGATGAGGTATCCCACCTGTGATTTGGAGTTGGGGGCGGTGGTGTTCGCCCTCAAGATCTGACACCATTACTTGTATGGAGTCTGGTGCACCATATACATGAACCACGAGAGTCTGAAGTACCTCATGGATCAACCCAACCTGAATATGAGACAGAGGAGGTGGTTGGATGTAGTGAAGGACTATGAATGTGACATCTTATATCACCCCGACAAGGCTAATGTGGTAGCCGATGCCTTGAGCCGCAAAGAAGAGAGTGCTCTGATCCGAGACGTGTGTATGAGGATGACAGTGATGACTCCAGTCCTGGATACCATCCGATAGGATCAGGTGGAGGCTGTGAGGCCTGAGAACCTCAAGTGGGATTGAGTGATCGGATAGGTTTCCGAGTTCGAGACGGATATTCGGGTGCATATGAATTTTCGTGGGCAGATTTGGGTGCCATGTACAAGTGGAGCTCGGTGTATACTGATGGAGGAGGCACATATGTCGAGATTCTTGATCCATCCTGGAGCCACTAAGATGTATTTGGATCTGAAGAGAGATTACTGGTGGTCCTGTATGAAGAGGGATGTGGCATGGGTAGTTAAGAGGTGCTTGACTTGTCGCAATGTTAAGGCGGAGCACCAGTGTCCACATCGCCCGTTACAGCTTCTATAGATTCCCCAATGGAAGTGGGAGCATATTCCCATGGACTTTATCACCAAATTCTTGAGGATCGCGCGAGGTGTCAGTGCGATATGGGTGATTGTGGATCAGTTGACGAAGAATGCTCACTTTCTTGCTATCAATGAGAGCTCTTCTGCATAGAGATTGGCCGAGATTTATGTGAGAGAGGTGGTGGCATGGCATGGGGTGCCGACCTCGATAGTCTTAGATCGGGATGTGCGTTTTACTTCCATATTTTGGAAGAGGTTTCATGAGGAGTTGGGTACCCGATTGCACTTTAGTACTGCATACCACCCACAGACTAACAAGCAAAGTGAGCAGATGATTCAGACGCTGGAGGACATTTTGCAAGCATGTGTTATGGACTTCAGAGGAAGTTGGGACACCAATTTTCTTATTGCTAAGTTTTCTTATAACAAGAGCCACCATTCCAGTATTAGTATACCTCCCTTTGAGCTCTTGTATGGGAGAAGGTGTCAGCCTCCCATCTATTAGAGAGATGTGTGACAGAGAGTAATGGGTGGCATAGACATAGTGCTCAAGACGATTGAGCAGATTCAATAGATCAAACAGAGGTTACTGAAAACTTAGAGTCGCTAGAAGAGTTACGTAGACCGGCGACGATCCGAGCTTGAATTCCAGGTGGAAGATTTTATCCTCCTGAAGGTATCCCCGTGGAAAGGGGTTATCCGATTCAGGAAGCGGGGAAAATTGGGTCCTATATATATTGGTTCTTTCATAGTGATTGCCAAAGTGGGGAAGGTAGCTTTCCAGTTAGAGCTACCTATAGAGTTGAGCCAGATACATAACACCTTCCACGTCTATCAATTGAGGAAGTATGTAGCCGACAAGACGGCAGTGGTACCGTTAGAGGACATTCAAATTGATGCGAGTTTGAATTACATCGAGGGGCCGCTAGCGATCTTATATAGGAAGGTGAAGGACTAGAGGAATAAAGAGGTGCCTTGGTTCAAGTCCGGTGACAACATCGAAAGGGATCCGAGTGGGCTTGGGAGCCGGAGTCGAAGATGCGCGAGCAGTGCCTAGATTTATTTCCAGAAGATGACTTCGAGGGCGATGTCCGATTCTAGTGGGGAGAATTGTAACATCCCAAGACCAGCTATACCTTATAAACCCTTTTTCTTTTGGTAATTGTCTAGTTTGGCCATCATTTGAGAAAAGGTGGTAAATGAGTACGCGGGGCATATACGTGTGTACGCTCAGCATACTCATGTGCGTGTTTTTTACGCGGAAGCCACATAGTACGTTGGGCGTACAAGAGGGTATGCTGGGCGTACTAGGCCCAGAGTGAAAACCGTAATTTAAGGTGTGTCCCTATTTAATGGACATGATTGCCTCATTTCTGGCCACCATTCCTAGACATAAACCCTCTCAAATCCTAATTTCTCGTCCCTTGAGGTTGTGTGTCCATTTGTGAGCTATTAAGTGTTCTTGTGGTTTCTTTGGAGTGAAGAAGGAGCTTTGAAGTGGAAGGAGTGGGAGTCCAGGCTTTGGATCTGAGCTTATCTGTGGTTGGAACTTCAGTTAGAGGTATAAATCTCAAATATTTCTAACCCTTTTGATTTGTGCATCATTTTAGGGTTTTGGTCCCAAAGTTGGATGCTTTATGAGATATTGAGCTCTAACGTTTATTATCAGCTCCTTTGAGTGTTTTAGTGGTGTAGAGTCATAAAACTCAAGACTTGGATGTCTAAACCAATCCATGCATTGTATATGATCATTCTTGAGAATAGAGAGTGCGAGTTTTTGTGATTGTGACCTTATTAGCCATGTAAAGGCTTAAAGTCATAGACTTTATGGAGTATTAGCCTTTAGGGAGTCCAGATCTGATATTTGAGCTAAAGTCTTATCGGATTAAGACCAAATGAGTAGGAAGAGCAAAACTGAGGCATACGCTGAGTGTAATACCAGTACACGTAACGTAGAGTCGAGAATCTCCGATGCATGCATGGCGAAGGAGTACACCCAACGTAGAGGGCTTGAACGCGCAACGTACACACTATCGATGACTTTTAAGGTTGGTCAATTTGTGTACTATTAAGGCCATGGAAGGGTAAAATGGTCTTTTATCCTTCTGTTAGTTTGTAAAAGGGTTATTCTAGCTTCTATGAGAGCCGTTATTAATTAGAGATAATTATTGTATGTGTTAGGCGAAGGCTAGACCGGTGATTTGAGTTCAAGGTTATCCGACTTCTTACAAGGTGAGTCTTCTCACTATACTTACCAAGAGTGATGATCTATGTGTAGCCAGAGGATCTTATGTGCTTGTATTGAGTAGTGTGATATCCTGCATTATGTCTTTGTGATTTATGATGTGTATCATTCTGAGCTTACTGAGTTAGGACCGGAGGGTCCACCCGAGTTGTGGGACCGGAGGGTTCCAATGAGACACATTGACTGGACGGTCTTATTTGAATATAGCCATGAGACGCTAATGAGTTATGTGTGGTACTTCGGGGAACTCACTAAGCTTCGTGCTTACCGTGTTATGTGTTATGTGTTTAAGGTACTTCTCAGGATCACGGGAAGCCGCCGAATTGAATGTACACACGAGGCGGCGTCACATTTTGAGGATCTTGCATTATGTTTAAAACATTTACTGAATATGTGTTTTTGAAAACATTGTCATTTGGGGTTTTGTGAACTATGTTATGAGAATTTCGTGATTTTTAAAATGAAAAATTTGTATGAAAATTTATGATGTTACATCAGTGCTTCAAAAAACATGCTACAACACTCCTATCAAAACATACATGGTCAAACCTTAGTCTACACACTAAATCTAGAAATGTTGACCTAAAGTCAACCCAGGTCAGCAAGTCAATAATCCAAGGTCAACCCTCGAAGTTAAATACCTAAAAATCACCTTAACAAATCACATTGTCGTGGCCTTCCATTGGCCACGTCGTAGTAGCATGAAGCCAAAACAATTGAGTCTTTCACCTTAACATGTTAAGCTCTTTTCCTACATCCTGTTGGATAAGGTGTCTAAGTCCATAACTATATTTGGTATGTACTTGACCCGATTTAGCATTGTCCATTTGGGTTGCATGGCATCAGAACAATTTGGATAAACTGTTGTGAGAAGAGGATATTTATGATTTATTAATATATTATAAGTTCTAATATATTAATATGAATTATTTAATTAGTATTGATCAAAAATTAGTTTGGAATTAATTTTGTGATCAAAAGAGACTAATTAAATAAATGGGGATTGATTTGGTAAATCATTCATTATTATATAGCGCACTTGTGACCCATAGTTCTTCTTGTTGGGCTACACCCATGTGATGACCCATGGATACTCCATGGAGGTTAAAACCCATGGATCATGAAGAATGTGGAAGGTCATCAGTTACATGGTGTAACCCTAATGTGCACACTATATTAAGAGGCCTCATACTTCCAAAATCGGCACTTAAGAGATACACAAGTGAGGGCTAGCCGATTTTGGAGCAATATAATCTTCTATCAAGTTATTCCAATTGTTGGTGGTGTTGTGTGAAGCATTTGAGGCATCACATTTGCGGTGCTAAGCTAAAAAAGTCTTAAGTAATCCAAGCTACAAGAAAGGTATGTCATTCTACTAGAATTTTGTATTACATATACCCCATGATATGCTAGTTAGGATGAAACCTTGGAAAAATGAACGTTTTCATGTATAATAGAGAAAACATAGATCCAAGGTTTCTAGGGTTGCATCCACACCATAGGATTGTTAGAAAGGTCCAAACCCCACAGTGGTATCAGAGCCTAGGCTTGTTTTCTATTATACTTAATGCTACTTGCTGAAAAAATCAATTTTCTGAGCATTGTTCAGTGAACTCGCCGAGTCCATTGGGGGGACTCGACGAGTCCATGTTAAAATTCACCCAACTCGTCGAGTTGGTTCTTGCCCTCGACGAGTTGGAGGCCCTGAGTGCAAAATTTCGAGTTTCAATGCTGGAATTGGACTAGGATCATTACCCTAAAATGTTTTTAGATCGTTAAACCTGCTTTTGATCTTGTAATGATTGTGCTTATCCATTTTCAAAGATAATTGTCAAAGTTTCAAGTTTTATAGTAAGTTTATATGATTCTTGAAATTTTTTTCTCTGAATTATGCATGCTTATCAGTTTTGTAAGATCATAGAAATTATTTGACATGCTTATTAGTTTAATTGTTGATCTAAGTGCCTTTTAATGGATTCCATAATTAGTCCTCAAGTTATGGAATTCCACGGGTCTTTTCCATTAAAATCATTAAAACTCATAAGTTATAGAAATGAAAGGTTTTGAATAGTTTCAAAACTTCCCCTCATGTTTTGGAATTTGTAAAGTCACTTTAGAAAACTTTAATTCCAATCTCGAGAATTTTAAAAGTTTAAAATTCAATCCTTATACTTTATAGTATTATAAGTTAATATATATATATATATATATATATATATATATATATATATATATATATATATATATATATATATATAAGATCAAGTCAGGCTTACCGTTAGTAGGCCTTATTCACGAAACCGGTCTAAAAGCTGGGTATAAGGTTGTTGCCTATAAAATGGTAGCTTAATGGGTGTCCACTCTCACCCACCGCTTCCTTGACTGGTGGAGGGTCGTTAGTCGAACTGGTAGGACAAAGACTATAATTCTCATTAAAATTGTAATGATAAATATAAAGTAAATAAACCTTTTATAAATTCCCAATCTAAGTTACTTTAGGAAAATGTGAAATTGATGCTAACCCATGAAATTACACTTTACACCATGCTATGTCATTAGTGGAGCGTCTGTAGTTAACCGACACACTAACTTGGACTAACAAGGGTGGCAAAGGGTGGCTTAAGGTTTATCACAGATTGGTGGAGTGTGTGTGGTTAACTGACACATCGATTATGTGATAAAATTAAGAGTACCAAGTTAATTTGCATGGTTATTCACACTTTGTTTGTGATCCTCGGTATCCCAGTTGTAAACTTGAAGGGCATAATCGAGATTTAAACATGCCATTGAATTACTCAATGAATCTCTAAAGATCTAGGAGTTTCAATCCAATTAAAACCTAATAACCTATTTCGTTTTTCATGGTGGAAATTGGTAAATCGTCATTTACCTACCTTCAAATATTTTGCAAGTTAGATTAAGGCATCCCTCTTCTAATTTGTAAAATATTGTGTTGGGTCCTAGCCTTAATATTTCATTTGGGTCTTATATTAAGGATTCTATATCTAATCTAAACTTGTATTTCTTCCTTTTCAGATGTCTTCCAACAATGTTGCTTCTGACTCAAACGCTACTGGCTCCTTCTCTCTCATGAACCTTTGTGGGAGAGTCATCTTTGATGGAACTAATTTCAATGAATGGATTAGGAACATAAAGATGGTCACTCGTGATGAGGACAAGGAATATGTCCTCAACAAGGAGCTTAACGTCATCGATGAGTCGTCTGCTACTCCATAGGAGATTGCTGAGTACACTAGGCATGAGAAGGATGCCAATAAGGTATCTTGTATCATGTTGGCTACCATGAAAACAGAACTCCAGAAATCCTATGAAGATTTCTACCCTTATGAGATGCACCAGGACCTGATGGAAAGATACCATCAGTATGCTTTTCAGGAAAGGTATGAAATCATCACCTCCATGATAACAACAAAAATGAAGGATGGAGAGTCTGTCACGGGCCACCTGCAGAAAATGCAAAGATTCGTGGACCATTTGCTAAAGTTAAATGTGAACTTTGATGAAGAGCTAGCAATAGATATAATTCTACACTCCTTACCCTCATATTATGATCAGTTCCGCATGACCTATCATATGAACAAGGAGGAGGTCACCATTAGCAAACTTCAAGGACTTTTGAGGACTGCTGACAGTAGTCTCAAATATAAGAATGTTGTTACCACACCTACCACAATCCATGTTATGGAAATCAGACAAGGTAAAGGAAAAAAGAGGAATACCCATTTGAAGGGTACCAAGGGAAATTCTCTTGATGGTTCCTCTTCGAGTGGAACCAAAGGGCGTTCTACCACTCCCTCTTCCAACCCGAAGGATGCACAATGCTTCTACTGTCAGGAAAAAGGGCATTGAAAGCGAAGCTATCCCAAGTACTTGCAGGATGTTAAGGATGGGAAAGTGAAACCCACCCATGCAGGTATTCACACTATATTGTCTAATAACTCACCACATACTAATTCTTGGGTCCTTGATATGGGATGTGGAATTCACAATTGTATTGATTTGCAGGGCCTAAAAAGAAGTGAGGTTGTGGAGCATGGGAAGATAAACTTGATAATGGGGAATAGGAAAGCTTCACCTATCACCAAGATTGGAGTTTATTCTTTATTGCTTAGTAGTGGGTTAATATTAGATTTGAATAAATGTTGTTACTCGTCTGAAATGGCGAGAAGTATTATTTCCTTTCATGGTTTGTACAAACAAGGATTTACTCTTTCATTTGATAATGAATGTGGTGGTATTAATGCTTTTTATAATGGTGTCTTTTATATAAAAGCATTACCTTGTGATGGTGTATATGAAACTGCTTCGGTTGTAGATAACTTAGGAAATAATATATTGCATATTGATTCTTCCACTAGTTTGGATAAGGCATCCTTGTGGCATTGTCGTTTTAGACATGTCAACAAGAAGCGCATAGGCCAACTCCAAAAGGCTGGAGTCTTCGAGTCATTTGACTTAAAATCAGATGATAGTTGAGAATCTTGTTTACTTGAAAAAATGATCAAGTCACCCTTCATTGGTACTTTTGCAAGGGGTGAAGGTTTGTTGGACCTCATACACACAAATGTGTGGGGACCCTTCAAAACCGCCGCATGGGATGTTAACCGCTTCTATGTGACTTTTAATGATGATTATAAGTCAGAAACCTTTGAAATATTCTAAGTGTTTAAAAAAGAAGTGGAGAATCAGTTGGGTAGGAAGATAAAGATGCTCTGATCTGATTGAGGTGGTAACTATCTTAGTATCGAGTTCCTTGGCTATCTTAAGGAATGTGGAATTGTTTCACAATTGACACCTCCTAGGACACCGCAACTGAATGGTGTGGTTGAGAGGCGCAATCGATCCTTGTTAGAAATTGTTTGTTCCATGATGAGTCGAGCTTCGATACCAATCTCTTTATGGGGGTATGCCTTAGAGACTGCCGCCCATATCCTTAATATATTTCCTACCAAAAAGGTTGCCAAAATACCTCACAAGATGTGGAATATGAAAGTCCCCACTTTAGACCACATCAAGATTTTGGGTTGTGAGGTTTTCGTGAGGCGCGAGACTCATGACAAGCTCGAACCTTGAAGTGAGCGGTGTATTTTCATCGGCTATCCACATAAATCTTTTGGTTATCTCTTCTACAGACCGAGTGACAATGTTGTCTTCGTGGTGAGGAGAGGAGTCTTTCATGAGAGAGAATTCATAAGATAAGGAAACAGTGGGAGGCAAATTGAACTTGAAGAACTTCAAGAGTCAAGCGGTGAAGGAACCTCAAACACTAGCAATCAACCTGAGGAGGAAACTCTTGTTGAGCCGATTGATGAGTATGTACCTATGAGGCGTTCCACAAGAGTTAGGAGCACACCTCATTTGTATTATGGTTTCCATATTACTATAGAAGGTGATGCATTTATCTGTGATAGTACACTGATAAATTTCGAAGAACCTAACAACTTCAAGGAAGCCATGGCAGGCCCAAAGTCTGCCAAATGGAAAGAGGCTATTGACAGCGAGATTCAGTCCATGTATGACAATCATGTTTGGAACTTGGTTGACAATGTATCGGGTCGTAAGACAGTTGGGTGCAAATAGATCTTCAAGAAGAAGACCGACATGGATGGAAATGTACACACTTATAAGCCGTGACTGGTTGCAAAGGGTTTTACTCAAACTCCAGGAGTTGATTATGATGAAACTTTCTCACCAGTAGCGAAGATTAAGTCTATTAGGGTTATGCTAGCCATAACTACGTTTCATGATTATGAAATATGGCAAATGGATGTCAAAACCACTTTCCTCAATGAAAAGTTGGTTGAGGATGTTTACATGAGTCAGCCATAGGGTTTTGTTGATGCATAGTACCCTAATAGAGTGTGTAAGCTTGAGAAATCCATTTATGGATTTAAAAAAGCATCTAGCAGATGGAATCATTGTTTCGATGAGAAAGTCAAAGAGTTTGGCTTTTCGAGGAGCGAGGATGAGTCCTATGTATATGATAAGGCTAGTGGGAGTATAGTTTGCTTTTTGGTATTGTATGTGGATGAAATACTACTCATAGGAAATGATATCCCAACCTTGCAGGAGGTTAAGTCCTAGCTTGGGAAATGTTTCGCTATGAAGGACCTTGGAGAAACTGCCTATATCCTCGGGATAAGGATATTGAGAGACAAGAGTAAGAGACTAATTGGACTTAGTCAAAGTACCTACATGGATAAGGTGCTGAAAAGATTCAGCATGCAGGATTCCAAGAAAGGTGAATTACCGATCCAAATTAACGCCAAATTGAGTAAGACTCAGAGCCCGAGTACAGAGGATGAGATAGCTGAGATGAGTCGAGTACCGTATGCTTTTGTTGTAGGCTCGATCAAGGGAATCTTGGAAAGGCTCACTGGACTGGGATTAAGAACATTCTCAAGTACCTGCGAAGGATTAAGGACTGGGTCCTACCCTTGGTGGGAGTGATGACTTGAGAGTAGTAGGGGTATAGTGATGCCAGCTTTCAGACAGACGGGGATCATTTCCGCTCTCAGTCGGGCTAGGTATTTACCCTAAATGGAGGAGAAATTACTTGGAAAAGTTCCAAGAAGGAGATAGTAGCTGATTAAACTTGAGAATCATACTACATAGCAGCAAGCGAGGCGGCGAAGGAGGCAATATGGCTGAAGATCTTCATTGGAGACCTTAGAGTTGTACCAGCTGTTAAGCAACCTATAGCAATTTTCTGTGATAACGAGAGTGCAGTTGCCTTAGCCAAGGAACCAAGGGATCACGTAAGATCCAGGCACATTGACAGAAAATACCACTTTGTTAGACATCGAATAGAAGGACTTCTCGTGGAAAATAGGGTATTATCGGATGAGAATCCAACAGATCACCTCACGAATGGACTGTGTAGGGTTAAGCATTTACAACAAGTGAGGCGCATTGGCCTGAAGGATGATATTAGTTTTAGTAATTAGATAGCTTTCGAATCTTGTAATAGTTGAAATGTAATTGACATTTGCTATTAAAATAAAAGGTGTTTTTATTTACTAGTATGGTACTGTCTTGTGTCAATAATTTACTATTGTTTCATTTTGCATGTTTTGACTTCCATAATAACTATATTATTCGAACTTTTCACAGTCGATCATACTTTGGAAGTAGGTATTGAAATAAGACTGTCATAAATTGGGTTTATCGATTTGTCTGAATTGTGTTTGACATAGAAATTTTTGCTACAACATTCATGAGTGCTCATAAGTTCTGAGTATTGGATTCAACTCACGCTCACTTGTATCGCTTCATGGAATTTATCTCGAGTGATCGTGAGATGGTAATATCATATAAGTCTTCAAACCAAGATATGTGAGTTGTTGACTATGAGTTTGTTGTACATTGAATGTACGAAAACGCATCTATAACTTGATGTTATAAAACGTGTTGCTGTGTACAATTTTGTGATTACTTAGTACAAGCATATGAGTCGAAATATATCTGTTCCTTTTAGTCCTTGGAGGATTAAATGTGATATTTTGGGCCCCTCGATGATTTTGTTTTGACTTATGTGCCAGGGCCGGTCAGAACTAAAATTGATGTACTCAATTAAGTTCTATGTCAAACAAATCGGAAATCAGGAAACAAACTGTTGGACAATAAGTACGACGTTGTTCCATGTATTTGTTCGGCGGATATCTTGAGTAGAGGATTATATGATCACTTATCTAAAATGGCACAACTTAGTTCCACAAGACGTTTAAGAGCTACGATTGCCGGTCAGATCCTGAAGTCGTACTTGCAACTATAGTTATTAGACTTATCCGGCCAAGTTGGAGACTGTTGGATAAGGTGTCTAAGTCCATAACCATATTTGGTATGTACTTGACCCGATTTAGCATGGTCCATTTGGGTTGCATGGCATCGGAACAATTTGGATAGACTTTTGTGTGAAGATGATATTTATGATTTATTAATATATTATAAGTTCTAATATATTAATATGAATTATTTAATTAGTATTGATCAAGAATTAGTTTGGAATTAATTTTGTGATCAAAAGAGACTAATTAAATAAATGGGGATTGATTTGGTAAATCATTCATTCTTATATAGTGGGCTTGTGATCCATAGTTATTCATGTTGAGCTAAACCCATGTGGTGACCTATGGATAGTCCATGGAGGTTAAAACCCATGGATCATGAAGCATGTGGAAAGTCATGAGTTACATCGTGTAACCCTAATATGCACACTATATAAAGAAGCCTCATACTAGCAAAATCAGCACTTAAGAGATACACAAGTGAGGACTAGCCAATTTGGTGCAATATAATCTTCTGTCTAGTTATTCCAATTGTTGGTGGCATTGTGTGAAGCATTTGAGGCATCACATTTGGGGTACTATGCTCACAAAGTCTTAAGGAATCAAAGCTACAAGAAAGGTATGTCATTCTACTAGTTTTTATATTACATATACCCCATGATATGCTGGTTTGGATGAAACCTTGGAAAAATGAAACTTTACATGTATAATAGAGAAAACATATATCCAAAGTTTCTAGGGTTGCATGCACACCATAGGAGTGTTAGAATGCTCAAAACCCAACACATCCCCAAGAGCTCAAAGCTTGGGTTTGGTACATCCTAATGTCTTTATGGATAAAGTTTCCAACTTTGTAGGTCATTCCAATAAGCCAAAACTTATAACCCTAAGCCCTTAATGACATCTTAAAACAAGAGTTAACCTATTAAACTCTTAATGAACAAGGTCACCCATTCAAACTTTCAAGAAGACTTTCATACCCAAAATACACCATAAAAATCTTTGATTTATGGACATGCATGTCCTATGCATGTCACATCGAAAATAGGTCCAACCCAAGGAATAAAAAGGGTTCAAACATAAGCATGATGCCAAAAATACCAAGGAAAGCTAGATCTGGAACATATAACTTCAAATGGACCTCTAGGATCCCTAAAGTTGCCAACTTTATGGAATCAATTACTTCAAACTCACACAATATAAAGAAATGGGATAAGAGCCCTAGATGTAGAAGCACAAACTAGAAAGCTTCAAACTTGAATACTCACAAGGGTCCAAGATATACTCAAGATGGTGATGATGAAGTTGCTTTCTTGATTAATGCACCAAAACACCTTCTTATTCTTCTTCTCCAAGGCACCAAGAACACTAAAATGAACAAAAAAATCTCTAAAAGAGGCTTGGGTTTTGAGATAGAGGGTTGGAGGCTAAAGAGGCTCCCATAATCATTTGTAAATGTTGCTTCAATATTGGAGGAAATCCTAAAATTACTGTCTTGGGGCAAAACAGCTGACACACCAGGGCCAACCTATTGCCACGACGTGGCACTTATTAGAACACACATTCCATTTATTCCACGCCATGTGTCAGGTTATAGGTTTTGTAACCAAGTACTACACTAGTATTCCTTTAGATAGCAAAAAATGATGGGTCTGTATTACTCAACCGACGGTATGTTTGGTCATCTCCTAGAGTAAGATAACAACCACTAACTCTTTCTAGGTTGTATTGTGGAATATTCTTGGGTGTTTATTCTCATAGGTGTTTATACTATATCCCCATCATGGTTTACTTACTGACTTTGAACTGTGAACGGATCCCGAAAGCAATATAGTCTACTTATTGCTAAAAATGATATACCTTGAGAAATCAAATTATTTAATTAAAATTTGTCAAGAATTAATTTGGAATTAATTTAGTGATCAAAAGAGATTAATTAAATTAAGGGGACTGATTAAGTAACTTAGTAATACATATAGTTTGGGCCAATGATCCATGACTGGTTAGTGATGGAATAAGTTTATGTGAGATTCCATGAAGTGTTAGTCCATAAGGCTTATCATATAGATTATTGAATTAAAGGCCCAAGGAATGAATTAGGGTTTACAAGTTGAAACCCTAGGAATTCCACACTATAAAAGGAACCCCTTAGCTCCAAATTCACCACCACAAGGGTTCTAAGAGAACCCTATCTGATTTTGGTGGTTCTAACCTCTCTCTCAAAGTCCTCTAATTGTTCATGGAGTTTGTGACTTGTTTGAGGCATCACACTTAACGTGCTAAGCTCTTGAAAAGCCAACAACTGCTAGCTACAAAATAAGAGGTATTCTTCTAACTATTTTTTCTTATTCATGTACCAAATTTGTATGCTAGATAGGCTTCATACTTTGGATAATATGAATTTGAATGTATAATTAGAGAAAACTTAGATCCAAGGCATTAGGGTTGTCTGTGCACCATAGGAATGTTATAGTACATAAAATCCAATAGTGGTATCAGAGAAATGAGTGTTTTCTGTTATATTGATGCATTGGTTAATTGTTCAAAGCAAGAAAAATGGTTTTTTGTAATCTGCTTGATCACCACGACGTGGTCAAAGTTACCATGACGTGGTGATTGTTCAGTGAACGGTTTTTTCAGTTTTTTGGCCAAGTTTTGGATTAAAATCATTACCACAAACTGTTTTGACTATTAAAATCTGTTTTTGTGATAAGGTAATGATTTCCATCATCCAAAATTAAAAAGACAATTATCAAATTTTAAGATAATGTTTTGATTATATGATAATTTGATTAGTTGTATTGTCTGATTATAATTGTCTTGAAATAAGAGTTAAATTAGGTCAAATTGGTTAATGATAAATTATATGATAATTATATTAGTTTCTATTTTGATCTAAGTGTTTCATGAAGAGATTCATAGCTTGCCCTAAAGTTATGAAATATCAAAAGTCGTATTCACGAAACTTTAAAGTCTTTAAGTTTTTGAATTGCAAAGATCTTGAAGAGTTTCATAACTTGTCCTCAAGTTATGGAACTTGGAATGTCTAATTCATTAACTCCATAAGTTATGGAATCCAAAAGTTTTGAAGAGTTTCAAAACTTTCCCTCAAGTTTTGGAATTTGAGAAGTTTAATTAAAAAGTTTTAATTTGAAATATTAAATTCTAAAACGTCTAGTAATTGAAGGGTTTCAAAAGGTGCAACTCTTGGGTTCACAACTTAAAAAAAGTTAATTAAATACTTTTTAATTTTTAACACTTTTGTAAAAATCCCGACTAGGTCCCGATTAATCTACGATTAATCCCTAGGCGCTACTCGATCGATTAGAGGGCGCCTAGCGATTAATCCCTGCATACATAATGAGTGAAACATTATAAAACAATGAAATTTTAACATTTTGAAGAAGTTTTATTTCAATGGAAACAATTTGAGGCATGATTAGTGTTGTATTAATCATATTAACCTATTTTGTTATCATATTAGTGGTATTTACGAACTTTGGTATGATATTAGTCATATTTAATTTTTTAAAATTGAACAAATTAGCAATTAATGGTCCCCGATTAATCCCTCGATAAATCACCGCGAAGTCGATTAATCCCTTGACCCTAGTCCACCGACTAGCTAACGTCAAACGTTTTTTACCACCTTGATTTTTAATTTTTATATTTAGAACCTAGATGCTTTTTGAATAGTTCAATTAGACCTTATGGACTTTATTAAATTGATTAAAGTGTTTAACTAAAAGATAATTAATAATTCCATAAGGATATGGTTTAAGTTTAATTAAATTAAAAGTTTAATTTATTAATAGATTAAAAGTGTTTCACTAAGCCTTTAGTAATCATGATGAATAGTCTTATTGTTCTTTGTGGTGGAACTAGACTAGTGCACATAAGTGTGTTCTAGATCCCCTAGTCCTTATTTGACTCACATACATATGTGAAAAAGAAATTAGTCTTAATTTCCCAAAGAGGAAGGTTCTCATTTATCATACAATACAAGTTTCCCTTATTTGGTAAATTTAGACACTACCACAAACGAAATAATCAAATTCATATTGCTAAAATATAAACATAAAAACATCAATTTTCACAAATGTCATTGCAACGAAATATAAAATAAGACAAAATCAAAAAGTTTCATTAATTTATAAAATGTGGAAAACTTGTCCTTACAATGCAAATACATATGAAAATTATGTTTCTAAATATTCCTAAGCAATCTATCATAACTCTATACCCTTGCTATGTCACACATGCATCTGATTTTTGGGGCCTACAGGGTTACATATATAGTGTTTGAATTCCAAGAGTCATATGAAACCCTAATTCTTAAACATAGGCTTATGATCCATAAGTCATGTGGACTAAATCTTCATGGACTCTCATATAAACCTAGCCTATCATGGATCAATAGCTCAAACCATATGTATCACTATTTTTCACAGTTAGTCCCCGTTAATTTAATTAGCCTCATTTCATCACTAAATTAATTCCAATTTAGTTCTTGATCAATACTAATTAAATAATATGATTCCTCAGTTAATATATTATACTTATAATATATTAATAAATCATAACTTACCTCTTTCTCAAATATCCATCCTATCAGATTGTTCTACTGAAGACAACCCAAAAGGACCATGCTACTATCAGGTTAAGTACATTCCTGTTGGGTTTATTATGTTGTGTCATGGGCTCGGTCCTTAGCCCAGTTTTGGTATCCGGTTTGGGCCTGTCCAACCGTGTTTATTTTACTCTCGGGTTTAGTATTTAAGGTGCATGGATGCAGCCTTTGTTAGTAACACTTTCATTTATTTTCTCTAACAAGTATTGTAAACCCTAGCTCGCATCTACAGTGGAAGTTCTTCATTGAGCTCTGCTGAGGCGTGACTATATTTGAATCATAAGCCTTACTTTGATTCTATTATGTGTTCTTAATTCCACTGTGTTTGTTTTCTTTGTTCATCATCTTTATACCTATGAAAGATCTAAACGATCTATAGATTTATTCTCATCAATTCCTATTATAGTTATGAGCTTAAACACTTGATCCAACAGTCTCCTACTTGGATAAGTCTAATAACTATAACTTTAAGTAAAATCGATTAGCAATCGTAGCTCTTAAAAGCCGCTGTCGAACTCTAATGCGTCCTTTAGATAAGGGATCATACAATCCTCTGTTCTTCAAGATATCATGCAGACAAATACATGGAACATAGTCATACTTATTGTACAACAGTTTGTTTCATGATTTCTGATTTGTTTGACATAGAACTTAATTGAACACATCAATTGAGTCCTGACCGGGCCCGACACATATGTCAAGACAAAATCATCGAGGGGCCCAAGATATTGCTTTCAATCCTCCAAGGATCAAAAGGAACAGATAAACCTCAACTTATATGCTTGTAGTAACTACTCGTTAAATAATACACAACATTACGTTTTATAACATCAAGTTACTGATGCGTTTTCATGCTATCAATGCACAACCAACTTGTATTCAATAACTCATATATCTTGATTTGAAGACTTATACGATATTATTGTCTCACAATCACTCGTGATAAATTCCATGAAGTGATTCAGGTGAGCATGGGTTTAATCCAATACTCAAATCTTATTTTAGGAGTACTCATGAATGTTGTAGCAACTTTTGCTATGTCTAAACACTTTAGTAATCTACATACCAGATTTATGATAGTCTTGCCTCAATACCTACTTCCAAAGTATGATCGACTGTGGATAGTTTGAAACATCTTATTATTCAGGAATTCAAAAAATGCAAAGCGAAACAATAGTAAAAGATTGACACAAAATAATAACTTTACTCATAAATAAAACTCCTTTTATTTAATCATCAAATGTTAATTACATTTTATCTATTACATGTTTCTAATCAACTATCTAATCATTCGTAGTTCAGCCTAATGCTCCTCGCATGCTGCAAGTGCTTAACCTTACTTAATCCCTTCAGAAGGGGATCTGCTATATTCTCCTCTGACGATACGCTCTTTACTACGAGGAGTCCTTCTTCTACCCGATGTCTTATGAAGTGATATTTTATGTCGATGTGCCTGGATTTGCCATGATCGCTTGGTTCCTTGGTTAAGGCGACCGCACCCTCTTTGTCACCGAAAATCTCCATAGGCTCCTTGAAAGTTGGTACAACTCCAAGGTCTCCGATGAAGTTCTTTAGCCATATCGGCTCCTTCGACACTTCGCTCGCTGCTATGTACTCTGATTCGCATGTTGAGTCAGCTACAGTCTCATGTTTGGAACTTTTTCAAGTTATTGTTTCTCCATTCAGGGTAAATAACCAGCTTGTTTGAGAGCGAAAATTATCTCTGTCGGTCTGAAAGTCGGCGTCACTATACCTTGTCACTCTTAAGTCATCACTCCCACCGAGGGTAAGGACCCAGTCCTTAGTCGTCTACAGGTACTTAAGAATATTCCTTACCGCAGTCCAATGAGCTTTACCAGGATTCCCTTGAAATCTGCTAACCATGCTCAAAGCAAAGGCCACATCAGGGCGAGTACAAGTCATTGTATACATGATCGAGCCAACTGTGGAAGCATATGTTACTCGACTCATCTCTTGAAATCCAGTGAGCTTTACCAGAATTCCCTTGAAATCCGTAGTATGATCGTTAATGAATCTTGCAACACAAAAGGCCTAATGGGCCAAACCCTATAATCCTTGGGATTTAGGCTTATTTAAGAGCATTAACTCTAGGGTTTCGTTAATTTCAACATTTACCCTGGCCTCCCTTGAAGAGTGTGGAGCTCATCCTCTCTCCTAAATCTACTTTTGGTGTTGTTTTGTGTTTATGAGTAAAGGAAACAAAAAGATTGATCATTGGAGCATAGCACTTGAAGTATTCATCGTTTTCTATTCAATCTGGACTTTTGTAAGTTCAAACATTCAACCTTTATCTCTTTTCATCCTTAGATCTAGGAGTTGTTGAGTTTCGGTCCCTTTTGGTGGATTGTTCCATAGAGTTTGGAGAAATTTGGAAATTTGATTCATGTTTGGTTCAAGATCTGATCTCATGATGGAATAAAGAGTTCATGTAAGAGCCCTCTTTCCTCCATGCATTAAGATCAGTGTTGCAGAAATCGGCCTTGCGGCCGATTAAACGCTTGACGGCCTTAAACCGATTATGATTATGGTGTTTGGCGGAAATTAGTCAAAATCGGTCAAAGTCGGCCTTAACGGTCTTTAGTGGCCCTTGGCAGTCTCGGCGGTCATAGGCGGGAATTTTTTAAAAAATTCAAAAAAAATTAATTTTCAAATATTATACCAAAATTTTAAAATTTCAAATTTTTAAGCTTTCAAAATTTTAAAATATTAAACTCAAATTTTAAAATTTTAAAATTTTACATTTTCAAATACTTAGTTTTTTAGGGAATATTAATTTTTTAAATAGTTTTATTAATAATTAAGGGTACCCGATTAATCTCCGATTAATCGCCGCCTAATCCGATTAATCGCTTGTCGTCAGTCGACTGCTGAGCTACCGTTGAATGATTTTTACAACCTTGATTAAGATAAGTGCATCTTGGGCACTTTTGGACTTAGGTTTTGATATCTTACTTGATTAAGTGAATGTGATTGATAAAGTTGTATACTTTATCGATTAAGACGTTTGAGAATTTCAGATTTGAGACATGCAGCTCCTATCTTAAAGGGTTAATTGCTTAATAGGAAAGGCTATTAAGGCAACTTTCACGATGTGACTAGGTTCATGGCTTGTGGCACGAGCTTTGAGAAATTGTGACTATTTTTCACAAAGTGGTTGCGGCGTGACAAGCAGTTGGTCACGATGCGATGATTATTCACTTTGACTCTAGACCTTTTGACCTTTTTGACTTTTGGTCAAACTCTGACAGATTTGAGTATTTGACAAGGGCTTTGTCTTAAATTGTTATTAGGCATTTTATGCTAGTCGTTTCATTGCAGACACTGCTATTGATTTTATGTTGTTTTGGCTAAACTGAGTTTTCACACTATATTATATGTTACAATGTGTATCCTCTGCATGTTGGAATGTAGATATGTTGTAATATGCTGCTAGGCAAGTAAAGTAGCTTAGTCGTTTGCATGTTGTTGTTGGATTGTTTATTTATTTGTTTGTGCATGTTGACATATTATATTTGGAGGTTGAGAGCAGGCCAACTATCAGCTGAATACCTAAGGGCAAACCAACTATAAACCGAAGACCAATGGGCAGCTACTCTTAAATCAACACCACCACCACCACCAGTCAGAAGGTCTCCGATTAGGAGTATTATTTTTAGAAAAATTAAAGAAAGATGTTGCAAACTTCATTAAGAAATGTCATAATTGCCAATAATACCGGTACTCCACAAACAGGCCCTATGGGACGTGTGAACCTCCACCAATCCCCTCCTGAGTATGGGATAATGCTTAAAATCATAATTGAGATGTTTTGCGGGTTTTAGAACAATATTGTTGGTCAAAGTACTTATATCTCACCTTCTCGAGATGGATCCTTTTGATGCCATCTACGGACGTGATATCCCCACAATTAATGGCTGTCATATGAGCACTTCAAAAATTCAATTGATTGATGCATAACTGTCGGAAAATTAAGGTTAGTTGGGGATCCTCACGGAAACCTTAAACCGAACACGCCATTGAATGGTGGATCAACCAAAAAAAACTCTATTTTAGGTGACCATGTCTATCTATAAGTCCAAAACTATCTCCAACCTAGCTAAAAGGTCCTATTGAATCTTTCTTATTTTGGCACGCATAGGGGAGTCACTTAATAGATAGACCTGCCACCAAGCTCCAAGATACACCCACATTTCATGTATCTCTTTTACCACCACTACAAGGATCGTATACTATGCAGACGACAATTTTGAGCTCTGTCCAGACGACTTGTCGTCGGTAAAACCTATAGAGACGATATTTAGTCTGTAAAAAGTCGTCGGTATAGCTCCATCGCTTAAAGTCGAAAATGTCGTCGGTACAGGTGTCGTCAGTATAGCATACTCTGTCCAGACGACAAGTCGTCTGAAAAGGGTCGTCGGGACTAATTTTCGAGAAAACTAGAAAAAGTTTTATTCTCACCCTATAGAGACGACTTGTCGTCGGTAAAAGTGTCACCCTATAGAGACGATTTGTCATCGGTAAAAGTGAGAGCTATAGAGACGATATTTCGTTTGGATAAGTAAGAGCTATAGAGACGACTTGTCGTTTCAAAACATGAAAACCATTTTTACAATTGGAAAGCTATACCGACGACCTGTCGTCTCTATAGCCATTTTTTTTTTTATATATCATCCACCAGTTTTGTTATATATACCATTTAAAACAAATCCACATGGGATATTTTTAGAATAATATAAATATAAGATAATATATGATTAAAATCCAAAAGCACTTAATAAACATAACATACCTTTCAAATTCTACTACATAACAAAATAACAAAAACAAAAGAAACAAGTTTTTAACAAACATTGTTGTCATTACCATTCTAGTTTTCCTCCTACTCATCATCATCAACATCATCAAACAAAATAACAAAGAAAAGCAAGTTTTTAACAAACATTGTTGTCATTACCATTCTAGTTCTCCTCATCATCATCGTCATCATCATCATCATCGTCACCACCATCATCAACATCATCATCATCATCCTCCGCGAGTTCATTTGATGTTTCGGGGTTATTTTGTGGAACCATATTGGGATTAAACTGGAATTGTGGCATTGGTTGTGGTTGGAAGTTTGGAATGAAAGTCGCGAAAGTGTTATTAAACATTTGGTTCATTTGTTGCATTTGTTGCTGCATGAATTGCATTTGTTGGGATAATACAACAACTTGGGGATTATCTGAAGATTGGGATGTGGAAGCTTTGGAACGCTTGGTATGTTCATTTGGAAATAAATTATTGTTGATTCTTGGTTTCCTTCCAATTCCGCGAATATGCCCACGTCTCTCACCGAGGGCACGATCGAGGCATTGTTTTTCATTTAATTTTTCGTTCTCCCCGAGTTGTGATTGCATCACCATCTTCTCTCGTTGAATGTTTTCCTAAGATAAAGAAAGCAATAAAAGTATATTAATTAAAAAAAATAACTAAATTTATACACTAAAATAATAATATTATACCTTAAACTAACTAAAATAATAATAACATATTTATCAAACAACTTATTAACTTTTTTTATTACTTACCCAAACGACTTCTGCTTGTGGTGTACACCATCCCCGACTTTCTTTAAATCGCATCTGTCTCCAACCGTCGATATGTTTCGGGTCTTCTCCTCTTTCTCTCTATAATAAGCCAAAAACAATTAATATATTTACATAAATGTTAATAAATTTTTTTATAAAATACAAATAAATTTAGTTACCTCCTCACGTCGCATGCCTGCATATGTTCTACTTCCATGAGAACTCGTAATTTGAAGTTTGGATCTGCTTTCTTTACCTTCTTTGCACTGCTTCCTATAACCCTCATCCAAAAAAAGAAGATCGATCATGTTATTCCAAGCTTCCTCATCCATATCATCCGGCGGAGTTTGTCTTGCACCTTCCACATCATCATATCCACCAACACTATCAAAATAATCTTTCACGTCATGTTTGTGCTGTTTATAAGCTCTTTGGCAGTCGCCCTGTACAGTCGCTCGAACGGCTTCCCATAGATTTGTACCCCGATACATATCAAGATCAAAATATGTCTGCAATAAAAAAAAAACAAATTTAATTAGTAAAAAAACATTTAAAAAGTATAAAATTTTCACATATAAAAAGTATTTTTGTACTTACTTCAATTTCAGGATACATAGCTTCATAGTAATGGAAAGGAACACGTCTCCAATTCCTATAATGGAGTGGTACATGATTAGCCACAAAGTTTGAGATAAACCTTGTCAACATTTTGCCATTTGCATTTATGAATCTATAGGTCCCCCGGCGCTATCAATTTCCACAGGTAAAGGTTGACCGCTGTGCTTGAACTCTTTTCGCATATTTAAGCATCTTCCTTTTCCACGCCGACGCATCGAGTTTGCTACATTGACACATAGAACTAAAAATTTAGAAATTTAAAACTTTAAAAATATATTTAAGAAATTCATGTAACTTACAAGATTTACAACCCGTCGGTATCTTGCCTGCACGCTCATGTGGAGGTCGTTCCCCGCCGTCTCCTCCATGCCCCCTCGCAACATGTGTAGCCATCTGTTTAATAAATATTAGAAAATATACTAAACGCACTTTTAAAAAAAATAATAAACAATTTTAAGCAATCAAAGTGTATAACAACCGTAACATACCATCAATCAGAATCATCACTAGAACAACATACATGTACAACATCATCATTAATAAATTCGTCATCGTTTATGAAATCGTCATCATTATCTGAAGAGTACGTATCACCACCATCATCATCATCATTAAAGAAACTATCATCGTTCATAGTAGGAGCCACACTTGATTCACCATCATCATTATTATCTAAAAAGTACATATCATCACCGTCAACGGAGTATGTATCATCATCATCATCACCTAAATTGACAGCCAAGGGAAAATCATTTGATCGAGTGTCATTCACCACATCTATCTCATTAACACCGATACTTGGATGATCCCAAAGTTTTCGATGATGAACATCTTCCACAACTCTCCAATTACTGTTTCGAGTAGGATCTTGGAGATAAAACACTTGTTTAGCTTGAGTGGCTAAGATGTATTGTTGATCGTCATACCATGTTTTACCGACATACCATTCATGACTGGTATCGATAACAACCATATTCTTTTTACTAATTAAACGTCCATTATCTAATGAAGCATTGAACCATTTACCACGAAAAAGTACAACTGAATAACCATGTAAATATTGCAACTCTATTATGTCCACCAATTGACCATAAAATGGTGTACCGTCTACTCCTAATGTAAGAATGCCACTATTTTGAGTAGTACGTTGGAGATCACGGCTAAGTACAACAAATCGAACACCATTTACTATGCAAGCAGTGTAAGAAGTTGCATCTAACGGACCATGTGCCAACGCCTTTAATTCGTTAGTACAGTCCGAAGGTGATTCTCTTTCGAGGCGATAAATCTATAAGGAAATATAATATTGTACATTTAAGTAATAATATAAATTAGTTTTATATTATAAATTAGAATATAAGGTATTTACCTTTCTTTTGAACCATGGAGGAAATTTTGTTTTCAAATCACTTTCAGGCGATTCTGATTTGAATTCGCTGGATGTGAGACAAAACAATTAGAATATTTTGAAGATATGATAACACTATTGAAAAAGTAGTTAATAGATCACAAAACTTACGATATGTAACCTTTCAGCTCATCCTCATCACAGTTGTTTAGTACAAACAAATGTAATGATTTTTTGGCATCTTTACAAAGTTCGGCGAGCTTCTTAGTGGACATCGGGCGACATTGTGATGAGAACACAGTAAATTGCCTTTTTGGAAGGCTAGGATCCTCGTTTCTATCAACACGATTGAATTTGGTTTGCATACCCTCAAGATACATTGTTGCATGCTCTTTGTTAGTGTTTTCACAAATTGTATGGTAGTACATGACCAGAGTCGGAAGACCTTGAGGAGAAGTCTATTGTTCAGTAGGAAGAGTGGATACGAATCCTTAACCACCCACACCCTAACCTGCAGCAACGCCCGAATGAGAGTTGCTTCCAGGGACTTGGTCAACCCAACTATCTCCATTATTTCCTTTTATGTTTTGCAAGTGATTAGCTTCTCTTCAATCGTATGGAAAATCTCCAAAAAATTAGATGTATTAGATGAATTGTTTTCTTCATTATTTAAAGCATTGCATTGTTCTTTGGATGATTATGCAGAATAAAATTGTACCAAAAATGTCTTCTTATTATTTTATGGGAGTTCTCTGGAATACGTTGCGTCACTTATGCAACCTTAATTTCTTTTGTGATTTTCCATGTTGGTTGTGTGTGGCTAGTTTTGTTTTACTAATATATGCCTTTTCTAAAAAGAAATTAGTACTCGATTACTTATGAAATAGCTTTCGGCTATTGGCATATTACCTTATCAAGGTATGTGATAAAAGTGTTACTCCTATGTTGTTAAGGGTTTGAGTCTTGTCATATAAAGATGTAGAATTAGGATTAGAATTATAGAACGTGTTTGCGGTTTAAAAAAAAAAACAATTTTTTTTACATGTACCTACGTAACATATTCTAGTTAGTTAATTAAGGAAATATTTAAATCGAAACTAATCATAACAAAAACTGATATGGAATTCAGTTAATTGCTTATTTTGGAAAAAATATACTTCTTTATGCAAAACATCATTAACCTTTGAAATCCGATTCACTAAAATTTTATTTATTAATTAATGTTGACTGTAATTGAAGAGTTGCCCAATAATACATTTAAGACGTTTCAATAAATAAACAGATGACTTTACGTGAGTTCATCTATAAGGTCAACCCTAGAGGTTAACCACTAATTAACACAAAAGCCACGTATTAATTATCTGAATAGGAAGTGATCAATCCTAATCACGTTCACGTTGCACCATTGACTTAGGAATATTGTGAATCAGTGATTACCTGTTCGAATTAGATTATCATTTATATATTCCCCATTTTTTTTATTAAAAATATAATAAATAAATAAAAACATACTTTGCGGAACTCCCACGTCAAAATGAGGATAGATCGCTGATCAAAATCGACATTTTCAGGTTTGAATCTTCAACCTTCTACACTTCATTCAACGATTACACTACTCATTGTGGTCACGCATAGTGATGCATCCACCAAAATAATAACTTCTAAAAATTTCATTTTCCACAAAAGAATTCATATTTCTTTGCAATTTAGGTCACCAATTGGCACACCATGGTAGGAGTGAACATTAGGACCCGACCAGTCGGGCCAAACCGGAACCGGTTCCGGAACTCGGTTTGGGAGGATTCTACGGACCATGGCCTGAACTGACTGTGGCATACTGGTGTTGATGCCAATTTTTCTAGTTGTAGGACCGATACAACGTTGTGTTGTGTCGGTATAATATTCATTCCATTCATTGTGTATCGTATAATTTGTAATCCAAATTCGAAACTAGTAGTCATGGTTTGCAAACAAAAATGTAGCTTTAATGTTAACTTTTTATAAAATTATGCACACAAAGAGTTTATTGACCTTTCTAAATTCTTCCGAATATATTTTATTAATTATAAAAAAATTAGGCATCTACATTTTTATGTCTTTAGTTTGTCAAACGATTATTTTTTTATGAGATACCCATTAATTTTTGAGCTATCGCCTAACTGTCAAATATAGTATTAGTTTGATTACCATACAAGTTAATAAATTATTTTCTTTAATGAATTTCATTGGGATGTTATAGATAATTAATTGATACATTTCTCGAACTATACGTAGAGATAAAAAATGATTATTTAACTCTCGTTTTCCTTTTTAATCAATTGAGCATTCATTTTGTAAACATATTACCTAATAGAATCATTTTCTCAGTACTTTTAATTTTTAATTTGGAGTTTGAGAAACACATTTCAGTGAAGGATAAGATGGATCGTGAGTTGGTCCCTTTCGGAGATGTGTGAGTTCTTCGTGGCTTCGCTGCATAGTTATATTTGTAAAAATATGTTACCGGTTTTGATTTCTCCTACGAGGTGGATCAGGAGGAAGGTGTGCATAAAAATTAATGCTTTTGTTTGGCGGTTAGATCAAGATAACGCTACTATCTAGACTTCTCTTGGATAGTAAAGATTTGGATTTACCATTCGTGTTTGTCTAATTTGTGAAGTAGGTCTTGAGTCTTTTACACATCTATCTTTGTCTTTTGGTTGCATGTCTTGAGTTAGTAGGTGGTGGGGTATCTCGTTTCCCGTCTATTTCTTCGTATGATTGGTTGACTTGAATTATGGCTCTTCTTTTACAAGGTGCTGTTAAGAGAATTTTAGAAGGTTTTTTTATGTCTCTTTGGTGGCACATTTGAGACTTTAGGAATGTTCAATTGTTTGGAGTGAAGCAACTGAGAGTAGAAATCATTTTTCATAACATAGTGACAAAGTCTTTCTTTTGTTGTAATGTTAGATTTAAGAAGACATTAAGGGGGTGTTTGGATAAAAATATATTTAGCTTATTAGCTTATTGCTTATTGCTTATTGCTTATTGTGGTGGGAATAAACAGTTTTTTAAAAAGTGTTTGGATTATTTTATTGTGGTGAGAATAAGCAATAAGCAATAAACATTTTTAAGTGTTTGGCAAACAAAACAGCTTATATGGGTAAAATGACCAAAAAGGGCTTCCTCTTATATGTTAACCTATTTATAATAGCAAATAACAGCAACAACAATTGATGAAGAAAATCAACAATAATCACAGGGAAGTTTCTGGAACAAAAAAAAACACACACACACAAACACAATCGTGAACAGCATGGTGCATCACCGATTAAAAAAAAAAAGAAAAAAACACACACAAACAGGGCCATAATGCATCACCAGTTAAAAAAAAGAAAAAAAACAATCATGTTGCATCACCGATCAAAAAAAAACAATCATGTTGCATCAAGAATGAAGAACAATCAATGGTTGCAGGGAAATATAGCAGGGAAGAACAGCATCACCGATCAAAAAAAAAAAAGTTAACTGGATGGCAGGGAACGATAGCAGCAGAGAAAAAAAAAAAGAAAGAAAGATCAAGAACATACCTGATTGTCAATGGCCTCCAGGGACGATGGCCAAGGGAGAACAAGAATTGCGATCGGCAGCAACCACAGGTGAAGCAAACGATGGGAAATTGAAGGGTTTATGGGTTTTATGTATTGTTTATTGAAGGGTAATTCGGTAATTTCTGAATCATTAAAAATAAGCAATAAGCAATAAGCATTGCTTTCATAGCTTATTAAAATCAGCTTATTTTGCTTATTCCTACCACAATAAGCTGATTTTTTAAGCATCCTATCCAAACACTTAAATTAGCTTATTGCGGTGAGAATAAGCAATAAGCTAATAAGCAGTCATTTTTTCCCTATCCAAATACCCCCTAATTGGGTTGGGTAGCTTCAAAATCCTCAATTAGCTGTTATGCATTGTTTTTTCTTTGCTCGAGCTAATTTATTGTTAGTTAGGTCATTTAAAAAAATAACATCTTTGTAAAAAACATACAGTTTATAAAAAAATAATAAATTAGTATAATTCAGAATGGGGTGTTTAATAACTCTTTTTAAAATACACTATATATAATAAGCAAATTCATACAAATATTATTATAAATTTCAAGAGGAAGTAGAATTCCAACAAAACTGAATTTGGGAGCAAATATCACTACAAGAAATCAACGAAATATGTAACATCCCAAAAATCATAACAAATTTAAACTTTTTAAAACAACTCATAATCATAAAATGCTTACAAAATCATTGTTTCCATATTGTTTATCCGTATCAGACTATCCCAAAATCATAAAGCCATAAACATAGGATATGTACGGCTATGTCTTCACCTTCCCGAGATCATCAGAAGTAACTGAAACTACAACTAAAAACTATAAGCCAAAGCTTAGTGAGTTCCCCCAAAGTATCACCACATAAAACATATCAAACAACAACATGCATAATCGAGGCTTCAGTCTATTTGGACTGCCTTGCAGGGCCTATTGTAACACCCGAAATCAGAAAGGTCAAGAAAGCAAAGGAAAAACCCTAAGTTAGAGAGGGTTGACTCGTCGACTCCAGGGAGGAACTCGGCGAGTCGGAGCGGGATCCGGGTGTAAAGCGAGTGACCGACTCGGCGAGTCGGCAAGCGGACTCGGCGAGTCAGGTCTGGGTTGGGAAACCCTAATTTCGGGACTTGGTACCCTATTTAAGCATCTTAATCTCTTCCCTAGGGCTCATTTGCGGCCCTATAGTCCAGAACTGGGAACCCTAAGCCTCCATTGTGCTCATTCAAGCATTTGGCCATTTCCTTGAGTGATTTAAAGGAAGAAGAAGAAGTGGGAATCTTTGAAGCATCAAGGTGTGGCCTTGGATCCGAGGTTTGGGAAACATTTCTGAGCATTTGAAGGTATTAAGTCATTTCTCTCCTTTAGATCTTCTTTGGTTATGAGTTTTGGGGCTTTTAAGCCATGTCTAAGATCAATCTCGAGCTTGAGGTCCAGATCTGAGGTTGCTAGCTCAGATCCATGCTTGTTTTGGTTCAGAACCCCGTAAAGTATCAGCCATTGAGTGGATTTTGTAGCCCCTTGGTCTTAAACCCTAGTTTATGGTGCATGGTGCCTAGATCTCCTTCTCTACACGTAAAGTTTGCAACTTTACGTGGGGAATAGGCTTGGGAAGGGTAGATATGCAGTATGTAGTCCATGCATGACTCAAAAGTCCTCTGCATGTATGAAGATCTGAATAGACTCGGCGAGTCCTTCGAGTGGACTCGGCGAGTAGCTTGAAGATGAGGAGGAACTCGACGAGTGGGATGAACAGCTCGTCGAGTCGGTTGAAGATGGGCATGAACTCGACGAGTTGGATGAACAACTCGGCGAGTTGGTTGAAGATTGCCTTGTGCTCGACGAGTCTGTTCTTAGACTCGGCGAGTCAGGTCGCGTAGTCCCAAACCCTTCGAGTTAAGACTCGAGTTGGCGAGTCGAGCAAGGACTCAGTGAGTTAGGCAGGTGAGGACTCGGGAATAGTTGACTCGGAGAGTCATGGACTGACTCGGCGAGTCGAGTCGCGAATAGAAGGACCCTGAGCATATGAATTCGGCGAGTTATTAGGTGAACTCGGCGAGTAGGGTTGACCTAGAAGGTTGACTTTGACCAGGATTTTGACCTTGACTAGAGTTGACCTAGTTGACCTTTGGAGGTCAGTTGGACTAAGTGTTATTTTGGCATTGGTAGCTCGAGGAGCTAGTGGAGCAGCAGTTCAGAGTCAGAGGTCAAGTAGCAGTCAAAGGATTAGCAGCATCAGTTCCGCAGTCTCAGGTGAGTTTCCCTTCAGTAGGAACGGGTCTAAGGCCACAATGCCGGCCTGTTCAGTTAGTCGTAGTTTCTGGACTTCGGTCTAATGCAGTAGCTAGTATGTTTGACGCCTCCATGGCTCAGACATGATTTATGTGTTTATGCTAGTTGATATGTTTATGCTATGTTCAGTCAGCTTCGGACTTCGGTTCGATGTAGGGGACGGAGGTCCCAGTCAGCTTCGGACTTCGGTCCAATGTAGGGGACGGAGGTCCCAGTCAGCTTCGGACTTCGGTCCGATGTAGGGAGCAAGGCCCCAGTTAGCCCGGACTTCGGTCCGATGCAGTGGGCAAGGCCCAGTATGTGTTTATATGTTATTGTGTGGTATGTGGTAGATTGGGGGAGCTCACTAAGCTTCGTGCTTACGGTTTTCAGTTTTGGTTTTAGGTACTCGGTTTTCAAAAGAGGAGCTCGGGAAGATTGCAGTGCACACACCCTAGTCAGTTAGCCTGGGGATGTTTGACTCTGATAATGAGATTATGTTTTGAATTAATACTCTAAAAATTATGTTATGACTTATGATACAGTTTTGTAAATATGGTTTTAGTAATGCGTTAAAAGAAATTTTTAGTCGTGATTTTTGGGTCGTTACAAGTTGGTATCAGAGCCCTGGTTTGAGGGATTCGGGCGCACTTCCGAGTGTGTCTGAACTCAAACTAAGGAAGTAGCATAGAGTTTTCAAAAGAAAAACCATAGTTACAAAAGGATTTTGAGAAAAGAAAACAATTTTAGAAAAATATAAGGAAAAGAGTTTTAGAAAAAGCAAAAAGAGTTTTGAAAAGAGAAAAGGGTGTGGTGCATGCAATCAGCCGAGCTGAAGTAAGTAGTCCCAAATTACCCATACAAGTTATGTAATGATTATCAGTATCAGTTTCAGTTTCAGTTTCAGTTTTAGCTTCAGTAGAACAGCATGCTAGAATAGGACTAAGGATCTAAGATGATGCCTTATGTGCCTGCTTTATGTGTTTCAATTTGATAAGAGTTTCATGCTAGTAATGAGTAGACAGTAGTAGGATAGCCTGTGTAGGTTATGCCTGATAGTGCGAGCTTAGCATTGTATGCTAGTGCAGTTTCTTGTTATGAGAATAGTTTTGCCTGAGTATGTTTCCTTTATCCGAATGCTGCTTGCTTTCTGCTTTGTGGGACTCTGAGTGATGGGAGTTAGCCATTAGGTGAATACGTCACACCACATGTGACCAGGGTTGAATAATCTCAGAGTGCTGGATTTGGCCCTATTACGCAACTCTTGTCTGAGTCCAACCGTTGTAGGGACGAGTCTTTTACTTGAAGGATTATCTGAGCCTCGTCACATGTGATGGTATTCAGGTGGTGGCTAATTGGCATTATAAGGAGGCTTTCAGCAGCTGAGGACTGTTTGGGTAGAGTCAGAAGTTCCCTAGGGCAATCCTAGGATGAGAGTAGCAGAGATCAGTAGAAGAGTAAAGGGGACTTGGTGGAGTTGAGGTAACTCTTTAGGAAAGTACTACTGAAAGCAGAGGATCCGTACTCGATTCAAGAGGGGCCAAGACAAAAACCAGGGAACTAGTAGAGTGTGTGAGAGATTCCGCAGCAGTAGTGTGTAACTGATCAGGAATTGTTATATTTTCAGTATGGTGACATTGCGCGAGCTACCAGTTAGCAGTTCAGGCGTCGAGGAGGGATCTGGCTCGGGCTTTGGAGCCGGGCAACTTGATGATCAGATGAGGGATTTCATTTCCGCAGAATTCATGCGCAACATCATTGATCATACTCTAGTGATTTTCGGTTCGGTTAGAGTGGCCATTGTGGAGCTCCTAGACAGTCATCTTGAGGCCTTTAAGGCCGAGATAGTTTCAGGACAGATTGGGGCTCGTCTAGATCCCGATTCTTATGGAGTTCGGGGATCCATAAGGGAGGGAGATCCCATTTCTAGTTTTTGCCATCAAAGGACAGGAGTGACTGGGGTATCCTGTCTCCAAGAGAGACCTCTGCATGATTGGATAGTTGAGGAAGTTTCGCGAGCCATTCGCGAGAATCTGCCCGACATGGTCGTGAGGATCACTGATAGATTGATCGAGAGGCTCCAGGATCAGACAGTTGTTGTTCAGTCGGCGGGCAGGGAGTCGGAAAGGAAGAGGAAAACAGATGAGACTCAGGTAGCCTCAGGTTCGGGTAAAAGGATCAAGGGTTCGGATTTGAGGACGAGGAACTATCAGAACCGCAGTCGATGCGGGAAGTGCGGAAGGACGCACATGGGTGCGTGCAGACGCAAAAGTGGTTGCGATGTTGGATGTTTCAAGTGCGGCCAGATTGGTCATTTTAGCAGAGACTGTGTTGTTACCATCGCCCAGGGACTTGATCCGTTATGTTTCCATTGCAGTCAGAGGGGCCACAAGAAGGCCCACTGTCCGAGTTTGTATTCAGCAGGGCAGGTGCCAGCTCCTGCCCCTAGGACTTCGAGAGCCGCCAACGGACATCAGGGCCGGGCAAGGGCGCCTACGGCTCGGAGCCGAGTTTTCCGGTAGATTTCAGCAGGTATTCGAGCAACACTAAGTGATGGAGGTATGTATCTTTTGCTTTTCTGTCATCTATTATTTGCGATATTATTGTTATGTTGCTGCATTGTTATCAATAAGCTTAAGTGTTGGGGGTATTGTATTACCTGCTTGTGGTTGAGTTTTATGCCATCTGCATACCTTGGAATTGAATGGTGAATTGGAGGTCGTCCCCTCTAGATCAGGTTACTTTGGATACAGTAACTATAGCATATATGTGTAAGATGCAGTAGTGCCTTACTACTTGCAGAAGGCGTTAGTCGGGTAATGATCAGTTATATTTTCAGTAGTGATAACCCAGAGTTTTTAGTGGAGTAGCTAGCGGTCAGTAAGGAAGTGGGTTGGGGAGGTGCACCCCAAACGCAGGTTCTCGGGATGTAGTCCCTAAAGCAAATGCAGTTAAGGATCAAAGGGTGCGGATCTAGTAAGAGTTAGTTGGAGCGCTGGCAAGGGTAAACGTTGGCAGATAGTGTATCTCCCATTTAATGGAAGGAAGGGTGGGGAATCCTTTCGACCTGTGAGCAGTAAGGAATTAGCCGAATCCAAGTAGGGGAGAACCCTCCGAGTACACAAGGATAAGAGCCACGTAGACTCAAAATGAGTGCGCGGCCTCTGAGAAGAAATGATAGTAGCATAGTGATCGATGGATCGAGGAGTTCAGAACTGGGAGTTCGAGGACCTTCCCAGCAGTTAGTTCATGTAATCGAGATGGTTAGAAGCTGGTTGAGAATCCAGGATTGGAGGACCACCTGAAGGGGATCAAGTGAATCGGAATGAGGATTCTAAGAACGGTTAGCAAGAGATGTTTTCGTATTAGTAGCCAGTGTCAAAGCCAGCATGCAGGATTGTGTAGATTCAGGAGTTGGGAGTTTGGAAACTTCCCAACAATAGCTTCTTGTATCCGGATTAGTAGACGTTTGGTTTGGGAACCAAGCCAAAGAGTTCCTCGACGAAGCGCTAAGCATATCAAGGATATAAGATGTCGAGGATGATGCAGTATTCAAAGACTGAGGGCTGGTTTTGAGAAATCAGGATGAGGGATCACTAGCGAGACTATGGATAGTCAGGATGTCCTCGGGATAGTAGTAGTAGTGTTGTAAGTCTGCGGGGGTAGCCGTAGCATTCACTAGCAGTCAGATAGTAGTAGTAGTGATGTAAGTCTGCGGGGGTAGCCGTAGCATTCAATAGCAGTTAGATAGTAGTAGTAGTGTCGTAAGTCTGCGGGGGTAGCCGTAACATTCACTAGCAGTCAGATAGTAGTAGTAGTGTTGTAAGTCTGCGGGGGTAGCCGTAGCATTCACTAGCAGTCAGATAGTAGTAGTAGTGTTGTAAGTCTGCAGGGGTAGTCATAGCATTCACTAGCAGTCAGGTAGTAGTAGTGGTGTTGTAAGTCTGCGGGGGTAGCCGTAGCATTCACTAGCAGCCAGATAGTATTAGAGAGTTGTAAGTCCGCGGGTGTAGCTGTGGCCTTTATCAGATTGGTAGGCAGCATGAGCGCGTTGTTGGACGCGGGAAAGCAGTAGTTCCCACCCGTTCGGGTGCAGCATTGAGGATATGGGAATCCACGGGTTAGATTTCGAATTTCCCAAATGGTTCAGTTATGGCTAAGTCAGCAATTTGGCTATAGATCGTCACATCAGCTATGAGATCAGAGTAGTAGTGGACCGTTGGGGTTCGGGTATGTTAAGGGCTACCGTCAGTCTAGGATCCATCGTGTTGTTAGTCGTGGAATTGATGATGTCAGGATGTGACGTATGGACCCGATCGGTTGGATCGGAAGGTTGTTAGAGCCACAATGACAGGATAACTAGTGGAAACTAGTTCCAGAGAAAGATTTCGTCCAGAAGTCGTGGGAGCGACTAAGTGAGGAGTCCTTTGACTCCACAGTTGAGTTGGAACTCAGTGTTTCAGTCAGTTCAGTGTTTCAGTCAGTTCAGTGTTTCAGGCAGTTTAGTGTTTCAGGCAGCTCAGTGATTCAGTCAGTTCAGTGATTCAGGCAGCTCAGTGTTTCAGTCAGTTCAGTGATTCAGGCAGCTCAGTGTTTCAGTTAGTTCAGAGTTTCAGGCATGTTCAGTAATGTAGGCAGTTCAGTGTTTGGATAGTTTCAGAGTTTTGGACAGTATAGTTGGTTGATTTGGAAATGGCAAGTCCCTCTCAGCAGGATCAGTTGAGCCTTCTGCCAAGTATAAGTGATCTGTAAGGATAACTAGGCAGGTAGCTTTTCTTTCAGGATGGAAGACTTGAGTTAGTAGGAATTGAGTAGTCAAAGGAGAGATAAGTAGGCTGGTTCCAGCAGCATCGATTCAGTATGGATGGCAGAATGGATAGAACAGTTATAGATAATCGAGTATCTTCAGGAGTCGCTGGGAGTGACTAGGAGATTGCGATGGAGTGTAGTGACCAGTGGGAGTCCGGTAACTTAGATATTGACAGAATAGCTGGACCAGGGAGGTCTCAATGCATCCGGTAGGCGAATGAGGGGCAACAGGATTTTCAGTCGGAGGAAGTAACGTTGAGGAAATTATGGAAAAGAAAAGGATTCAGTATGTACCAGCGGTAGTGACCAGCACTGTGAGTGGCTAGAGTGATGGACAAAAGGGTGTTAGTTTTCCCAGGCAGAGAGTTGGAGGCAGTTCGCAGGACAGTTGGCCATAGCAAACTTCGAGGACGAAGTTTAGTTTAAGTGGGGGAGAGTTGTAACACCTGAAATCAGAAAGGTCAAGAAAGGAAAGGAAAAACCCTAAGTTAAAGAGGGTTGACTCGTCGAGTCCAGGGAGGAACTCGGCGAGTCGGAGCGGGATCCGGGTGTAAAGCGAGTGACCGACTCGGCGAGTCAGGTCTGGGTTGGAAAACCCTAATTTCGGGACTTGGTACCCTATTTAAGCATCTTAATCTCTTCCCTAGGGCTCATTTGCGGCCCTATAGTCCAGAACCGGGAACCCTAAGCCTCCATTGTGCTCATTCAAGCTTTTGGCCATTTCCTTGAGTGACTTAAAGGAAGAAAAGAAGTGGGAATCATTGAAGCATCAAGGTGTGGCCTTGGATCCGAGGTTTGGGAATCATTTCTGAGCATTTGAAGGTATTAAGTCGTTTCTCTCCTTTAGATCTTCTTTGGTTATGAGTTTTGGGGCTTTTAAGCCATGTCTAAGATCAATCTCGAGCTTGAGGTCCATATCTGAGGTTGTTACCTCAGATCCATGCTTGTTTTGGTTTAGAACCCCGTAAAGTATCATCCATTGAGTGGATTTTGTAGACCCTTGGTCTTAAACCCTAGTTTATGGTGCATGGTGCCTAGATCTCCTTCTCTACACGTAAAGTTTGCAACTTTACCTGGGGAATAGGCTTGGGAAGGGTAGATCTGCAGTATGGAGTCCATGCATGACTCAAAATTCCTCTGCATGTATGAAGATCTGAATAGACTCGGCGAGTCCTTCGAGTGGACTCGGCGAGTAGCTTGAAGATGAGGAGGAACTCGACGAGTGGGATGAATAGCTCGTCGAGTCGGTTGAAGATGGGCATGAACTCGACGAGTTGGATGAACAACTCGGCAAGTTGGATGAACAACTCGGCGAGTTGGTTGAAGATTGCCTTGTGCTCGGCGAGTCTGTTCTTAGACTCGGCGAGTCAGGTCGCGTAGTCCCAAACCCTTCGAGTTAAGACTCGAGTCGGCGAGTCGAGCAAGGACTCAGTGAGTTGGGCAGGTCAGGACTTGGGAATAGTTGACTCGAAGAGTCATGGACTGACTCGGCGAGTCGAGTCGCGAATAGAAGGATCCTGAGCATATGAACTCGGCGAGTTATTAGGTGGACTCGGCGAGTAGGGTTGACCTGGAAGGTTAACTTTGACCAGGATTTTGACCTTGACTAGAGTTGACCTAGTTGACCTTTGGAGGTCAGTTGGACTAAGTGTTATTTTGGCATTGGTAGCTCGAGGAGCTAGTGGAGCAGCATTTCGGAGTCAGAGGTCAAGTAGCAGTCAAAGGATTAGCAGCATCAGTTCAGTAGTCTCAGGTGAGTTTCCCTTCAGTAGGAACGGGTCTAAGGCCACAATGCCGGCCCGTTCAGTTAGTCGTAGTTTCTGGACTTCGGTCTAATGCAGTAAATAGTATGTTTGACGCCTCCGTGGCTCAGACAGGATTTATATGTTTATGCTAGTTGATATGTTTATGCTATGTTCAGTCAGCTTCGGACTTCAGTCCGATTTAGGGGACAGAGGTCCCAGTCAGCTTCGGACTTCGGTCCGATGTAGGGGACGAAGGTCCCAGTCAGCTTCGGACTTCGGTCCGATGTAGGGGTCGGAGGTCCCAGTCAGCTTCGGACTTCGGTCTGATGTAGGAGACGGAGGTCCCAGTCAGCTTCGGACTTCGGTCCGATGTAGGGGACGGAGGTCCTAGTCAGCTTCGGACTTCGGTCCGATATAGGGGGCAAGGCCCCAGTTAGCCCGGACTTCGGTCCGATGCAGTGGGCAAGGCCCAGTATGTGTTTATATGTTATTGTGTGGTATGTGGTAGATTGGGGGAGCTCACTAAGCTTCGTGCTTACGGTTTTCAGTTTTGGTTTCAGGTACTCGGTTTTCAAAAGAGGAGCTCGGGAAGATTGCAGTGCACACACCATAGTCAGTTAGCCTGGGGATGTTTGACTCTGATAATGAGATTATGTTTTGAATTAATACTCTAAAAACTATGTTATGACTTATGATACAGTTTTGTAAATATGGTTTTAGTAATGCGTTAAAAGAAATTTTTAGTCGTGATTTTTGGGTCGTTACACCTATAACCTATATTGACCGTTCCCGAACCTTCAGCATGACTAGACCTCCTCGCAAGGCCTACAACATATATGGACCACTCACCGAGCCTTCGGCCCGACTGGACCGCCCTGCAGGGCCTTCAGTCTATCTGGACCGTCCTAGGTATCTTGGCATTCAACATAAAGCAGGACCGACTCAACCCAACCAACCACAACACGTCGACATGCATATAACGAATAAACATATAAACAAACATCAAAAAAACAGGCAGATTTACTGATTAGTACCACACGCTAACATCCCATATATCACGATACAAATCTAACAAATCAATATAGCATAACAACATCCTATATACTAGATCACTACAGCATAACAACATACGGTAAACCAGGATATCAATCTTAAGGGTCGGCCTTGGTGCCATCGACCCGTAAGTACAGTGAGGAAAACTCACCTCATAGTTTGAACAATAGCTGATGAGGTCCCGACTCCGAATCCCAGCTGTAACCGACACTATTCATCCAAAAGAAGAATTCTCAAACACCATTCAAAATACCCAAAATAGCCCTTGGTCAGACTTGATCAAATTCAAAGTTAAACTAGCCAAATTCAACTGAGTCAACACAGCCGAGTCAACTCTATCGAGTCAACACAGAACGCGTAAGCGTGGCGTACTCTAAAGGTACATTGGGCATACTCACGCCTTGACCGCAGTTGGGATGGTGGAACTCTTACGCGATGTGTACACCAGGTATGCAGGGTGTACACTCATACCTCTTAAATCTCCATTAAGAGCTTAATGGATTAAGCTCTCATGCCCATCTTTTAGATCCATGGCGAAAATACTGCTAGGAGTCATAAATTTTCCTACTTTATGACTTTGCATGTCCATGAAGTACTTAACCAAACAACTTGATGTATTAAGACCTTCTAAGGGATGCATGGAGTGAAACTAACCCCCAATACTACATTTTTTGACTTAAGATGTAACATCCCGAAATGAGGTATAATTATCATTCTTGAATCTTTCCTTAATATGTCAAAATTAGTTCCCCAAAGAGAAAAGTTGGCTTAAGAAGTACATGGGGCGTACACATGAGTACGTGCAGTCTACTCATGTACCATGTCGGATCACGGAGGACATCTAGTACGTTGAGCGTACCCAGGGTTACATTAGACATACTAGGATCATATACAAAACCCTAATATTTGATGTGTCACTATATAAAGAACATTATAGTATCATTTCTAGCCACCCTTATCAACCTCCAACCCTCGCTTAAACCCTAATCTCTTGTGTGTGGCTTGTGTGTGTGATTTTGCAAGTATTGAGTGATTCTTGGCTCTTGTAGTTGAAGAAGAAGGTTATAGAAGAAGAAGGTGTCGTCAAGCTCAAAGATCCAGAAACTTCCAACCTTTGTACATCATTTTTAGGTTTAAAGCTTATACCTTGGCTAGTATTCTTCAAGATCTCTTTACTATAAGATTTATGATCTTAAGTCGCCATGTTTGGACCTTTTTGAGTTTAAGACTCTCCAGAGAGTTTAAGCTGTCATTTCATGTATCTTAACGCATCTAGGTTGATAAAAACGTTTGCTTGATCTTTCCTTTGACCTAATGCATGAGTAAAGTACTTTGGAATGGATGAAATGATATTTTAGCCTCTCCTAGCCATGCAAAGGCTTAAAGCCCATGACTTTATGGACTAAGAGGTATTAAATTAGTCTGATCTAAGGATGGAATGGTTGTCTTAACGGATTAAGACCGCAAAAGTAAGGAAATTGAAGTTTCTGGAGTACAATGTGCGTTCTCCCACTTACACGCAACGTAGTCTGGTAATACCCTGTCACATGCTTAGCCATATTGTCCGCCCAGCATACTCGCTAGGTGTTGTCTTTCTATTGACTTTGCTGACTTTGAATTTTGTTCAAAGTTTAGGGTTTTGGACCTACGGAGGGGCAAAATTGTCCTTTTTTACCTTAGTAGGTTTAATCATGGACTTTGAACTCATAAGTGGTTTGGACCTTAATTTTAGTTAAGGTTAATTGTTATGTTAACTAGGCGGAGTCTAGATCTGGCACCTCGGGTGCTAGGTTTTCGTGTCATCAGTATCATGTGAGTCTCTTCACATACTGTTACCTGTATGGTAGGTTATCTGTAATACCATGACCACCTGGGTGTAGCTGTTATGTTATATTTTGTGATGATATGATATGATAATTGTTTGTGACTGGGGCTGCTGATAGACAACCAGGGGTTATGGATAACCTTACAAGCGTGTTGTTAGCTCACCAGGAATGCAGATAGTCACAAGGTTGCAGGTAAACCATTGCTTTTTACTTATGCTATGTTATTTGTTGTATCGTGGGGAACTCACTAAGCTTTGTGCATATAGTTGTTGATATGTATGTGGCACGTACTTTGCAGGACCGCAAGAAGGAGAAGGTCTGATTGTACATACGTATTGGGAATTTACTACAGGGATATGATCTTTTATGTACTCTAATAACTATGATAATTGTCGTTTTAAGATGACTTGTAATTGGTCTTGTTGTGAAACTATGTTTTGTGAAGTTTAAAAATGAAAATTTTGGTCTAAAACTTGAGGTGTCACAAATTTGTATTAGAGCCTTGGTTTGAGGGATTTGGATGAACCTTTGGGTGATTCCAAACTCAAACTAAGGGTTTGAATATTTTTAATAATTTAACAAGAAATGAAGAATTTTTACAGAGGGAAAAACCCAGAGAAGCATTGTGTACAATCGACGAGCGCTTGAGGGGTAGTTTCCCAAAATAACTCATTTTTTATTTTAGTATTGCAGAGCAGACGTGTTGTATTATGAGAAAATAGGATTGCATGTTAGCTAGGGGTAGGCTAAGAAATCTTGCTAAAATAGTATAAATGTTTCCTGATTAATGATGCCTTAGCCTAGGAATTCATTCCTTATGGTATTGAATCAACCTTATTTATTTGTTTGGTGTATACTTTATAGTTGTACATAGTTGAGATTTTATAGCATTAGAATGCATGATTTAGCCTTTCTTCCTGTTCCTTGTTTGGTTATAGATTTGAGGTAGGATTATTTATTTGAATGTCTATCTAGTCTCATACTATGTACAATTCGCATACGCGAGGCAAATGGCGAGAACAGTGGAGATCTCATGAGGTAGAGTAGTGTTGGGAGTGGTCTAGAACTAGTATCTAGACATATGTTTCAGGTTCTCAGGAACCAGTAGGGCGAGTTCATAGCTTATATGAGGAGGTAGAGTTCTTGGTGTTGGATTAGTGTTCCATAACGATAATTGGTATGTACTTGACCCGAGAGTATCATGGTCAATTTGCGTTGCATATCACCAGGACAATTTGATAGGATGGACTTTTGAGAAGAGGTTATTTATGATTTATTAATATATTATAAGTTCTTATATATTAATATGAAATCATATTATTTAATTAGTATTGATCAAGAATTAATTTGGAATTAATTTAGTGATCAAAAGAGACTAATTAAATGTAAGGGGATTGATTTGGTAAATCAATCATTCTTATGGTGTGGGCTTATGGTTATTTAGGATGGGCTAAACTAACATGGTAATCCATGGAGGTTTTAACCCATGGATCCTAAGTAAGATGAAAAGTCATTCACATTAGGGTTTACATGGATGTAACCCTAATCCTAGCCACACTATATAAAAAGACCTTAGGTTACTAAAATCGGCACCTAGTGATCTTTGGAAGACTATGACCGATTTTTAGTGTGCATATACTCTCCTAAAAGTCATCCTTTGTCCAAGGTGTGTTGTGATTCCATTTGAGGTGCAACACTTGGGGCACTAAGTTCTTAAAGGCCAAAACTACAAGCTACATCAAAGAGGTAACTCTAACTCAATTCTATGTGATTTATATCAATTGTATGTTAGTTGTAGGAATAAATCTTTGGAAACAATATTGCATGTATAATTAGAAAAAACATAGATATAAAGCTTTTAGGGTTGTATGTGCACCATAGGATGTTGTAGTATACCAAAACCCTTCAGTGGTATCAGAGCCTAGGGTTGTTTTCAATTATAGTTGATGCTCACTTGTTTTCAATGCTAGAAAAAATCGAATTTCTGCATTCTAAGGTAGTCTTTTCTTAGATTGTTTTAAAAACACTATTTTATATTTGGAATATAAACTCAGCTTTCATGTTTATAAATATTATTCTTAAGCGACACTAGACAGTTGTTTTTAATTAATTTTGGTATACATTTTGGTAATAATGATTGGACAAACCATTTTTTCTTTAAAAAATAGTCAGATGTTTTCTTTTATTTTAATCTTAAAAATATTAAAACTAACAAGAATATACAAGCATAGAAATGATGAGTCAATGTGAAAAAGTTGTTTCAAAAGAAATTTTATATCAAATGTTGAGATTTTTGGAAATAAAAAAGTTGATGATTTCTTTTAGGGTAAAAATTGAAGGGTTTTTCAGAAAGAAAAAAATTGTTGTAGGTTTTTCTGACTTTTTTTTCCTGAAACCGATAGGTTATAGGTAAACTTGCTAAAAAAAGAACAAATATGGAGAAAAAATGCAACTTTTTTTTAAGAAAATTATGTAATTTTATGTTTTTTTTTTTTGAACAACAAGAATTTTATAGAAAAAAGCTAGCAAGAAGCTAGAATTATATGAGTTTGATACATTCTCGTGAAGGGCTAAGACACCAATTTTCCCAGTTCAAGAAATAACCTTTTCTAGATCGGTATTTAATCCATTCGAAGGCCAACATCTTCACCTTGCTACCCAACATACGACAACTCTTAACCTTGCCATTAAATATTTTATCACATCTGTAAGTCCAAATAATCCAAGCAAAAGCAGAAAGCACAACCGAAACAACCTTGCTTACACACCTAGGGGTACCAGAACTGGACACACAACCAAAGAGGTCATGAAGAGAGTTGCTATCCACTAGAACCTGATTCCACCAATTGTTAATGGCTAGCGGCTAAACAATTCTAAAAGAGATGGGACTCTATCTCTAATAAAATGTTGCAAAGGGGACATAAATGTGAGCCGATAACACCCCAATTTTCTCCAGATTACTACGAGTAGGCAATCTTTGAAGAATAGATCTCCATAAGTAATTTTCTATTTAACCCGAAATGTAAAAAAATAAGAAAAATAAAAGAAATGAGGTAGTAAATTGAAAATAGGATACTATAATGTTCAAACGGGTTGTTATTAACAAAAAAATATTATTCGCAATGAAAATTTTAATAGAATAGTTAAATGCGGTTAAATATCGAAATATAATTTATAATAGGATGTCATGTTAACGTTATTCACAATGAAAATTTTAATAAAATGGTTGAATGTCATAAAATCCAATTCAATTAATTAAATTCAATTATAATACGATGCCATGCTAACCTTCAATGTATATACTCTCAATGTGTATCAAGTGTAAGTAACATTTATATACATACATAAACGGGGGACCATTTCCGCCAAAAAAGACCCATGTTCACTATTCAAAAAGATGGTTAGCTTTAATATATATATATATATATATATATATATATATATATATATATATATATATATATATATATATATATATATATATATATATATATATATATATATATATATATATTAAAGCTCAACATCTTTATGAATAGTGAAATGGGACTTTTTTGGCGAAAATGGTCCCCAGGTTATGTATGTGTGCTCAAATTGTCTTTAGGGTCATTTTATGTCAATATCCGTATAGTTTGTGGACATGCGTGTTGATTATTGTTTGGATTTATCCCTTCTAGATCCTTCCACCGCCTCCTTATCTAATATCCCTTTTCATCATTGTCTACTGATTTCGTCAAATGTGCGATGTTTCTCATCTAAAGTAGACAAGATTTATCACCGAAGAAGCCACCCGACTTTCTTCTCCAGGTGCTTATAAGAAGATTCAGGTTTGAGAGTCTTCAAGCTATTCTTGGAAGTATAAAAATCCTTAGACCCAGTTCTACTCAAACATTCCTTCTCCTATCATTGGTTGTGGTGTTAATGGGGTAAACAAAGAGGCACCATAGTAGCGATGGGCACCGATGGAGGGGGTCTGCCAGTTCCCCCCGTTTCTCTTATCAAGTTCATCTCAATCGACTTTTCCTTCCCCTTTCTCTGTAATCGATTTGGTTTCGTATTCTAAAATTGTCAACACCGTCATCGATCACGCTTAAACTCTCATCTTTACCCAGCTAATCACTAGACGTAAGTTCCTAACCGCCATCGGCGAGACCACATGTCCTTATTCTGATTCTCCAGTCACTGCCTCCACTGCAGGTAAACTTCTTCTACATATTTTCATTGTTTCACCTTTGAACAAGTTCTTACATTTTTAATTTTAACAGAGGAGGATGGTTGTGGTTCCTACAGTGAGAAAAGGTAAGTTTTCTTGTGAAGCTGTTTTTTCCTTATCTGATTTTTATTCTTTCTTTCCTGGATTTTGACTGATTTACAACCACACTTGGATTTTTTTAATGGCAAGATTACCATTTTCTTACTGCAGACAACGTGTTCGACAAAATGTCACATTGAAGATTTTTTTCATTGATTGCCTTCAATTATCAGGTTTGTATTTGTCTATTTTGTGGTTCTTTTTTGGCATGGTGTTTCACAAGATGTTGGCAAGGTTAATACAACGTAGTTGCTATTTCATTTTGTACTTATGTAATGTTTTTCTGGTCTTAGTTGTTTGATTTTTTGATTTACGAACTCAAGGATCCTATAATCAAAGGATTGAAAGTGGTGAAAAATAATGATAGTTGGTATTTATTTTGGTAAAAATTTGGATTAAAAATTGAATTTTTGAATAGTAAAACGGATAGTTTCTTGAAATTTGACTTGAATTCAAATAAAAATAATAATATTTTTTCCATATTTGGAGTTTGAAATTTGATATGTAGTACCAACCATGGAACGATCTAATGATGAAGAGGAAGATGCTGATTTTGGTGGTGATTCTAAAGGTTTGTGTTCTCACTACTTTTTTCTCTATTAAAATAGGTGTCAATATATGGAATTGATTTTGAATATAATGTCTGTTTGGTTGCAATATTTGATGTGTTACCATGTTGTTGACTAAAAGTTTCCACAGATTGATGAACTGATACTCATAATTTTGTCTATATCTATCTGCTACTGAATTAAGATTCTACGGTATGATCTGGATAATGGATGTTGATTTACAAATTTAATTTTATCTGTTAATAGAGATTTTGTTCTGTTACATGTTTAAGTTGTTTCCCATTAAGAATTTCACCCATGAGTGCATTTGGTGCTGAATTACTTTAACCATTGAGCCAGGTACCAAATGTAAGTCATTGAATGCAATTTGTAGACTGAGTAATGCTATAGAGTAAAAAAATGCAACTCTTTACTTCTGGTAATTTAATTGACCAACTTCTATATTTCTTCGATCAAACTTTTAATTTTTCTTCTTTTCAATGAATTTGTTTGACTCATGCCATTTTTTTCTTTGATTTTCAGATGGTTTGAATTGCCACCAAATTTGGGTCATAACTGAAAAGGCTTGAGTTTATAATGTTGAAGCATATTTTCACGTAATGTAACAATTCCCTGTTATGGGAGTGGGACTCGGCGGGTACAACCCGATCCTTCATCTAGGTATGGTTTCCATTTTGGGTTTATTGTGATTTTAATTATACATATTGAAACTCACATCAGTAATGGTTTTCAGCCAGTTCCAATACCGACTGGTTTTAAACGAGCTCTATCTATCCATTCCATTACCGGTGCCGCTACTTACATGGCCCCTCCATCGCCTCTCACCGATTACGTTCCCGTGCTCTTCTCCCCCCCCCCCCTTTCTCTCTCTTACAGTAACAGCTTCAGATAAGGGCGATCGAGATAAACCCAAAGTCTAAAACTCGATATTAACGGCTTCAGATAAGGGCAGCGGCGATTATATTAATGCAAATTTCTCTCCAATTTGATTTCATTAGACGGGGCTGAACAACTTCAAGGTGAGTGTTCCTATACTTTAAACGATTGAATGCTAATGCCCTCAAATTTCAATTCAATTTCAGATTGTCCGCCATGGGTGCAGCTATTGAAAAAATTGCAAAAATGGTCCCTGTGGTTGGCAAAATTCTGTGGTTCTGGTCCAAAATGAAATGTTGGTGCACCCCTAGTCCAATTTTAGATATCTTGTGTGGTTTTGGTCCCTATGATTAACATTTTATGTGTTTTTAGTCAAGAACCAACCTGAAATGACGAATATGCCCTTCTGATATATTTTTTAATATTTTTTGTATTTAATTTAATGTTTTATTATTAATAAACATTCTAACTCTCTCTCTCTCTCTCTCTCTCTTTCTCTCTCTCTCTCTCTCTCTCTCTCTCTCTTCTCTCTCTCTCAAATTATCCCAAGATTGCCATCCCAGTTTCCGGCCATCTACACTCCCATCAAACCCTTACCCAACACCACCCTCTAGCCTCTCCTCCCTTACTCCTTCTCCGTTGCTTTAATTTCCGATCGTCTTGCCGGCATAGATTCTTCTGTTGTTGAAGCTGAAGTTAAGAAGGTATCCATATGTAGCTGCTGTACCAGAGGTCAAACGATTGCTTCTTCTTCCACGGCTGCTCCGGGGCTGCGACTAACAAGCCTGTTATTGCTGATTAAATTAGGGCTGCGACGGAGAAACTTTGTCGGATTTGTTCTTCGTCAATGATATGAAGAAAAAACGAGGTGGTGTTGCAAGGATCGAATTGAGGAATTTAGGGTTCTCGAGCTTTGCAGAACCGGTGTTGGATACGAAGGAAGATGAAGAAGACGACGAAGAAGAAAAACATGATGACGATGGTGATGAAATTAGGTTTTATGATGAGTTGTTTGTGCGAAATGAAGTTGATGATGATGAAATTGAAGAAGGGGATCTGAAGACGAAGAAGAAGAACAAATCGTCTTCTTTCCGTTACCAGTCGTGCTCTACAGACGAGACCCATGGTCTCTTAATTTCAGTTGGTCAATCGAACATGGAATACTATTGGTTTGAAAACTGAGGGGTGCGGATGGAGCTTACTATGACGATAGGGATGGTGGGTGTTCGGAGATGGTCGATGGCAACAACAGTAGGCGGTAGCGGTGGCATCGGAGCTCCATAGTAGCAGCGACAATGGGCGGTGACGGTAGCTTCGCTGCTTCCACTTCCTTTTCCGACGAGCTCGATGAGGATGGAGGCGAACGGAGCTAGGTACGGCCGAGGGAAGAAGTAGCGGTGACAATGACATTTGTTGATGGAGGAAAGAGATCTGGCGGCAGGGGGCTGCTCCGGTAGCCTTCTGTTGCTTCGTCCTTGTTTCTTGATCTAGCAAGTACACTTTCACTAGAACTTTCAACATATATATATATATATATATATATATATATATATATATATATATACATACATATATATATATATATATATATATATATATATATATATATACACACAGAGAGAGAGAGAGAGACCTTTTCTCAATTTTATTTAATGAAAAACATTTGAATAAATATAAAAACAAAATAAAAAACAAATATAAGGGTATAATAGTCTTTTTATATTGATAGGGACCAAAAACAATAGAAAGATCCAATTTCGGACTAGTGGTGCACCAACATTTCGTTTTGGACCAAAAACACATAAATTTGCCAACCACAAGGACCATTTTTGCAATTTTGTCAAAAAAATTAAACCATGAATTTCATGAGGAGCTCCATTATCAGCTTCGGTCATTTAACAACTTCTAACCTGATCAAAAGTAAGATCAGAGTCCGCGGTGAGTTGAGGTGGATAGGAGTAGAGAAGGAACTGAGAAAGAGAATGTTTTCAAAAATTCATTTCTTTTCAAATTATTTTTCCTCTGCATCTGCATTAGTTGACTATTGACCATTTTTCCATTTATTGCAGACAAAGTAGATACTAGGATTGATGATTTCGCATCGGAAATTTGCTTTAGCTTTTCTCGATATTTCTTTAGGAACTCATTTATTTCTGTCGCTCTGAACTTTTCCTTCCAAATCACATTTATTCCCCTCTTCTGAGTCAGAGTTATTGCTCATCACATGTTCGATGAAATGCCTGCAAACGACATTTGACCCGAATTGATAAGGTTATACTATTGATTTTTTTTTCAAAAGGTTATTACTAATATGACTTAAAATCAATCAATATGTAGTTAAATTCGCATGCTTACTGTCGCCTTACCGGTTATCAATCCTTACAGTTTTTCATATTTAACTTACTGATATTTGTTTTTTGTTTGTTACAGATGTTATGTTAAGACAACTTGTTGATTGCTCCAGATGGCGCCATCAAAGTCAATGTTTTTCTTGGTTTGTGATTTTTATTACATTACATACCATACTCTTTGTGTATTTTTGTTGCTTATGGTGTACATTGACTGGATTTCGTTTCTTGGGATGGGTTTTATCTATTTTCTGCATATTCTTACCTGTACTACTAAATTTTGATCATTAAATATTGATAATGCAGGCGTTAAACATACACCAATGGGCATTGTAGAAAAAGATGAAAGCAGATAGGTAAGTTAGTATATCCATGTTTATACTTCATATTCCAAACTTTATAAGTAAAAGTTGTTAAATTAATTTTTTTAGTTTTATATATGAACTTAGAACTAAAAGTTTGTGTAGGTTTCAAAAACAAAGATTTCTTGTGCTCTATTTACATTGCACTATGAGTCTACACATGGATACATGGTAAAATATGTCTTTAGATGAGAATTTTGGTTAACCAATTAGTCTTTTTTTCTTTACTGGTTATTCATTCTATCATCACATCTGATTAGCAACAACTTGCCCGAATGATAGTGTTAGATAGATTATACATTAATATGGTAATTACATCATTTTACATATTTGAGACCCGCTTCTTTGACCAAACTACCCCTACATGTTTTTTTGGTAAAAAAATAATAATTATTTTCATAGTTTTTCTCCAAATTGCCCCTTGATACTGTTTGTTTTTTGGATAAAAAAAATAATGATTTACTGCTTTTTTGTTAACAAAAATTATTCATTTCAACACTTCTTGCCCAAACTGTCCATACATACTGTTTTTTGGTAAAAAAAATTATGGGCCGGTTTTTTTCCTGAAGGGTTTATTTGTTAGAAAAGTTAAAAGTTTAAGAAGCAGAGAGATCTTTGACTTTGCAACAATTTAGTAAATGGTGTTGATTATTTAACCCTCAAAAGAAATCTTGATTTCTTGAATCTTGAGGTAACCGTGTTTTGACTTTTTGATTAATAGTGAGGTAGTGAAATTCGGACATGATATGACATTTTTCTGGAATGGAAACCGGTATAGATATTTCAATGTTGAGCTGGAAGAATATGTTGAGATTCCAGGTGATAGTTGAATTACTTTTAATGTTTAACCAAAGATGAAAGCTTTCGAGATTGGTCAGAAGGCACATGATGCTATCCTTAGTTTTTATATACAAATTTAAAAATGGAAAAGAAATAAATTAAAAGTAGGTTGCTATTTGTTGCATTTAGGTGCGTTTGAACATACCAAATGGTGGCATGGTTCGGCATGCCGGTGATGTTGAGGCTACTATTGTAGCATGCAAGGCTGCTAAAGAAGCTGTTAGAAAATTTTAATTTATTTTATGTTTTTGATTGTATATGAAGGAATTTGATTTTGTAAAACAGAAGATCTTGGATGTTGTAGATCAAGTGAGTGGAATATTTGTGGTGACTGTAGATCATGATAATGCCGAGGACATGGTGAAAATGAACAAGAAGGGAGAGCATGCTCTTGATAAAGAGGGAAATGTTCAAATTTTAGTCTCTCACACTCTTCAGCCAGTAACTTAGCAGTAACTCAGCCTAATTAATAGTTTAAAAATATCATAAAGACTTAATCAGAGTCGACACCAACAATTCATCTTCCATCCCCTTCCTTTTTTTTCCAAATCAAACTGCATTCTATAGTTAACACTTTGCTACAAAGTTAATATTTTGTACAAAATTCATAGCCAAGCCATCACATTTTATAAACAAATTGTCCATAACAAGAAAGAAACTACCCCCAATGGTATTTAGAATATAAATGTTCTCACATCCGGCCCCGCATCCGACCCCCGCAACGCGGGGTTCCCCACCTACTTATTATGAAAAATAATTTAAAAAAAAACATTTTCATTGAATTTATTTAAAAGTCAATCCATTAATCTGAGTTGAATATAATATTAGAAAGTATTTTATTATTTCTTTCATTATACTCTTTTTCTGTATTTTCTAAAAACATATATTCATAATTCACTACATTTCGTCTTCTTAAATTAATATAAAAGAAGTTTCTTCCATGGACAAAGAAAAACAATGATATAAATTTTATTATTGAAGGAGTCGTGTAAATATTTTATGAACACGATTCTTATCACCTTATGATATGATGAAGTATGTTCATTTTATTTGCCAACCTGAAAGAATATTTTATCATCAAATACAACATTATAAACAACTTCAGAGTTGAGACATCACAGATAAGCATACACACAAGCAACACAATTTTCAGAAAGACAGAAAAAAAAAATAATGGGTAGCATATCCAATAGATGGAAGACTCTAAGTGGAGAAGACAATTGGTTAGGCCTGTTAGATCCTCTAGACATCGATCTCCGGCGATACATCATCCACTATGGGGAGATGGCTCAGGCAGCACGAGATGCTTTTAATTCTGAGAAGGCATCAAAGCACGCTGGAAATAGCCTATACAGTCGTAGTAATCTTTTGTCAAAAGTTGAAATCGAACAAGGAAACCCTTTCAGATACGAAGTGACAAAATATTTCTACGGAACATCGTCAGTTCCCCTCCCTTCCTTTCTTGTGCAGTCATTGTCTAGGGAGGCCTGGAGCAAGGAATCAAACTGGATAGGGTACGTGGCGGTGGCTACTGATGAAGGCAAGGCGGCGTTAGGGCGGAGAGACATCGTGATTGCATGGAGAGGCACAGTTCAAGCCATGGAATGGATTAATGATCTAAAATTTGTATCAGTTTCAGCTCCAGAAATATTTAAAGAGAATGATGATATAAAAATTCAAGATGGTTGGCATTCAATCTACACCACTGCTGATCCCCGATCTCCTTTTAACAAAACAAGTGCTCGGCATCAAGTTCGTTTCCTTTATAATCTTTTTTGCTTACAAAATACCCAAAATATATATATTGCAATATTTAGTAACGTACGTATATTATGTTTAGGTTCTTGAAGAGGTGAGTCGATTAGTTGAATTATACAAGAATGAGGAAGTAAGTTTAACAGTAGTCGGACATAGCATGGGTGGAGCACTTGCCACGCTTAATGCTGTTGATATTGTCTCAAACGGTTTCAACAAGACGATGAGTATGCCTAGCAAGACGTTTCCGGTGACTGCTTTTGTTTTTGCGAGCCCTCGTGTGGGTGACTCGGACTTTCATAAGTTCTTTTCTTCACACAAAGATATCCATGTCCTACGCGTTCAAAATGCAAAAGATGTGGTTCCACACTACCCATTGAAGATAGGGTACTTGCATGTCGGAGAAGAGTTGGCGATTGATACAACTAAGTCGCCGTATTTGAAGAGTCCTGGAGATATACAAAGATGGCATGACATGGAGAGTTATTTACATGGGGTCGCGGGTGCACAAGGTAGCAAAGGAGGGTTTAATTTAGAGGTTGGACGTGATATTGCGCTAGTAAACAAATATTCAGATGGTTTGAAGGATGAATATCACGTGCCTTCTTTTTGGTGGGTTCAGAAGCACAAGGGGATGGTTCGACATGCAGATGGGTCGTGGTTGTTGATGGATCATGAAGATGATGATATTGGTACGTCGAAATAGGAAAATAATTATAGGTCACTTGAGCTTGATGTTTGATAATTGATATCTGATATGTTCGTTTTTATTGATTGGTTGTTTCTTACACTTCAATTCGACATTTATGAACCATGTGAACTTTAAATAATGTAAAATATATAAATAATTAATATAATCTCCCGATTGATTCTTATTTGGAAGTATATTTTTTCAATTAATATTTCTTATCATTTTGTCAATGATATAACAAGAACGTTGGATATTAGCAACCACACTCTTAAAAAACAAGGTAGGCATTATGAGTGACATTTCGTTTGTAACATCGTCAAATATAGTGTCTATAGTTTTTGTTCTCTTTAGTGAAAAGATTCTTTTCTTGAAAAAAATTAACTAACTAGTAAAATAAGAAAATACGAAGAAAGAAAATGTAAATGAGTTAATAGAATCTTTAATTACATATTTATCGTAAATAGTAAATTTGGACTAAAAAATAGAAAATATTAGAGGAATGACTAAATTGGACGACTTGTTCAAACTTGAAGGAGGAAATTTTCAATTTTCACTTAAATTCTAAATTAAATGTTTGACAAATTTGGGAAAATGTCTAAAATTTAGAAGTTTACTTTTATTAGGGTTAGTTTTAGAGGTCAAAAGCGTAAAAACGATGAAAGATCGTATTGACTTGATATTTAACGAATTAGTAGTGTCTACTGGACACTGTCTAGGACTTCATTTGTTCAAAATATGATAGGGAAGGACCTAAATGCAAATTAGGAAATTATTATGTAGTCATATGGGAGAACGGCGGTTTAAATGTGAATAAGACAGACTAGTAGCTTAATCCTTACACGCCAAACCATATTGAGTTTGCAGAAAGCAAATCCAAACTACGACAAACAATAATTAGAGAAAAACAAGATAGTGTATATATGCTTCAGGGTGTATGGGTGCGGTGAATGGGCGATCTAGTTATACGATCTTCAATGCATTGAACTCATATGAGTTTAATGAATTGACAAATGTAAATTCCACTAGTAATTTAATTTTACCCATTAAACTCTACATTCAATTAAACTCTACAATTTAATGAATTGTCACATCATTTATCATTTTCTTTTTATTTATTGTTATTTTTAAAAAAATTAATTAGCATGAAAAAAAAATTAAAAACTACAATTAAAATTAACATTAATTAAAAATTTAATATATATATATATATATATATATATATATGTGTGTGTGTGTGTGTGTGTGTGTGAGGAGATTGAGAGTATAGAGTTCAATGGGGATTGAACTCCCCATTCTATTGAATGCTAGTCATTTTCTCACAATAAAGATTTTGAGTTTAATGAGATTAAACCCTCCATTAAATTCCCATTGGAGATGGCATTAACATATTTATTAGAATTCTTATTATTGTTGAGATACTATATAAATAAACATGTATATCTTATAATGTTTTAATTCCATTTTTATAAAAACCTAACTTTGGGTTTATAATTAATATAAATAAACATGTATATCTTATAATTCCATTTTCATAAAAGCCTAACTTTGGGTTGATAGTTAATAAAAATAAACCCCCACCAACTTAAGTAAATGCATACATGTACATATAAAATATTTTCCCTCCTATTACTTATTCCACTTTCGTTCATATTCTCTGTTGTGACAAAGAACATGGCCGGTTTGGCATGCGGAATTAAAGTTTGCACAATTAAACATGGTGATTTGGGTGTTTAAGAGATATATTGAATGTATATGGTGTTACACAAAAAGGATGTAGATCTAGACTACATAAATAACACACACTTACACACTCACTTTTACATCTCTCAAGAACACCTCTACAAGTAGTATGAACCCACTATTTATAGAGGTGTTTACATGTCTCTCTCTCACTCTAACAAACAAATGGGTCTAAAGGCTAAAGCACCACATGCAAGTGGGTTTTACAAAAGTCAAACATTTACAAAGTCATGAATGAATAACTTTGCACCCCAACATTCTCCCCCTCAAAGTTAGGAATGAATGACCCACTTCAAATCTTCCAAAGTCAAGCACTACGCGATTCGAGCCTCAAAGGTGACACATGTCGAAACGAACTTCAATCTTCAATTCTTCCATGATTCTTCAATTTGGGCTCTAGGATGTGAGACCATACAAACCGAGCATCAATGAATGATCAAGAGTATTCCAAACTCCAAATAATCACCCAAAGTTGCGCATAAAAACACACCCCAAAAATCTTCAATAAACCAAACCCATTTCGAATACATCACTTCCAAACTCCCAATTGCATCATCTCGTGGGCTTCAAAACTTCAAGATCACTTCGGTTTTCAAATCCGCATAATATGAAAAATTCAAGTTCGAATTTTCATATAAAACTTCTCCCCCTTTTTATAATCGAAATTTGATTATAAAACTCCAAGGAAAAAGAACGTGCTCTATTCGGAATTTTTCATGTTAAAACTCCCCCTTAACATGTGGCATAAACTTTGTGCTTCAATCCTGAAAATCCAAAAAATATTGAATTTTTAGCTTCGTTCACGGATCGCCTTTGACAAAATTTCTCAAAAATGGGTAGAAATTGTCAATTTCAAAATTCTGCAGTGACCCGTTGCGCCAAAAATAGCCAAATATGCGAAACACACTCCCATTTGCGAAACTGGGTAAAATGTGTAAATTCGCACAAACTGTAGGGACTAGATTTGAAAATATTCCAATTTCTCAAATTTTTTACCCCAAATGCGAAACTGGGTAAAATTTGCCATTTTGCAAAGACTGTAGGGATGCGAAATGAAAATTCTGCACTTTTGTCTTTTTATTACCCCATTTTGCGAAGTTGGACCACTTATATTATTTCATGAAAAGAGCAGGGACCAAATGCGAAACAATTAACTTTCTTCTTCATTAACGGGTGCTTCGCATTCCTTCACATCTAAACAAATGCAAACTTGACTGAGAAACCCAATTAATCTCCTTCGCATTAATCACCTTCGGATTTTAATTCAATTAACCCAGATGCGAACTCAACTTTGAGTCACTCATATGCGAACAGTTCTTGATTTCAAATGCGAATACACCATTACATAAAAAAAAATGCGAATGAACATCTTGTCTGACTTCCAAATTGCGAATCGTATTACAACCTTATGTGTGAACCCAATATGCGAAGTCTTCAATCGTTCAATCACCAAAAAAAAAAAAAAAAAAAAAAAACCAGTCGATTATGACTTCAAAGACAATAGTTCGTTTTTCATTCAACCCAAACCGAATCCACATCGATTCCAAAAACCATCGACATTCGCATCTTGATCCAACAATCACCGACTCAAAAAAAGTTATCCCAAATCCAAAATCAAATTCATTCTCAAAGCGAAGTCTGTGTGACCCTAAATTTTGCTTTCAATTCAAACATCACACATCAATCGATTCTTAATATGATACTTCAAGATTCCAACTTCGCATCTATCAAGTGCCAACAAACACCAAAATTATCTTCTCAATATCGATTGTAGATCAAAGACCCAATTTCAAACAAAATTTTGACTGTTCTTCATATGTTCTTGAATGTTCTTCAGTAGTTCATCAGTTTCAATCCAAATCAACGATTTGCGACTTCAATCAAAATCTCCAAACCAAGAATCATCAATTCATCAATCAAATTTAATCAATAACCAACATCGATTTTGAAGCAACATCGATTCTATCATCTCAATCAAATGTCCGTGATCAATTTTATCAAAATCAAAAGATCAATCTCGGACTTCTTCACTGGAACTTATATAAAATCGAGTTCATCATATTCCAAATCAAAAGAAATCGAGATTCATTTTCAGATATACATTCAACATCGATCCAGAAAAAAAAATTAGAGAATGAGATGAAGAACTCAAGAACAATCGATCAATTAAGAATAGAACATCGTAAGAACACGATTATACAACAACTGAAGCATGTGTACAAGTTAGATGACGAATATCTATTTACGATTTAGAATGATTCAATGACTAAAAGATATTCACGATTTGGGCTCAAAATATTAATATCGGATGAATTCTTGAGAACTGAAACAAAGGAATTTGGGCTTATCATGATACATTGATGAACAGTATCAGACTATTATCTCTTTGGGCTCAACTTTATGAATCGATAGATGGGCTTAAACATCAAATTGTATGAATAGTAATAGTTTTAGATTTAGACTCAAACATTTGAATATGAATATAATCGGATTAAAACTTTAGGCTAAATCAAATGTAATTGAGCCATAACGAATTTTGACTTAAATCAAACGAACAACCACAATTTGAGAATCAAATCAAACAAACAAATATGAGATTAGATAAGACTTTGATCAACGAAAAATTATTGGATCACAACAAATGGGTTTTTTCAAGAAAAATTTGATGCAACGAGTCAAATGATCACAAAAAAAAACGTAACGCACGATTCAAATATTACGAGAGATCATAGAGAGAGACTCACCAAAATTGCTCAAATTGCAACAAATGTTGCCAAACCGAGAATCGTTCTTCAAAAGTCACGTTGATCGTGAAAACCAAGCTCTGATACCAATTGTTGTGGAGTTGATTATGATGGCATGTGCGGAATTAGGAAAGATCTAGTGATTCATCATACAAATTCATGAACACAAGGAGTAAATAAATCTTTGTAAGCTCTTATTAGATTTAGAAGGATTATACAAATGGGTTTGTATACAATTTCTCTCTCTAGTCTAACACTCCAAAATGGACTCTTACATAATGGGAGTCACTCACTTCCTATTTATAGGAAAGACTCAACCCATTTACACATACAAAGAGGAAAGCCTAAAACAATACATCCAAGCATGACTTTGCACCCTAACATGAAGTGTAAAAATAAGAGATTATTCAGGATAAATAATATTAACAAAAGTTGTAGTAGCAATGATTACAAGCCCGTAGATTAAAAGAATGCTTAAATCTAACTCCGTATGAATAAGTTATGTTTTTTCGAAATTGCATATTCAACCCTAGATAACATTGAGTGTCATAAAATATGAATCATATATCTGTTGCTTATTAGCCTAAGTGATCTAAATGAAAGTCAGAGTTCTCATAAATACAAAATCATCGATATAGAGAACATCGAGAATAGAGTTCATATGAAGAAGTTATGAATTTTCCATTGTCTTTAATAATGTAAATAATGTGGAAAACAGAGCTCATATGTGAGAGATATGATTTTTGAAGTTTGTTAAATTTACCTACAAAATGCGATAGGATAATGACACATGTCAGCATTAGACTCGTTCCTTGCCGCCAACGTCAAGGCGTGTAGCGCCTATGTCAGGCGCACGATGCACCCTCCCTATAGATTGTCTATAAATAGCATTTAAAGCCCCTCTCATTCTTCAGATCTTTCCAATCCGGTGTCTCTATAAAGATGTCATTTCTCTCTCTAAAATTCTGACTTTTTATGTCTCTAAGTTTCACAACCATGTGTTGCTGCGATAGAAAGCCTACCAGAAAGGAGTATTTGAAGTCAGAGTTCTATCTGCGACTTTCCAAACTTTTGTTAGAAAACTTTGTAAGTTAAGTTACACTCACTACATTTTAACTATAACTTATATTTATATTTATAGTCGGCACCATGAGTTGATTAATAAGATTTATCAGTGATTCCGGCCAAAATATTAATTGATTTACTTATGAGAGTGATGTCTAAATGGATCCTACATCTGATATGATCTTAACTGGTTATTCTTTATCAAATATAACTTGATGTATGCAATGGGATTATTGAGGAATCTAAGGAATGATTAATATAACCTTACAAATATGAATAATATTGAGATGTAGTTATACTCATATTTAGGCTGTTTAAAAGGGATAAGTTGAAGTATTAGCTGAGGATCTAGCTTTCCCATGGATCTTCCACCTCAATTATGTGAGTGCATAGTTACTTTGATAAACATGATTTTAATACAATTATTTATTAAAAGTATTAAATATATGCTGACAGTTTTTTTTGAACTGATAAATACAAATATACTAATCTACTTCTAAACTAACACCTAATTCCATCTATGTCCACGACGAGACTAGAACCCTCAACCTCAAAGAGAGAGGGCACCACCTGATACCGTTGGGCTAGAAGCCCTTTGGTATATGCTGGCAGTTTATATGTAAATTAAATGCTTATTATTTGGAATGTTGTTAGATTTATATTTCATAACATACATTGTGAGAACCATATATGGTTATATATATATATATATATATATATATATATATATATATATATATATATGTGTGTGTGTGTGTGTGTGTGTGTGTGTGATAAGGTGTATATATGATATTATTACATGATAATATTAATAGTAATATTATTACTTAAAGATTAAATGTATATTAAATACCTAATACTTTGTGTTAAGTATGTACACTAAAATTCATATAATGTTTTCTAAACGAAGTTTCTATCAGAAGTTGATTACAAGGATTGTAGACTATTCTAGTTTCTAAACTAGGATGTAAAAAAGAATGCTTTGATCCAATTAAGTTGGATAACAGTATATTTATATACTGCATTTTGATAGTATAGCATAAATAGAGAAACGGTTTTGAATGTTTATTACAAGAATTATAGTCTTACCTAGTGATAGAGTAAGACTTATAAATGATGCTTAGTTTGAATTAATTTTAAAGAGTTCTTACTTATACCCTGTACTGTAAAGATATTATATAGGAAGGAAATTTGTGTTGAATGTTGATTATGAGTATCGTAATCTTTTCTAGTTATACAGTAAGACACAACAGATATGATTAGTTCAATTAAGTTTTTATAATTGTTGCATCATATTAAGGGTATGTGTGAGATGTGAATGGAGAGTAGAAACTCTGTTCGATGACAATGATGTTTCATGGGGTTTATTTTTTGTATAAGATTACTATATTAGTATTCCCCACCATTTTTTTAGACAACCAAAAATGGTATGTCTATATCAGGCAACCATTATGTGCCTGGATGACTTGTTATTTTCCGAAGTAGGTTGCGACCGACTAAATTAGTCTTATGGAATAATAGGCTTAACTATAGTGTGTAGGTATTAATGAATTATATGTTCATTCGATGTATTCTAACTGCATCATGGTTACTTTTATTGACTAATGCATGCTACCACGGAATCCCCGAAGCAATGTAGTAAACTTGTTGCTTATAGTGATCAATCAAGATAGATCTTATAAAATCATTGTTATAGGATCAATATGTTAACTAAGAGTAAAATTTCTTGTATGTGTTTATTGATGTATTTTTAGATAAAAGTTGGTGTTGCAGGTTATTAATTATGGATTAATATCATAATAGCATTGTAGGATTGAAAACCTTATGTATCTTACCATATTTCCCAACATGACCCACTCAACTAATATGCATCACAAGTAGTTGTGTTAAGACTGCTAGAGACCTGAATAGGATGCTGATTGATTAAAGAGAAGACATACAGTAGTGTTGAGGACTGTTTGGTATTTGTGTTGTAACTATGTTGTGTATTAATTATGACATCCTTAGAGTTTTATTATTTTGAAACAAACATCTATACTCAACAATGTTCTAAGATACAACGATTTTCCATAATCAAAGACATTATGTTTTTTCAAGCATAAAGTAAAAGTTTTTTTTTCAGTTATGGAAAATAGGCGATATCACAACATGAGTACCTCATGTGCACTAACTGTAACCGAACCAAATTTATTAAAAACACGAACCGAACCGAACCGTATAAAACCGGGTAACCACGGTTCGGTTCACAGGTACCCGTTAAATTTATAATTTCGAATCAGTAAATGACAATGTTATAATTAGTTGTTCCATGTAGGTGACGAGTGAGTTTTAAAGCCATTGTTAAGCTATTTATGTGTTGTATAAGGTTGTTGACTTATTGTATAGCATATAATTGATATTTATTGATAACAATAATAATATAACTATTACGTAATATGGATACAATCCTTCGCTATTCGTCCTAGTGTGACTTGTTTCAGATGAGTTTGTAGGAGTCCATCCATTTGATTCACAATATAAACCAATTATATATATATATATATATATATATATATATATATATATATATATATATATATATATATAACGGTTCGATTCGGGTATCCACGGATATTAAATACCTAAACCGAAGCCGACCCATAGGTACCTGGTTTTTTCGGTTACGGTTCGTTTTCGGTTTTGGTTTACTTCGGTTTCGGATTGGCCGGATCGGCTCGGTTTTTTGATTTTGCGGTTTTTTTGCACACCCATACCCAATATAAAGAGAAAAGATATGAGAAATCTTGAAAAAAAAACCAGTTAGTTTTTGCTTATAACTCTTTCTTTCTTCATATATATATATATATATATATATATATATATATATATATATATATATATATATATATATATATATATATATATATATATATATATATATATATATATATATATATATATATATATATATATATATAAAGCATACGTATTTAAGTCTTAAAATAAAGCATATCATACATGAAGCACAATAAAATATTGTATCTTTTAAAAAAATGTCAAAAAAAATTTATTATGCTTAGTGTACAATAGCTAAATGCATCACAATCATACGAGCTGTCTCACACGTACCGTCATAAAACATTGATTTTCAATCGCACTCTCACCCTTTTGAATTTTGAATCAAGAATACTCTCCTCATTCTCCAAAAACCTTGAATATTGCTTACCACCATCACCATGTGTTAGTGTTTAAGAGATGATTTCCTCATCATCATCACCATCACCACGTGTTAGTGTTTAAGAGACGATCTTTGTTCCTGACGCTGGAATCGGTCGCTTGAAGAGGGTTAAAGGTTATCACAAAAAAATCCCTTGCCAAAATTGATTTTGCTGTGAGATTTATGGCACCCATGTTTTCACCTGCCTCCTTCTACCTTCAACCACCGAAAACCGCTTCTATAAAAACCTTTGGATCTAATCCTTTGCTATTATTTTCCAGCAACACCTACATCTCAGAAATGAACCTTAACTGCAAGATGTCATTAGCACCCACACACCACAAACTAGGGATGGAAGTGGGTCCAAACCCGGACCGGATGGACTCGGACATTGAGAACCCGAAACCGATTAATGAGATTTTGTAGAACCGAAAACCGGAGCGGTGTATAGGAACCGGTTCCGGTTCGGTTTCGCGTACGGTTCCGGGTAAAGTTGGTGTAGAACCAGAAAACCCAGAAACATCAAAGTCGGTAGGTTGGAACCAAATAAAGTAAGTTTAGAACCGGAAAACCCAGAAAAACTGTAATTTTTATTAATTACTTACTAAGTGGGTTGAACTTTGAAAATTTTCATATTGATATCCTGAATTTGGGGAACTGTAACTCATTGAATATGAAACCAGAATTAATAAAATTATAGTCTAAAATCATGTAGAAACTCTAAAATACACTCTAGAAAAAAATGCATATCAATCCAACTTTAAACGAATGAAATATACATGTGTTAATATTTTCACATAATACAAAGTACAAAAACAAATAGCTAAAAACTTGAAATTTTTCAGTTTTGATATCTTGACTTCGGAGGACTATAAATCATTGAATGTTAAACCAAAAATGACAAAATTATAGTCTAAACTCATGTACAAACTGTAAACTACATGTTGGAAAAAACCAAATGTCAATCAGACTTCAAGAAAATTAGATATGCATGTTCTAAAACTTTCACCAAATACAAAAAACTGAAAAACAAAAACTTCCAGCTTTGATATCTCAACTTTGGGGGACTATAAGTCAATGAATATAAAACTAAAAATGACAAATTTATAGTCTAAAATCATGTACAAACTCTAAACTACATGTTGGAAAAAAATCGCATGTCAATCGGAGTTGAAACGAATAAGATATGCATCTTTTAAATGTTTCACAAAAACCGGCTCCGGCCATAAAAGTGGTTCCGGTTCTAGACACCGGTTCCGGTTTTAAACCTGGTTTACCCAGACCCGATGGAACCAAACCCGGATTACCCGGAACTCGGATAAAGCCAATTTTTAAATCGAAACCGGAATTTGTTCTATATATTCTGGTTCCGGTCCCGGTCCGATTTTCCGGTTCTAAATTTCATCCCTACCACAAACCCTCGCCACCACATCTCTTATATTAGCACTCCACTGTTAGCTCTTCTATCCGGTTGAAAGAAATCAACACCACCAACAAGAAACCCTAGATCCAGATATGTTATCCGTCATCACCATGACCATCGCACCACCAACACGATCACCGTATCAACTCTTACTTTCTGTTTTGTGACCACCGCAACAAGCACTTACATCTCTCTTTGGTTTACAATAACAGGCACTCACATTGTAACACCCGAGATCAGAAAGGTCAAGAAAAGAAAGGAAAAACCGTAAGTTGAAGAGGGTTGACTCGTCGAGTCCAGGGAGGAAGTCGGCGAGTCGGAGCGGGATCCGGGTGTAAAGCAATTGACCGACTCGGCGAGTCGGCAAATGGACTCGGTGAGTCAGGTCTGGGTTTGGAAACCCTAATTTCGGGACTTGGTACCCTATTTAAGCATCTTATTCTCTTTCCTAGGGCTCAGTTGCGGCCCTATAGTCCAGAACACCAAACCCTAGCCACCATATCCGTTTTTGAGCTAGATCTTGCCTTGAAGAGTGCACTAAAGCTTGGAGAAGGAAGAAAGGCCTTGGAGGTGCAAGAAGGGACTGTAGATTCGGGATTGAGAAGACATTTCAGACAAATTGGAGGTAATAAGCTGTTGCTTGGACTCCCTTTGCGCCTAGACCTATTCTTATGTGTGAGTTTTGGACATTTTTGGCATGATAAGTAACCATTTCGAGTTAGAGGTCCAGATCTGAGGTTGCTACCTCAGATCCATGCTTGTTTTGGTCTAGAATCCCCTAAAGTATCAGCCCTTGGTATGTTGAAGAAGTATGTTGCCATAAACCCTAGTTTGAATGTGTTTTGAGCCTAGATCTCCTGATCTACACGTAAAGTTTGCCACTTTACGTGGGGGATAGGCCTTAGAAGTATGGATCTATGAGTTGGAAGCCTTGTTTGGCTCGAAAAGCCACTGCATGGGTTAAGGACTGGATAGACTCGGCGAGTCCTTCGAGTGGACTCGGCGAGTAGCTTGAAGATGAGGAGGAACTCGACGAGTGGGATGAACAGCTCGTCGAGTCGGATGAAGTTAGGCATGAGCTCGGCGAGTTGGATGAACAACTTGACGAGTTGGTTGAAGATTGCCTTGGACTCGGTGAGTCTATTAGTGGACTCGGCGAGTCAAGTCGTGAAACCCCAAAACCTTCAAGTTGAGACTCGAATCAGTGAGTCGGGTGGTGACTCAGCGAGTTGGTCAGGGCAGGACTGGGAACTAGTTGGACTCGGCGAGTCATAGACTGACTCGGCGAGTCGAGTCGCGAATAGAAAGACCCTGAGCATATGAACTCGGCGAGTCATTAGGAGGACTCGGCGAGTAGGGTTGACCTGGAAGGTTGACTTTGACCAGGATTTTGACCTTGACCAGAGTTGACCTAGTTGACATTTGGAGGTCAGTTGGACTAAGTGTTATATGGATATTGACAGCTCGGAGAGCTAGAGGAACAACGGTTTAGGAGATTGTCGAGTAGCAGCCAGAGGTTATCAGCAGAGCTCAGCAGTTCAGGTGAGTTTCCTTCCAGTAGGAACGGGTCTAAGGCCACAATGCCGACCCGTTCAGTTGGCAGTAGTTTCTGGACCTCGGTCCGATGCAGTAGTTAGCATGTTTGATGCCTTCGTGGTTCAGACAGGATTTATGTGTTATGTGAGCCGGGCTACGACCGGATGTAGTATATGTGTGTTCATGCTAGTGGATATGTTATGCTATATCTAGTCAGCTTCGGACTTCAGTCCGATGTAGGGGACAAGGTCCCAGTCAGCTTCGGACTTCGGTCCGATGTAGGGGACAAGGTCCCAGTCAGCTTCGGACTCGGTCCGATGTAGGGGACAAGGTCCCAATCAGCTTCGGACAAGGTCCCAGTCAGCTTCGGACTTCGGTCTGATGTAGGGGACAAGGTCCCAGTCAGCTTCGGACTTCGGTCTGATGTAGGGGACAAGGTCCCAGTCAGCTTCGGACTTCGGTCCGATGTAAGGGGCAAGGCCCCAGTTAGTCCGGACTTCGGTCCGATGCAGTGGGCAAGGCCCAGTATGTACTTTATATGTTATTGTGTGGTATGTGGTAGATTGGAGGAGCTCACTAAGCTTCGTGCTTACGGTTTTCAATTTAGGTTTCAGGTACCCGGTTTTCAAAAGAGGAGCTCGGGAAGATTGCAGTGCACACACCATAGTCAGTTAGCCTGGGAACGTTTGACTCTGATATGATAACTGCCATGTTTAACTTGTATTCCCCCTATAAACCATGTAAAAACATTTAAAAGGTTCATTCATGGGTATGAACTCACCTGGCGTAAGTGGATCCGACGAAGGCACCGGTTGGGTGCTCGGTGTCAAGTGAAGACTTGGACACACTTAGAGACCTATTTAACATATGATAACATATGTTCACATACAATTAGTATATTATATACTAATTAAACAAGTATACGCACTCTAAGGAGCGGAAAACACTTTGGTTAAGTGTTTGGGGGTGTCCCGGGTAACATCTAAAGGTGTGAATGACTTAGGAATGGAGTTTACTCTCCAAGAGTAAAATCACCATAGGGTGTTTATGGCCCAGGGACAACTCCCATGAGTTTACGGCCATAAACTCATGGTGAGAGTGTTCTAGAGTGTTTAAAGGCTCTATCTTGATCATGAAATTATGCTAGGTCCAAATCCAAAAGGTATGAAAGGGTTTAAGGCATTTAAAGGGACCAAATGGGAGTTTACGACCCCAACCATGGGAGTTTACGGCCGTAAGCTCCCAAAGACCTCTTCCTTGGATGTTTTAAGTCTTAAATGGTAGAGGATAAAATCCTAAGCATTTTTCCAAGTCAAATGGGGAGCTTAGGGCACCATTCTACCCCTTTATAGGAGTTTACGACCCAGGTACCCTTTCAGGAGGGGTTTACTGCCATGAACTCCTTATGGAGTTGTTTTAATTGAGTTTAAGGTCCCTAGCTTGTTTTGTCACAACTGAAAATTTTGAGCTATGTAATCTATACATTCAAGTTAATGTGAATCAAAAACTTCAATCAAACACAACATGCTAGTACTACAAATAGTCATCAAACAATTGGAGACCCTAGAAGTTCTTGTTAAGTCTATTTTAGACTAGAACTTCCTTATTGGATCCAAATGGGCCAATGAGCTTCCAATTAGACTATCATAGGCTTAAAACCCTAATTGGGCTCTAATTGGACCCACACTTATTTATTTTAACATTTTGGGCCATATTGGGCCTAGAATTAAATGAATTAAAAGCCTTGATACATGAATAACCTAAACTAGTCTAATAAAAATATAAAAATCCTACTACATTCTTTTAGACTAAAAACATACCCAAGGCTAACTCAAATATTGGGCTTAGGAGCAAAAGGCCCAAATTTCTTTTTTTTCCTCCATGTTTTCGGCCCAATACCCAAGCCCAATAGGATTTGAAGATAGTTGACTTTCAAGTGACACATCATTATTATCCATAGGATATCCATGCAACATCTCATACCTCCATGCAAGCATCACTTCAAAAATCACTTCTTTCTCTTCCTCTCTCTCACTCTCGGCCATACACCCACACACACACAAAAATCTCTCAACTCCTCCCTAGATTACTCAAGAACAACTCTCCCCCTCCATCCAAAATCTCGAAAATTAGGAAGCATTCAAGAAGGTTCTTCCACAAAAATCAACATCTAAGGTAAGGTTTTGCTTGGATCTATGACTTGTATTCCTTATTTATCAAACATCTCTTCCTAATCCATGCAAAAATCATGATCTTGCACTCTAGAAACCCCCATAATCTCGAAAAGTTCATCAAGGAGTGCAAAGGCCAAAAATCACTTCATTTCTTCCAATCTTTCTTCAAAAACCGAATCAACACCCCAAGGTGAGCTTCATACCCCCTATTTTCTGTTTTTATGAGTTTTGTGGGGGGGGGGGAATACAAGTGAAAGTGTAGATCTATATGTGTTTGTATACCTTGTATGATTTCCATGCTTATATGTATGCTTTTATGTGTTTTAATGTTGGATCTAGCCATAAAACCCATCAAAACCGAGATATAACTTGTGTTAAATGATTTTAGCTTCAAATATATTTCTAAACACAAAGTGTTTCAAGAAAAATGGTTAAGTGGTTTAGTAATAATTTTCTTTGGGTTAAAAACACAAATTTTGGGCCTAAAATGTGAAAAATACAAAAATAAGGGCCCAAATTGACATTTCACAGATTCTGATGGATGAAGTGTGCCAAAACAGTTTCCATAAAACTATTTCTGGAATTACACTTAATTAGAGGACTAAAAACATGAATTTCAAGCTTAATGGGCTAAAAATGAAAATTTCGGCCCAATGAGGCCCATTATGCGAATTTTTCTGTTTTGGAGGGCCAAAACTGTAACTTTCTGTAAAACAGTGGACTATAAGTGTTCCAAATCCTTTTCAAAGGTTTAAAATGCTTTTTAAATTTAAAAAGGACCAAAGTTGCAAAAAATTTCCCATTTGGGCCAAAATTGTCAAATTTGCGAAAAGAAGGGATTAAAACCAAGAAAACTGCATTTTCAGGGTCTTAAGCTGTTTTCTATGAAAAATGCTGGAAAATGTTTATTTCAATAATTTTTGGTGTTAAAATGTCAAGAAAATTGATTTAAATACCAAACCGGAAAATATTTTAAATAAAGGCTTGAAAAAGTAAATTTTACAAACGAGGAGGGGCTGAAAACTGAAAATTTCCAAGACTAATTCTATACATGCAATATGATCAAATAATGGTACTACTACTATCGACAAAATACAATACACTACAATACCAAAAGTCGTTGTCAAACGAATTGGTTCGGTCTCGAACCAATAAAAATCCGAAACCACAAACACAACGATACTATGATACTACAATACTATGATTCATACAAATAACGATTCGGAATACATTATACATGTGCACAGACGTCTACGCACTATCTTTGGGCCCCACAAGTGTAAAATCTTGTTCGTTGAGCCTAGCTAGCCCAACGACCTGATCTTAAGGCCCAAAGACTTCATCTTACGAAGTGTTGGGTTTTACCAACCCGACACAACGTAACCGGACTTTCAATGGCTGTAGACTACTGGTCCCCAAGGGTCCTTTAGTGTCGCTAGTAAAGTCTGCCTTTTTTTTGCGAGGCGGGTCTAGGACCTCTCGTACCTTTTATCCCCAACCGACTAATGGAGTCGTCGAGGCCTTCGTGTCCTCCTTCTCTTCGGATGTGGGACAACAGGACGGTTGGATAGCGTGACTAGTACGGACGACGCCTTCGGGATCGTTAGTATTGCTATAGACTAGTCGTTTGTGTAACGCGTGTTTGTGGCGAATAGTCATGCTCATCAATGATCCAATGTCGTCTGGAATGACAACTTCATGCGTTGCAATGGTTTCAAGTAATTTCATGGAATTCAAGGAATTAGGAAAACATCGGGTTTTCCTAGGGTTTTCAACACATACAAATTCAGAATACATACGATTTCAATAAACAATATTTTACAAGTATAGAAAACAAACAGGCATACTTATGGATCTTCACACCTTTTTGACTATACTATTTTCAGAAAATATTGGATTTTCTGGTGGTTTTCAAACGATACGAAGCATTGTTTTCAAATACAACTTATGAACTCACCAACATTTCATATGTTGATGTTTTTCAAAATACTTGTATTCTCAGGGAACCAGTGAATCAAGAGAAATCATATCCAGTGACGGTTGCAGTTTATTTTTGTATGAATTGAACAAATTAATTTTTGGGGGAATGTAATGTTTAAACAATGTACGATATGTAAACACTACTGGTTGTACTATGTTGATGAATGGTGACGAATGTTGTTATGTTTCATATATATTCAATGTTATGGTATTCAATTGAGTCACGACAGCCCCCGGACGTTTCCGCCGTCTGGTTCGGGGGTGTGACAGGTTGGTATCAGAGCTTTGTTTATAGTGAACTAGCATGTCGAGCCATACATTGATATGCAACTATAAACCAAAAAGAGGGACTAACATAACTCTGAACAGAACAAGTAAATAAAACACACTTGCTTGCATTAGGAATAAAGATCCAACGCTGAATCAAACACAATAACACTGGTATCTCGGTTAATTCGGGACTGTTCTTAGTGATACCAAGGAGTGAATGTAGCCTGATCAACTACATTCTCTCCAAGGTAAAATTAACACACGTCTTGATGAGATCGAGATAGCCAGGGAACCTAACACTATACCTTTTATCACCCAAAAAGAGAATGTTTGCTTAGTATGTATGATAGTCATAGCATCCTAGGATAATGTAGCATATTTACGTACTCGCGCAGACAGCATGGCTGGCTTTCATCACCCGGGAGACCCCTACTTCCCTAATCAGGGAAACAACGGGTGGCTAGAGGAGGAGGAGGAGCCTGAGGAAGAGCCTGAAGAAGAACCTGAGGAGGACCCCGAAGAGGAATCTGACGGGGAACCGGAGGCGGAAGTCGAGGGCGAGCCTGTCGAACCCGAAGAAGACGAAGAACCTTTCGAAGAGGAGCTCGATGACAGCGAAGGGGGTGATTCGGATGCAGAGTCCGAGGTCATCGACCCCCCTTACCCGATCAGGGTGCCTGCATATCGTGTGGGACCCACTGGACCTACCCCTCCTTGGGGCATTGATCTTTGGAGATGGAGCAGACATCAGGGACAGCGACCCCCGTTTGGCATGTCACGTGAGTTCTTTGACTTGAGGGACGGAGGACCGGCCGACCGAGCCCTACCAGTCATGGTGAGACGACTACGGGACACCGGCGACCTTGCTCAGGGCACTGCTGATCAAGTACGCCAGTTGTGGACTAGAGTCGAGCGTGCGGAACAGGAGACGCGTGACGTCCTCCGGGAGTTTCACATGAGGCAGGTAAGGTGGGAATCTCGACTTCAGGACGCAGAACGCCTAGTGGCTCGTCTTCAGGGAGCATCCACATCTTCGGCACCACCTCCTGACGCAGCTCATCGCGGTTAGGAATAGACTTATCATAGTAGGTTATTAGGAACTATGTTATGTACTCCGACTCTATGTTTAAGTGACTACACTACTCATGGAGCCGTTATGCTGTCGGATTAGTATTACTTATGTATGCTCTTACGAGCAAAATTTTCTTGTACTAAATGCGGATAATATTAATAAACTTTTGTGTGTTTTGCCATAATATTCTCAGTTGTCATGTGTTAAGACGTTATGATTGTATGCTTGATGATAGTAATGTTTAGGTTCGCACCATACACCTAGTTAGTAGGGTCACCACCTCACAGAAACCACGTACACTCAACATCTTTCCGTTTCATGACAGAAAGATGCCTCGCCCAGCTACTCGCGGAAATCCCGAACCAACCCTGCCGGAAGTTGACTCCACTGCTTTCCAGGCAGCCGTGTCTGCTGCAGTCACAGCGGCTATGGCACAACTTCACCGAGGGAACAACGGAGGAGGTAACGGGCAAGGATCCGGAAGTTCGAACAACGGGACGAACCAAGGACTCACTAAAACGTGCACCTACAAGGATTTTGCGAACGCTAAACCCCGAACTTTCAACGGTACCGGAGGAGTGATCGCCCTGAAGCGATGGATCGAGAAGGTAGAGTCGGTATTCGAGATATGCGAGTGCCCCGAGCAGATGAAAGTGAAGTTCGCGGCCTGCACTTTTGTGGACCAAGCACTCACTTGGTGGAATGGTCATGTAGAAGCTATGACACTCCCTGTCGCCAACTCTATTCCTTGGGCAGAAATGAAAGAGATGTTGATGGCTGAGTACTGCCCCCGAGGCGAAATACAGAAGATGGAGCAGGAACTATGGAATCTCACGGTGCAGAATGGGAACATCGATGCTTACATATCGAGATTCAGCGAACTATCTCTGTTGTGCCCGGGTATGATCACATCCGAGGGAAAGAAGATTGAACGATTCATCTGGGGACTGACATCCCCCATTCAAGGGAATGTGATAGCTGCGAACCCTGAAACTTTTGACAGTGCGAAAAGATTGGCAAAGAGGCTATATGATCATAACCACAAAAAGGGCGAGAAACTGGTAGAGACTGAGAAGAAGAAGGAGAGTGATGGTAAGAAAGGATGGAACAACAAGAGGAAGGGGCGTCAGGGTCCCGAGACCTCTAAAAAGCAGCAAACGGTGGCAGTTCACGCTGTCACTGCGCCGGTACCAGTCACATCACATGCTCCAGCCTCAGCTGCTTCAAATGCTTCAAGACCCTACTCCGGTACTCTTCCTAGTTGCAATAAGTGCGGCCTCCACCATCACGGCGAATGCAGGGAACTCCATTGCACCAGTTGCAACCGAAGGGGACACACTGCAAGGTTCTGCAGGACTTATCCTTCTCAGAACCAGAGTCAGGGAAACAACCAGAACAACAACAATAACCACCGCAATACCAACAACACCAATGCCGGCAGCAACAATGCAGGGCCTAGCCACACCTGTTTTGGGTGTGGAAGGACGGGACATTTCCGTCGAGATTGCCCTAACAACAATAACTCAGGAAACAGAGGAGCAGGAAGAATGCTGACTATGGGTCAGAGTGATGCAGTTCAGGACCCCGCAGTTGTGACCGGTACGTTCCTCCTAAACCACACTTATGCATGCATCTTATTTGATACTGGAGCGGAGCGAAGTTTCGTAAGTGAGAAGTTTAAACATTTACTAAAACAACAACCCTAGAAGCTAAATGAAACCTATACGGTGGAAATGGCCAATGGGAAAACCGAATCCACTAGGGAGATCTACATCGGATGTACCCTAACCCTCAACCAACACGTCTTACGAATAGATCTGATGCCAGTGTCAATTAGGAGTTTCGATGTGATTATCGACATGGATTGGTTAAGCCCCCACCATGCTGAAATTATGTGCCACGAGAAGGCCGTTCGCCTTCGTCTCCCAAATCACGAAACCCTAGTAATTTACGGAGACAAACCTAGCACGAATCTTCGTCTTATCTCGTGCATCAAAGCACAAAAACATCTGCGAAAGAACAACTTAGCGTTCTTGGCCCACATAGTGGACAAGGCCAAAGAAGAAATTAACATCCAAGACATTCCGGTAGCGTGTGAATTCCCGGACGTGTTTCCTGAAGATCTTCCGGGAGTACCCCCAGAGAGACAGGTTGAGTTCCGAATCGACCTCGTTCCAGGAGCAACTCCTCTCGCTAAATCACCATATCGATTGGCACCTGCTGAAATGCAGGAATTGTCCAGCCAACTCAGTGAGCTTCTGGACAAGGGATTTATCCGACCTAGCTACTCGCCATGGGGAGCTCCGGTGCTCTTTGTCAAAAAGAAGGACGGATCTTTCAGAATGTGCATCGATTACAGAGAGTTGAATAAACTCACTGTTAAAAACCGCTACCCACTCCCACGAATCGATGATCTATTCGACCAGCTCCAAGGAGCTAGCTATTTTTCTAAAATAGATTTACGGTCCGGGTACCATCAACTCAAGGTCCGAGAAGAAGATATTCCTAAAACCGCTTTCCGAACCCGCTATGGACATTATGAATTCGTCGTAATGCCCTTCGGTCTAACAAATGCACCCGCCGCATTTATGGACCTAATGAACCGAATCTGTCGACCGTTCTTGGACAACTTCGTCATTATGTTTATCGATGACATCCTCGTCTATTCTCGAAGCAAAGAGGAGCATGGCCAACATCTCCGACAAATCTTAGAGACTCTGCGAACGGAAAAGCTGTACGCCAAACTCTCCAAGTGTGAGTTCTGGCTTCGGAGTGTGAATTTCCTAGGCCACGTGGTTAGCCGAGACGGAATTCATGTGGACCCCTCTAAAGTCAAAGCTGTGGAAGGATGGACAACTCCGACTACGCCCACAGAAATTCGTCAGTTCTTAGGCTTAGCAGGCTACTATAGGAGATTCATCCAAAACTTCTCAAAAATCGCCAAGCCACTTACCTTGCTTACGCAAAAGAGCGTGCCATTCAAGTGGACAGACCGACAAGAGATTGCGTTTCGAGCCTTGAAGCAAGCTCTTTGTAGCGCTCCTGTACTATCTCTACCTGAAGGAACGGAAGATTTTGTAGTTTACTGTGACGCGTCAAATCAAGGCTTAGGTTGCGTTCTCATGCAACGTGGAAGAGTGATAGCATATGCGTCCCGTCAACTAAAGACGCACGAAGTAAATTACACAACCCATGACCTAGAACTGGGAGCCGTGGTCTTCGCCCTAAAAATTTGGAGGCACTACCTGTACGGTACAAAGTGCACCATCTTCACAGACCACAAGAGCCTCCAGCACATCTTGAATCAGAAGGAGCTGAACATGAGACAACGAAGATGGGTGGAGCTGTTAAACGACTACGAATGCGAGATCAAGTACCATCCAGGCAAGGCCAACGTAGTAGCCGATGCCTTAAGTCGGAAGGAGTACTCCAATCGCCGTACGAAAACGCACTCGATAACCATTCAGTCTTATTTGGCCGCTCAAATTGCATCAGTCCAGGCAGAGGCTATGAAAGCGGAAAATAGAACTAGCGAGGCATTACGCGGAATGGAGAAGAACCTGGAAGTCAAAGAGAATGGGGTATACTACTTCATGAACCGTATTTGGGTTCCAAAAATCGGAGGATTCAGGGAGATCGTTACGAAGGAAGCCCACAAGACACGATACTCCATTCATCCTGGTTCGGACAAGATGTATTTGGACATTAAGCAGCACTATTGGTGGCCTAACATGAAGGCGGAAATCGCAACTTATGTTAGTAAGTGTCTTACGTGTGCCAAAGTAAAAGTGGAGTACCAGAAACCTTCCGGATTGTTACAGCAACCGGCAATCCCTGAGTGGAAATGGAAGGGGATTTCTATGGACTTCGTGACCAAGCTGCCCAAGACGTCGGACGGATTGGACGCCATATGGGTAATAATCGACCGACTGACGAAATCTGCCCATTTCCTGCCAATCAAAGAGTCCTACAAGATGGAGAGGCTGACGCGTTTGTACCTACGAGAGATTGTAAGACTTCATGGAGTGCCAAAATCTATCATCTCGGATAGGGACAGTAGGTTCACGTCACGCTTTTGGCAGTCGCTCCACAAGGCCATGGGAACTCATCTTGATATGAGTACCGCGTATCACCCACAAACGGACGGTCAAAGCGAACGAACCATTCAGACGCTTGAAGACATGCTTCGTGCATGTGTGATAGACTTCGGAAAGTCTTGGGATACCCACCTACCGTTGATCGAGTTTTCATATAACAATAGTTATCATTCGAGCATTAAGGTGGCCCCTTTCGAAGCACTGTACGGGCATAAATGTAGATCACCGTTATGTTGGGCTGAAGTAGGCGACACCCAGCTAGCAAGAACACATACGTCGGATAGGGCAATAACAGGACCGGAAATCATTCGCGAGACCACAGAAAAGATTGTCCAGATCAAGGCTCGATTACAGGCATCGCGTGACCGGCAAAAGAGCTACGCTGATAAACTGCGAAAGCCCTTAGAATTCCAGGTCGGTGATCGAGTATTGTTGAAAGTCTCACCCTGGAAAGGGGTTATACGTTTCGGAAAACGGGGAAAGCTGAACCCGCGATACATTGGACCTTTCGAAATCGTCGCCCGAATAGGTCCAGTAGCATACAGACTACAACTACCCGCGGAGCTAAACGGTGTACACCCCGTGTTTCATGTTTCTAATCTGAAAAAGTGCCTATCAGATGAAACCCTTGTCATTCCTCTTGACGAAATCGAAATCAATGAGAATCTCCTGTTCGTCGAAGAGCCAATCGAAATCATGGACAGGGAGGTGAAGCGTACTAAGCAGAGTCGCATCCCGATCGTGAAGGTACGGTGGAACGCAAAGCGTGGGCCAGAATTCACGTGGGAACGCGAAGATCAAATGAAGCAAAAGTACCCTCACCTATTTTAGCATTCTCAAATCTAGCTTTCAAACAGAATTTCGGGACGAAATTCCCTTTAACGGGGGGATGATGTCACAACTGAAAATTTTGAGCTATGTAATCTATACATTCAAGTTAATGTGAATCAAAAACTTCAATCAAACACAACATGCTAGTACTACAAATAGTCATCAAACAATTGGAGACCCTAGAAGTTCTTGTTAAGTCTATTTTAGACTAGAACTTCCTTATTGGATCCAAATGGGCCAATGAGCTTCCAATTAGACTATCATAGGCTTAAAACCCTAATTGGGCTCTAATTGGACCCACACTTATTTATTTTAACATTTTGGGCCATATTGGGCCTAGAATTAAATGAATTAAAAGCCTTGATACATGAATAACCTAAACTAGTCCAATAAAAATATAAAAATCCTACTACATTCTTTTAGACTAAAAACATACCCAAGGCTAACTCAAATATTGGGCTTAGGAGCAAAAGGCCCAAATTTCTTTTTTTTCCTCCATGTTTTCGGCCCAATACCCAAGCCCAAGAGGATTTGAAGATAGTTGACTTTCAAGTGACACATCATTATTATCCATAGGATATCCATGCAACATCTCATACCTCCATGCAAGCATCACTTCAAAAATCACTTCTTTCTCTTCCTCTCTCTCACTCTCGGCCATACACCCACACACACACAAAAATCTCTCAACTCCTCCCTAGATTACTCAAGAACAACTCTCCCCCTCCATCCAAAATCTCGAAAATTAGGAAGCATTCAAGAAGGTTCTTCCACAAAAATCAACATCTAAGGTAAGGTTTTGCTTGGATCTATGACTTGTATTCCTTATTTATCAAACATCTCTTCCTAATCCATGCAAAAATCATGATCTTGCACTCTAGAAACCCCCATAATCTCGAAAAGTTCATCAAGGAGTGCAAAGGCCAAAAATCACTTCATTTCTTCCAATCTTTCTTCAAAAACCGAATCAACACCCCAAGGTGAGCTTCATACCCCCTATTTTCTGTTTTTATGAGTTTTGTGGGGGGGGGGGGGGAATACAAGTGAAAGTGTAGATCTATATGTGTTTGTATACCTTGTATGATTTCCATGCTTATATGTATGCTTTTATGTGTTTTAATGTTGGATCTAGCCATAAAACCCATCAAAACCGAGATATAACTTGTGTTAAATGATTTTAGCTTCAAATATATTTCTAAACACAAAGTGTTTCAAGAAAAATGGTTAAGTGGTTTAGTAATAATTTTCTTTGGGTTAAAAACACAAATTTTGGGCCTAAAATGTGAAAAATACAAAAATAAGGGCCCAAATTGACATTTCACAGATTCTGATGGATGAAGTGTGCCAAAACAGTTTCCATAAAACTATTTCTGGAATTACACTTAATTAGAGGACTAAAAACATGAATTTCAAGCTTAATGGGCTAAAAATGAAAATTTCGGCCCAATGAGGCCCATTATGCGAATTTTTCTGTTTTGGAGGGCCAAAACTGTAACTTTCTGTAAAACAGTGGACTATAAGTGTTCCAAATCCTTTTCAAAGGTTTAAAATGCTTTTTAAATTTAAAAAGGACCAAAGTTGCAAAAAATTTCCCATTTGGGCCAAAATTGTCAAATTTGCGAAAAGAAGGGATTAAAACCAAGAAAACTGCATTTTCAGGGTCTTAAGCTGTTTTCTATGAAAAATGCTGGAAAATGTTTATTTCAATAATTTTTGGTGTTAAAATGTCAAGAAAATTGATTTAAATACCAAACCGGAAAATATTTTAAATAAAGGCTTGAAAAAGTAAATTTTACAAACGAGGAGGGGCTGAAAACAGAAAATTTCCAAGACTAATTCTATACATGCAATATGATCAAATAATGGTACTACTACTATCGACAAAATACAATACACTACAATACCAAAAGTCGTTGTCAAACGAATTGGTTCGGTCTCGAACCAATAAAAATCCGAAACCACAAACACAACGATACTATGATACTACAATACTATGATTCATACAAATAACGATTCGGAATACATTATACATGTGCACAGACGTCTACGCACTATCTTTGGGCCCCACAAGTGTAAAATCTTGTTCGTTGAGCCTAGCTAGCCCGACGACCTGATCTTAAGGCCCAAAGACTTCATCTTACGAAGTGTTGGGTTTTACCAACCCGACACAACGTAACCGGACTTTCAATGGCTGTAGACTACTGGTCCCCAAGGGTCCTTTAGTGTCGCTAGTAAAGTCTGCCTTTTTTTTGCGAGGCGGGTCTGGGACCCCTCGTACCTTTTATCCCCAACCGACTAATGGAGTCGTCGAGGCCTTCGTGTCCTCCTTCTCTTCGGATGTGGGACAACAGGACGGTTGGATAGCGTGACTAGTACGGACGACGCCTTCGGGATCGTTAGTATTGCTATAGACTAGTCGTTTGTGTAACGCGTGTTTGTGGCGAATAGTCATGCTCATCAATGATCCAATGTCGTCTGGAATGACAACTTCATGCGTTGCAATGGTTTCAAGTAATTTCATGGAATTCAAGGAATTAGGAAAACATCGGGTTTTCCTAGGGTTTTCAATACATACAAATTCAGAATACATACGATTTCAATAAACAATATTTTACAAGTATAGAAAACAAACAGGCATACTTATGGATCTTCACACCTTTTTGACTATACTATTTTCAGAAAATATCGGATTTTCTGGTGGTTTTCAAACGATACGAAGCATTGTTTTCAAATACAACTTATGAACTCACCAACATTTCATATGTTGACGTTTTTCAAAATACTTGTATTCTCAGGGAACCAGTGAATCAAGAGAAATCATATCCAGTGACGGTTGCAGTTTATTTTTGTATGAATTGAACAAATTAATTTTTGGGGGAATGTAATGTTTAAACAATGTACGATATGTAAACACTACTGGTTGTACTATGTTGATGAATGGTGACGAATGTTGTTATGTTTCATATATATTCAATGTTATGGTATTCAATTGAGTCACGACAGCCCCCGGACATTTCCGCCGTCTGGTTCGGGGGTGTGACATGTTTGTGGTTGATTCTAGAATTTAATCCAAGGCCATTGGTGTGTTTAAGGGCATTTTTAACACACAAATATGAGTTTACTCCCCATGAAGAGGATTTTACGGCCCAAGCATGTTGTTGGGCAGTAAAATCATGTTTACTCTTCAAAAACTCGTTTCAAGGTGTTCTAAGTCCGAATATGCAAGCCTAACAATCATATCTAAGCCTTAGGGGCAATTTGGAGGGGTTTTGGGGCTTAAAAACCCCATTAATTGGTGTTCTCAGCCCAAGAGTGTTCTTGGGACGTAAACTCATGATTTTGTCCCTAGTTGACATTTGGTGGTCAGTTGGACTAAGTGTTATATGGATATTGACAGCTCGGAGAGCTAGAGGAACAACGGTTCAGGAGATTGTCGAGTAGCAGCCAGAGGTTATCAGCAGAGCTCAGCAGTACAGGTGAGTTTCCTTCCAGTAGGAACGGGTCTAAGGCCACAATGCCGACCCGTTCAGTTGGCAGTAGTTTCTGGACCTCGGTCCGATGCAGTAGTTAGCATGTTTGATGCCTTCGTGGTTCAGACAGGATTTATGTGTTATGTGAGCCGGGCTACGACCAGATGTAGTATATGTGTGTTCATGCTAGTGGATATGTTATGCTATATCTAGTCAGCTTCGGACTTCAGTCCGATGTAGGGGACAAGGTCCCAGTCAGCTTCGGACTTCGGTCCGATGTAGGGGACAAGGTCCCAGTCAGCTTCGGACTCGGTCCGATGTAGGGGACAAGGTCCCAATCAGCTTCGGACAAGGTCCCAGTCAGCTTCGGACTTCGGTCTGATGTAGGGGACAAGGTCCCAGTCAGCTTCGGACTTCGGTCTGATGTAGGGGACAAGGTCCCAGTCAGCTTCGGACTTCGGTCCGATGTAGGGGGCAAGGCCCTAGTTAGTCCGGACTTCGGTCCGATGCAGTGGTCAAGGCCTAGTATGTACTTTATATGTTATTGTGTGGTATGTGGTAGATTGGAGGAGCTCACTAAGCTTCGTGCTTACGGTTTTCAATTTTGGTTTCAGGTACCCGGTTTTCAAAAGAGGAGCTCGGGAAGATTGCAGTGCACAAACCATAGTCAGTTAGCCTGGGAACGTTTGACTCTGATAATGATGTTATGTTTTGATTTAATACTCTAGAAATTATGTTATGACTTATGATGCGATTTTTATAAATATGATTTTAGTAATGTTTTAAAAGAAATTTTTAGTCATGATTTTTGGGTCGTTACACACATATCAGAACTTTACTTTTTTTTCTTCTTTAGATTTGTTACACACATTACTATTTCTCTTGAATACTTTTAAAACTTACAAATCTCATAGGAATTTAAGGTTTTAGTTTTAGATCTATGTGTGTGCTTAATAGATGAACTTGAAATTGGAGGCTTGAAGAAGGTTGGAGACGATGGTAGAAAAAAATGCGATGCAGAGGTATGTGTAGGTCTCTCTATATGTCTATATATATCTTTGTATGTCTGTGTGTTTCTGTATCTATACGTATGTGTATCTAATGTTGATGTTTTTAAGTACTACAGAGGAAGAAGAAATGATAAACAAAAGATGTGACAGCCACCACATTTGACTAGAAGGTGAGCTTTTTACTCATTATTGTTCTATCTTGTGGTTTTGATTCTACTCGTATGTGTAATTTGTAGACATTTTAAGTCCTTTTTTTATTTAAAGTATGTAAATTTACTATTGATCAATTTTCTTACAGTTTGATTGACAAGAAAGCATTCAAAAAATATGCATGCAGGTTGGGTTATATTAACCTGTTTAATTGTAAAGTATATTAACCACCCATTGATGTCACTTTTAAACCTCCGATCTGTCACTCTTCGTTACTCCCCAGCACAACCAAGTATACCGCTACGGTCACAGCCTTCATGGACCACCTCTATTGTGGCTGCAGCCGACCTCAGCAACATATACATCTGCTGTCACCACCTTAGATATTGTACTAAACACCAACATTCCATCACATTGATCTTTCTAATGTTTATTCACCTTTACATTCTTTAATATAGTCTAACATGACATTTTTTTGTCTTTTTCAGTTTTACGAATATTCATTTGGAATTCATTCGCTTTTTAGAGAAAGGTTGATAGATCTAACAGCTTACCACCTTATGTATATGGATTTGTTCATTTTTTAGCTTTGTTTATGTTCTGCCTTTTGTTATCTGTAATTTTTGTGTAGTTGATATGGATGAAAAACTATATTTAATGTGCTATTTTGATACTTTTGAAGTGTTTCTTTAGCTTCTCAAAATAAAGTTTCTTTACATATATGTTTAAAAAGTTTATTACTAAATTTGACATGGATATTTGATTTCGTTAAGCTTTTTTAAACTTGTAATTGTTTCTGATATTTTACAGGTTGGGTTATTTATGTTAAAATTGGAAAAATAAAGCTTTGGTTTAGATTCGTTAAAGTGATATTTTCTGTTTGAATTATGTGTTTTGGATAAGATTTGTAAACGGGTTTGCAATTGTTTTTATTAGATTTTGTTATCTTTAATATTAATAATTATTGTTTTAAAGTTATGATATTTTAATTTAACTTAAAATGGTTGACTATATGCACTAATGACGTTAGATCTAATCATGTTTGAAATATAAGATTGTTGAAAAGAATAGTAATCACGAGATGCCGCATTTTTATATCATACTTTTATTTTTATCACAAAATAACCTGCCAAAAAAAAACTAATCGTGGAAAGAAACCATCCCATACCACCGCATTATGGGGGTATATATATATATATATATATATATATATATATATATATATATATATATATATATATATATATATATATATATATATATATATATATATATATATATATATATATATATATATATATATATATATATATATATATATATAAGGTGCACCATACTTTTAATCAAATCAAAATATGTACAACAAGTACAAGTATGGGACGTTAATGTGAAGACCACTACTAGAAAATTCTTATTTACCTAGAAAAATCACCTACGATCTATTGGTAATTACATACCAAATGCCTACGAAATAACCACTAAAATATTTTCCCTAAATCACCTACAAACTACAAAAATAATTTATGTAGGTAATCCATTGATAATCACCTACACCTTACCTACGAATAATAATACCATATTCCAAATTAGCATTCTTTATTTATCCCGTAGGAATTTACCTACGGCATAACTATGGAAAGTTGATAAACCCCAATTCTTTAATTGACTTAAAAGTACTGTAGGAATTTTGTAGGCAATTAACTACATATTACCTACCCACAGGAAAAAAAAAATAGAACTTTTTAATTATTCGTAGTGAACTATTTCCATTTTCCTTTTTTTTTTATTAGTATTCTTCATTAATTCATTAGTATAATGAGAAATATGAGAAATGAACACCCCCTCTATATATATATATATATATATATATATATATATATATATATATATATATATATATATATATATATATATATATATATATATATATATATATATATATATATATATATATATGTTTGTTTATATGATTTATAACTTGGTGAAAACAAAATAATCAATGTATAACAATGTTGTGAAAAAAATGAAGCGAAAAAAACAACATTCAACCCTTCAAAAACAAAAAATACAAAAACATTTGTAGGAAGCAGTAGGTAATTACCTATAGATTATCTATGGATTTTTTTTTGTATTTTTCATTTTCGAAGGATTAGATGTATTTTTTTTCGCTTCAATTTTTTCACAACATTATTATATATTGATTACTATGTTTTCTCCAAGTCATACATCATATTAATATATATACATTCATGTACACATTCAAAATTCATTACTCATTTCAAGTTAAATCATTTTTTTGTATGAGTATGTATAAAATGGTGTACATGGATGTATGTATTTTTATATGATTTATAACTTGGCGAAAACAAGGTAATCAATGTATAACAATGTTATAAAAAAAACGACGTTTGATCCTTTGAAAATGAAAAATAAAAAATCATCTGTAGGTAAGCTGTAGGTAATTACCTACGGATTACCTACGAAATTTGTATTCCGTAGATAATCTGTAGTTAAATACCAACTGATTACCAACAAATATTTTGTATTTTTTACTTTCGAACCGTTAATTGTTGTTTTTTTCGTTTATATTTTTACAACATTATTACACATTGATTAATTTGTTTTCACAAAGTTGTACATCATATAAACAAACATACATCCATGTACACAATCAAACCTCGATACTCATTTCAAGTTTAATCATTTTTTTGTATGTATATGTATACAATGGTGCATATGCATGTATGTATGTTTATATGATATATATCTTGACGAAAACAAATTAATCAATGTATAATAATGTTGTGAAGAAAATGAAGTGAAAAGAACGACATTTAACCCTTCAAAATGAAGAATACAAAAACATATCTTGGTAATCTGTAGTTAAATACCTATAGATTACCTACGAAATACAAAATCTGTAGGTAATTGCCTACAGATTACCTACAAAATTTTTTGTATTTTTCAATTTCGGAGGGTTAAATGTCGTTTTTTTCGCTTCATTTCTTTCACAACATCATTATACATTAATTATATGCTTTTCACCAGGTTATACATCATACAAACATTCATACATCCATATACACAATCAAACCCCGGTACTCGTTTCACTTTTAATCATTTTTGTTTGTGTATGTATACAATGGTGCACATGCATGTATGTATGTTTATATGATGTATAACTTGGTGAAACAAAGTAATCAATGTATAATAATGTTGTGAATAAAATGAAGCGAAAGAACGACATTTAACCCTTCGAAAATGAAAAATACAAAAAATATGTAGGTAATCTGTAAGCAATTATCTAAAGATTACTTACGTATGTTGTATTCTGTAGGTAATCTGTAGGTAACTACAGATTACCTACGGAATACAAAATACGTTGGTAATCTTTCGGTAATTGCCTATAGCTTACCTATGAAATTTTTTGTATTTTTCAATTTCGGAGGTTTAAGTGTCATTTTTTTCACAACATTATTATACATTTATTATTTTGTTTTCACCAAGTTATACATCATACAAAGATACATACACCCATATACACAATCAAACCCCGATACTCATTTCACTTTTAATCATTTTTGTGTATGTGTATGTATACAATGGTTCACATGCATGTATGTATGTTTATATGATGTATAACTTGGTGAAAACAAAGTAATCCATGTATAATAGTGTTGTGAAAAAAATGAAGCAAAAAGAACGACATTTAACCCTTCGAAAATGAAAAATACAAAAAATTCCATAGGTAATCCGTAGGCAATCACCTACGGATGTTGTATTCCGTAGGTAATATGTAGTTAACTACCAACAGATTACCCACAGAACAAAAAATCAGTAGGTAATCCGTCGGTAATTGACTACGGCTTACCTACGAAATTTTTTTTGTATTCTTCAATTTCTGAGGGTTAAATGTCGTTTTTTTTTGCTTCATTTTTTTTTACAACTTAAACACCCCAAAAATACAACCCAAAATTTTCATTTTAAAACATTACAAGAAACCATGAATATCAACCTTCACATCAAAACATAAGCCATCTAATTCGCAACATCATAAAAATCTGTCAATGTATCAAACATGTATTAAATATCAGAGTAAATATCCTAAGCTGGAAACTGTGGTATGTGTCATGCGATCATCCCGAGCCGTTCTCTTTACTAGCTGAAGTACTTGAAGCCAAACTGAAAATTGTAAGCACGAAGCTTAGTGAGCTCCCCCAAACTACCACTGTCACACCCCAAAACCGGGACGGCGGAAACGTTCTGGGGTGGATGACGTCATGTCAAGTATCACAACACATGCATTATAGTAATCAAAGTACAACAACCATTGCATCAATAGTAATTTTTTTACGTAGTTTACATTACAATACATCAAAGTAATACAAGTAAATATAAGTAAGTACAGCATGGTACTAAGCTATCTTCATCAACAGCTCCGGGGATGTACATGTCTAATGCTAACCTGAGAATACAAGTTATTTGAAAAGCGAGTATCAGCATTTTTACAAATGCTGGTGAGTTCATAAGTATTTAGTGACATTTTAATCAAATAACTTTATATAAGTGGTAGTTTAGAGTATCCATTACATTAGTGTCTTTTCCAGAAAATCCTATATTTTCTTTAATAAAAGCAGTCTTCTACCAAGACTGGACGGAGTTAAGTGGTAAAAACGTAATTTTCCCTTAATCACTATCATTATCAAAATAAAGAATTTGATTATTAAGAAAGCAGGAGAATTCAGGGAAATAACATATGCCTCAGCAGTGAGGACTGCTGACTAAGGCAAATGAATCATAGACTCCAGGAGAGTATCAAATGAACGACACGCCTGGCTCAGTCTAACAGAAAGAGACACAGACCCCAGACGGTACCAAATGAAAGGTACAGCTAGTAAGGTCTAACAAAGTGAACACAGACCCCAGACAATATCAACTGAATGATACGTCTAGCAAGGTCTAAAACAGTGACTACAGTGAATACAGTGAATACAGACCCCGCACAGTATCAAATGAATGATACATCTAGCAAGGTCTAAAACAGTGTGACTTCGAGAGTGGATTCCAACATACAGTGTAAATTGCTGGTGAAAAACCATTACCTTAAGGCCATGAATTATAAGGTAACCTGGGATACTCGTAACCATACTAACCGACACTAGAGTACTTGACGCCCTACAAGCGTCTACAGAATATGACATTTGTCACCCCTTGGCTTGGTAGGCCGTGGACTGTAGCTAGTAGTCAGGGAGTGGGAGTGTCAATCCCGTATAGATCTATACAGACAATGTCCTCTCTCCCTACAGGAGACTCTGGTTACCAACTAGACGACGGAGAAGGCCGTGTCCTGAAGATGCATCCCAAATAGTGGGTAGTGTGTTTCCAATACAGTGTTGAACTAGAGGTAGAGACTCATAACTGAACTGACTAAAGTAATCCAATATGTCTATGCTTGTGTACATAATATATAACTAATGAATCAAACGACCTTCGGATGGACATCCGATCCCACCAGACCACATCTCAATGAAGAAAAGGAAATAGGGCGGACAAGCCTTCCTAAGTCCTTCAATCATTATTTATATGCATCTATACAAGCACAAACATACATATAACTATGCTTGAGTGTGTATCAAGTGGAATCATATCGTGAAGTATAAGCGTACAGTGTGGAATAACAACTTGTGAAGTATAAGCGTACAGTGGAATAACCGACTTGTGAAGTATAAGCGTACAGTGGAATAACCGACTTGTGAAGTATAAGCGTACAGTGTGGGATAATCGAATCGTGAAGTATAAGTGTATCATGAAATGGAAGCGTTATCGAGTGGGAGTTTAAACTAGGTAAAAGCGAAGCAGCGGTATCTAACAGGTAAAAGTAAAAGTATACGACAAGAAAGAGAGCTTTGATGAAAACCTTGGAAAAACCTTTATACTTAGGAAAATCACAACCTGGTATTTTTCGGTAAAATAAGTTTGTAAATCTTTAGAATTTCTTTGGAAACCTTTCATAAACCAGTTTAAAAATGAAATTTGATAAAACAATATAAGTAAGAGCTTGAACAAGCGAAAACATTTTAGAAAACCATTTATAGTATCCTACTCGGTAAAACAGTTTACAGTGTGGAAAATCCTTGTGCATATGGGTTATCAATCACATGTGATTGATATGATAACTGCCATGTTTAACTTGTATTCCCCCTATAAACCATGTAAAAACATTTAAAAGGTTCATTCAGGGGTATGAACTCACCTGGCGTAAGTGGATCCGACGAAGGCACCGGTTGGGTGCTCGGTGTCAAGTGAAGACTAGGACACACTTAGAGACCTATTTAACATATGATAACATATGTTCACATACAATTAGTATATTATATACTAATTAAACAAGTAGACGCACTCTAAGGAGCGGAAAACACTTTGGTTAAGTGTTTGGGGGTGTCCCGGGTAACATCTAAAGGTGTGAATGACTTAGGAATGGAGTTTACTCTCCAAGAGTAAAATCACCATAGGGTGTTTACAGCCCAGGGACAACTCCCATGAGTTTACGGCCATAAACTCATGGTGAGAGTGTTCTAGAGTGTTTAAAGGCTCTATCTTGATCATGAAATTATGCTAGGTCCAAATCCAAAAGGTATGAAAGGGTTTAAGGCATTTAAAGGGACCAAATGGGAGTTTACGACCCCAACCATGGGAGTTTACGGCCGTAAGCTCCCAAAGACCTCTTCCTTGGATGTTTTAAGTCTTAAATGGTAGAGGATAAAATCCTAAGCATTTTTCCAAGTCAAATGGGGAGCTTAGGGCACCATTCTACCCCTTTATAGGAGTTTACGACCCAGGTACCCTTTCAGGAGGGGTTTACTGCCATGAACTCCTTATGGAGTTGTTTTAATTGAGTTTAAGGTCCCTAGCTTGTTTGTGGTTGATTCTAGAATTTAATCCAAGGCCATTGGTGTGTTTAAGGGCATTTTTAACACACAAATATGAGTTTACTCCCCATGAAGAGGATTTTACGGCCCAAGCATGTTGTTGGGCAGTAAACTCATGTTTACTCTTCAAAAACTCGTTTCAAGGTGTTCTAAGTCCGAATATGCAAGCCTAACAATCATATCTAAGCCTTAGGGGCAATTTGGAGGGGTTTTGGGGCTTAAAAACCCCATTAATTGGTGTTCTCAGCCCAAGAGTGTTCTTGGGACGTAAACTCATGATTTTGTCCCTATTTTATGATTTAAACACGAATTTGCATGCTAGATAGGTTATACAACAAGTTAGGATACTTTACCTATTCGTTTGGGGCTCGAAACGGATGATTTTTGGCTCGAATTTAAGTTGTAGAGAGAGGGAGTTTAGGGAGTGTAAAAAGTCTCCAATGGAGTCCACTCACCCTTATATAGGGGTTGTAGTTGGGGCTCAGTGGGATTCTACCTGATACTGTTGTTATACGGGGCTTTTGGTCGCACCCGATTTAGTGGTCATAATAAAATTTAACCTTTTTCCAAATAAAATGGAAATGTAAAGTAAGTGTCTTTATCTCTTTTATCACGACGTTAATGACATATTATAAATAAATATAACGTTTATTTATTTTGACCTCTAATTAACTGAACTTTTATAAAATGGAATATTCCGTTAACGGTAACGGGGTGATGTAACGGAATAAACTTTGGGTTGTCACATCATCCCCTCATTAGAGGGAATTTCGTCCCGAAATTTAGATCTAGGCAAGGAATTAGGTATGAATGACCGAGTAGAGGCAGTAGGGTACTTCCTATTCTGTTTGTCCTCGCATTCCCGTGTGAACTCTGGTCTGTGTTTTTCAATCCAACAAACCTTTACCTCCGGGATGCAGATTCCGTCTCGTGTAGTTAGTGGGTTCCGACTAGTGTATTTACGAGGTTAGGTTTCTCAATGGTTTCTATCAAGATGTGTGGGATACGAAGAGTGACGTCGGGTAAACAATGATCAAGTCTAATAAGTGGATCGTTCGGGTGTGAAACTTGTGGAATATCCGAAAGTAGTAGTGGTCTGACGAGGGTTGGACCAAATCTCTGTGAGGATTCTCAGATGGTCCTAAGCTCTCGGAAGGGTAGAGCTTTTCAGTACTTAGAACATAGTGTACTTCTATGGCAAGATCATCACTAGCGTGATCGTCATTCCGAAGTTCCTAACGTTCTCTCCCGTACTGGTAGTGTAGTCCTTCAGGTTGGTTCTTAGGAGTCTCGGGTTGTCTTTGGTTTCGTGCATCCTGTCAATTGGCTTTTAGAGGCTTTCTAGGTCATCGGATGGGTTGCGTATCTACGGTTATCTGTCTGCTGTAGAGTGTCTATCTCAAGCTCGTGCAAAATGAACCTGCACTAATGAATCTTGAGATATGGAAACCCTCAGGGCCGAGGAGATAGGGTTTCACCAGACGAGTGTTGGACTATCTCGGGAGGTGGTTCTACTATTTCTGGGCAAGATAGTATTCGTGGGACACCTAATAGTCCAATTAATCTCTAAGACTTTGGTTTATTCTAGTGCGGAAAGCGCATGTTCCTGCATAACCTCTCGACTAACACCAAGGCTGGTGTCAAGTCTGTAATCTCTTCGGGATCTGGGTCATGAGGCTTAACGCAACTACTTCCGCACTTTGATCAAGTATTCCTGGCTGCGGAGGTTATACTATGGTTCTCGGCATTCTAGTGTTTACTTTATGGAATGAAGTCTATCGTCTACGGGGCGACGACGATTTCCTCCATACGAGAGGGTGGAGGGTTATAGGCACTACTTGTCTGTAACAGGGTGGACGAAGTGCCTGAGTAGTGCGACATCTACTGCAACTACTCTTCCGAAGGTTCTAAGTTTTCTCGGTCTAGGTCGAGTCTAGTGAGTATAGGATTTCATTACACGGAACTTTATTCTCTTCATCCATTCTGCTCGGAGTTCAACTCATCGCAGCTTTCAGATTTCTAGGACATCCGTTGCGATGCTCAAATCAGGGATTTGAGCATGAATGGATGGTCGCGGTCAATGGTCTTGACTTTAGCTCTCGTTCCATGGGGTAGGATGAAGGGTCTTTCTAGGGAATCTACAAGGTATGCTTCAGGTGGTTATCGTCTTCCGGAATGCATGCAGTGTCTTTCGCTTTAGTTCTTATCTGTCTAAGGAGGGTTGGTTAACAGCGCGCGGTACCCCTCTCCTAGGTACTTCGGAAGATTTGAAATAAAAGTGACGACTAACGGATCGCATTAGGTTTAGTTATTTGCATTATGTTTAGGTTCAGAAGAACCTTTATTTGCCGACATGGCTATGGAGAAAGTTCTTTTTACACAACACTAGGGATGAACAAATGGTTGAACGAAGTCAAACCATGATCGATAGAGTCGTCGAAGTTGGCACACTTCGACATGATATAAAGTGAGGGTCAATAGAGTCATGCGCCGAACAGGCACACAAGTTCTAGGCGTCTCGGGTTTCTTCCTGTGTATCACTGTCGCGGATAGTTGGACCGATAGAGTAGACGCAGAACTATAGAGAGTCCTAAGTGTTTCCGAGTAGAGTACCTTTTCATGAATGGATTCTCACGAGGCATTTCTATAACCGCCTAACATATACTAGTCATGTATAATTAAGGTGGGGAGGGCTGTTGATTGAGCGACTCTGCCCTAAGTCCACAACCAAACGAGGAACAGGAAATGAGGCGACATTCACTCACTCTAGGTCTATCCATCTTCACTATACATGACCGTAACGTATATGTTTAGCCATTATAGTTTTACCTAATGAATTTTAAATTTTATAACAGTGCTGCGACTTTCGCCTTAATGGGGAAGTATTTACATTTGAATTAGCCTTTTATTGTTTTCAGTTTAGTTATCCGAGATCAAGAGACATACCAAAATCTACTAGGTTCTTGATGCTTCTCCCTAAGCATTAGAGTTAGACTCCTCCTGTGTCTTTGTCTTTCCCTTCGGTTGGGCAGTCCTTCTTGAAGTGTCCCATTTCACCACATAGGTGGCAAACTATACGGTTCGCCACGTTGGTGGTTGATGTAATGAACTCAACCGGGGTTCTGCAGATGCGAGCAGTATGCCCCAACATGTGGCACCTAACACAATAGAGCTCCCGGCAGACACCATGATGATGGTAGTTGCACTTGCTGCAATGGGGAAGGCTTCCTAAGTATGGTCTCCTAGGTGTAGGGATGGAAGGGTTGGTGGGGAATTTGACCATTTCAGCTTGTTGCCCTTCAGAAGGTCCTTGAGCCGAGGTACTTCCCTCCTCGATCTTGATCTTTCTCTTCAGTGGGTTTGAGTGAGGTTCTTGGGCGGTTGGGTATGCAGGTATTGGTTGCAGCTGTCCATTGCTAGGATCGGAAATCCCGATAGGGCCCTTGCTAACATTAGCATTGTTAGCATTTAGGTGAGCCATGACAGCTGCTACGTCTGCCGAGACTGCAGCTTGGAACGTACCTTCATCGAATAAGAGAGTAGGTTTCTTGCTTGTGGATTGGTTACGCTTCTTCGGTGGCATGGTTTTCCTACATGGAAAGGGATACAAGATAATGAGAGACGATGGCTATCCCTGGACATATCTGTCATGACTGTATTAGGCATAAATTTTTCCCATGCCTCGGGTACTGGTTGTCTGAGTGCCAACCTACATCCCTATGATGTAGTCTTGGTAATCAAGGTAGGAGTATGAGTGTCAGGAAAGGCTATAAGATGCGAGTCGTTCCTACTAAGTTACCTTTATACTGGGAAAGGTTTCACTCTCCGACCTGGAAAGATTTGAGAAAAGTTCGGAACGAAGACCGCGGAAAGAAAGGCTCATGAAGACTTATGGCTAAACAACCTCAACAGAGGCGTGGGGATCCGCCCTAAATGTGTGACTCGCAACAGGAAAACGACGATTTACCTAACACATAGCGTGAGTGGTGTAACCACTAACTCACTAAATTGTATTCTTTTAAGGGTGTATTAGTGTGACGAACACGAGGAAAAGACACTTCTCGGGTTCCATGTACTGGCTCCCGCTGTCTACCTCGTATCTTTGACTGAAGTCGGCGTTGGTTTCCTTCGGGTAGTTACCTAGGGTTCTCTCCTCGTATGGATATATTGAATTTCTACTCCGCCTTCCTTCTGATTTCAACTCTGGGTGTCATCACATAATGACGGATGACTGGAATCTCGGAAGCTTAGGCGAATCTCTCACCACTGTCCCTTAAAGATATAGGCACTTGGTGAATTCAATAGTCCCAACCTAGTTCATTTATTTCCGAACTGGAAATCTTCTCAATGAACTTCTTCGGGGTCGGAATCAACTCTTCTGTCAAGCACTGAAGTGGGTAGGGTTTTCTATAGGGTTCATGTGAGAATGGAAATGTCTAAAGAATCCTAAGAGATTATTAACATTTCACTGGATGATCCATATCGAGTCCTGCTACGATTACACAGGGTATACAAATCATATATAGCTTAGATCCAATAGGCCTTCGAATATGTGATACTACTCTAGATCCACATCCAAACAAGGAAAAGGAAGTAGGGCGAAACCACACATTCTTAGCCTATGGGATCCTTATTATATGTAACCTTGGGAGTATACCCTCTGTAGTTGTAGGTATATCAATAAGGATCTTTTTAGTTCTTCACACAAGGTTAGTTATGGATCCTAAAATACCCCTATGGTATTTTAATTTCTTGTTTGTTTCTTATCTTTTGAATATGATTCTGGGACTTGTATGAATCTTTTAGTGTTCCAAAATACTCCTATAGTATCTTTAACTTTATGTTTGGCTCTAACATTCCTAGTTGGTAAGTTTCAAACCTGTTGCAACACCACTATCACTCCTAAGCACACGTTCATCGCATCTCGAATAAATGTAGTTGATCAGGTTACATTTATTCCAGCTTACGATTACATAACTGCCCAGGGTTGACTGTCGTGCTCAACATCCGAACACTTTTATTATTGTTCTTCTTGTGATACTTTTGTTCGAGTGTTTAGGTTCTGGATGTTCTTATACTTTGGTAAAATATGGTTATATTTTAAAGTATAATTCTTGGTCAGAGTGCTTTATCCCTTTGTGTTTATAGGTTGTATATCTTTTATGAATTGATATACTTAGCTCACTATAAACAATGCTCTGATACCAATCTATCACACCCCAAAACCGGAACGGCGGAAACGTTCTAGGGTGGATGACGTCATGTCAAGTATCACAACACATGCATTATAGTAATCAAAGTACAACAACCATTGAATTAATAATAATAGTTTTACATAATTTACATTACAATACATCAAAGTAATACAAGTAAATATAAGTAAGTACAGCATGGTACTAAGCTATCTTCATCAACAGCTCCGGGGATGTACATATCTAATGCTAACCTGAGAATACATATTATTTGAAAAGCGAGTATCAGCATTTTTACAAACGCTGGTGAGTTCATAAGTATTTAGTGATATTTTAATCAAATAACTTTATATAAGTGGTAGTTTAGAGTATCCATTACATTAGTGTCTTTTCCAGAAAATCCTATATTTTCTTTAATAAAAGCAGTCTTCTACCAAGACTGGATGGAGTTAAGTGGTAAAAAGGTAATTTTCCCTTAATCGTTATCATTATCAAAATACAGAATTTGATTATTAAGAAAGCAGGAGAATTTAGGGAAATAACATATGCCTCAGCAGTGAGGACTGCTGACTAAGGCAAAGGAATCATAGACTCCAGGAGAGTATCAAATGAACGACACGCCTAGCTCAGTCTAACAGAAAGAGACACAGACCCCAGACGGTACCAAATGAAAGGTACAGCTATTAAGGTCTAAAACAGTGAACACAGACCCCAGACAGTATCAACTGAATGATACTTCTAGCAAGGTCTAAAACAGTGACTACAGTGAATACAGTGAATACAGACCCCAGACATTATCAAATGAATGCTACGTCTAGCAAGGTCTAAAAGAGTGTGACTCCGAGAATGGGTTCAAGCATACAGTGTGTAGGGTTTCAAAGCACTCCATGGATGATGGCAATGGGCCCCTTTGATGAATTCTAGGTTAAAAGCCCAAGACTTGTCTTTTCCCTATAAATAGTCATGTATTATTCACAATTAGGGTTAAGAGTGTGAGGCAAAATGTAGCCGCCATGTGAGGTTTCTTATGTAGTGTTAGATTCTTTAGTCTATACTTTAAGTGTAATTTATTCCTCATATTTCAATAAATCGAGTGATCATTCGACATAATCTTCATTATTGTGTTTGTTCTTATTTTCCGCATCTTGTTCATCAAATCTCAATTAGGGTTTTAATCCCAACAAGTGGTATCAGAGCGGGTCTTTGAAGATCTATTGATTTTTGAAGTATCGGTTCTTGATTTGATGATTTTCTGCACAAGTTATTGAAGATTTTGGTGTTTTGGCGGTATGGAATCAAGATTTTTGTTCAAGTTACTGTTCATGGAGATTTATACTGTTCATCTGGTATTTTTTTTTAATCTGATTCTCTTTTCTGTTCGTCTGAGATCAAATAATTTGCTTAATCCCAAATCAATTAATTCTTTTGTTTTAAGCCTTTGAATCTGATCGTATTTACTTTTGCTTTGGCCCAAATGTTCAGTCCGTCACTGTTCATAAAGCGAGTTTTTGGTGTTAATCTAGGTCTCTTTTCCTTGGCCCTAAAGTTTTATTTCAGTTTCCGATATCGTCTTGATCTATACTCAAATTCACAATTCTCAAATTGAACAATCAACAATCTCTCTGTGATTGAGGCTTGTCAACGATTGAAAATCATCGACTCCTGTCTTCCTGTTCTGTTCATCGGTGATTGTTTGGCCTCTCTACCATGTTCTTAGTATTCTTGAACAGCAATCGACGAATCCTTATCCATGATTGCTAATTCTTTTGCTCATATGTTCTGGAATCGATCCTTGTGATTAATGGCGTTATCAAAATCAATCTTGATTTTATCAATTGATTCTTTATTTAAATTAAGTCTATCTGCTTATTTTCGTTTCAATGGTGAAGAACTGTTGATAATTGTAATGAATTTTATTAGAAGAGTCTTTTGATCTGAAATCGATTCAAAGGAAATGAAATTGGTGTTTGTTGAGCATTGTAATGGGTCTCGCAATCGGAAATACTCACAAATCGGAAAAGAAATCAAGACCTGGATTCGGATTTATGAAATGGATTGACATGATTCGGAACAAAAGTGTACTGGAGCTATCTTGATGCCCTGTTCGCTTCGCCAAGCAGGTCTCTTAATAGAGGCTTAATAACAATGATGTTGGTCTTACCCACGAACGTTTGCTGAGTGTGATTCTTAGCGAATCTGTGATTGGATTCGGTTTGGCTAAAGTTTCGATTTTGTTCTGTGATCTATTGATTTGGAGCGAAAGGGTGAGAAATCGGGAACGGAAATATGGGATTGCACTCGTTCTTCTCCCACGATCATTTGATTCGGAAGTGAACCTGTGATTGGGTTCGTGTTTGAAATTGGTTCGCTTTGGGTGAGATTCTTGGTGTTCAGAACTCAGGGCTCGGTATGAAGGCTTGTGCTCAAAACGAACGTGGAACAAACTTGGGGTCATTTGTTAGCACTTGGAACGAAAGGAGGGAGATTCGCTTTGGTAGCTATTGGAACGAACCTCGATCTTGGGTTCGCGTGTTTATGCTGGGACTGAAAGAGAAGGATGAACCAAAAGCGAAAGGAGTTTCTCCTGATGAAGCTTGATATGGAAATAAGAAACGAACCGAACGTTCGGTTGTGTTCGCGTGAATAAATGGCGGTCTTGAAACGAACTTAGGTTCGGTTGCTTGTAATTGAAACAAAAGTATGATTTGCGGGTATTAATTTTGGGGTCTCGCATTTGTTCCAGTCGCGCATCTCTTTTATCAGGCGTCTAAATTGGGGAAGAAGATATCAAGTTACATTAATGGTCCCTGAAACTTCAACAAAATGACACTTCTGGTCCCTATTGTTTTCATGGCTTGGCGATTATGGACCATTTCCAGAATCTGTTACAAATGAAGGGGCATCTGATGCAGAATTACCTTTTCAGTCCTGGATCTTTCAGCAAAGTGACAATTTCAGCCCATTTTTCGAAAAATTTGCAATTTTAAGGGCTGGTGAACAGTTTTGGATTTTTCAACGCTCATATTTTTTTTCGTGAACAGAAAAATAAAGATTCCATCAAGTCTTGGCGGTTCGGAAAGTCGTTTTTTTTATAACGTCAAATTTTCACGATTTTTTTTCGGATTTTATACTTCATTGTGTATATCTTTTTGTCGCGGGGGAGCATAGTAAATTTTTATCCATTCAAGATCATTCTCATGACCATTTGAAGGCTTTATAATCATGTTTTTGATTATAAATCGGGGGAGAATTTGGTATGGCCATTCGAAATTGGATTTGTGACTTTTCAAAGTTGAAGATTTTTGATAAAGCTTGTGGGAGAATTATGAAGGTAGCTTTTACAACAGAAGTTCTTCATCGAGCTCTACTAAGGTTTTTACAGAGAAGTATCCTTTACAGCGGAAGTTTTTCATCGAGCTCTGCTAAGGACTTGTTATATCTCCGACTTCTTGTATTTTCTCGATCAAGTGGCGTTACGAATCTTAAAGTTTGGGTTGTTACATGACATTTTTTGATGGCTTATATCATTAGCTTATTTGAAGATCATTGTGACTTGGAGGTGGAGCTCTTCAAAGACAAGAAGTGATTCAGTTTCTTTGTTCTGAAATGGGTTTTATGGCGGGTTTGGTTTTCATGAAGATTCTTTGGGATTACATTCGAAAATGAAGTTTAAAGACATTACTTCAGTGCTTGATTTATATATCCTAGAGCCCGTGTTTGAAGACTATTGAAGAATCAAGATTCGTGGATTGCTTCATATATTCCTCGTTGCAGATCTTTTTATTTGCTAGATGCTTGTTTTGGAAGTTAAAGCATTGTCATCCATTCCATACTTTGAGGGGGAGATTGTAGGGTTTCAAAGCACTCCATGGATGATGGCAATGGGCCCCTTTGATGAATTCTAGGTTAAAAGCCCAAGACTTGTCTTTTCCCTATAAATAGTCATGTATTATTCACAATTAGGGTTAAGAGTGTGAGGCAAAATGTAGCCGCCACGTGAGGTTTCTTATGTAGTGTTAGATTCTTTAGTCTATACTTTAAGTGTAATTTATTCCTCATATTTCAATAAATCGAGTGATCATTCGACATAATCTTCATTATTTGTGTTTGTTCTTATTTTCCGCATCTTGTTCATCAAATCTCAATTAGGGTTTCAATCCCAACACAGTGTAAATTGATGGTGAAAAACCATTACCTTAAGGCCATGAATTATAAGGTAACCTGGGATACTCGTAACCATACTAACCGACACTAGAGTACTTGACGCCCTACAAGTGTCTAGAGAATATGACATTTGTCACCCCTTGGCTTGGTAGGCTGTGGACTGTAGCTAGCAGTCAGGGTGCGGGGGTGTCAATCCCGTATAGATCTACACACACAATGTCCGCTCTCCCTACAGGAGACTCTGGTTACCAACTAGACGACGGAGAAGGCTGTGTCCCGAAGATGCATCCCAAATAGTGGGTACTGTGTTTCCAATACAATGTTGAACTAGAGGTAGAGACTCATAACTGAACTGACTAAAGTAATCCTATATGTCTATGCTTGTGTACATAATATATAACTAATGAATCAAACGACCTTCAGATGGACATCCGATCCCACCAGACCACATCTCAACGAAGAAAAGGAAATAGGGCGGACAAGCCTTTCTATAAGTCCTTCAATCATTATTTATATGCATCTATACAAGCACAGACATACATCTAACTACGCTTGAGTGTGTATCAAGTGGAATCATATCGTGAAGTATAAGCGTACAGTGTGGAATAACCGACTTGTGAAGTATAAGCGTACAGTGGAATAACCGACTTGTGAAGTATAAGTGTATAGTAGAATAACCGACTTGTGAAGTATAAGCATACAGTGGAATAACCGACTTGTGAAGTATAAACATATAGTGGAATAACCGACTTGTGAAGTATAAGCGTACAGTGGAATAACCGACTTGTGAAGTATAAGCATACAATGTGGGATAATCGAATCGTGAAGTATAAGTGTATCATGAAGTGGAAGCGTTATCGAGTAGGAGTTTAAACTAGGTAAAAGCGAAGCAGCGGTATCTAACAGGTAAAAGTAAAAGTATACGACAAGAAAGAGAGCTTTGATGAAAACCTTGGAAAAACCTTTATACTTAGGAAAATCACAACCTGGTATTTTTCGGTAAAATAAGTTTGTAAATCTTTAGAATTTCTTTGGAAACCTTTCATAAACCAGTTTAAAAATGAACTTTGATAAAACAGTATGAGTAAGAGGTTGAACAAGCGAAAACATTTTAGAAAACCATTTATAGTACCCTACTCGGTAAAACAGTTTACAGTGTGGTAAATCCTTGTGCATGCGGGTTATCAATCATATGTGATTGATATGATAACTAGCATGTTTAACTTGTATTCCCCCCCTATAAAACATGTAAAAACATTTAAAAGGTTCATTCAGGGGTATGAACTCACCTGGTGTAAGTGGATCCGACGAAGGTGTCAGTTGGGTGCTCGGTGCCAAGTGAAGACTTAGACACACTTAGAGACCTATTTAACATATGATAACATATGTTCACATACAATTAGTATATTGTATACTAATTAAACAAGTATACGCACTCTAAGGAGCGGAAAACACTTTGGTTAAGTGTTTGGGGTGTCCCGGGTAACATCTAAGGGTGTGAATGACTTATGAATGGAGTTTACTCTCCAAGAGTAAACTCACCATAGGGTGTTTACGGCCCAGGGACAACTCCCATGAGTTTACGGCCGTAAACTCATGGTGAGAGTGTTCTAGAGTGTTTAAAGGCTCTATCTTGATCATGAATTTATTCTAGGTCCAAATCCAAAAGGTATGAATGGGTTTAAGGCATTTAAAGGGACCAAATGGGAGTTTACGGCCCCAACCATGGGAGTTTACGGCCGTAAGCTCCCAAAGACCTCTTCCTTTGTGGTTGATTCTAGAATTTAATCCAATGCCATTGGTGTGTTTAAGGGCATTTTTAACACACAAATATGAGTTTACTCCCCATGAAGAGGAGTTTACGGCCCAAGCATGTTCTTGGGCAGTAAACTCATGTTTTCTCTTCAAAAACTCGTTTCAAGTTGTTCTTAGTCCGAATATGCAAGCCTAAAAATCATATCTAAGCCTTAGGGGCAATTTGGAGGGGTTTTGGGGCTTAAAAACCCCATTAATTGGTGTTCACGGCCCAAGAGTGTTCTTGGGCCGTAAACTCATGATTTTGTCTCTATTTTATGATTTAAACACGAATTTGCATGCTAGATAGGTTATACAACAAGTTAGGATAGCTTACCTACTCGTTTGGGGCTCGAAACAGACGATTTTTGGCTCGAATTTAAGTTGTATAGAGAGGGAGTTTAGGGAGTGTAAAAAGTCTCCAATGGACTCCACTCACCCTTATATAGGGGTTGGAGTTGGGGCTCAGTGGGATTCTACCCGATACTGTCGTTATACGGGGCTTTTGGTCGTACCCGATTTACTGGTCGTAATAAAGTTTAACCTTTTTCCAAATAAAATGGAAATTTAAAGTAAGTGTCTTTATCTCTTTTATCACAACGTTAATGACATATTATAAATAAATATAATGTTTATTTATTTTGACCTCTAATTAACAGAGCTTTTATAAAATTGAATATTTCGTTAACAGTACCGGGGTGATGTAACGGAATAAACTTTGGGTTGTCACAACCACATACCATACACATAACATTTAACATTTCTTGGGCCCCGTCCCTGCTACATCGAGTCTAGCTTGGCATCGGCTTTCCCGACATCTAGCCCCGCCCAGCATCGAACCCTATTAGGCATCGGACCGAGATCCAAAAGCGTAATATCATATCATACTATCTAGACATTCCTCGGGCTTACCCCGACATCGGGCCTAAATCTGAAAGCATACTAACATTCCTAAGGAACCACCCCGACATCAGATCGGAGTCCGAAACATACTATCATGCATACTAACTAGAAATTCCTCGGGCTTGCCACGACATCTGACCGAAATATGGAACTCCTAACACATAGCAAACACATGCAAGAATCACAAAGACATCAAGCATACAAGCATACAAGCATTCCTCGGGATAGCCCCGACATCGGACCGGAGTCCGGAACATATAAGTTGCATCGGGCTATCATCGACATCGAACCTAAGTTCGACATACACTAATATACATAAACGGGCCGGCATTGGTGCCTTCGACCCGCTCCTACTAGAGGAAAACTCACCTTGCAAAGTTGTCTGTGAAATCTCGAGGTGAGGAATTTCTAATAGCTGCTCCAACGTCTCTCCGACTATCAAAATCTCAAAAATACTTAGTCAAGATATGAAAATCCTTCTCCGGGTAAAATGTCCATTTTAACCTTGGTCAAAGTCAATGCTCTAGTCAAAGTCAAAGCTAAGGTCAACTCCTAGTCAACCTAACTCATTGAGTTATCTGCTAAATCGTCGAGACCTATGCTATCAGACCCATGATAAACTAAGTCAACTCATCAAGTCCCTTCTCAGACTCGTCGAGTTCTTTTTAGTACAAATTCAGGACAAAATATGTCAACTCGTCGAGTCCCTTCAGAGACTCGCCGAGCTCTTCAGCTTCATACTCTAGATCTCGTCCATCTAGCTGAGTTACTTACTAACTCAACGAGCTCACTCGAAAACAGAAAAGGTTTAGGGACTATGACTCGACTCACCGAGTCACATGAACAACTCATCAAGTACCTTGCATTCCAAAACCATACAGTCGATTCTAATCAATTCCAATGCTTCCAACTCACATATCTAGACTCCATAACATGAAAAATTGCTAACTTTACGTGAATGCATGGTGTTATGAAGCTTAAACACCAAAACCAAGCTAAAATGAAGACCTATCGCATAGAATGGGGACATGGCTGAATTATGGTGGTAATTTTGAGCTTTTGGAGCTCAAGAGTGCCCATATCTGAAGTCCTTACGTCCCCAAAAGCTCACAACTCGGAAATGGCCTTAGAAATGTCCAGAAAAATGACAAAAAGCAAGCTTAAATGAATATATATATATATATATATATATATATATATATATATATAAGTGAAAAGAAGCCAAGGTATAAGCTTTATACCACCAAAGGGTCTGAAATGTAACACAAGCTCTGGATCTATTGCCTCTTCTTGAATCACCAAGGGTTTCCTTCCTTCTCCTAGCTTCAAATCACACAAAAAAGGCAAGAAAAACTGAAGAACACTCAAGGGCTGATTAGGGTTTTGAGAGTAGGATGTAGAGGTGATGGAGGCTGGGGTGGAGGCCTAATATGATGCTTAAATAGGGTGCAAACACTAAAGATTAGGGTTTCCTCCTGATGGACCTACTCGACGAGTCAAGGATTTCAACTCATCGATTAGACTACTTAAATCCTGCATCCAAACTGGAATCTACTCGACGATTTAGGGCTACCAACTTGTCGAGTCGCTCTTACAAAATGAATACTTTAATAGATTAAATACATACCAGGAACGGGGCGTTACCATTCTCGCCCGCTTGTTTTAGACTTCGTCCTCGAAGTCTATTGTATCCGAAAACAACTTTGGGTAGTGCTCCCTCATCTCCTCCTCGGGATCCCACGTCCACTCTGAGCCCTTTCGGTGCTGCCACTGCACCTTCACTAACTCAACTCTTTTGTTCCTCAGCTCCTTTATCTTGAGATCCAGTATCGCCACCGGTCTCTCATTGTAATTCAGTCTGTCATCAACCTGAATATCCTCTAAGGGAACAATCTCCTAGTCATCCGACAGGCACTTCCATAACTAGGAAACATGGAAAGTGTTGTGGATCTGGCTGATCTCGGCTAGAAGATCCAATATGTATGCTACCTTGCCCACCCGGGACATGATTCTAAGAGGGCCAATATACCTAGGGCCTAGCTTGCCCCTTTTCCAGAACCGAATGACACCCTTCCAAGGTAACACTTTCAGGAGGACAATGTCGCCTAACTGAAACTCCAAGTCTGAACGCCGCTTATCGGCGTAGCTCTTCTGCCGACTCTGGGCAGTCTGAAGCCTGCTCTGGACCTGTTGGATCCGCTCTGTAGTCTTGATTATTACCTCCGTACTCCCCATGACCCTCTGACCGACCTCACCCCTACAGATTGGGGTCATACACTTCCTCCTGCAGAGCATCTCGAAGGGAGGCCGGTCTATACTGGCGTGGTAACTGTGGTTATACGAAAATTCCTCCAATGGAAGATATGTATCCTAACTGCCACCGAAATCCAAAACGCATGATTGAAGCATGTCCTTGAGTGTCTGAATCGTCCTCTCGCTTTGTCCATCTGTCTGGGGGTGGAAAGCGGTGCTAAAATGGAGACGAGTACCCATCTCATCGTGAAACCGCTTCCAAAACCTGGGAGTAAAACGAACATCTTGGTATGACACTATTGAGACAGACCCTCCATGCCGTGCCACTACCTCTCACACATAAATCTCGGCCGATATGCTCTCCTGTATCGGGATAAAGTGAGCGCTCTTGGTCAACCGATCCATGATGACCATATCAAATTAACCCCACATGCAGTCTTGGGAAGCTTAGTGATAAAATCCATAGTAATATACTCCCATTTCCACATGCGGATATCTAGCGGCTTCATAGAGCCATGGCGCCTCTGGTTCTCTGCCTTGACCTTCCTGCAGGTCAGACATTTCTTAACATACCAGGCTACATCCCAGTTCATGCAGGGCCACCAGTAATCTGGTCGAAGATCTCTGTACATCATCGTCGCCCCTGGATGGATGGAGAACCTGGACTTATGGGCCTCATCCATAAATATTTGTTATACTCCGCCCCAGTAAGGTACCCAGACCCTCCCGTGCAGGGTTAATAGTCCATGACTATAATAATCAAAGGAGGCCACCTGGCCTATAATCTGTTTGCACTTCCGGCTCTCCTCCTTCAGGCATTCGACTTGTGCCTCAAGGATTTGCTCCAGCAATGGAGTAATCACTATCATCCTCAAACAGATGCCTCGGATTGGGGCCGCTACTGCCTTGCAGCTAAGGGTGCTGACCACTACGTTGGCCTTGCCCGGGTGGTAAAGGATCTCACAATCATAGTCTTTTACCACATCTAACCACCGACGCTGCCTCATGTTCAGATTCGACCGATCCATGAGGTACCTCAAACTCTTGTGATCCGTGTAAATGGTACAAACGACCCCATATAGGTAGTGCCGCCAAATCTTGAGAGCGAACACCACATCCCCCAAGTCTAAATCGTGCATCGGATAGTTCGTCTCGTAAGGCTTCAACTGTCTTGAAGCATAAGCTATCACATGACCCCGTTCATCAACATTGCTCCCATGCCTGTGATCGAAGCATCACAATAGACTACGAAGTCATCTACACCCTCTGTCAAGGTGAGAATCGTTGCCTCGCACAACCGCTGCCTGAGCGTCTCAAAGGATGCCTACTGCTCATGTCGCCAACAAAAAACCACTTCTTGGTCAATCGGGTCAAAGAAACTGCAATCTTGGAGAAGTCCTAAATGAATCTCTGGTAATAACCCACTAGACCCAGGAAACTCCGAATGTTAGTTGAAGACCCTGGAATCTCCCACTGCATCACAACCTCTATCTTGGCCGGATCGAACAGAATACCCTTATGGTTAACAAGATGCATAAGAAACTGCACCTCGTGTAACCAAAACTCACACTTGGAGAACTTCGCAAAGAGTCTCGCCCTCCTCAGTGTCTCCAACACCTCTCTCGGGTGCTCCTCATGCTGCTCTTGAGTCTTCGAGTAAACCAATATATCGCAAATGAATACTATTACAGACCAATCTGACATTGGTTTTCGCAGGCAGTTCATGTGGTCCATGAACACGACTGGAGCATTGGTGAGCCCAAACGGCATCAGTACAAACTCATAATGACCATAGCGATACCTAAAAGTTGTATAACGCACGTCATCCTCCCTATGATACCCTGACCGTAGATCAATCTTGGAGAACCAAGATGCTCCCTGAAGCTGGTCAAATAAATCATCTATCATCGGGAGTGGGTAACGGTTCTTCACCGTTACCTTGTTTAGCTCCCAGTATTCTATGCACATGCGATGTGACCCGTCCTTCTTCTTAAAAAGAAGATCGGGGTTCACCATGGTGAACTTCTCAGCATGATAAAACCATTGTCTAGCAGCTCTTGCAGCTGCATAGACAACTCCTGCATCTCGGGAGGAGCCAACCGATACGGTGCCTTGGCTATCGGAGCCGCACCAGGAACCAGGTCAATCCTAAACTCTATTGGGTTTTGTATACTACAACATCCTATGGTGAACATACAACCCTAAATACCTTGGATCTATGTTTTCACTAATTATACATGCAAATGATTTCCAAGGCATTAAATCTATAACTAGCATGCATTTGAGATAAACCATATAAGATACTAGTTAGGGTAACATACGTTTTATGTAGTTTGAAGTCTTCATGTATTTGGCGTTAAGAGCTTAGCCCCAATAGTGTGAAAGCCTCAAATGAAGTCACAACACATCATTGACAAAGGATGAAACTTGAGAGAGAATTCACACACACCAAAACTGTCCATATGCTCCAAGAATACATTCGTTGTGATTTTGGCTATGAAGTAACATATTTATAATTGGAATTCTAAAGCTCATGGGTTAACCCAAACCCATACCCATGAGTGTTATAATCCATGGTTCATGTGCCCAACTCTTTATGTATCCATACATAAACTAGGTCCAACATGGATCATAAGTCCAACACATATAAATATAACTAATTACCATAATTAGTCTCCATATATTTAATTAGTCTCTTTTGATCACTAAATTAACTCCAAATTAATTCTTGATCAATACTAATTAAAACATATGATTTCATATTAATATATTAGAACTTATAATATATTAATAAATCATATATAACCTTCTCTAAGGAGTCAATCCTAACAAATTGTCCTGATGAAATGCAACCGAAATCGACCATGCTTCTCTCGGGTCGAGTACATACAAATAATAGTTATGGGCTTAGACATCTAATCCAACAGTCTCCCACTTGGATAAGTCTAAAACTATTATGGCAAGTATGAGTCCAAAACCCGACTAGCAATCGTAGCTCTTAAAAGACGTTGTCGAACTCAGACCTAGTCAATGACACGTCCATTATATAAGGGATCGTATATTCCTCCATTCTAGATATCATATGGACTGAGACACGGATTATAATCATTCTCTCTGTCCATTTGTTGTTTCCCGATTTCCAATTTATGATGACCGACTAATTGAACAAATTCAAATCAGTCCAGGCCCGATCGAGCACTTAGGTTTTTATCACTAAATCATCGAGGGGCCCACATATATCGCTTTTGTCCCTCCAAGGGTAAACGGAATGTATAAATTTCAAAACATATGCTTGTACTAACTACTTGTTGAATCATACACAAAGGCACATTTTATAACATCAAGTTACTGATGCGTTTTCGTACAATCATTGTACAACCAACTCATAGTCAATAACTCATATCTATAGGTTTGAAAAATATAAGATATTATCGTCTCATGATCACTCGTGATAAAATCCATGAAGTGATTCAAATGAGCGTGGTTTTAATCCAATACTTGAATCTCATTCCAGGAGCACTCATGAATGTTGCAGCAACTTTTGCTATGTCTAAATACTTAAGAAATCTACATGCCCAATTCATGACAACCTTGATTCATACGTACTTCCAAAGTATGCTTGACTATGGAGAGTTTGAATAACCTAGTTATTCGGTAAGTGAAAACATGCAAAGTGAAACACAAGAATAATCGAATCCAATATGGTCTCAAAACTTATGAATATAAATAAAACACCTTTTATTTATCACCATATTGATTACACATTATTCATTGTATAATGTTTCAAATAATCAACTTAATACTTGAACTTGGAACAATAGTCATGCCATGCTCCAAGCATGCACGCTATGTTTTGTCTAAACAATAGCTATGCCATACTCCAAGTATGCACACTATGTTTGTCTATGATCCTTACTTTGTGAAATAGATCAATTGAACATGACTCCAGTTATGCTCATTTCACAATTCAAATCCTTATCGTAAATGTAAGAATTCTAAATACCTGCCATTTACCGAAATCTGTTAGATTCTGCACTTATATACATTGATCCTCTTGTAATTATCATAGTATCCCAGAAACATCAGCATAAAAATGAGGAGCAGTACGATCACGCCTTTTCCTTGCCACGATCTCCTAATGTACCTGAAACAATACACTGAAACTGTAAGCCCGAAAGCTTAGTGAGTTACCCCCAAAATACCCACACACATACAACCATACACATACAGTAACAAAACATCATACTATGGGTCCAGTCAACCATCAGGTTGGAATATCCGTGGCCTGCAACCATTGGGTTAGATTGCCAACATACTACAAGTCCAATCATCCTACCAGATGGAATACTCTCGGTCCACAACCATCGGGTTGGAATGCCCATGTCCCTATACCTACAATAACTATTATAGGTCCAATTATCCTTCTGGATGGAATACCCCAGGCCCTCAACCACCAGGTTGGAATGCCAACATACTATGAGTCCACTCATCCTATCGGCCTACCAAGATGGAATACTCTTGGCCCACAATCGTTGGGTTGGAACGCCCACACTCCTACATCTATTCTAACTACAATGGGTCCAATCATCCATCAGGATGGAATACCCCAGGCCCTCACTGTCACACCCCAAAACCGAAACAGCGGAAACGTTCTGGGGTGGATGACGTCATGTCAAGTATCACAACATATGCAGTATAGTAATCAAAGTACAACAACCATTGCATTAATAGTAATAATTTTACATAGGTTACATTTCATAGCAACATCAAAGTAAATACAGAACATAACAAGATGTAGCTTGGTACTAGGCTGTCTTCGCAAAAGCTCCCGGGATGTACCTATCTATCGATGACCTGAGAATACAAGTTATTTTGAAAGCGAGTATCAACATTTTTATAATGCTGGTAAGTCCATAAGTATTTAGTGTCATTTGAATAAATACACATTTTTAATCAAAATAACTTTATGAAAGATAGTAGTTTAGAATCTACGGTGTATTAGCGTCTTTTCTAGAAAATCCTATATTTTCTAAATAAAGGCAGTCTTCTACCAAGACCCGGCGAATTTATGTTTTAAGGAGCAGTTTTCCCCAAATTACTATCATTACCAAAATACAGAATTGACTTTAAAAGAATAATGAGGAAATCACAAGTGAAAATACTAGGGGAAAATAATATATACCTCAGCAGTAACACTACTGACTAAAACAAAAGAAAACATAGACTCCAGGAGAGTATCGAATGAATGATACGCCTAGCTCAGTCTAACAAAAGGAAGCACAGACTCCAGACAGTGTCCAATGAACGATACAGATAGCAAAGTCTAAAACAAAGGGTGAATGTGAACTTGTATGTAACCATGCTGATCGACGATAAAGTATCCGATGACCCTCCAGGTCACGCGTAGAGGTAGTGGCATTATGTCACCCATGGGCCTTACCAGCGCGGACTGTAGCTAGTAGTCTGGGTGTGGGAGTGTCAGCCCGTATAGATCTATACACATGATGTTCGCTCTATTTCCCGGAGACTCTGGTTACACGACATTAGCGCAATGAAGCGTCGTAGAGGGAATAGTGTGTCACATTCTAAAGTAAAAGAGAAAGAGAGAGAGAGAGAGAGAGAGAGAGAGAGAGAGAGAGTCTCCTAACTATTCCGATAATAGTTACTAGGGTTCCAGAAACATGAATAATAGAAGGATGCCTGTACTACTCAAGGCGATGAATTGGCTTAGAGGGAGAGCTTTTATGTCCATACATGTATACATGATATATAACTAATGTTTAAACGACCTTCAGTTGGATAACCGATACCCACCAGACCACATCCCAACGAGGAAAAGGAAATAGGGCAAACTACCTTTCCTAAGTCCTTTAAACATTATTTATATAACTATACAAATATAGGCATGCATTTAACGAAATAAAAGCATAGAAGAAAACTTTGGTAAAACCTTTGGAAAACCTTTAAACATAAGAAATTTATGACTTGATGTCATTTTGTAAAACAAGTTTTGTAAACCTTTGGAATCCTTTGAAAAACCTTTCGTAAACAGCTTTGAAAATGATTTTATAAAACAGTTTAACATGCAAAATCTATTTTGCTATACAGTTATTAATCACATGTGATTTATCTAATAACTGTATAGTTCAACTTGTATTCCCCCCCCCCCTATAAAAGCAGTTAAAATCAGTTAAAAGGTTATTTCAGGGGTATGAACTCACCTGCTGCGAGTGGATCGGATGGAGGTGTCGGTTGGGTGCTTGGTGGCAAGTAAAGACTTGAACACACTTAATGACCTAATAACATATGAAGACATATGTTCACATATAATTAGTGATTATAACACTGATTAAACACATATAAGCATCCTAATGTGCGGAAAAACACTTTGGTCAAGTGGTAGGAGGCTATTGGGTTGCAATAAGGGGGTGTATGGCCTAGTTAGGGAGTTTACTCTTCAAGAGTAAACTCTTAAAGGAGATTTCGGCCTAATGACCATATCCCCATGAGTTTACGGCCGTAAACTCATGGGTGGTGTGTTCTTGGATGTTTAAAGGTCTTACAACACTTGTGGAATTAGGCTAGGTTCAATTCTAGGGCATAGGAAGTGGTTAAGTCCTCAAATGGACCATTTATGGGAGTTTACGGCTGTAAACATAGAGTTTATGGCCGTAAACTCTTACTTGTCCCTTCCTTTTATGTTTTGATGGTTCTAGGTTAAGAACACATGATTCTAGTCCAATATACAAGCCATGGAAGGAAGTTAGGGCACCATTTGACCTCCTTAGAGGAGTTTATGGCCAAGGGACCAATCCTTGGGGGGTTTATGGCCATAATCTCCTAGGGTCATGGTTTCCTTGGTGTTTAAGGGTCCTACTTTGATAGTGGTTGGTTCTAGACATTATTCCAAGCCATATGGGGTGTTTAAGGGGCAATTTAACACCTTAAATGGTGTTCACGGCCAATGAAGAGGGGTTTACGGTCCAAGAATGTTCTAGGGCCGTAAACTCATGTTTACTCCTCAAATGACAAGTTTTTGGTGTTCTAAGCTTATACATGCAAGTCCCTAAGTCATAGCTAAGCACTAGAAGTGATTTGGAAGGGTTTTGGGCCTTCAAAACCCCACTTATGGGTGTTTGCGGTCCAAGTGTTCTTGGGCCGTAAACACATGACTTTGAGACTTTTCGATGTTCTAAACACGAATTTGCATGTTAAATGAGCTAAACAACAAGTTAGGATAGATCACTTACTAGTTTGGAGCTTGAGAGGGGCGTTTTTGGATCAAAATCGGCTTTGTAGAGAGAGAGGGTAGAGAGAGCGGAAAGGGTGTAAATGAGGTTCACTCACCTTTATATAAGGGTTGAGTTTGCTGCCCGGTGGAAATCTACCGGATACCGACGTTAAACAGGGCTTATGGTCGTACCCGATTAAGTGGTTGTAACTCGATGTGGTCGTAATCTAAAAACTTTTCAAAGGGATACCGAGGATGTTTCACGTGTTTCTAATTCGTTTGGACACTCACGAAGTCAATATAAAAGTCCCAATTTAATTAACCTTATCAAAAAAGGTTAATGGAACAATTTAATAAAACGAGTTTTATTAGCGGGAAAAGGGTTTACTGTGACGGGATAAATTTTAGGTTGTCACATCATCCCCCCGTCAGAGGGAATTTCATCCCGAAATTAGGGTTTAGGCAAGGAAGTAGGCATGAACAATTGGGTAGAGAGATGAGGGTACTTCCTTTTCGGTTGGTCGTCGCACTCCCAAGTGAACTCCGGCCTTCGCTTGGTGTTCCAGCAAACCTTCACTTAACGAGATGCGGATTTCTTTTCGTTCACTTGATCGCTCAGTTCGCGATTCCTACAGGCTCCTTTACAAAATTAGGGTTCCCAATGATTTCTTATCAAGACAGGTGGGATTTAGAGAGTTACGTCGGGCAAGAACTCTTGCAAGTCTAGAACATGGATTGATTCGGGGTGAAACTTATGGAATTTCGAAACTAGTCGTGGTCTAACGAGGGTTGGTCCAATTTTTGTAAGGAATCTCGGATGGTCCTAAGCTCTTGGAAAGATAGAGCTTTTCATTACTTAGAACATAATGTACTTCCATGGTGAGATCATCACTGGCGTGATCACCATTTTGAAGTTCTAGACGTCCTCTCATACTGGGGTGTAGTTCTTCGGGTTGGTTCTTAGAAGGCTTTGGTTATCCTCGGATTCGTGTTTCCTGCTGATTGGCCTTTGGAGGTTTTCTGGATCATTGAATGAATTGGATATCTACTGGTATCTATTTGCTGTAGGGTATCTATCTCAACCTTGTGCAAAATGAACCTGCACTTCTGATTCTTGAGATGTTTCTAACGGAAACTCTCAAGGTCGGTGAGATAGGGTTTTACCAGACGATTGTTTAGAAAGTTTTCAAACTACTCATCATCGTCTAGTTGACGTTTTCACAATATGATTCCTAACAGGAAAGAATCATGCTCTTACTTGCTTTGCTGTTTCATGAATAGCAATCTCTGCTCAGGGCTAACTCAATCCTTAGAGATTTTCTAAAGTGTTGGACTATCTCGGGAGGTGGTTCTACTATTTCTGTGTGAGATAGTATCCTTGGAACACCTATTAGTCCAATGAATCTCTATGACATGCCTTATTCTCTAAGGCGCCAGTTTATTTCAGTTGCAGAAAGTGCGTGCTCTTGTATAACCCATCGAATAACACCTAGACTGGTGTCAAGTCTATAATTTCTTCTCAGAGCTTATCTCATCGCAGCTTTGAGGTTTCCGGGATATCTGCTGAGAAGCTTAATTCGTGGGATTAAGCGTGAATGGATGGTCATAGTTAATGTCCTTGACTCTTACGACTCAGGTTTCTTTACCAGCTGAGGGTATTAGCTACTATATTGGCTTAACCGGAATGACAACAAATTTCAGATTTGTGGTCATTTTAGTAGCTCAACCCGCAGTGGTTCTCTTGACTCTAGTTCCTATTCTATGGGATAGGATGAAGGGTTTTACTATGAGGTTCGTGATAGAGCTCATACTTGGCTTAACCACTAATACTTGGTGTATGCAAGCCGTATATAATTGAGATCGACAGGATGTTCAGTTGCGCGACTCCACCCCAGACCCACAACCCAACGAGGAACAGGGAGTAGGGAGGAAGCACACATCTTAAATCTTTTTGATCTAAATTATATACCACTCTTATACATATACTCAGTTAATAGTAGTCAATCCCATGAGTTCTTTCCTCTTGATTCACGAACCTGATTGTGAGGTGCTAAGGGTCTTTCTGGGGAATCTACGGAGTAGGTTTTGGGTGGTTATCGTCTTCTGGAATGCATGCAGTGTCGTTCGCTTCAGGTTCTATCTACCTAAGAAAGTGTTGGTTAACAGCGCGCGATACCCTACTCAGAGGTATTTCGGAAGGTTTTAGATAAGAGAGACGACTGATGGATTGCATTAGGTTTTATTATTAGGTTTGGAAGGACCTGTATTTGCCGAAATGACTACGGTGAAAGTTCTTTTTACACAGCACTAGGAATTTACACATGGTTGCACTAAGTCGAACCATGATTGATAGAGGTGTCGATGTTGGCATACATCGACATGACATAGAATGAGGGTCGATAGGGCCATGTGCTGAATGGGCACACAAGTTCTTGGCGTCTCGGGTTTCATCCCTTGTATCACTGTCACGGATACTTGGACCGATAGAGTCGACGCGGAACTATAGAGGGTCCTAAGGTTTCGGAATAATGTACTTTTCATGAATGGATTCTCACAAGGTCTTTCTATAATCGCTTAGCATACACTAGTCATGTATAATTAAGGTGGGAAGGACTGTTGACTGAGCGACTCTGCCCTAAATCCACAACAAACGAGGAAGAAGAAACGAGGCAGCATCACTCACTCGAGGTCTATCCATCTTAATTATACATGGCTTTAACGTATATACCGATCCATTATCGCTTTACCTAATGAAATTTTGAATTTTTCAACAGTGCTGCGACTTTTATAGAGTTACAGTACTAGATTTACTACAAGATTAATGCGGTGAACTAGGTATATTACAGAAGCAAGTATACGTAGTACAAGGGTCCCTTCACTGACGGGATCTTGCAAAAGATAAGACTCTGGTTGCACTAGTTTTAAACAGTTTATGAGTTTGATACAACCAACGCTTTAAATACTTTAACGAGGGTCTGGAGTAGTTTCTCCTGCAGCAGTGATCCTTAGTATCTTCCCGTCTGTGCCGGAGTTCTTTATTATTGGACAGTCGTTTTTGAGGTGTACCATCTCGCTGCACTGGTGACATGTCTGCTTCGTACTAGTATTGGTGGTGGGAGTGAGGTGCTTTGTAAGAGTTACGTGGACACGAGTGCCCTCCTCGTTCCTCCACTTTGAAAATTTCCTTTTAAAGAGTCCGTCTTTATCACCACCTTTGTGTGTAGGGATGGTCCCGATGTCAGGGACTTGTGAAATGGGTCATGCTGGCGCTGAAGGGGCGGGGGTTGCCACTTGCTGCTATTGCGCGGCAAATCTATGGAGTCGTTGGCGCTCCTTTCAGGCTCGGCGATTTCGTTTCCTCCTCTCTATTTTACAACTTTGCGTGTCCGTGACTGCCACCATTTGTTGGCTTCCTAGGTATGCTCTTCTAGGTGTCGGGATGGAAGGGTTGGTAGGGTTATTGACTATCTCAGCTCGTTTCCTTTCGGAAGGTCCTTGAGCTGAGGTACTTCCCTCCTCGTTCTTGAACTTTCTCTTTAGTGGAGTTGGTTGAGGTTCTTGGGTGGTTGGGTACGTAGGTGTTCGTTGCTGTCGTCCATTGCTAGGATCGGGAATCTCGAGAGGGCTCTTGGTAACATTGGCATTGTTAGCATTCAGTTGAGTCATGACAGCTGCTACGGCTGCTGAGACTGCAGCTTGGAACGTAGCTACATCGAATAGGAGAGTTGGTTTCTTGCCAGCGGATTGGTTACGTTTCTTCGGAGGCATGGTTTTCCTACACGGAAAGGAACAGAAGCTGATGAGAGACGATGTTTAACTCTAGACGTACCTATCCTTACTATAATAGGCATATATTTTCTCACGCCTCGTATATTGGTTATCTGAGTGTCGACCTACATCCCTATGATGCAGTCCGGGTATCAAGGTAGGAGTAAGAGTATCGGAAAGCCATAAGATGGGAGTCGTTCCTACTAAGTTATCTTTATGCTGGAAAGGTTCACTCTCCGGCTTGGAAAGATTTGAGGGACGTTCGGAACGAGGATCACGGAAGAAAAGGGCTCATGAAAACTTATGGCTAAACACCCTCAATTCGAAGTTTTGAAATCCGATCTAATCGTATTACTTGCGATGGGAAAAGGCGATTTACCTAACACATAGCGTAAGTAGTGTAATCATTAACTCACTAAATTGTATTATTTTATGGGTGTATTAGCGCGACGAATACGAGGAAAAGACACTTCTCGGGTTCCATGTATTGGCTCCCTCTGTCTACCTCTTATCCTTGACTGGGATCGGCGTTGGTTTTCTTTGGGTAGTTACCTAGGGTTCTCTTCTCGTGAAAACAAATTGAATTTCTACTCCGTCTTACTTCCGATCCTGACTCTGAGTGTCATTGCTAACTTACTTCTGATCCCTCTATCTACCTCTTATCGCTTCATGATGGATGACTGGAAATCTCGGAAGTTCAGGCGGATTTCCCACCGGTGTCCCTAAAAGGTATAGGCACATGGTGGTTTCAATAGTCTCGTCCTAGTTCATTTATTTCCGATCTGGAAATCTTCTCAATGAACCTCTTTTGGGTTTGAATCAACTCTTCTGTCGAACACTGAAGTGGATAAGGTTTTCTACAGGGTTCGTGCGAGAATTGAAATGTCTAGAGAATCCTAAGAGATTATTAACATTTCACTGGGTGATCCATATCAAGTCCTACTACAATTACATAGGGTACACAAATTATATATAACTTAGATCTGATAGGCCTTCGAATATGTGATACTACTCTATATCCACACCCCAACGAGGAAAAGGAAGTAGAGCGAAACCACACATTCTTAGTCTATGGGATCCTTATTATATATAACCTTGGAAGTATACCCTCTGTAATCATAGGTATATCAATAAGGATCTTTTTAGTTTTTCACACAAGGTTATCTATGGATCCTAAAATACCCTTATGGTATTTTAATTTGTTGAATGATTCTTAACTTCTGAATATGATTTTGGGATTAATGTGAGGCTTTTAGTATTCCAAAATACTCCCATAGTATTTTAAATTTTATGTTTGGATCTAGCATTCCTAGTTGGTAAGTTTCAGATTCGTTGCAACACCACCATCACTCCCAAGAACACGTTGGTCGCATCTCGAATAAATGTAGTTGATCAGGTTACATTTATTCCAGCTTACGATTACATAACTGTCCAGGTTTGACGGTAATGGTCAACATCCAAAGACTTTTATTTGTTCTTCTTGTGATACTTTTGTTCGAGTGTTTAGATTCTGGATGTTCTTATACTTTGGTAAAATATGGTTATATTTTTAAGTATAATTCTTGGTCATAGTGTTTTATCCCTATGTATTTATAGACTGTATATCTTTTATGAATTGATATACAGAGCTCACTATAAACAATGTTCTGATACCAATCTGTCACACCCCAAAACCGAAATGCCGGAAACGTTATAGGGTGGATGACATCATGTCAAGTATCACAACATATGCAGTATAGTAATCAAAGTACAACAACCATTTCATTAATAGCAATAATTTTACATAGGTTACATTTCATAGCAACATCAAAGTAAATACAGAACATAACAAGATGTAGCTTGGTACTAGGTTGTCTTCACAAAAGCTCCCGGGATGTACCTGTCTATCGATGACCTGAGAATACAAGTTATTTAAAAAGCGAGTATCAGCATTTTTATAATGCTGGTGAGTTCATAAGTATTTAGTGTCATTTGTATAAATACACATTTTTAATCAAAATAAGTTTATGAACGATAGTATTTTAGAATCTACGGTGTATTAGCGTCCTTTCCAGAAAATCCTATATTTTCTAAATAAAAGCAGTCTTCTACCAAGACCCGACGAATTTATGTATTAAGGAGCAGTTTTCCCCAAATTACTATCATTACCAAAATACAGAATTGACTTTAAAAGAATAATGAGGAAATCACAAGTGAAAATACTAGGGGAAAAATAATATATACCTTAGCAGTAACACTGCTGCTAAAACAAAAGAAAACATAGAATACCCGACATACTAGGGTCCTATCATCCTCAGTATGGAATACCCCACAACTAGCAAACAATCATGTGTGCATATAATAGGTGATCTCCTACCAACATACAAACAGTTAGACCTAACTATAGGTCACGAAGCATAACCGCTCCCATTCTACCAAAATACCGATCTAACCAATCACACCAGCATAATAACCATCCTATCTACCAGGATATAGAACAATCTGATCACAGTGTAACTATCTCAAATACAATTCAAAGGGACGACCTTGGTGCCTTAGACCCTTGATTATAGTGAGGATAACTCACTTTGCACTTGCCGAGCTGCAGATATAGAATCAAAACTCCCGATCACCGCCACGAACACCACCACATATTACTTCAATGAAACCATAACCATCAGAATCCAAATTACCAACATACCCTTGAAAGTCAACTGGTCATATTCTTGGTCAAAGTCCCAGTCCTGGTCAAAGTCAACCATCCTTGTTAACCCTACTCGCCGAGTCAACCTAGTGACTCGCCGAGTTCACTTAACTCTGAAACCCACCATACACAACTCGACTCGCAGAGTTCCCAACCGACTCATCGAGTCACTACAAGACTCAGTTCCTGAAACCCCATACCACCTCGCCGAGTCATCTCTCAGACTCGCCGAGTTCACTCGGAACTTAATTGAAACAAACCCCGAGCCGAATCGCCGAGTCATCTCCCAGACTCACCGAGTTCATACGGGCATTCCCATAATCGAAAGATACATAGCTACTCCTTTGCTCCAAACAATAGATCTGGGTCCCAATAGTGCATTAGCAACATAAAGTTGCTATCTTTACATGCTTTCATGTCCCATAATTCAAAAACCAAGCAAGAAAAGGAACTTAACTCATGGGGGATGGCTTTTGTATAGAAATTCAAAGGGCTTTCTGCAAATTAGATCCAAATAGAACTCAGATCTGGAGTTTCAACTCCAGATCTAACTCATGCACCAAAATCTCATCATGTTATCCCCAAACAAACCATAAAACTCCGTGAAAGATGGATCAAGAAAGGATGAGGCCATGATAACGATTCATTACCTCCAAAATAACCTCCCGCTGAAGAATAATCCAAATCTCCACAAATCTCCTTGATCCAAGCTTCTTGATCGTCAAGATCTCTTTGCAAAATCACTTATCTAAGCACCAAATTGCTTCCAAGGACTCTCACTCACGATTTAGGGTTTCTGGATCTCAAAAGGGTAGTAAGGGGGCGGAGGGTGAACAATAGATCCTTTAAATAAGGTGCAAACCCTAAATCTTAGGGTTTTCTCTTCCCAACACTGACTCGTCGAGTCCAGCCTCCGACTCAGTGAGTCATGCCACTTAATCACATGCTCTTCACTCGCTCCGACTCGACGAGTTATAGCTCCAACTTGCTGAGTCCACTCTCCTATTTAAACTTTACACCCCTGAACTCTTGCTTCTGAACTTGAGATGTTACATAAAGTCACAAAGATTTCTCAAAAGACATGGCAGATTAATTCCATGGAAACAAAGTCTCAAATTCAAAGTACATTCCTTTAAACATCCTTCTTGCATTAAGTTTTCTAATTTTACACATATTTGATGAATAACTTCCACCTATGGAAACATTTCCAGATTCCCATTTTGACTATCACTTCTGAACAAGGGTTGCCTCCTTTCAGAATATGTCAATATGGTCCTTTTAAAAATTTACACCATACTTCCAACTATCCATGAGCAACCAATCTTTGGTAAACCTCATATTGCCCTCGACAATTGCTCAATCATTTTAGTCATATCCAATTCTAGACCTTTCCCTTCTAAATTCCCTAAGCATTCGGAAAATTTAGAAAGGATAAATATTATAGAACATGTAATCGATCCTATACCTGAAGCATATGGGACACAATTCATGATGTCTCACATAAATATATGATCCTAGACCAGTCTTTTGCTACAATATTTTTTTATTTGCCATGTTTTCATAATTCAACTATGAAGAGGGATGTCATAATCATAATCAAATTTTGACAACGCAATATATATATATATATATATATATATATATATATATATATATATATATATATATATATATCCTTGACTAAAGATGATTAAAATCTCAATCTAAGCTTTTAGAATTGAAATGAAATATAATTTGCTCTCCCTTAATTATAGCAAAACAACTTTTCCTAATTGAAACTTTTGTTTTCTCTAATTAACATTGCTAACTTGCAACACTTATCATAGTTTATTATGCTCCTACTAGCATAATAATTACTATCGTAACTCTTATGCTCCCACTAGCTTTGAAAGGTATCCAGAAATCAGCAGGACTTCTAGAAATCAATAATTTATTGACTTTCTTACCAAAGTTCAGATTTCTGATACGAGATACTTTGATAAGACTTTATGAAGATCAAACACCTTTTCTTAGATAGCTTACTTGTGTGTCAAAACAAATTTTTTTAGAACTATGAAAAGGGATGTCGTAATCATAGTCTCAATTGTTTAGACCTTTACCATTTCTCACAAGTCCATGTTAGTGTGTCGGTTAACCACACATGCTCCACTAACGAATTTGACAATGTAAATATCAGAATTGACATCTACTTAAAATCTACTTAATGAAAGCGTTTCCTCACCATCATTTTCATGAATCGGAGAGAAACCTTATGACACCTAGATTTTTTATGGTGTATGTGTTCCTATCCATATGAATTTGTCAAAACCATAAGCACAAGACTAGGTTAGTGACAAATCCAAACTCATATGGATTGAACTTGTTCAATCTTAATTTCTTGTCACCTGGCAGCACCAGGGCCTATCATGTCTTCCAAGTTGTTATGAAAACAATTGAGGACTCATATAACTCACATGCATAGTTAAATTTTAACTGGAATGAGCACAGAAATAAGAATGTGTCAACATGATAGGTTATAAACCTCAAATTGTGTGCTAGTGATAAATAACATGTTTTATTCTTGATTAGTTATTGAAACCTTTTTCAAGATTTTTAAGACTCCCACTAACCTCTTGACATATATGTTTCTCTTGTCGAGAACCATTACGTGACAAACAAATATTCAAGAGTTAATGCGGTTTCTTATCAAGATAAACACTTCACACAATTAGTCTTAATGGGTCTTTGTCTTACCCGGAACATCACAACTTACCAATTTCAAATGTACAAGAGTAGAAAATATTTTACTCTACATTTGACAAGTGTTATAAACCTTATGTCACTCAAGTTACAATCTTGGAGTATGACTCTAAGACTTGTTTTTTGAACGAAGTATGATTCATCTTTTGATTCAAACATTTCAGCAATTCACGATTCCTCTTCTTATCCAAACAAATGCACTAAGATGTCATTAGTGAATCAATTGTGACATGGTTTCATAATCACTAAGATAACCATAAAACATGATACTAAAGTACTCTCCCATCTTTTCAGATTGGAGAAACTTTTATCTTTCTGCCTAATTTGATTCTTCTCATTCGTTCTTCCATGCATTGAAACTTTTCCAATGTTTCAGAATTACACTAAAACTTGTAAGCATAACCATATTTACTAAACTTTTGTAAATCATTACGAATAGTATTATCGTTCTTTGTAGCGGACCTGATCAACGCACAACGAAATGTACCCGATCCCCTAGTCCTTCACTTGACTCACAAATACATGTGAACAAGGAATTAGTCTTAATTTTCCAAAGATGAAAATTCTCATTCATCACACAATACAAGTTGCAATATTCCAAGTTTCTATCCAGTTGAAACTTGGGGTGATGAGAATCTTTCCTTATTTCGTAAATTATGACACTACCAAAAACGAAAGAATCAAATCCATTTTCCAGTATTGCTATTAATGGAATCATATAAACAAATTTTTTTCACAAATCCCATTGTAAGGAAATTTAAAAATAAACAAAATCAAAAATTTTCCTTTTATTTTAAAACTGCGGAAAAACTTATCCATACAATGTAAATGCATATGAAAACATGTTTTTATCTATTCCTAAGCAAGATATCATAACTCTCAGCGGCAACTCAAAATTCTGATCTTCGAGTCATGTGATAGAAATCCATCTTTGCGATCAGAATCAGCTTACTCTTTGTTTAAGCTTCCTTCGATTGTTCAAAACATCAAAATGTAATTACATTACATCATGTATTAAGAATCTCCAAATATTAACTTAATAGAGTTTGATAATGGATTTTACCCGAAGTAGACTCAAACTTTTGACTTTACCATCCTTATGATCTCTAAGGTAAATATGGCAACTTCACAACCAATGCCCCTTCCTTTGGCAATAGAAACATATGGACTCTTTTGGGAATGGTACACGAGACTATCTTAGACTTAGCATGTATCTTTACCATTTGGTCAACCGAGTTGACTATGGCCGATCCCTTTCCATTGGGAAGAGAATACTTTTCTGGACTTCCAATGTTTCCATTGTCAATGTCCATGAATTTTTGGAAAGTAGATCTTCCAAACAAATTTTCTTTACTAGTGCCCTAAATCATTGTTGATTCATCAACAATAAGAAAAGGGGTAAGATCAATAAGGTTCATGTCATGATCTGTCATCAGGGAGTGACAGAAGAACCAAGTCAACAGCTAGCTACCTCGAGACTTCGACACCCAACTCTCCTAGCCCTTCAATATGCAACTTCATCTCCAAGATGTGAGCACATATAGACATTGCTTTCCAATAGGGATTGAGTTACCTTGAACTTTTCAAGAACTTGTGGGTTAGGGAGAATTGTTAGAGGAGGTGGAGGAAGAGAAGTATGATTTCCATGATCCAATCACGAGACATCATCTTCATTAGGAAAGCCTATTCCAAGATATTTTGGAAGATCATAGTTATCTAAACCAGACATCTACAATCAGAGAAATTCAAGTTAGTTGATTTAAGACCTTAATATAACATCCAATATGAAATATTAAGGCTAGGACCCAACACAATATTTTATAACTTGGAAGAGGGATGCCATAAATCCAAGCTATGAAATATTTGAAGGTAGGTGAATGACGATTCACCAATTTCCACCATAAAAAACGAAATATATATTAGGTTTTAATTGGTTTGAAACTCCTAAATCTTTTAAGATTCATTGAACTTTTCATTGGCGTGTTTAAATCTTGATTGTGCCCTCTCAAGTTTGCCACTGGCATGCCGAGGATCACAAACAAGGTGTGAATAACCATGCAAATTAACTTGGTACCCTTAATCTATATCAGCTAATCAATGTGTCGGTTACCCATATGCGCTCCACCGATCTATGATAAACATTAAGTCACCCTTTGCCACTCTTACTAGTCCATGTTAGTGTGTCGGTTACCCAAACACGCTCCACCAACGACTTGGTAATGTACAAAGTGTAATTTCATGGGTTAGCACCAAATTCACATTTTCCTAAAGTAACTAAGATTGGGAATTTATAAAAGCTTTAGTTACTTTATATTCATCATTATACTTTTAATGAGAATTATAGCCCTTGTCCTATCCGTTCGGCTAACGACCCACCACCAGTCAAGGAAGCGGTGGGTGAGAGTGGACAACTATTAAACTGCCATTTTATAGGCCGTAACCTTATACCCCCATTTTAGACCGGCTTCGTGAATGAGACCTACTAACGGTAAGACTGACTTTGTGCTTATATACATATATATATATATATATATATATATATATATATATATATATATATATATATATATATATATATATATATATATATATATATAACGCCTGTGTTTCCGGGCTTGCCATTTTTAGCAATGTAATAGTCTAGGTTAACCTTTGTAACCCGTTTTGAAATAATAAGAGTGTATTATTTGATTATTATGTGTTTTGTGCTTAATTGCTTAATTATGTGGTTTGATTAATTAAGAATATAAATAAGCGTCAAAATTTAAGTGTAAAATAAACTTAATATCTTTGGATAATGTTGTAGTAGTTGAAACGAGGTTTCCGAATATATATATAGAACGCCCAAATCCGACTTCGTATGAGGAAGTTATGATTTATCGAAGTTTCGGCTTAGCGGTGTGCAGCCTGAAATACTCGATTTGAGATCGAGAGTTTTTTAGCCGAAGCAATCTAAACGAGGATCGAAGATCTCGTTGTTGGTATCGAAGCGATAAAAAGTTAGGCGAGAACGGACGTCAAACGAAGAAGTTATGAATTTATAACGAAAGTTTCTGTCCCGGCCTATTAAAAATAAATAATAAAAATAAATTCAAAATTAGCCGACGGAGTCTAAACGAAAGTTGTAGAGCGTAGTCTCACCTTCGCGTGGATATAAAGAACGTCGAAAACGGAGTTCGTATGAAGAAGATATGAATTTCCGAAGTTTATTAAATATTTTTTGTATTTAAATTTAATTGGAAAATCCGGTATTATCCGAAGAGGAGTCAGCGATCCGATCCGAAGTACGCCCCGCGTACTTGTGTACGCCCCGCGTACTTGTGTACGCCCCGTGTACACCGAGGATGTCAACACTCGCATCAAGTGGCTTCGGATGACGAACGCAGTGACGATTTCGGACCTATACGCCCCGCGTACTCCGAGGCTCCAGCCTCCTATAAATAGGATGCGAGGGTTCCGGGCTTATTTGCTCATTTCCCCTCGTTTTTGTGCCGAAGCTCTGCGCGTAAACCCCCGAAGCCATCCTGAAGCCCCGGTAATATTCCCGAGTCCCGAAGCAAGTCCCGAGATCCCAAAGATCCCGAGAAGTGCGGTTCCCGAGCCGAAGCTCTGCCCGCGAGAAGTTCGATTTTTGTAGAGATCTTCTAGATCTGCTGAGGATTACTACTTTTGCAAGTCGTAGTGCTGTCCAATCATCTTCTGATCAAGTGAGTGTGTAGTTACTTTCTTCTAACACATAATTATGAAGTATTTTATACGGAATACGTATTATGTGTATAATTTTGTGGTTATGTGTGTGAATGTGTATTCACTTTCTTCTAACTCATAGATATGATTTATTCTCTATGAGATACGTGTTATTAGTGTGTGTGCCTCATCTGTTATGTGAAATATGTGTTGATTAAAGCATGCTATGCAGGTTTTTTAAACTATGTATAAAATGTATATTTTTATCTACTAATATGTTGGGTAGAACATGGGTAGATAGTTGGTGTGTAATAAACAGATGAGAGGCCTCGTTGTTGTTTGATTAGTCATCTAGCGAAGTTTAGATGACGACCACGGACTATTCTAGACAGTCATGTGGAACATTATCAGATTCGCCACCTGTAGGTGTTAATGAACTTGGGTGTTCATTCGCTGTACTCCATCGCCCTCATGGTTGCCTTATTTGACTTATATTGCTGAGGTACCCCCGAAGCATATGTTGTCGCCCCGATGAAATATTCTTAGACTAGATCCCTTATGTTAGTTGTCTTAGGGACATAAAGTGAGAATAACGGGAATGGGTAATTAGGTTATTGTTGGTTGGTGAAAATTAAATATGATTATTTATTGTGGGTTGAAAACCCTATATGCTCACCAGGCTCCCAAGCCTGACCCACTCAGTTTTATTTGTATTACAGGAAGTGGCGCAAGGGCATGAGATGGAGGAACCATCAGTTGTTTTGTTTACAAGTCTGTATATGTATATTTTTGTTGAATGACTTGTAATGTTATCGTTTATGCTTATTGGTCTGTATCGGAACATGACACCCCAAGTTTTGATTATATAATGAAAAATACATTTCTTTTATGAAATGCTTTGGTAAACATTGTTTTATCATGTTTTGTTTTTGGGAACAAATTCCGCAACTCTTTCAAATCAAAAGGATTTACTCTGAAAATATTTTAAAAGCATAAATGAAAATCGGTCTTTTCTGGCCGAGATTTTGGGGATGTCACAGTTGGTATTAGAGCATTAGTTTAAGTGAACTAGGAATTTGTAGGATTTCTAGACTTAAACATAGAATGCTAAGTGGAATTTTGAGATGTGTGTCTGTTGTGTTTTAGACACGAGCACTAGTTTATTTTAGGAAAGTTGCCTAAAATGCTTTATGTGCTAAATGTTATATGCTGCCATATATGATATTATTTGTTTGGATCTATGGTTTGTTGCCGACCGGATCTAGAAACCTTATGTGTGTAGGATTCTAAGCGTACGTATACGATATTAGAACTAGCATGTAAACGTTTCGGAGTGATAAGGATGATTTGAATATCTACCGTGATTGAGGATCTAATTTCACCTTATTTGGTTTGTAGATCAAAATGGTGAGAACAAGAAGTGGAGTTGGAAATGCTGATGAAAACAGGAATCAACCACCAGTGATTGAACAAATACCTGTCGTAGCAGCAGCACCTGAGCCAATAACCATGGCTGGTGTGCAAATGATGATTCAAACAATGTTGGATCGTCAGATGGATGAAACTAGGCGGTTGCTTCAACAAAATCATGAAGAACTGTCAATTCGTGTGGAAGAGCCCGAATTAAATGAAGGGCACTCGGAAGGTGGAAACTTCAGTGGGTCTGTTGGTCAAGCCAACTCACCGATAGTTAGGCAAGACAACCATGATGGAAGGAATGATGGAATGGGATGCAAGTACAAGGACTTTTTAACTTGCAAACCATCGACCTTCAATGGAAAGGAGGATCCGATTGGGGTTATGGATTGGATCTCCGAAATGGAGTTAGCCTTCATTACTTGTGGCTGCAGAGGCAAGTTGCAGACTATCTATGCAGTGCGACAGTTCCGAGGTGGAGCCGTTCGTTGGTGGAACACTCTAGAGAAGACCTTAAGCCCTAATGAGCCGCTGCAATTGTCATGGGCAGAATTCTTGGTGCAGTTCAAGCGCAAGTTCTGCTCGGCTCAAAATCTGTTGGAGTTGGAGAATAAGTTTTTGACATTGACGAAGGGCAGCTTGTCAGTTTATGAATACACCAATAACTTCACCGATAAGATGGAGTTTGCCTTGCCTATCATCCCAGACGAGCTGACAAAGGTGGACCGGTATGCGAAGGGACTACCATGGGAGTACGAGGTGCCAGTACGCCAGGCACATACTCTAGAGGCAGCTATCTGGGCTGCCAAGTCTGTTGAGAACATGATTAAGGGGAGAACCACTGACAAGGTTGAGGTTGGTGAGAAGAGAAAGTTTGAGGGAACATTTGGTTCCGGTAAGAAAGGCAAATTTTCGAAATCTGATTCGAAAAAGTTTGGAGGAAAAGGATGCGAAGCGAAGTGGTGTGATAAGTGTAAGAAAAAGCACTTTGGGAAATGTAGCGAGGATGTAACCTGCTACAAGTGTGGAAAGGTTGGACATTTTGCTAATGAATGTCCGAACAATAAAAGGATGTGTAATGAAGAGGGGCACATTTTGAAAGACTGTCCGAAGAAGAAGGAGGCAACTAGGCCCAACATTCCACCAAAGCCAAAGGCGAGAGCCTTCCAGATGACACTTGAGGCTGCTAAAGATGAAGTTGATGTCACTTCAGGTACCTTTCTCGTAAATGAATTACCTGCTCAAATTTTGTTTGATTCTGGAGCCAACTACTCCTTTATTTCGCATGTGTTTGGTAGAAAGCTAGCTTTGCCTGTTGATAGACTAGATAATTTATTAGTCGAAGTAGCTAGTGGCAAGTTTGTACCTGTTAGCCATCCTATGAAAAACATCTTAATCGACCTTAATGGGAATAAGTTCCACGAGGAATTATTGCCTATCGAACTAAATGGTTTCGACATCGTTTTGGGAATGGATTGGCTTAGCGCCAATGATGCCGAGATATTATGCAAGAAGAAGATAGTTAAAGTAAACTCGCCTGGGAAAGATTCGTTTATGGTGTATGGGGACAAACGCAGAGTGAATTCTGGAATCATTTCTCTAATGAAAGCCAGAAAGTGTTTGACCAAGGGATGTACATCATATTTAGCATTCGTGATTGATGCTAAGAAAGAAAATAAGGTGATGCAGAGTATTCCAGTGGTGTGTGATTATCCGGAAGTATTTCCCGAAGATCTTCCTGGATTACCACCTGATAGACAAGTGGAGTTCAGAATAGACTTGTTACCAGGAACCACGCCAATAGCAAAAGCACCTTATCGATTAGCACCGACAGAGATGAAGGAGCTGATGATGAAACTTCAGGAGTTATTGGACAAAGGTTTCATTAGACCTAGTTCATCACCCTAGGGAGCTCCGGTGTTATTTGTGAAGAAGAAAGATAGAATTATGAGAATGTGCATTGATTACAGAGAGCTGAACAAGGCAACAATAAAGAATAGATATTCGTTGCCAAGGATTGATGACCTGTTTGATCAATTGCAAGGTTCGAGCTACTTCTCGAAGATCGATCTTAGGTCAGGATATCATCAGCTAAAAGTAAGAGAGCAAGATATCGAGAAGACTGCATTCAGAACTAGATATGGACACTACGAGTTCTTGGTTATGTCATTTGGACTAACCAATGCTCCGGCAGCATTCATGGATTTAATGAATAGGGTTTGTAATCCTTTCCTTGATAAATCTGTGATAGTGTTCATAGACGACATTCTGATTTACTCGAAAAGCCAAGAGGAGCATGGCAGACACTTGCGATAAGTGTTGGAAGTCTTGAAGAAGGAGAAGTTGTATGCGAAGTTCTCCAAATGTGATTTTTGGATTCGTGAAGTCCAATCCTTGGGTCACGTGGTCAACCAAGAAGGGATAATGGTTGATCCAGCGAAGATCGAAGCTGTGACGAAGTGGGAGCAACCGAAAAGTCCCACGGAGATTCGAAGCTTTTTGGGATTAGCCGGATATTACCGAAGGTTTTTCCAAGGTTTTTCTTCGATCGCTGCTCCATTGACAACTTTGACCCACAAAGGAGCTACTTATGCTTTGAGTGATAAGCATAAAGAAGCATTCGAGAAGCTAAAGAAGAAGCTATGCGAGGCACCGATACTTTCTCTACCCAATGGAGTTGAAGACTTCACTATTTATAGCGATGCGTCTGGTGTTGGATTGGGTTGTGTTTTAACCCAAAGAGAAAAGGTGATAGCATATGCATCTCGACAGCTGAAGGAGCATGAAAAGAATTACCCGACTCATGATTTGGAGTTGGCAGCGGTAGTTTTCGCTCTGAAAATATGGAGGCATTACCTCTATGGCACGAAGTGCAAACTTCTTACTGATCATAAGAGTCTCCAATATCTCTTTAATCAGAAAGAATTGAATATGAGGCAATGACGCTGGCTAGAATTACTTAAAGACTACGACTGCGAGATACTTTACCACCCCGGTAAAGCTAATGTTGTTGCTGATGCTCTTACTTGGAAAGCCAATATTGAAAGGAAAAGGACAAGAGCGTTGAGAATTGATGTTGTCTCGACCATTGTGGAGAGTATAAAGAAAGCTCAAGAGGAAGCTTCTGAGAAAAATGACCGAAAGGAGGAACGTTTGGGTAAAACGTTGGTGTTTGGTACAAACGGTCATGAACTGAAGGTATTCCAAGATCGTATTTGGGTACCTAAGTCAGGAGGAATTAGGGATCTTCTGATGGAAGAAGCTCACAAAACCATGTACTCGATTCATCCCGGTAGCACTAAAATGTATAGGGACTTGAAACCCTACTACTGGTGGCCGACGATGAAGCTTGATGTTGTAAAGTATGTGGCCGAGTGTGTGACTTGTGCGAGAGTCAAGACACAACATCAGAAAATGTACAGGAGTTTAGAACCATTGCTTGTGCCTATGGGTAAGTGGGAAGACATTGCTATGGATTTTGTCACTAAACTGCCCAGAACAAAGAATGGTCATGACATGATTTGGGTGGTCGTTGATCGATTCACTAAGAGTGCGCATTTCATAGCAGCCAAGGAGAAATGGTCTATGGAAAAGCTTGCAAATTCTTACGTGAAGGAAATTGTGAGGCTTCACGGTTTTTCGTTAACGATTGTATCGGATCGTGATAGTCGTTTCACCTCAAGGTTTTGGAAATGTCTACAAGAGGAAATGGGTACCAAGTTATGTTTAAGCACAGCTTACCCTCCACAGACTGATGGTCAGAGTGAAAGAACAATACAAACATTTGAAGATATGCTGAGAGCATGTACCTTGGAATTCCTAGGTAATTGGGATGAACATTTACCTTTGGTAGAATTTTCCTATAATAATAGTTTTCACTCGAGCATTAAGATGGCACCTTATCAAGCTTTGTACGGACAGAAGTGTCGTACGCCGTCTTGTTGGCTTGAGGCTGGGGAAAAGCAGTTTATGGGACCAGAGATGGTTCATCAAACTGCTGAAAAGTTGAAAATAATTAGAGAAAGAATGTTAGCAGCTCAAGATCGTCAAAAGAGCTATGCTGACAAAAAGCGAAGACCGATGAATTTTGAGGTTGGAGATTCGGTTTTGCTTAAAGTCTCGCCGTGGAAGGGACTTATAAGATTTGGTAAAAGGGGAAAGTTGAGTCCAAGGTTTATTGGACCGTTTAAAGTTCTTGAGATGATTGGGAATCAAGCATACAAGCTCGAATTACCCGAATAACTGAATGGAATTCACAACACTTTTCATATGTGTTATTTGAGAAAGTTCACGGGAGAAGTTCCCGATATAATTCCAATTTCTGAATTGAGAATTGATGAGAACAAAAGGTTGATTGAAGAACCAGAGGCAATTGTTGACCGAAAGACTAAGACGTTGCGACGCAAAATGGTTGGGTTAGTGCTTGTCCGATGGAAACACACGATTGGGCCGAATCTCACCTGGGAGACGGAGAGTGACATGTTGAGTCGCTATCCGCATTTGTTTGTTGATGTGTGATTCCGGGGACGGAATCATTCTAAGGTGGAGAGAATTGTAACGCCTGTGTTTTCGGGCTTGCCATTTTTAGCAATGTAATAGTCTAGGTTAACCTTTGTAACCCGTTTTGAAATAATAAGAGTTTATTATTTGAGTATTATGTGTTTTGTGCTTAATTGCTTAATTATGTGGTTTGATTAATTAAGAATATAAATAAGCGTCAAAAGATAAGTGTAAAATAAACTTAATATCTTTGGATAATGTTGTAGTAGTTGAAACGAGGTTTCCGAATGTATATAGAACGCCCAAATCTGACTTCGTATGAGGAAGTTATGATTTATCGAAGTTTCGGCTTAGCGGTGTGCAGCCTGAAATACTCGATTTGAGAACGAGAGTTTTTTAGCCAAAGCAATCTAAACGAGGATCGAAGATCTCGTTGTTGGTATCGAAGCGATAAAAAGTTAGGCGAGAACGGACGTCAAACGAAGAAGTTATGAATTTATAACGAAAGTTTCTGTCCCGGCCTATTAAAAATAAATCATAAAAATAAATTCAAAATTAGCCGACGGAGTCTAAACGAAAGTTGTAGAGCGTAGTCTCACCTTCGCGTGGATATAAAGTACGTCGAAAACGGAGTTCTTATGAAGAAGATATGAATTTCCGAAGTTTATTAAATATTTTGTATTTAAATTTAATTGGAAAATCCGGTATTATCCGAAGAGGAGTCAGCGATCCGATCCGAAGTACGCCCCGCGTACTCGTGTACGCCTCGCGTACACCGAGGATGTCGACACTCGCATCAAGTGGCTTCGGATGACGAACGCAGTGACGATTTCGGACCTGTACGCCCTGCGTACAGGCGTACGCCCCGCGTACTCCGAGGCTCCAGCCTCCTATAAATAGGATGCGAGGGTTCCGAGCTTATTTGCTAATTTCCCCTCGTTTTTGTGCCGAAGCTCTGCGCGTAAACCCCCGAAGCCATCCCAAAGCCCCGGTAATATTCCCGAGTCCCGAAGCAAGTCCCGAGATCCCGAAGATCCCGAGAAGTGCGGTTCCCAAGCCGAAGCTCTGCCCGCGAGAAGTTCGATTTTTGTAGAGATCTTCAAGATCTGCTGAGGATTACTACTTTTGCAAGACGTAGTGCTGTCCGATCATCTTCTGATCAAGTGAGTGTGTAGTTACTTTCTTCTAACGCATAATTATGAAGTATTTTATACGGAATACGTATTATGTGTATAATTTTGTGGTTATGTGTGTGAATGTGTATTCACTTTCTTCTAACTCATAGATATGATTTATTCTCTATGAGATACATGTTATTATTGTGTGTGCCTCATCTGTTATATGAAATATGTGTTGATTAAAGCATGCTATGCAGGTTTTTTAAACTATGTATAAAATGTATATTTTTATCTACTAATATGTTGGGTAGAACATGGGTAGATAGTTGGTGTGTAATAAACAGATGAGAGGCCTCGTTGTTGTTTGATTAGTCATCTAGTGAAGTTTAGATGACGACCACGGACTATTCTAGACAGTCTTGTGGAACATTATCAGGTTCGCCACCTGTAGGTGTTAATGAACTTGGGTGTTCATTCGTTGTACTCCATCGCCCTCATGGTTGCCTTATTTGACTTATATTGCTGAGGTACCCCCGAAGCATGTGTTGTCGCCCCGATGAAATATTCTTAGACTAGGTCCCTTATGTTAGTTGTCTTAGGGACATAAAGTGAGAATAACGGGAATGGGTAATTGGGTTATTGTTGGTTGGTGAAAATTAAATATGATTATTTATTGTGGGTTGAAAACCCTATATGCTCACCAGGCTCCCAAGCCTGACCCACTCAGTTTTATTTGTATTACAGGAAGTGGCGCAAGGGCATGAGATGCAGGAACCATCAGTTGTTTTGTTTACAAGTCTGTATATGTATACATTTGTTGAATGACTTGTAATGTTATCGTTTATGCTCATTGGTCTGTATCGGAACATGACACCCCGAGTTTTGATTATATAATGAAAAATACATTTCTTTTATGAAATGCTTTGGTAAACATTGTTTTATCATGTTTTGTTTTTGGGAACAAATTCCGCAACTCTTTCAAATCAAAAGGATTTACTCTGAAAATATTTTAAAAGCATAAATGAAAATCGGTCTTTTCTGGCCGAGATTTTGGGGATGTCACAATATATATATATATATATATATATATATATATATATATATATATATATATATATATATATATAACTATTAAATAATAGAATAAGGGTTGAATTTGAAACTATTAAAATTCTAGGGGTTGGAATTGAAGTATACATGGGGGGGTTACTTTCCAAATTCCAAAACATGAGGGCAGTTTTTGAACAATTCAAATACTTTTGGTTTCCATAACCTATGAGTTCAAAGTAGTTTAATGAAAAACTCTTCAAGTTCCATAACTTGAGGACAAGTTATGGAAGACTTTTAAATCATTTAAGAAAATAAGACTTTTCATTTACATAAGGGTATTTGTCATAGGGACCTATCTAACTTTTATTTTAGGTTTTTAAATACCAATATTTTGTTTTGGTCTTTATGGACCCTCAAACTCGAAAATTATCGGTGTCTTATACTCTTTAGGTCACGAATCCTTAAGAATCGATTAGCTTCTCTTTCGATGGCATACTAATCTGGATCATCATCTGATAACCACAATGTTCTCGCTACTAGGAATCATGAAACTGAGTTGTGCACTTGTCGTCATCCAAAGTTAAGCGTAGAAAGGATGCCGATGTCAGATAAGAATCTAGCTCGTAGATTTTGCAACTGTGTTGACTCTTTGGTAAGCAACGTCTTCTTTAAATCTGTTGTCAAGATTGTGGAATTAGGGTTTAGCAAACAATGAGGATAATTTTGAGTTTAGGGTTTACTGTTCTCGATTAAGTGGATAGTGGAACGAGCTTCTGGTGTGTGTGACTGAATATTTTGTTGGTATGTTTGTTTGTAAGTGGAGATGGCAGCTGAGAAGTGTAAATACTTCAAGTGGATCGATGATGAGCTGACACCACACTACAAGAATGCTTTCAACAATCTCAAGTATGAGTTGAAACTAATGAAAGACACTGGTTATGCTGCAAGATTATAGAGAAGGGTAGCTTTGCTAGAGAACCTGAATGCTGAAGCCATTGTTGCTAAAAAAATTGTTGATGGTGAGCTAGCCATGGTTGTTGAAGAAAAGAAACAATTGAGGGGTGAGTTGAAGTTCGTGAGGTTGAAGGTTAGGATTGCTATGATGTTTCTTGTGCTTCTTGTTGCTGTGTTGATGTTGCAGAAATCAAAGGTGGTAGGATAGATATGGTTAGGGCTAAGGGATTGAGGCAGTGAATGTTTTTTGGTGGTATAGATGCTCTCCCTTTTTGTAAACTTAGGGTTGGGGATATGAAGATCTTCTATGGTTTTTGGTGGGTAGGATATAGATTAGTATATGTATGGATGTAAATGCCCTTTTCAAGCAAATGCCCCTGTAATTTAATCAAATTTGGTATGCCCCATGTAGTTTTGTACCTATGTAAACAAGCCTCTTATTTTAAGATAATTTTGTTCCACTGAATGGTCTTGTTAAGTGCAATTGAATACCGATAAATGGCATTGGTTATTGTGGACCAAAACAATTGAATATAATGAATATCACATGGGTACAACAGACAAGTGAAAGTGATTGAGTTTGTGGACCAATACAGTTAAAAGGCATTGGGTAAAATGAGGACCACACATGGGACCCACGTACGGATTAAAATGACAACATTTTGGGAGGAGTGTACATTTGTGGACCAACTCAAGGATTGAATACTGATAAAATAGTATGGTACTATCACATGTGATATTAGAACAATAAGTCATAAAGACAAATTACATAAGGTTCAAACGACAGAATTAGGGGATGCATGAGAAGTTAAGTAAAGGTTCGAAAGACACAAATGTTCCCCATGCAGCAACAACATAAACTATTACATAACATAAAGGTTTGACCTGCCTTCAACATTTTTCCCATACACTGCTTTTGCAAGTTTGGTTTTCAAAATTCTCTCAGAAGGCTTTCTTATTCTAACTGCAACCCCCACTCCTCTTACTTTCACTTGTAAATAAGAAAATTACCATACTACCCTTCCATTCAAAATACTTAAAACAATATTAGGGGTATACTTGTACAGTTTCAAAAAATAAAATTACCATATTACCCTTCCATTAAATAATAAAATTACCATATTACCCTTCCATTAAATAATAAAATTACCATATCACCCTTCCATTAATAATACTAAAAACATTATTAGGGGTATACTTGTACAGTTTCAAAGTACCTTTTTCTTTCGAACACCATGCACTCCACCACCTGCACCACCATGCACACCACCTTCACCTCCATGTACACCACCTACAACATTGTTAACTGATCCTTGTACACTTACTGCACCACCATTCACCGAACCTTCAACTACAAATTCATGTACAAGGTAACATGTTAATATTTAAGATTTAAAAATTTGCTTTGCTAAAAAGACAACATCATTTCAATATACCTGTGTAGTCTTGGTTATCTTTGGTCTTTTCACGCTGAGCTTAACTGGCTTATTTTTTGTGGGGCAAGTAACCTTGTTGTGGCCAGGTATATGACAAGCACTTCACACAATGGGTTTACCCTTCTTTGATACCCTATGCTTCCCTATTTATGGCTTATTTGTTGTGGGGCAAGTCATCTTGTTGTGGCCAGGCATATGACAAGCACTGTACACAATGGGTTTACCCTTCTTTGATACCTTACGCTTCAACATTTTCTCTATCACATCTATCTTCCTTTTTGTTGCAGGTCTTCCAGGCATCCTTCTTCTTTGGGGAGGTAAGGGTGGGGTAATGATGTCTCTGGCCACATGTTACTACCATTCATAGGCAAGATATTATTCAAGTATGTTTTATTGTAGTTTGCTCTGCAGATAATGGGATCTACAAACGTGTCAACATCCTTATTCAGAAATAAGATTGTAGCAACTAAATGGGCACACCCATATCCATTTAGTTACCATAACCTACAAGAACATGTCATGTTTTCAAGATCCACATCATAAGCTTGACCTTCATTTCATGTCTCAAACTTGTTTAGTCCACTTGGGAGCACTTGCCAGTACCTAGCTTCAATCTTTAAACCATTTAGTAACTTCCTTATTGCAGTAATTACATCCTTTGTCCATTTCTTCTGTTTTAATTTAAACATCCTCTCCAATATATATATCCTCAACTCCTCCAACATAGTGATTACTGGTTTCCTTCTAGCCTCAACAATTACTGCATTAAAGCTCTCAGAAATACCATTGTCCACTGCAGCACATGCCCTCCCTACCTCATAAAATTCTCTTGACCAGGTCTTTGGTTCCTTCTCCATCAAGTACTTATGGGCTTCTAGACTTAATCTTTCAATTTTTTGCATGAATTCGTTGAAGGATTGTGGTGTTGTTGCATTGCAAGCCTTTCAAAAAAGGTTCTCAAAAATAGACCCTGCAAACCTCTTCTTAAAATTTGCAACAATGTGCCTTGCACATTGTCTATGCTCAACACAAGGAAGCACATCCTTAACTGCCTCCATAAGACCGTTGTGTTGGTCAGACATTAAGGTAAACCCAATGCCCATACCTAGTTCAATATCATCTCTGAGCAACTCCAAAAACCACATCCAATTTTCCTTATTCTCAAGACACACTATTGCCCATGCAACTAGAAATATGTGGTTGTTAGCATCTCTACCCACAACACACAATAATTCCCCATTGCATACACCCTTAAGGAAACATCCATCTATACCTAACACCTTTCTACAACATTCTAACCAACCAGATTTCACATTAGCAAAACATACATATAACTTACTGAAGTAAGTCAAACCAACAGGCATGCATTAGACATCCATTTTGACTGTTGAACCTGGATTGCTTCTTCCAATTTCCTCCCCATAAGACCACAATATTGCATAATGCTCAATAAGAGTCCCCTCGATAAGATTCATGGCATGTGCCTTTGCTCTTCTACATTGACTTAAACTAACCTGTATTCAAAACTTCCTGATGAACTCCAATCTCAATTGTCTAATTGTTAACTTTTGTCTATGCGAAATTTGCTTTGTATAATGCTCTCCTATCCAAGAGTATGTGACAATTGATCCTAGTTTTTAGTTTCTATCACAATTATGCCCAATCTTCAATGACTATATTTAAAATAACACCTCCTGCCTCATCCATGTTGCCCATAACCTGAATGGGCAAGCTCTTTTGCAACACACCACCAACAACCTTTTACCATCATTCTTCTTGAAGCATAGTTTGTATCCATTTGCCACAACATAGTTACATAACATATTTTTCAGCTGCTTTGGACTTTCAAATTTCATCCCAAGAACATGTACTTGCCTCTTCCATTGCATATCATGGTTGAAAATGGAATGGATCTCAACGTCTTCTTCTTCAACTTCATTGTCACCAGTATCACCTTCTGGAGGACATAACTTACTAAGAAACTCATCCCTAGTCGTTTTGTTCAAAGGTACTTTGTCAATGTCAATTACTTCATCGTTAAGACCAACATTGGGATGGGTTTCATCAGGGGCATTGTTTTCTTCTTTTCTAGGTACACCATCATTTTCAAGGACACTTTCATTATCTTCACTAACAACCAGATTCATCTCATCATCCCACCATTCCTCCAACCCATTCCCATTATGATCAACATAAACTAAAATTTCCCCATATTCATACCCACTATCTACAAACTGGGCAAAATCCAAATCATCTACAATGGGATGAATCTGTCTATATAAAGGGATGTTAGGTGAGCAGTAGTAGGCGTTTTGAATGTCTTCCCTGATAGCTCTATAAATAAAGTCAAAAAAGTCCCTTACATCCATACCTGCCCAATCAACATCAGTGAAGAGGAACTTATTCCCACCAACATACCCAGAAGGATGTCGAACAAATACACCATTGTATTGTAGATGAAATGTAAGATATACAGCTTCGTTATCGTTCTCAGCCATGCAACAGTGAAACAATCTTCAAAGAGTAGAATACCTTCAACAACAGCAGTGTAATCTCGATATTATATACGATGGTTAAAAACCCTAGTTCAAATCTCCATTCCTCTTCTTATAAAACGACTATGGAAAATGAATTAAGATTATTTACAAGTTTTTTCTACTCTAGAATTACACACTTGGCACAATTACTAAATGACCACCTAAGTCAGCGGCCACATCAACCTTTTAACCGGCTAAATAAATTACGAAATCAATAAGGGTATAAGAGACATGTAATTTTCGAGTTTGAGGGTCCATAAAGACCAAAAAACAATATTGGTCTTTTAAAACCTAAAGTAAAAGTTAGATGGGTCTCTATGACAAAAACCCTTTTCCTAACCTATGGAAATATTATGAGTTTTCAAAATTCATAAATGAGACTTTTCATATAACTTGAGGACAAGTTACAAAAACACATATTATGAACAACTTCTAGATCAATTTGGATCGAAAACAATTTTCACATAAATTTTCAATTAATCTAAACTAACTCATAAGAACAAGATAATTCATATCATCAATCTTCAAGAAATTTGCATATTTATATAAACTAATACAAAACTTGAAATTATGACAATTATGTAATAATTGGAAGAGACTTAACATTACCGTAACAACAAAATCAAATTTTATGAACAAAAACACTTTGTAGTAATGATTCTAATCCAAAACAGGCCAAAAAAACAAAAAAAAAATTCACTGAACAGTCACTACCTTATGGTAAATTTTACCACCTCGTGGTGAACTCGCCGATTCCAGAAAAACAATTTTTCTTGCAAATAACATCAAGTATAATTGAAAGCAACTGATGGCTCTGATACCACTGTTGGGTTTTAGGGTACTACAACATCCTATGGTGCACATACAACCCTAAATACCTTGGATCTATCTTTTCACTAATTATACATGCAAATGGTTTCTAAGGCATTAAACCTATAATTAGCATGCATTTGACATAAACCATATAAAATACTAGTTAGGGTAACATACCTTTTATGTAGCTTGAAAGCTTAGTGTGGAAGTCTCAAATGAAGTCACAACACATCATGGACAAAGGATGAAACTTGAGAGAGAATTCACACACACCAAAACCTTCCATATCCTAAAAGAATACATTCGTTATGATTTTGGCTATGCAGTGACATATTTATATGTGGAATTCCAAAGGTCATGGGTTAACCCAAACCCATACCCATGGGTGTTATGATCCATGGTTCAAGTGGCCCGACTCTTTATGTATCCATAGATAAACTTGGTACAACATGGATCATAAGACCAACACATATAAATAGAACTAATTACCATAATTAGTCCCCATAGATTTAATTAGTCTCTTTTGATCACTAAATTAATTCCAAAATAATTCTTGATCAATACTAATTAAAACATATGATTTCATATTAATATATTAGAACTTATAATATATTAATAAATCATATATAACCTTCTCTCAAGAGTCAATCCTAACAAATTGTCCTGACGATATGCAATCCAAATGGACCATGCTACTCTCGGGTCGAGTACATACCAATAATAGTTATTGGCTTAGACATTAAATCAAACAAAGTCAACCTGTCTCTCTAGAAGTACCCTAGGCATATCCTCCGGAACTACATCCCGGTATTCTTGAACCACCAATACGTCATCAACCGTCACCTTAACCTTCTCTTGGGTATCCATGACATAGGCGACGTACCATGCACAACCCTGCTGAATGTGGCACTTCACCCTTGCTGTTGAACAGAAACTCGGTCCGCGTTGTGGCCTCTCGCCCTGGATCACTAGCTCTCCCCCACTAGGAGTGCGAACCCTCACCAGCTGTTGCTTGTAGGCTATCACTGCCCCATTAAGGCTCAACCAATCCATACCCACTATAACCTTATTCTCATGCAGGGGAATAGGAACCAGGTCTACTGAGAAAAGTTGATCGAATAGTTGTAGCTTACATCCTATGTGAACCCTCGTGACCCTAACGGTCGTGTCATCTATTATCTCCACATCCAGTGGACAACCCAGCTCTCCCGGAGCTCCTATAAATCGCTTGTTGAGCGCGAGCGACACAAAAGATCGGGTGGCACCCGAATCAAATAGTACCAAAACTGATATACCATTCACTAGGAACGATACTATAATAAAACACATAAAACATGAGCGCCAATCAAGATAAATAAAGAGATAAGGAGAGAATACATACAAGTCACAACATTGGAAGCCGCTCATGCCACCTCTATAGACAGCTGAAAAGCCCTTCTCCTCGCTGTGGGGGCCTCAGCCCGGCCCTGATGGCTATCTGTAATCCTTAGTGTGTCGGGAGCAGGTGCCGCAACTTGTCCTGTTGCAGCTAAACTCGGGCACGGGGACCTCTTGTGTCCCCTTTGATTGCACTGAAAGCAAATAAGATCTAATAATGTTGTAGTGGTAGCATCAATAAAATCCGTGCTCATATGACCAGTCCCGCCGCACTTGAAGCAGCCTGAACTCTCAGCCTTGCACGACCCCTCGTGCATCTTGCCGCATTTGCCACACCGGCTGCGGCCCTGCTGGCTCCTCGAATTGTGATCTGACATCTTGGGCTTGTTGCCCGCACTCATTGTCTGCACCCACTCGGGTTTCCTCTTCCTTTCCATGAAAAAACTAAACAAAGACAAAGACAACTTGAAGAGTGTAGACAGATTTAATGTGTGACAACCCGATATTTCAACTCTTTGTAATGACCTAAAAAGTCAAGTATTGTAAACACCTTGGAGTTAATAAAATTAACTTTGATAATAAAATTCCCAAAAAGTATCAATTTAAATTCCTACTATGTTTAATATCATTAAACCAGGATCGTACGTAAAAAGGATGCCCAAATCCGGCTTCGTATACTAAAGTTAAGATTTTTCCAAGTTCAGCTTAGCAACAGACAGCTAAAAACTCGAATCGAAGATCGAACGACTTTTGGCCGGAATGACCTAAACGAGAATCGAAGGTCTCGGCAATGGTATTTCAGCGGTAAAAAGTCTGGCAAAAACCGACGTCAGATAAAGAAGTTATGAATTTTAGAAGAATTTCCTTAATCACGTCATTTTAATAAATAAAGAATAAAAATAATTTCGGAATTTGCCGACGGAGTCTAAACGAAAGTTGTAGAGCGTAGTCTCACCTACGCGTGGATATAAAGACCATCGAAAACGGAATTCGTATGAAGAAGATATGAATTTTAGAAGTTTATTAAATAAATTATATATAAATTTATTTATAAACTCTTGGTATTATCCGAAGGAGTCAGCAGATAGGGCCGAAGTACGCCCTGCGTACCCTCGTACGCCCCGCGTACTCAAGGCCAAGGCCTCGGATCGTCCACGTCCCGGTCCATGCGAAGCCTAGCCTGTCCCATCTGAAGTCCGAGGCAGTCGAGGACTCGGTCATGCATGACGTACGCGTACGCCCCGCGTACCGAGGTGGTTCCAGCCTCCTATAAATAGAGATGCGAGCGTTCTCGGAAAAATTGCTCATTCTCTTTCACTTTTATTGCATTTTGCCTCGTTTTCCGTGCCCGCACTACCCCGAAGCCCTGGTCATTTTGCTCAAGTCCCGAAGGTCGATTTTACTTCCGAGATTCCCAAGGATCCCGAGAAAAATCCGCTTCCCGAGACGAAACTCTGCCCGGTTTTCCATCTCGCTATCTTCAAGATTTCAAGTGAGTTCATACCCCTTGATTAACCCTTTTTAAATATTCTAAATGCTTTAATATGCTTTCTAAGGGGGAAATACAAGTAAAACACACGACTACTATCGGGTGTTATATATAAAGATTATTATACACTTTTATTAAGTAGAATCATATGTGATTTATAAACTTTATAGGGAACTCCCGTGTACAAAACATATTACAATAGTATTCTATCTTTAAAAACTATAAATTGTTGTAATGCATGTATAAACCGAACATTTTCCTAGATTTACTGTATATGTGTCTATCTTAGGCTTTACAAAAATCTATTCTTTCATAACAAGTGATTCCTTTTCTAGATATTCTAAAACAAACAAGGCACACTTTTAGAAAACTATAATAGGTATAGTTTTACGAGGATATTGCTAACTTTTACATACTAGAAACACGGTTTTCAAGAAATCACTTTCATATACAAGAACAAACGAACATTTTAACACGTAAATTTGTTTTTATACCATGGTTTTGTGAGACATTAACTTCACGTACGTTCGAGTACACATTTCAAATCATGTATTATATACTAGAATCCCTTGGAGGGGGAGCATGGTGTTTGTGTATAGATCTATACGGGCTTGACAACCCGCGCCTTGACTGTTAGCTACAGTCCACCATTTGGGGTGACAAACGTCATAACATTCCAACGCCTGAAGAACGTTGTGTATAGGCATTCCGAGTCAATAGTATGCTTATAAAACTCACATGAGGTATTAAAAATACATTGAGTTACGGGGTTTTCAAACATATTGGTTATTTATACGCTTACATACATTTCTGAAACAAACTTTGGTCTCGAGTGAAGACTACTTTTATACTAGTAGAAAATATAGGATTTTCTAAACACAAACAAACAAGGTCAAAACATTTCATTTCATACAAACATTTTCATTTAAATACTTATGAAACTCACCAGCTTAAATGTTGATCTACTCCTTCAAAATTACTTGTATGTCCTAGGGAATCAGTAATTTCAGGTATCATTATGCTTTTGATGAAGGGATGCTGCGGCGCCAGTTAAATCTCATATTTTGACATCATATTGTAATTGGTTTTGAACATGTAACTTTGACAAATGTAAACTTTCAATTATATATATGATGGTTGTATTGCTTTCTTTACTATGTATTCATTTGTTACGTTACCACATGAAGTCATCCGCCCCCGAAACGTTTCCGCCGTTCAGGTTTGGGGGTGTGACAGATTGGTATCAGAGCAATGTTTATAGTGAACTAAGTATATCGAACCACATAAGATATACAAACTATAAATGCTTAAGGGACTAATACTCTCTGACAAAACATTTTTCTTTTTTTTTTTTACGCTTAAGCAGCGTTACGTTTAACTTAAATTGATAGTTCATTTAAGTACAATTACATGCATACAACAAATTATTTTCATGATATCTAACTATACAACAAGTATTTAGACAAGTTGACACTACGATTAAGACTCGATATATGTAATCAGATTTTGGACAAATATAGCGTGATCAACTATATTTGCCCGAGATCGGACCAATATATATCGAGGATTGCTTGTAGTAAGCAATAAGTCAAAACTTACCAAACCATTACAAGAATCAAACACAAGAATTTAAATACTATAGGAGTATTTGCTACCTAAACTAGTTTAACTTACATGTTTTGCATGTTTCAACTTTATTCAATTCTTATAACCCTATTTCGCGTACAGTCAAATGGCTGGATTTCACCACCCTGGGGACCTCTACTTTCCCAACCAAGGCAACGGAGGATGGGTCGAAGATGATCCCGAAGAGGACGAGGAACCCATAGAAGTGGATAGTGACTCCGGTACCGACTCAGAGTCGGAGGTGATCAATCCACCACCCGTTCAACCTCCCGTCTTCGTAAGGAACTTTCAAGGACCGACTCCCATCTGGGGAAGTCACCTCCACCATTGGAGCCAACAACAAAACCTACGCCCTCCCTACGGCATGTGCCGGGACTTCTATGATGTCCGCGGCGGAGGTTCGACTGATCGGGCACTCCCAATAATGGTGGGTAAGCTAGCCAATCAGTCTGGAGTTCAAGCTAGCCGACTCCGAGATGTCAACATGGAAGTACAGGTTCACACTTCTGACATCCGTAGGCTGGACAAGATGCAAGACCATGCTCAACTCCAAACCAAGGCATTCCAAGCGCAAATGATTGCAGCCCTCGCTGAGCTGAGGGAACAACAAGCCGCTTTTGATAGGCGTCTAATGGAGTCAAAGCAATCAGATGCGGAGCCAAGCTCCAAGCGCAACCTACGTCGCAAGTAGTGCTTGTCAAAGACTCAAATTTTGTTATAGCTTAAGACCTCGGCTAAAAGTCTTTAATTTTCTCGAACTTTGTAATCGGAGACCCTTATAAGGGTCAAATTTTCATGATCGTTGTATCAACTTTTATATTAATATAAGTGACACTATTATTACTACGTTGAGTATTTCGTTCAAACCTTGGAAAGTCATCAAGAAACCAAATACTTGTTTCATACTTTCAGTCTTACAAATACTTTCATTCTTCTATTTTAAGACTCATACTATCACCTGTTGTTGAACTATAGCAATTTAGTTCATGAGACACATAAATTTTCTATTCTATGGAATTCCTATCTTTACCTTTTCAACCTATAGTTGAAGGATGCCTCTGCGTAGGAACCCAAGGCGAAACAACGGTAGGGAAACACCTGTACCACCACCACCTCCACCACCTCAATTTGATGCTGTTATGTTCCAAGCAGCAGTCACCGCAGTGGTAGCAGCTGCCATATCATAGATCAATAACTCGAGTACTAATGGCTCGGGATCTGGCACACACCCATGCAACCATGGCGAGAGTCATGGACCACCCCGAGAATGCACCTATAAGGACTTTACTAATGCCAAGCCCCGGATGTTTTATGGAACTGGTGGTGTGATATCCCTGAGGCAGTATATTGAAAGGATGGAGTCAGTCTTTGAAATCTGCTCCTGTCCCGAGCACAGCAAAGTCAAGTTTGCAACTTTCACCCTTATCGATAGAGCTTTAACTTGGTGGAATGGTCACGTTAAGGTACTTACCCTGATTGTGGCAAACTCCATAAGCTGGGAGAGCTTAAAGGTCATGCTGATGAGAGAATACTATCCAAGAGGAGAGATTCAAAAACTCGAACACGAGCTCTGGACTCTTGGAATGGTTGGTAACGACATCGCGACTTATACCAACAGGTTCTGTGATCTGGCAATCCTTTGCCCAGATATGACTACTCCAGAGAGCAAGAAAATAGAGAGGTACATTTGGGGAATGTCGTCCCAAATTAGGTCAAGCGTGTTGGCTTCAAAACCTGACACCTTTGAAAGTGCCAAAGAACTGGCACAATCTCTTGTTGATTATGGAGGTCATCAGAACTCAACGGTTGCTACACCAGAACCACAAAAGGCAAACAACAACAACAACAACAACAACAACAACAATAGCAAGAAGAGGGTATGGAATAAAGGGAAGGGTGGGTCTTCCCAGGAGCCCGAAAGGAAACAACTGGTTTCAGTGAATGCTGCCACTGTACCTACTACAGTCCCTACAAATCCCTACCCCACAAAGCCTTATGTAGGTAACCTTCCAAAGTGCACCAAATGCGCTTACCACCACCATGGACCTTGTCGGGAAATGCAGTGCGCCAACTGCAACAGAAAGGGACACACAGCCCGTTTCTGCAAGGACCCCGCAAAGCCGATCACTCAAGTTCCCAGTGCGGGTGTAGGCCAGACTTGCTACGGTTGTGGCGAGGTGGGCCACTACAAGAGGAACTGCCCTAAGGCAGCAGGCACCGGCGGTGTGGGACGAGTTATGGCTATAGGCCATGACGAAGCTGTAGCTGACCCAACTGTAGTTGCTGCTACGTTCCTTCTCGATAATTCATATGCATGCATATTATTCGATAGTGGAGCGGAGAGAAGCTTCGTGAGTCAAAACTTTATTCACTTACTTAAACCTAAACCTAGCAAGTTAGAAAAATCATTCACTGTAGAGATGGCCAATGGAAAAACCGAAAACACTAACTGCATATACAAGGACTGTACGTTAACTTTAGATGGTCATTCTTTCCCAATCAATCTCATGCCGGTCCCAATTAAAAGTTTCGACGTCATAGTCGGCATGGATTGGTTAAGTCTTCTTCGCACCGACATCATGTGTTTTGAAAAAGCAGTTCGTCTTAGGTGCTGTTTGTTTTTCTTAAAAAACCTCTTCAAAACTCTTATTGCTGCGCGGCGCAGCACGCGCGCAGCACTTTTTGTCCCGCAGCAGTTTGTTTTTCGGAAGTCTTCGGGGCTTAAAACCTCTGCCCGTGTGCTTCTTGGGGAAGCACTTGTTATACCTGTTCCCACCTCTTCTCACCTCTTCAAACCTAAACTAACAAAATCCAACCCCAAAAAACCATCGGTGTTTTTTTTTTTCAAAAATTGAACGTGTTTAATATTACATTTCTCCATGAAGTATATTTAAATTTACATTAAAGGTCCTTTACTTATATATTAAATTCTATTTTCATCCCTTTAACATTTAATACAATAAATTTATATCTCTTTAATTCTTTTCTCCCATTTAATTTACATAAGTTAATTAATTTTAGTGTTGTTTTTTAAATAAGTGTCTAGAATTTCATTTTTTATTTTCTTTTTAAATAAGTGTCTATTATTTAGTTTATTTTAATTTTTTAATGTCTGCAGCAGTCTGCAGATGTTAATAAAAACAAACACGCTTCTTATTACAGTCTGCAGCCGTTTGGTCCACCTCTTCTGCTGCAGAGGTTTGCAGAGGTGGTCCGCAGACTTTTTGAATTTTTGCTTCGAAAAAACAAGCAGCACCTTAATCTCCCTAACAACGAAACATTAGTGCTCTACGGCGACAAATCAAGTACAAACCTTCGTATCATTTCGTGCATCCAAGCTCGAAAGTGTTTACGGAAGGATTGTCGATCATTCCTAGCGCACATCGTCGATACAAGTCAGGAACTGAAGGACATCAAGAACATTCCAGAAGTACGCGACTTTCCCGATATCTTTCCAGAAGAACTACCAGGATTACCACCACAACGCCATGTTGAATTCAGAATCGACTTAGTTCCTGGGGCTACCCCAGTAGCGAAGTCGCCTTATCGTCTAGCACCAGCAGAGATGCAAGAACTTTCCAGTCAACTTAATGAACTCCTTCAAAAAGGATTCATAAGACCAAGTTTCTCACCTTGGGGAGCACTGGTCTTGTTTGTAAAGAAGAAAGACGGATCGTTCTGTATGTGCATCGACTACAGAGAACTGAACAAACTTACTGTCAAGAACCGTTATCCTCTACCCCGTATTAACGACCTATTCGATCAACTACAAGTAGCGAACTGCTTCTCAAAGATAGATCTACGATCCGGATACCACCAATTATGAGTACTAAAGGGGGATATTCCTAAGACAGCTTTCCGAACTCGTTATGGGCACTACGAATTTGTAGTGATGCCGTTCGGATTAACCAATGCACCAGCAGTATTTATGGACCTAATGAATATGGTGTGCCATCCTTACTTGGATCAGTTCTTCATCGTCTTTATCGATGATATACTTATCTACTCCCGAAGTAAGGAAGAGCATAGTCAGCACCTACGAAAAGTCCTAGAAACACTGCGAACGGAGAAACTCTATGCGAAGTTCTCTAAATGCGAATTTTGGATTCGAAGAGTCGAATTTTTGGGCCACGTTGTTAGTGAGAATAGGATACACGTGGACCCCTCCAAAATTAAGGCCATTGAGAACTGGTCGGCACCAAAGACACCTACAAAGATTCGTCAATTTCTAGGTCTCGCCGGCTACTATCACAGATTCATAAAGAACTTCTCCAGCATTGTGAAACCTCTTACTACATTAACCCAAAAAGGCGTGGCCTTTGACTGGGAAGCGAAACAAGAGAAGGCGTTCCAAATGCTAAAACAGGCCTTGTGCACCGCACCGATACTATCCCTCCCAGAAGGGATAGAAGATTTCGTACTGTATTGCGACGCATCCAACCAAGGACTTGGTTGTGTTCTTATGCAGAGAGGGAAGGTTATTGCTTATGCCTCTCGACAGCTTAAGACACACGAAGTGAACTATACGACACACGATCTTGAGTTAGGAGCAGTGGTGTTTGCTCTGAAGATCTAGAGACACTACTTATACGGAACAAAGAGTACTATTTTCACCGATCACAAGAGCCTTCAACACATTTTCGATCAGAAGGAACTCAACATGCGACAACGACGATGGGTTGAGTTACTAAATGACTATGAATGCAAAATTCATTATCATCCTAGCAAGGCCAATGTGGTAGCTGACGCCCTCAGTCGAAAGGAATACACTGGTCGGAGGGTGAGATCTCTGACTATGACTATCCATTCCCACTTATCCACACAAATTAAAGAGGCACAAATGGAAGCTTTGCGACCTGAAAATGTGGCGGGTGAATCCTTGCGAGGAATGGAAAAGAATCTAGAAGTCAAGGGTGGCAGAGCCTATTATCTCATGGACCGAATCTGGACACCGAAACATGGTGGTTTCAGAGACGTAGTCATGACCGAGGCACACAACTCAAGATATTCCGTTCACCCAGGTTCAGATAAAATGTATCTGGATCTTAAGAAACTGTACTGGTGGCCTAACATGAAAGCAGAAATTTCTACCTTCGTAAGTAAATGCCTTACTTGCGCTAAGGTTAAGGTCGAATATCAAAAACCGTCAGGATTACTACAACAACCGGAGATACCATAATGGAAATGGGAGCGGATTACTATGGACTTCATAACCAATTTACCCAAGACGACGAGTGGACTCGATACTATATGGGTCATCGTCGACAGATTGACCAAATCCGCACATTTCCTACCCATCAAGGAGACTGACAAAATGGAAAAGCTTACAAGAACTTACTTAAGGGAAGTAGTGCGACTGCATGGTGTTCCGATATCCATTATCTCCGATAGAGATAGTAGATTCACTTCAAGATTCTGGCAGTCACTACAAAGTTCCCTGGGGACTAGGCTAGACATGAGTACAGCCTACCACCCACAAACAGACGGGCAAAGTCAGAGAACGATACAAACATTAGAAGATATGCTGAGAGCTTGTGTGATTGACTTTGGAAAGGCATGGGATATCCATTTACCCCTTGTCGAATTTTCATACAACAATAGTTATCATACAAGCATAAAGGCTGCTCCGTTTGAAGCCCTCTATGGTCGAAAGTGCAGATCCCCTCTGTGTTGGGCTGAAGTTGGCGATACCCAGTTAGCTAAAGGAAGAGTTCCTGAAAGCACTCTTACCGGTCCGGAAATCATACGAGAAACGACAGAGAAGATCGTTCAGATTCATGAATGATTGAAAGCCTCTAGAGACCGACAGAAAAGCTACGCTGACCAAAGGAGGAAACCTTTGGAATTCTAGGTAGGAGACCACGTTTTATTAAAGGTCTCACCGTGGAAGGGTTTAATACGCTTTGGAAAGCATGGGAAACTAAATCCAAGATACATAGGGCCTTTCGAGATTCTTGCCAGAATCGGCCCTGTGGCTTACAAGCTTAACCTACCACGTGAACTTAGTAACATACATCCAACCTTCCACGTCTCAAACTTGAAAAAGTGTCTGTCCGATGAGACTCTTGTTATTCCACTCGACGAGATCGAGATCAACGAGAGCCTTAACTTTGTGGAAGAACCAGTAGAAATCATGGACTGAGAGGTCAAACAAACAAAACAAAGTCGCATACCCATCGTGAAGGTTCGCTGGAACCCCAAGCGGGGACCTGAATTCACATGGGAACGCGAAGATCAGATGAAACAAAAGTACCCTCATCTCTTTCATGTTCACTAGTATCTTTACTACTTTAAATTTCAGGACGAAATTCCCTCTAACGGGGGGATGATGTGACAACCCGATATTTCAACTCTTTGTAATGACCTAAAAAGTCAAGTATTGTAAACACCTTGGAGTTAATAAAATTAACTTTGATAATAAAATGCCCAAAAAGTATCTATTTAAATTCCTACTATGTTTAATATCATTAAACCGGGATCGTACGTAAAAAGGATGCCCAAATCCGGCTTCGTATACTAAAGTTAAGATTTTTTTCCAAGTTCAGCTTAGCAACAGACAGCTAAAAACTCGAATCGAAGATCGAACGACTTTTGGCCGGAATGACCTAAACGAGAATCGAAATTCTCGGCAATGGTATTTCAGCGGTAAAAAGTCTGGCAAAAACCGACGTCAGATAAAGAAGTTATGAATTTTAGAAGAATTTCCTTAATCACGTCATTTTAATAAATAAATAATAAAAATAATTTCGGAATTTGCCGACGGAGTCTAAACGAAAGTTGTAGAGCGTAGTCTCACCTACGCGTGGATATAAAGACCATCGAAAACGGAATTCGTATGAAGAAGATATGAATTTTAGAAGTTTATTAAATAAATTATATATAAATTTATTTATAAACTCTTGGTATTATCCGAAGGAGTCAGCAGATAGGGTGGGAGTATGCCCTGCGTACCCTCGTACGCCCCGCGTACTCAAGGCCAAGGCTTGGGATCGTCCACGTCTCGGTCTATACGAAGCCTAGCCTGTCCCATCCGAAGTCCGAGGCAGTCGAGGACTCAGTCATGCATGACGTACGCGTACGCCCCGCGTACGAGCGTACGCCCCGCGTACCGAGGCGGTTCCAGCCTCCTATAAATAGAGATGCGAGGGTTCTCGGAAAAATTGCTCATTCTATCTCACTTTTATTGCGTTTTGCCTCGTTTTCCGTGCCCGCACTACCCCGAAGCCCTGGTCATTTTGCTCAAGTCCTGAAGGTCGATTTTACTCCCGAGATTCCCGAGGATCCCGAGAAAAATCCGCTTCCCGAGATGAAACTCTGCCTGGTTTTCCATCTCGCTATCTTCAAACTTTCAAGTGAGTTCATACCCCTTGATTAACCCTTTTTAAATATTGTAAATGCTTTTATTTGCTTTCTAAGGGGGGGAAATACAAGTAAAACACACGACTACTATCGGATGTTATATATAAAGATTATTATACACTTTTATTAAGTAGAATCATATGTGATTTATAAACTTTATAGGGAACTCCCGTGTACAAAACATATTTCAATAGTATTCTATCTTTAAAAACTATAAATTGTTGTAATGCATGTATAAACCGAACATTTTCCTAGATTTAATGTATATGTGTCTATCTTAGGCTTTACAAAAATCTATGCTTTCATAACAAGTGATTCCTTTTTCTAGATATTCTAAAACAAACGAGGCACACTTTTAGAAAACTATAATAGGTATAGTTTTACGAGGATATTGCTAACTTTTACATACTAGAAACACGATTTTCAAGAAATCACTTTCATATACAAGAACAAACGAACATTTTAACACGTAAATCTGTTTTTATACCACGGTTTTGTGAGACATTAACTTCACGTACGTTTGAGTACACATTTCAAGTCCTGTATTATATACCAGAATCCCTTGGAGGGGGAGCATGGTGTTTGTGTATAGATCTATACGGGCTTGAAAACCCGCGCCTTGACTGTTAGCTACAGTCCACCATTTGGTGTGACAAACGTCATAACATTCCAACGCCTGAAGAACGTTGTGTATAGGCATTCCGAGTCAATAGTATGGTTATAAAACTCACATGAGGTATTAAAAATACATTGAGTTACGGGGTTTTCAAACATATTGGTTATTTATACACTTACATACATTTCTGAAACAAACTTTGGTCTCGAGTGAAGACTACTTTTATACTAGTAGAAAATATAGGATTTTCTAAACACAAACAAACAAGGTCAAAACATTTCATTTCATACAAACATTTTCATTTAAATACTTATGAAACTCACCAGCTTAAATGCTGATCTACTCTTTCAAAATTATTTGTAGGTCCCAGGGAATCAGTAATTTCGGGTATCATTATGCTTTTGATGAAGGGATGCTGCGGCGCCAGTTAAATCTCATATTTTGACATCATATTGTAATTGGTTTTGAACATGTAACTTTGACAAATGTAAACTTTCAATTATATATATGATGGTTGTATTTCTTTCTTTACTATGTATTCATTTGTTACGTTACCACATGAAGTCATCCGCCCCCGAACGTTTCCGCCATTCAGGTTTGGGGGTGTGACATAATGAGACAATTAAATAAACCCATCCGGTAATCCATAGAATGATTGTTAGTTTTTTCTTTTAAACACTTTGTTAAACATGTAATACATGTTTTATGTAATTGTATTAGACACTTTAAATGTAATGGACCATTTGTGTGTTAATGTTTATTAGTTTTGTGGTTGAAATTGAATATTATTGTATGTTAGACAATTTATAATGTATTAGAAAATTTACTTTTTTCATTGAATTTGAATGTAATTTTATGTCTAATTTACAGGGTTCTTTTCTTCATTTTGGGCTGCAAAAACTTGGAATTAATTCATTTAAAGAAAAACTAAAATCATTTTAGTGATGGATTTGCGACAGATAAATTCGTCACAACAAATTGGCAAAAGTCGTAGGAAATCGATAGGTAATATTTTTGTAGGGAATCTATAGCTAATATTATGTAGGTAATCTGTGGATAAAAAATCCTTAAGCAATCTGTAGTAAAGCAAGTTCCGTAGGTGATTTGTAGTTAAATGTAGCTGTGGGCAATATGTAGGTAAATTACTGACGAAAATTTTCGTAGGGAGTCCGTAGGAAATTCCGTAGTTAATCCGTTACAACCAATTACCCACGAGCTGTATTCCTACGGAGCTGTTTCCGTAGGCAATTTGTAGGTAACATGTTTTTCCTACAGATTACCTACGTAATATGTTGTAAGTATTAAAGAGTATGTTTTCTAGTAGTGGACCACACTCATGCAACTAGCTCGATAAAGATCATACACTATTGGCTCCATAGTCAAAACCAAAGAGTGTAAGACACTTCTTCGTAGTAACTAGATAGTTAGAATCAAACGAATTCATTAGTTAAAATTCCTAAAAGGTTTGTACACAAAATTAATAATCATACATAAGGCTGTAAACGAACCGAACGAACACGAACGGAGGCTTGTTCATATTCGTTCGTTTAAGTTAGCCAAACAAATAAACGAACACTAACAGATAAATGAACGAGTTTTATTTGTTCATGTTCGTTCGTTTAAGAAATTACATTGTTCATATTCGTTCGTTTATGTTCATGAACATGCTAAACGAACATAAACAAACGTGAACAAAGATAAACAAACATAATTGAAACTATATGAACATAAATGAACATATAATATATAAATGTAATCAAACAAAATTAAGCATATATGAACGTAAATGGAAATTATATAAACGAATATAAACAAACGTAAACGAACAACATAAATGAATGTTCATGAACATAATCGAACGAAAGGGACCATTGTTCATGTTTGCTCGTTTAACTAAATGAACAAGAAATTGTGTTCATGTTCATTTATTAAATAAGTGAACATAAATGAACTTCCTGCCGAATTGTTTATGAACAGTTTGGTGAATGTTCAGTTCATTTACATATGTAATCATACATATTTACTATATAAATGACATACATAGTGGTACAATTTTCGTCACAGCCTATTAGTACTACGTACAAGCATTCTATGATGTATAGAAGCTATACTAACGAATAGTACACTATATATTTATTTATGTATTAAGTCAGTAACTACAAACATTAAAATATTATTGTTATAAATAAAATATCACCGGATATGGGGAAGATGAGATACTCATAAAGTGTAATAGTTTAAGTTTCACCCATAGTCCATTAACCAACATCGATACAATTCATCTCATAAATACGACAACAAGAAACACATTATAAGTACGCACAACATAAAAACAAGTAAAGGACAATTTCAAACAAACCCAACACACGTCCATATAATAGGATTGAATAAAATTCTGCCATCGGTCTCACTGATCGTCATCTACTTCACGATCGTTCAATTCCCAATTTCCGTTATCATTTTGAACCATTCCATTATGCTTCTCAGTCCACCAACTACTAGGTATACCATATTCATCCTTTAAAGTACCTGAATACTTGTTTATAAGAGAGAGATCACGATTAATCTCCAGCTTAAACCCTCCCTTAATACCTTGTGTTCCTGCAACACCATGCATATAACCCTCCATGCTATGCCAACTCACGGGATCCCCAACAGTCTTCAAGTAAGTAGACTTTGTGGTATCAATCCCCAACTCGTGCCCAACATCCGAATACCCTACCATAGGATACTTGGGAACTATATCTAGCGCATTATTAATGCGTAGGCAATGAAGATTAGTCTGTGAATTGAATACTTTTTGAAAGTTGGCATCTCCTACTTTTGGGCAGGCGAAAGCGAACATGGTTACAAGGCAGGCCCTCGGTGGCACAACTGCTTGCTTGTTGATTCCATTAAAGACTATGTCAATAGCGTTTAGTGTCCCTACTGCTGCACCCATGCTGTGCCCAGTAATGGTGAGGCTAGTTTCCTCCTCCCTGTATTCATCCACTAGTTTCTTCACCTCAGCCAACGCCTAAACATAACAAAATGAATTTCTTTTTCACGAATGATATGATACTGAACATGTAAAATAAATAATTAAGGACTCTTGGGGATTATACATTACCTGGTCTCTAGCACTAGTTTGATTGTAACGTGTATTCGGATCCGAAGTAGTGTAGATGGAGTACCAGCCCATGTGTACTTTCGGGTTATCTAGATGCATTTCACCAAATATTTTTTTAGCGGAAACCTTCACTAACTCAGCATCATGAACCATATCCGAAGGGTTGACTGTCCCTCTCCAAACAATCATAATATCTCGCCTTCCCAACACCTTCTTCCCTTCATCAGTAGCCACTGCGATAAACCCTATCCAGTTTGACTTTTTGCTCCAAGCCTGTGTTGACGAAGACGTGACAAATGCACCAGGAACTGGGACAGCAGATGTGGCGTATATGTACTTGGTCACTTTATACTGGTTCAACGGGCGCCCACGAAGAATCCCACATCGGTCGAACAGATTTTTGCGTGAGAAACGACAGTTTCCTGCGTTTTTTGAGACCGGTGTCTTAATGTAAGCATCGTAAGTGGCTTCAGCCATTTCACCGTAGTGGTTGATGTAGGTGCGGAAGTCGCTTGGGGGAGAGTCTAATAATCCTAGCCAGTGGGTGACTCCATTATAGATTTTCCAATTATTAGCGATTCCACCCATTTCTTTTTGAATCTGCAACTAATTTCATTGGTTTCAAGCCGTATTTATAGACCAAAATGCATGACATATGAAACGTGAAGAGGGAATAGTTGTTTGTTATGTTTATGAACGTGAAGAAATGTAAGTACATAACTACATATATACGTGTTCCCTTAACTAATAATCTTTGCCATATTTATAACAGTAAATTACAAAAATTGTCCTTGTGATTTGGTAGAATTTGCAGTTTCGGTCGTTAAGTTAAAATTTTGATACGAGTTTGTGAATATTTGGTTTATATATATATATATATATATATATATATATATATATATATATATATATATATATATATATATATATATATATATATATATATATATATATATATATATATATATATATATATATATATATATATATATATATATATATACTAGCAGCGAACCCGTGCGATGCAGCGGTCGACAAATAGCTTCATTCTTTAGATTAATTAACGTTTTTCCGAAGGACGAATAATTTGCTTTTGACCTATTTTGAGAGGTCTCGACCACTCTTTTTTTATACCGGTCTTTTTGATCCATTCTTTTTTTTTTTTTTCGACTCGTCTTTTTTTTTTTTCAATTTGGTTTTATTCTTGACCAATTTGGCCTAGTAGTCTTTTCCGTGTGTTTTTTTTTTTTTTTTTTTTTTTTCAAATTCACATTTTTGTTCGGTTTCAGTCATTTCATTTCAGTTCGATTTTTATAGATTTTGATGTTCGTACAAATTAGACTAAAACTTTATATATAGAAATTTATATAACATTATTTATGTTGTCATATTGCAAAAAATAAAATAAAATAAAATTAAAAAAATCTATAGTTCTACGTTTAGTTTTGTATATTGTGTTACTTGTCATTATTATTCTATAAACCGTCTAAATATGTCATACCACCTAAGTATTAAGTAATTATAACATAAATAATAAGATATAATAATTTTGTAACATACGAGAAAAGTTTTGATATATACTTTCATTTCAGGAAATAGATTGTTTTCGATAATTAAGATTTAGGAGGAAGGGAGAGGGGTTGAACAAATATAATAATGTGGTTTTTTTTAAAAGAATATAAATATATTGTACCAACTTAACTTATAATTTTTCATAGCTTTTAGAGTAGATTTAAGTGAATGATGATAGCTATTCTATTTTTTCTTTTTCAATGAGTATCAGTCATGTCTATGCACCAACATTTCCTCTCTCTACCTCATCTTTCATAATCTTTCGTATCTTTTTTTAATAATTTACATCTCTTCTTTATTTTACATAATTTTTTTTTATAATTATAAGTATTTAGTTATATCATTAATAGAGTACTTCGTACTTTATAAAATCATCTATTCAAATAGTAAACAGTTGAGAGTATAAAATAAAACAATTTATATACAAAAAAGCAAGCATATTAGAAGTAATTTAGTTTTCACTTTTTGTTACATAACTTGTTTCAATATTTTATTTTCATTTTTCATTTTGTCGTCTTAAAATATAATAAATATAATGATTATATACGCTTAAAAAACAAAAACTACTTGAATAATACAAACAAATTCATGTCATGCTTATATATAATTTTTACACCAACTTAACTCATAATTATCCATAATTTTGCTTTTTGAGTAGATACAAGTGAATGATAACAACCTATTTTATCCATCATTTTGCTTTTTGAGTAGATACAAGTGAATGATGACGGTCTATTTTATTTTTTGTTTTTTCAATGTGTACAAGTGATGTTGGATACCTTATACACCAACCCTTCCTTTCCATACCTCATCTTTCTTTTTACTTAATTACATCTCTTCTTTATTTTAGATTATAATTTCCCTTTTTATTTGTTTCTAATTATAAGTTTTAGTTATATATATTTAATAGAGTTACTTGGTACTTTATCAAATAATACACAATCGGATGTATATAATAAAACAATTTATGTACAAAAAGAAAGCATATTATAATAAGTTATTTTTTCTTAATTGTGACATAACTGGTTTCAATATTATAATTATTATATACGTTTAAAAAAAAGTACATGAATAATACACATAAATTCATTTGTAAAGATAACCATATTAGGAATATAATTTGTTTCAATATCTCGTTTCCAAGTAACTTAAAAAAATGTAAAGGTTTTCCATACAAATATTTAAATCACAAAAAAAAAAAAAAAAAAAAAAAAAAAAAAAAAAAAACATGGCTATTTATTTAGCAAGATTTATGTTATCTTTTAAGTTTTTTAAACACAGATGTGAAGTTTTTTATTACAACCTGATGTGAAGATATTTTTAACCATATATTTGCTATTCAGAACAAGTATAAGAACAAAAATAAAACTAACTTTCATTCCCTTTTTCATATATACAAAAAATACACACCACAATATTTGTTTCCTTCCGAAAAAACACATTAAGTATACAAAACTATAAAAACGCTGTTGGCGGCACTATAAACATTTCCAGATTTGTAAAACAAAATATAGCTAATCTAAGTTAAAATAAACATTTGAAAATCAAAATCTTCAAAACAATGAGTACACATATGAGACACATCATAAGTATGTGTGACCTGGACCTGAAAAACAAAAACAAAAAAGAGTAAAATCTCAGATATCAAACATACACATATATATAAAATATGTAAACACATGAATTTGTAAAATACATGTGAAACTTTATAGGGCTACAATGTGAAACTTCTGGAGGGAAGAAAATGGTGATAGAAGCTTGAAGACATGGCAAATTTCTTTTTTCAATAAATGATGTATATCACTAACCTTCATTTGAAGATACATATCTAAAAAACTATATACGTATTCACATATCCTTTACATACACTAACACAGATTTGTAGCAACGATGGTGTGAAAAACACTTCTCGTAGAATGGTTGTAGACAGCCATAGAAATAGGGAGATAAACAGTGGTGAAGATAAAATACGGCTGATAGTATAGATATAGGGTTTCAGGAGGTAGTGACGGTTGTTTATGGTGGTAGACCAGAAAAGACAAAAGACAGAAAGGGATAAAAAGAGTGAGTAGTGGTAGTTTGGAATTCTCAGTCTTGGATAGGCAACAATAACGATTGTGGGTTGCGATGTCGGATGGATGACAAATGTGGCAACGATGGTGGTCGTAGTTATACCGGAGTAGAAAGATGAATTGGTGGTGACTGGTTTTTCTACAGAGAAAAATGGTGTTTGAACTGGGCGGATGGGATTTGTTAAAGAGAGAAAGAGGAGGCCATCAAACTTGAAATGGGGTTACGGTTTTCTATAATAGTGGGTTTTATATGTAGGGTTTCAAAATAATACTTGATTTTCAGTGGTTTATTTTAACTCACATGTATCACCAACTTTTGATCCATACCATCCAAAAAATATCAAATGGATAAAATTTCACCTCCTTGTTTTTTAAGACCTTAGTCTTAAAATTTGGTAGACCCCATAATATGTATGCATTATAAAGACATTGTGAAGGAATGTGGATTCAAAGACTTCTCAAGAAACTTGGAATGAAGAAGGAAGAATCAGTAAAGATGTTCACTGATAGTCAACCTGCTATTGACATAGCAAAAAATCCAGTTCACCAAGACCGTACAAAACACATAGAAATTGATCGACATTTCATTTCTGAAAAGGTTGATAACATAACTGTTCATCTAAGCCATGTTCCATCTCGTCTCCAGATAGCTGATGTCTTAACTAAAGCTTTGCCAAGGACTAACTTCGAAGAACTTATTTCCAAGCTTGGTTTGTTCAATATCTACAACCAAGCTTGAGGGGGAGTGTTGAATATTACGAAGTTATATTTAGTAGATTTTATTCCTTGTATTTATTTTTAGATAGGATTAGAATTGATTTGAGATTCCTTTAATCTAGGATCTGATTAGTGTAGCCGGCCCTAAACTTGTTGTATATATTCCTTGTATGTTTTCATTTCAGTAAGAAAAAAACAGAGAGATAATTTTATCTCAAAACATTCTTTTAATTTCCGCAGACGCTATACTAACGAATAGTACACTATATATTAATTTATGTATTAACTCAGTAACTACAAATATTAAAATATTATTGTTATAAATAAAATATCACCGGATATGGGGAAAATGAGATACTGATAATAGTTTCAGTTTCACCCATAGTCCATTAACCAACATCGATACAATTCATCTCATAAATACGACAACAAGAAACACATTATAAGTACGCACAACATAAAAACAAGTAAAGGACAATTTCAAACAAACCCAACACACGTCCATATAATAGGATTGAATAAAATTCTGCCATCGGTCTCACTGATCGTCATCTACTTCACGATCGTTCAATTCCCAATTTCCGTTATCGTTTTGAACCATTCCATTATGCTTCTCAGTCCACCAACTACTAGGTATACCATATTCATCCTTTAATGTACCTGAATACTTGTTTATAAGAGAGAGATCACGATTAATCTCCAGCTTAAACCCTCCCTTAATACCTTGTGTTCCTGCAACACCATGCATATAACCCTCCATGCTATGCCAACTCACGGGATCCCCAACAGTCTTCAAGTAAGTAGACTTTGTGGTATCAATCCCCAACTCGTGCCCAACATCCGAATACCCTACCAGAGGATACTTGGGAACTATATCTAGCGCATTATTAATGCGTAGGCAATGAAGATTAGTCTGTGAATTGAATACTTTTTGAAAGTTGGCATCTCCTACTTTTGGGCAGGCGAAAGCGAACATGGTTACAAGGCAGGCCCTCGGTGGCACAACTGCTTGCTTGTTGATTCCATTAAAGACTATGTCAATAGCGTTTAGTGTCCCTACTACTGCACCCATGCTGTGCCCAGTAATGGTGAGGCTAGTTTCCTCCTCCCTGTATTCATCCACTAGTTTCTTCACCTCAGCCAACGCCTAAACATAACAAAATGAATTTCTTTTTCATGAATGATATGATACTGAACATGTAAAATAAATAATTAAGGACTCTTGGGGATTATACATTACCTGGTCTCTAGCACTAGTTTGATTGTAACGTGTATTCGGATCCGATGTAGTGTAGATGGAGTACCAGCCCATGTGTACTTTCGGGTTATCTAGATGCATTTCACCAAATATTTTTTTAGCGGAAACCTTCACTAACTCAGCATCATGAACCATATCCGAAGGGTTGACTGTCCCTCTCCAAACAATCATAATATCTCGCCTTCCCAACACCTTCTTCCCTTCATCAGTAGCCACTGCGATAAACGCTATCCAGTTTGACTTTTTGCTCCAAGCCTGTGTTGACGAAGACGTGACAAATGCACCAGGAACTGGGACAGCAGATGTGGCGTATATGTACTTGGTCACTTTATACTGGTTCAACGGGCGCCCACGAAGAATCCCACATCGGTCGAACAGATTTTTGCGTGAGAAACGACAATTTCCTGCGTTTTTTGAGACCGGTGTCTTAATGTAAGCATCGTAAGTGGCTTCAGCCATTTCACCGTAGTGGTTGATGTAGGTGCGGAAGTCGCTTGGGGGAGAGTCTAATAATCCTAGCCAGTGGGTGACTCCATTATAGATTTTCCAATTATTAGCGATTCCATCCATTTCTTTTTGAATCTGCAACTAATTTCATTGGTTTCAAGCCGTATTTATAGACCAAAATGCATGACATATGAAACATGAAGAGGGAATAGTTGTTTGTTATGTTATGTAAGTACATAACTACATATATACGTGTTGCCTTAACTAATAATCTTTGCCATATTTATAACAGTAAATTACAAAAATTGTCCTTGTGATTTGGTCGAATATGCAGTCTTTAAGTTAAAAATTTGATAGGCTACATTGTTTGTTTGTGAATATTGCACTCAGTCAACATAAAAAGAACAATTAAATTACTTATATATATATATATATATATATAGGGTTATTTTGTTTTTAGTAACACAGATCTGAATCATCGGATTGAATATAATCAAAGGTCATGATCTGAGGGTCTATGATATTACAATGGAATAACATGTACCATATAATCACACAAATTTTAGCTAAAGGATATTTTGGATAATTAACTACAATTATAAAAGGAAATTTGCAGATTTTTTTGTATAACTAATTCTCCTAATTTTAAAAATCTAAATTTTTTTTTATTTAATTCAATTTTAATCCTAACGTAATTTGTAAAAATAATCGATTTTATTTTGTCAGAATATTTTTTTTGTTACAATGATGTTCTTTCAGAATTTTATTCTATTAGAATAGTATTGAAAAATAACAAAATTATTGAATCCGAGATTAAATAATAACAACATTCTAATATATTCTTATACATCAAACTTAAACACAAATTCATATATATATTCTTACAGATTAAAAGTAAGAATAGTTAAAAAAAAAAACATCAAAATCTAATAAAAACATTAATCCATTATGAAAAAATATTATTGTTAAGAGCATTTTATATATTCCGGTAAAATACATTCCGTTAGAATATTCTTGTTATACATTGTTTTCATTCTTCTTCAAAACCTAAATCCACAAAGAATGCATAATCAACTTTCAAATATTAAAAAATTCAATGTATTCTAAAAGAATAAAAATCTATAAATTGTGATAAAATGTAGTAGATATTATTAATTCATTTTGTTAAAATTCTGATAGAATGAGTTTTTTTAAGTAATCCAAATAATCGACTTAATAATGTAATTGTTCAACCCATAAAAAAACATAACCAGTTAATAATTAAAATTGATTCTTACGAATATATAAAAAATCAATTACGTACTTGGAATTAGTTTTTACGAATATATAAAAAAAAAACATAAGTAGAGGCGGTGATAATATCTATAAAGTAATTTGATTATATGTAATCTAACTAGAAGTTAAAAATCAATTAACTGGATGGGAAGAAGAAGAATATTTACATTTATTATCTTCAAAAACAATTGAAGATCTGAAATGACATACACACTTTAAAATCCTCAAAAAGCACCATCTTCAAAACTAAATATCTTAGAAAACAAACCCTCCATAAAGAAATCTATCAAATTTAAAATGGACCAAACGAGAAAATCATGAGTATCAACGGTAGAGGCAGCATGAATGTGGAGCTGGTATTCGGCATTTACTGATGATAGGTGAATATGTGTATCGACTATGATAATTAGGCGTAGGGTGGGTTCCTTAATATATGGGTTTGACTTTGATTTTCCGTGTTTAAAGGATAATAAATATTTTAATTATCTACCATAATTAAATATAGCAAAGATTACGATTATACACTTAAATAATTTAATTAATTATTTTTTTAATTCTTATTGATTCATATGTACACACAATACTTGTTGAAAACATTTGAACCTAATTCTCTCTCTCTCTCTCTCTCTCTATATATATATATATATATATATATATATATATATATATATATATATATATATATATATATATATATATATATATATGTATAGGTAAAGTGAATATACCTAACAACCTTATATAAGCTTAGGTACCTAACTCCATAATACTACATCAGTTTGTATCATATTTACATTGTAATTGCCTAAAGTTCTTAAACTTCAACCCCATAATTTGATTACTTCTAAAAATTTTGGACTTTCAACAATATCTTTCTTTTACATCACATCTTTCTATCGAATACCACCTGTGGCCTTCATATCCTACCGCTACAAATGAAAAGATGTAGGAGAAATATAATGATGAATTTCCAAATTTTTTTTGAAGTAAATCAAGTTTAGGGATGAAGTTTAAGAACCTCAGATGATTGCAATGAAAATTTAATGCAAAATGACGTAGTTTGATGAGGTTAGGTACCTAAGCTTATATAAGGTTGTTAGGTATATTCACTTTACCCTATATATATATATATATATATATATATATATATATATATATATATATAGGTGGGTTCAATTGAGAAAATAAAAAATGTTGAGAATGGGGGAATCATTTTCAGTCACTCATTTTATTCAAGCATAAAAAGACAAGGTGGCAAACTTGTAAATATGAAAACAACCTTCAATCTCAAATACATATCTGTAGTTCAAACCCATTCATCGTTCATCATCCAAATTTCTTTTCCAACTTTCAACAATCATTCAGATTTTTTCAATTAAACCATCATCAACATCATCCAGTGCTAATCAATCATCGATCTTCGTCAATAATCAACACGATTCAACAGTTAACAACAAAAATTCGTTTTTGGTTCTTTTAATTCAACCTTCAATTGTGTTTGAATACGATCAGATCTTCAACATCTATGATTAGTTATACTCTCAGCGTTATTAGATCAACATCATCGATAATCAACAAAAATCCACTTCATATCATTCATTCAACATCGATTATCAAATAAAACTTGAAAATTGAGGTTAGAAAAATATCAAAATCGTTTTTTTTTTTGAAAAATTTTATATAATTCTCAATCAATCTACTCTTTTGTAAGATTTAAATGGTCAAAATATCATGTTTTTAACATTTTTAAAAAAAGTTAAATTGTATGCACTCCAACTGTTTGATGAAATGCATGAACTAAATTACCACGTTATATTCATATATGAATATGTTTTCTCAGTATATGATTATTAAAACAAAAAAACAAATATGCAAGTCTGTATGTTATTCATATGTGAATAACATATAAAAAATATATATATTTGTGAAAATACCTTGTAATATTCATATGTGAATATACTGTGTAATATTCATAAGTGAATATATCATCTAATATTCACAAATGAATATACTATGTAATATTCACATGTGATATACCATATAATACTATGTAATATTCAGATATGAAAATATTATCTAATATTCATAAGTGAATATACCATCTAATATTCACAAGTGAATATACTATCTAATATTCATAAGTGAATGCATCGTCTAATATTTAAATATGAATATACTATGTTTATTATATATTATATTCATATATGAATATACTTAAATTGTAAAAAAAAATTAATCATAGTTTTTATTCATAACCGAATAACGAATGTACTGTAGTAAAAACCTGATTCATTTTTATTCACTTATGAATAACGATAGTTGAAAATATAAAAAAATAAATTTTTTATTTTATCTTAAAACTACATCAATATGGATGTCTATTTGTAGAGAAAAAAAATCATGAATTTTGGTATATTTAAAATCATTTTTTGATAAAAATAGCTTATAAAAATTTAAAAAAACGAAAAAAAAACTATGTTTTTGTATATATTAAGGTAATGATTAGCATAGTTTAAAGAAATATGTTACGTTGGAAAACACATGTGCATTCGTTTCCCATTTCCGCCGGTACAATGGAGGATTTTGCGGCAAAAATAAATGATTGGCTGAGAATGATTCCCCCATTCTCAATCTTTTTTTTTTCTCAATTGAACTCTCCCATATATATATATATATATATGTATATATATATATATATATATATATATATATATATATGTTGGAGGATGGAAATGATGATAGTTAGGTTATTATATTCATTTTATTATATTGTAAGTTACATCTCTCTATAAATAGAGTGAGAGTGGTCATTTGTTTTGTGTGCACCAATATATAGTCTATTTGTCTAGTTAGAGAGAATGAGAGAGTTATCTCTCCCAACCTATGTGTTTTTCATTATAATATCTTCTCTCTTTCTAGCAAATCATCGGATTACTCATCTTCTTTTGTTCTTCATATTTTTAATATCATTTAATCAAAATATCTTATTATTTTTCACAAGCCGATCGTTAAAAATGAGATACTACGGTTGGTATCAGAGTCGTACCTTGAAAATCTAAGCGATTATTTAAAGGGAACTACTCCTATTCGATTATCTTATCTTCATGATTTTTTGATTTCTCTACTAATATTTCTTGGTTCGCAACTTGAAATTTTTGCTATGAATTTTTGATTTTTGAAGTGTTGATTCAAGCTTTCAAGAATAAATGTTTCTCCAAAAATCTGTCTTTATACAGTTTTCTATTTTGTTGTTGAAGTAAAAGAAGAAGGAAGAAGATGTTTGTTGTCTTGAACATTTTTAAATTTTGCTCCAGTCATTTTTATGTTATTCAATGAAGACACAATATCTTGAGTTTTTATGGAAAAGATTGTTCTTGAGGAATATATCAAAGAAATTTTTGAATTCATACATCTTGAAGATTTTCATCTTGCCAAAAGATTGGAGAATACCTCTTTTTGAAGAGTTTATCAACATATTATTTTTGAGTTCATCACAGAAGGTATAAAGCTCCTTGTTATTCATTTGATGCTGATAATCTTAATTAAAAGTCTATGGGCGTTATGATGTTATTTGGAAAAAGCACATGCCCTTTACTCCACCATTTAATGCATTCCCATGCTTCTTGAAAATCCTTGTGACTTTACCACCTATATACTCAACATTTTACCTTGAAACCATGCATTGTCCTTTACTTTTTGTCTTTCTCCATCCTACTTTATGCCACTGTTTACCTTTCCTAACCATCCCTTATCCCCATATGCTTTAGAAAACATTTCCATTGATAAACACAAAGTTATTGCCTTTTCGGTATCAAAATGTCATGAAAAAGGGCTTTTTATCATTGTCAGCCTCCTCATCCGCAGTGCCCAGCACCAAAGACATGCCATACCCGAGGAGTTGAAGCCATACTGGAGTCATGATACTAGTCCTCGCATATGAGGCCTTCGCCTGTGCAGCAGCCTTAATGGTCCCTCTTAATCAGAGACACCATAGACCTTGTGTTCTATCCTTGCCACCACATATCTAAAGCATACCGTAACCCTCGTGTCCTTCGCTACTTCCACTCTGCTACCCTTATCTTAGCAATTCACCCGCCTTATGCCTTGACCACATACCTTTCCGAAGACCTCAATCTTCGGTGACCGGCTTCTATTTGCAAACCATCAATACGGACCCCACAAAGCCACCGAAGACCTCTAGTCCTTGGTAGCCTTCCCTCATCGCCTCCTCTTCTCATCCTTCCTCACAACAATAACCTCTTATTTTCTAAACCTCGCCATTTTGTTAAACCTCATTCAACCCACTTGTTCTCATACTCCAGCCTATTTTTTTAAGCCTAATTTTTTGTTTTTATTTAATACTCATTTATTCTTTTACTTATCACCAATTATTTTTTCAATACCTTTTTTTGTTAGCCATTTATTTTATTTTGCTAAAACCAAACCCCAACAAATATTTATTTTACACCAATTTTTTGAAGTCAATTATCTTTTTTAAAAGCAATTATTTTTAAGCACCAATTTCTACCACTGCAACCCTTGATCGGAAGCTCTTTTGTGTACAATAATTTTTACAATACTATTTTTTTGTCTTCAAGAAATATATTATTATTGGAGATTTATTCAAGCTTGGATTGTCACGATGGATTACTTCTTGCTGATTATATTGGAAGAATTTTATAATTATTACTATGATGATTGCCCTTTAATCAAGGTTCGATGACCAACATTCCTTGGATCAGTGTTTTATGACCAGTTATCCTTCACACCCCAGTCAGACATCATATTTTTCTTCGGGATGATTTCACCGCAGTTGTGTCTCATCAACAAAGTTGCTTCGCAACCTTCGCTCTGTGAAGACTTTTTATGACTTGTTAGTCTTGATATTCGCTTGACGAACCTTGTGTCTTGAGCAAGTGGAATTTATTTATTAAAGACCTCTTCAGGAGTTCCAACACTGCAGTTTGGGTACATCACCATTTTTCCGAAGAGCAAAGACTTTTCACGCAGAGTTCTTATTGTTACTTCGGTACTTGTTCAGATAGTTTTCAACAACATAATAAACCAGCTACTTATTACCATGGAATTACCAATATACTTTCTTGATGATGTTTTATCGAGAGCCTTCATTCATTTAAGGAGAGAATGAGAAGCTCTTGGTATCCTACACTCTCCACCCTGATTGATTTATTTATTTTTGATATACGAGTATTGGTTATCAAAAATAGGGAGATAACATTATGATCATCCAGATTATTGGTTATATTTTTCAGAGGGTAGATTTTAAAGATATCTGGGAAAAGGAGATTATTTAGTATTTGGCATGCTAATTGATTTTGTCTTATCATCTACTTTTTAGTCAAACCAATGCTATGATGATAGTTCTTAACGATGTTTGAAGTCCGATTCTTTCATGCGGATCATTACAACCTCTATTCCTGGATCCATACTTGTTTATTATTCCAACTCTACCACATAATGTTTTTATGTTTTACCAGGTTATTCTTTTGAAGAATTTAGGTGTATTATGATTCGAGAACAGGTGATGTTTCAGATATTTGAAGTCGAAGTGTTTTCTAATGGGATCTTCAACTTGATGATTAGGATTATGATAACTGTGAAGACCCAAAACTTATTTTTTTGCCTCAAATGTGAAGTTTTGAAGTCGATGACTTTTACCGATTAGAGATTTAGATCCACCATCATACATCACAGACACTTCATAGTTTCAGAGACATTTCAACATTTGCCTCTTATTATGTTTCATTTTATTATTGTATTTGCTAGTTGTTTACTATGTATTTTAGCCTTTTATCAATGTATTTGTATCATTCATCATTTTGCGAGCATTTAGGCAGAGATTGTTGGAGCATACAAATTCTCTACAAATTATGAGTAATAGTTAGGTTATTATAATCATTTTATTGTATTGTAGGTCACCTCTCTCTAAAAGTAGAGAAGGAGTGGTAATTTGTTTTGTGTACACCAAAATGTAGTTTCTTTGTCTAGTTAGAGAGAAAGGAAGAGTTATCACTCCCATCCCATATGTTCTTCATTGTAATATTTTCTCTATTTCTAGTAAATCATCAGATTACTTATCTTCTTTTGTTCTTCATCTTTTTGTTATCGTTAAATCTCAAGATCTTATTATTCCGCACAAGCTGATCGGTAAAAATTGAAAAAATGGGATTCTACTATATATATATATATATATATATATATATATATATATATATATATATATATATATATATATAATGATATTCTTTGATAGGGTTTTCGGGCAGAGTAATTCTAAGTACATTGCTTATCCTTAGGTTTGCCTTTAATGTAGTTCTCTTACATAATTATTCTTATATATATATATATATATATATATATATATATATATATATATATATATATATATATATAAGAATATTATGATTTTGATATCGATAGGATATTAGGGCAGGGTAATAACTAGGTACAATGTTTATCCTTAAAATTGGTCAGCATAACGACTATGTACTAACATAATAACTACGTAAAATCTTCCAGTTTAATTTTAGGTATTATAACGACTAGGCTTAATATCAAGCTTAAAATTTAGGCAGAGTAACTACCAGACATAATATTATGCTAACGTTTTGTGTACTGTATAAACTACTGATATATTACAACTAATAATATTTTTGTAAACTCATTGATATAATTTTATAATATCTATTCGCCCCATAAAATATTTAAAAATAGTAAAAGTGGGGTCGTGAACTCACCTTTGTAGGATGATTAAAGAGACTCTGACTATCACATTGGTAGTTTCGATTCATCAGGAAGAGGAAGATGCTTTCAGATCGGCTCAGAGGGAAGAGAGGTTGGTTGAGGTGTGGAAGTTGAAGGGGGTGAAGGCCTCTATCTATCGGGCCGATTTTAATGTCCACATGGCGCAAATATCTATATGCGTTTCACAAAAGTATCGTGGCTCCATTCAAAACTTGTCACATGTCACTTTCCTGGAGGTCTATGTCTCTCGCATCTTGACGAATATGGGAGTCAGAGGTGCACATCGTGCGTGGCGTGTGTAACGCATGCACGATTAATTTTTTCTTAAAATTCATTTCTCTCTTATATGAATCTTGTTTGCGACATTCTTATATATTTGTGTAGCTATTGATTAGTAATACAACTTTCCTTTAGGTTGTTTTGGCTGATTCCTACTTTCGTTTTTAGCCCGTATTTTATGTTTTTCCAAAAATCATATCTTCATTGTACCTACACCATTTATGGCATTCTTCATCTCAAAATTTTTATCTCAAGGAGTACAACGACTCTCCTTTTTATGGCACTAGCCAAAACCTAACCAATCTCTTAGTATCACTTTGATGTTGTAAAATTTATTTACGCGGTTTATTTTACTTTTTTACTAATAATCATAACTCCTCCAATCGAAGTCCAATTTTAATGAAGTTTATATCCTTGAAATGACACCGTAATGTATTTTACTAATATGTTACCCTTTATACCAATTAATGCAACTTCTTGCGCACTTATTTATGCAATTTACGCATATGTTGGACTACTTTCTCTCATGTATCAAGGTTCTAAGCCTTGTGTTTAGATAATTATCATATTCTAAGACTGTTTTATAATTGGTGACTGGTGGCAATTGTTGCAATTGTTACATTCTCCCATATTTAAGGAATTTTGTCTCAAAATTCAGATCATAGGGTTATATTATTTGGGGAGACCAGTTTCTTAATCCCCATTTGATCCTTCCTTTTTGCTGGGATAATTAATTTTCCTTGGTCACACTTCTTTTAGGTGTTCGTTGTTTTTACTTATAATTCTTTAACATCATTTTTTGGTATTTATTTATTTTTATTTACACGACTAGGAAACCTAGGATTAAGTTTTATTTCCTATTTTTGTTATTATAGATTTCTAGAGGGATTTCTATGTTCGAATCTCCATGTTTAAGTATTGGTTTGAACTATTCTTAGGAATATCTTACACGTAATTGTATTAAAATAGGTGTGTATATATTACATTCCTTTCAAAGGTAAACATTTCTAGGATTGCTAGTCCTTTCACTTCATTTCTTAAGCATTACATAGGTGTTTTCATAGGGTAGTCCTAGAATTTATTATATTATTACATTGTACCTAGGTACTTTTCTTCAACCATTTCTTCACTTGATGTGTTAGTTTGTGCAAGGCTTTGTGATGTGCTCTTTTCTACCATAGTTGTCACAACTACCTCCTTACAATTGCCCTGATGGTAATAATTGCAACTGTCACACTTAGGAAGCCTCCCCAAGTATTCTCTTGGTGGAGTCGGTGATCTTTCCCGAGATTTATTGTTGTATACTTTCTTCCATGATGATCGACTTGATTCTCCCTTGGGACCTTCTGTCACACCCCAAAACCGAGAACGGCAGAAACGTTCTGGGGCGGAGGACGTCATGTAATATATCACAACAATGTAAAGTAGTAAACAAGCAACAACATCATCCATTGCATCAATAGTATAATTTTAATTACAAGAGTTCTTTCATAATATACAACAATAAAATGAATAATCAGAATAAGACGAGTCTGGACTGCTCCGTCTTCACAAAACCTAGTCGTCGTACCTGTCTATTTGTGACCTGAGAATACAAGTTATTTTGAAAGCGAGTATCAGCCAAAAAGCTGGTGAATTCATAAGTATTCATGTGTCTTTGATGTGTAAAACTTGTAATGAAAGTCTTGACATTGTTTTGAAAGAAAGCTCATATAAGTATGTAAATGTTTGTAAGTAGTGGAAAGCGTTTGAATAACCCTAGAAATCCCTATGTATAAAAGAAGTCTTCTACCAAGACCCTACTATTTTGAAAGTTTCTACCAAGACCCGACTGTTTTGAAAGTAGTCTTCTACCAAGACCAGACTGTTTTGAAAGTTGTCTTCTACCAATACCCGACTGTTTTGAAAGTAAGTATCTCTGTAAATGTGATGGTTTTTCCCTGTTTAACTATTAGTATAAAACTATAGTATACCTCATCGTTTATGTGTATGAGTCACAATATAAAGGTAATAACGAAAATAGTTATCTATATCAAATATATCCTACCTTGTCGTTCATGTGAACGTATCACAAAGTAAAGGAAGAAAATAACATAATAACTTAAGTACTATCCTTTTGCACTAGGATAACTAACAGTGTTAAATTAAGACATCTGTAGATGTACATTTACCTCTGTTGCTAACAGCTGGGTGTAGGAATAGTTAGTCCCTTAAAGTATACCTATAATGGTATCAACCTAAGATATCCGTAGATGTGCATTTACCTCTGTAACTAACAGCGGTGATAGGAATGGTTAGTCCCACAAAGTATCCTCTTGTACTAGGATATAAAGTCCAATCTATCTCGTCGATTATGTGATTGCATCACAAAATAAAGATAAGAAGGAGAAGTATATAACATAATCTATTCATATAATATGTAATAGTAACTTGTCATATATTATCTATGTAAAAGTATCCAGGTAAAAGTATTCATGTAAACGTACTCATGTAAGCGTACTTATGTAAGCGTATCTATGTAAACACACTCATGTAAGCGTATCTATGTAAACGTACTCATGTAAGCATATCTATGTAAACGCACTCATGTAAGCGTATCTATGTAAACGCACTCATGTAACTGTATCTATGTAAACGCACTCATGTAAGCGTATCTATGTAAACATACTCATGTATCATGTAATGTACTAGTATAGACTCATGAATGAACTGACTCTTGTGTGATTCCTTGTACTTGGAATGGTAAGTGGTATCTCGTAACTATACCTATAATAGTTACTAACCATGTAAGTGTATAACCTGAAGTAATGCCTTTGCTACCTAAAGGTACTGAAATGACTGAGGAAAACTTTTATGTCTCTATATGTATACATGATATATAACTGATAGTTAAACGACCTTCGGACGGATACCCGATACCCTACCAGACCACATCCCAACGGGGAAAAGGAAATAAAGCAGGTTAGCCTTCCTAAGTCCTTTAAACATTATTTATATAACTATACATATGCAGGCATGCAACTGACAATATAAAAGCATATAAGGAGTTTTGTAAAACCTTTGAAAAAGATTAATACCTAAGAAAAGATCGACTTGATGTCAATTTATAAAACTGTTTGAAAGTATTTGTTTCATAAAAACAATTTAAGTATAAAGGAACCTTTGTTTGAACCACAAATGTAACAGGGTTTGAAATGAAACATACAGTGTTTAATAAACAGTTTAATAAAGTGTTTTAAACACTTAAAAACGTTTAAGATAAACATTTGAAGAAAACTGATTGGTAAAACAGTTAACGTAAAGTAAAGCCATTTGTATGTTAATTATTAATCACATGTGATTGATATAATAACTAAACATGATTCAACTTGTATTCCCTCCCCCCCATAAAGCATTTATAAACATTTGAAAATATTTAAAAGCTTAATTCAAGGGGTATGAACTCACTTGCAGTGAGCGGATCGGAAGGAAGTGTCGTACAAGTGCTTGGTGTCAAGTGAAGACTTAGACACACACAATGATCCTAATTACATATGAAGAAATATGTATATAAACAATTAGTGATTATAACACTAATTAAACATGTATGAACATCCTATTGCAAGAAAAACACTTTGGTCAAGTGCTAGGAGGCTATCGGGTTGCAACAAAGGAGTGCAAAGCCTCATACGGGAGTTTATGGTCCAATGACCATCTTTATTGGAGTTTATGGCCCAGGGGAGTTTACTCCTGGCCGTAAACTCTCCATTAGTCACCAAAAGGGGCTTAAAACTCTAAGGTCTTAATTGGTTAAGTGCTCCAAAGCTTTAAACAAGTGTTTGGGTGGGTTTAAGGTCCTAAAATGACCTTGTTTGATGTTCACGGCCCTGGGACCACTTCCCCATGAGTTTACGGCCATAAACTCATGGTAAGGAGTACCATTTCATGAATCTTGGTTCTTAGGTCGATGGGGTAAGGTTCTATGTCACTAACCAAATCTTACTAAGGTGTTAAGGTGTCATTTGCACCCTTAAAAAAGGGGTTTACGGCCCAAGAACATGCCTTGGCCGTAAACTCCTTGAATCCCATGATTTCTTATGTTTTCTAAGCTCTAAATATGATAAACTTAGTTTACAATGAGTTGGATCAAGAGTACTTACAATCTACGAGCTCAAATGGTCAATATTGGCCAAGAACAAGAGTGTGTGTTCTTGGTGTTGTTGGTGAAACTTGAAGATCTACAAAATGGAATGATTTCATGGATGAAATCATGTAAGATTACTAGTTCATGCAAGATATCAACTAGTTAAGACAATAAGCTTATGAGTTTTGAAGATCGGGGACAAAGAACGGGATGATACTTGAGAGGATTTGGGCCAAATGGAAGGAAGGAATGAACAAATGGCCACCTTTTCATCATATAGGCAAGAGTTTACGGCCCACATGGAGTTTACAGCCGTAAAATCCAATGTGTTGGCCGTGAACTCCTTGCATGAGTGTTTGAGGTCATTTCTTTGAGCTAAAACTTCAGCCAATTAACCCTGACACTTATTCCTTAAGTGTACAAGGCTCAGAATGCTCAAATAAACTTCTAATTGTGCTAAAAGATAACAGCAATGAGTTTGACTTTCAAAGAAGTGTTAGACTGAACTGGATGGAAATTTTGGGTTGTCACACCTTCTCCCCACTTACTTCTGAAATCCTTGACTCCTTTCTTATTCTTTCTTGAATTTAATGGTTTCTTCCTGATTATCGGTTATGTTAGACTAAAGGCTAATTGTCAAGCATCTTTGTAGGTATTGGGTTAGGTTGTGTATGTATATCATCCTTTGAATTTGTGGAGCTAACTCCTTGATGTATGTTGCGATCTTCTTGCATTCCGAGCCAATCAATCATGGGCATATTGTGTCTAGGTCATCAAAGCATATGATATAGGTTTCCAAGCTTGTGTTTCTTGTAATTATACGATGGAATTCATGTTCCACTCAGATCATGTCTTCCCTAGAACAAAATTCTCTTATCATCGCTTCTTTAGTTTATCCAATGAAACTATGTAAACTGTATTTATTCCTAAGGTTTTTACATGAGCATTCCACCAGATAAGAGCCTTACTCATAAATGTGTAGGTTGTAAACTTTACCCAATAATCCTTGGCACACTTGATTTCCATCTCTTCTATATAGTGGATTAAGCCATTTACTCCTTCATCTTGTAACAGCCCAAAATCTCAAGTATTGTTAAATTGCATTTTAGGGTGTTTTAAAGGGGGGACTCGGCGAGTTGGAGCCAGACTCGCCGAGTAGGGTCGCAGATTTGGTCGCGGGTTCGCGACTGGACTCGACGAGTCCAGATATGGACTCGGCGAGTCGACGCTGTTCAGCGGAAACCCTAGCCGTTTCGTATTGGGTCGTATATAAGGGACCTTATGCCGTCATTGTTCGCCTTTTGGCCGACTGAGAAGGATCCTATACCGGTTGTGGGCATCCAGAACAAGGATTGAAGATCATTGGTGATTTGAGGAAGTTATTGTTCAAGAAGGAGAAGGTTTTGGCTAATGGGACAGTAAGGGAATCACGTTTTGAGTCTTGGGGACACTGAGAGTGCATGATTCAGGTAACCTTTCGGATTATTTACTGCTATGTGAATGTGTGCACGGATTTAGGGTTTGTGAAACCCATTTGGAGGTTAGATGGATTGTTGTGTCGTTATCCAATGTTTATAACCTTGTATTAGGACCCTTAGAGGTCCAGAGGGTCCCATGTTTGTATATTCGGGAATATATGTATCTCAGGAAGCAGTTCGATCGACTGCATGGCGTGGACTCGCCGAGTCGGATGATCAGACTCGGCGAGTAGCTTGAAGGTTCACTGGGACTCGCCGAGTTGGTTCTTCAGACTCGGCGAGTAGAGTCGGGGTGGCCCCGCGATTCTTCCAGGAGTAACTCGTCGAGTCAAAGAGGATACTCGACGAGTAGAAGGGGACTCTTAGAGGATTGAGGGACGACCAGACTCGCCGAGTCGCCAGGGAACTCGCCGAGTCCAGTCGAGCTGACAACGGGCTGTTGACCAGAGTTGACCGGTGTGATTTCTTAGGGTCAGTTAACGTGGAAGATAGAAGTATTACTAAGGGATATATGGTGTTACAGGGAGCTTGTAGCTCGGAGGATCAAGTGCAAGGGATTTCAGGAGTTGCTATCTTCCAGTGTCCGCGAGGTGAGTCTTCTCACTATACTTTACCCGGAAGGGTTTGATTGTGAGACCGGAAGGTCGTATGTGTTATATTTATGCTATGGCTAGAGAGATAGATGCTTTATATGTGATGTATGCTTATATATGATGTATACTTATACGGGCCGGAAGGCGAGACTTCATGTGATAGGAAGAACGGTATGATGTATGACTTATGTGTTATGTGCGTTATGTTACATGTGTTATGTTTATACTGTTATGGGCCGGAAGGCGATTATGTTACGGGCCGGAAGGCAATACTATGTGGACCGAAAGGTCCGGGCCGGAAGGCAATACTATGTGGACCGAAAGGTCCGGGCCGGAAGGCAATGTTATGTGGACCGAAAGGTCCGGGCCGGAAGGCAATGTTATGTGGACCGAAAGGTCCGGGCCGGATGGCGTATGTGCGTAAGGTATATTGGGGAACTCACTAAGCTTCGTGCTTACGTTGTTTATGTTATGTTGTTTCAGGATCTTACAGTAACGCGGGATGGCAACGGTTCGATTGTACACACCGAAGAAAGAGTTGTGTTTTGGAGGATCCTGGTCTTCTATTATAACGAAAATGAAACTATGTTTTGCAATTTGAATGTGAATAAGATTTTAAACAAGTGTTTTAATATTAATTTGATTATTTAAATGAAAATTTTGTTTTTGGAAATCACGGTGTTACAAATTGGTATCAGAGCCTTGGTTTGAGGGATTCGGACGCGCCTACGGGTGAGTCTGGACTCAAACTGAGGAATTAAGAAAAAGGTTTTCAAATAAATAGTTTTCTAAAAGTGAATAAGAGTTCAAAGAGAAAGCAAGAAAGAGCAGTGTGTACAATCAGCCAGAGCCAAACGGTGATTTCCCAAAATACCCTTACTTTTGTATTATGAAATATCTATTATGCACTCTATGAAACATTATTGCATGCTAGAGACAGGCTAGGTATTTCACATCTTAGGACTAGAGTGGCCTGATTTGTGATGCCTTAGTCTAGGGTTTGCTGTTATATGTGCGTTATGCTTTTGTGTGTATGTGATGAGTGAGGGTATCTAGTTAGAACGCACGAGGGGTAGAGCTACGGAGTACAGTGGTACTTCCGAGGATGAGCCGAGAAGGTGGAGCTATCACAGCTAAGGAGTCCTGTGTATGCTTCGATGCTCGAATGCTGCTTGCTTCGTGCTTTGTGGAGTTCTCGATGATGGGAGACAGCTACTAAGTGAGTATGACGATACTCAGGAGGTAGATGTTTGGCATCATCAGGAGCTTTTCAGCAGCTGATAGCAAAGAAGTGGGAGGACGGCGGAATGGGCTAGAGATTAAACCTAGCCAAGATGGGTGCGCGGGTAGAGTAGAGGATTTCACTGGGGAGCGAGCATGCAAGATGGGATTGGTGAAAAAGAGCAGGTCGATCAGCTATTTAGGAACTCTGGGATGGTCCGTGTGGAAAGTATGGGTAGATGTGGCAGGTAGTATGGGCCCGTACTACTGAAAGCAGAGGACCCATACTTGATACAGGGGGCATCCTAAAGGTCCTAAGGAACAGATTGAGGGGTGATGTTATGGTTCGGATACCATACATCGGAGCGGATACAGAGTGATGTTATGGTCCGGGCACCATACATCGGAACAGATTGAGATAGATGTTGTGGTCCGAGTGCTATGCATTGGAGCAGATTGAGGAGTGGTGCTATGGTTCAGGTACCATACACTGAAGCATGTCAAGGAGGGATGTCATGGGATGATGTTTGTGGCTATCTTGTTATCCGGTTATGACCGATGAGGTAGAGATTGGACGCTATGGGTTTCAGGCCTATAGACCATGATTGAGTACGGAGAGGCGTTCCTCGAGGGGAAAGTCAAGTGCCTATCAGAGTATTTTGGTAAGAGTCAAAGGCAGGGGAGAATTTCAGTTGAGTCGAGCAATCAGACGACAGAGGAGAGGTCACCTTTTGGGTGGGTAGTGTTATTTATACTCGTGTGCAAGACGCGATAGGTCTGGTGTTTCAGTTCTGGATTTGGGAGTACACCCTGCAGGTAGTTATCGATAATGACTTCCCTCAGAGCATCAGGTAGCGGGTGTACCGCGAGACCGGGATTTACCGTGAACAGACAGTCAGTTGGGGCTGAGGTAGTCGAGAACCACACCACACCTAATTGAGAATAATAGGTTGGGTTATAGTGGTAGCAGTGAAGAGTTCAGACGAGTTTTGCAGTGCGGAGAGTTGTCGTCTATGTTGAGAATAAGTCCCTGTTCTTGGGACAAATCCGGCGTTGGATACGGATTGATGAGTTGAGATGAGAGGAACGATGATGCTGCGGTGCATTCTTCTGGCCAGATATGTTGTCGAGCAGTGCAGGTGCTTAGTATTAGATCAGTATGGGATTTGGAACGATTAGAGGCAGCCGTGATGAGAAGTTCTTGGAGAGTTAGCTAGAGGTTCAGAGTATAGGGGATTGTTTGACTCCATAAGGGGAGGGACTATCGGGTGTTGCACAACACTTTTCTGGAGCAGATACGATTTCGCTGATGAAAGATAGTCGTGGGTTGATTGTATATTAATTGGTGTTGGTTCGAACCCTAGTGGGGGAGAACCGGGTGCAGTATGTAAGAAAGCAAGAATTGTCAGGAGTAGTAATAAGTGGAGTGTAGAGATGCAGTAGGAAAGCATGAGACCAAAGGTGTCGTCGATCGAGTAAAAAGGGGTTACATCGGAGCTTGCGGGTCCGGTGGTGCATGCCGCAAGTGCGGAAAGGAGGGGCACTGTGCACGGGATTGTTGGCAGTCCGTGCCAATTCGGGACTTGAGGAGGACAAGATGGAGCGGAGCCCCAGAGGGCTCAGGATCGTGTTTATCTGCGTACGACAGAGGGAGACGGAGCAGTGCCGGAGGCAGCGGGTATGATGTTTTCATGATGTCTTAATTGTCTTGCATTGATTTGACGTATTGGTTGTGCTGGTATCTTGTACGGATTTCGATGCGGTATTCGTTGTTTCGCGGGTCTGGCATGGTGATGGATTGGTGTTTCAGGTTTTCGCTTTGGCATTCGTTGTTCCCTGATGGTTGGGTATGGTTATAATTGGTGTTTTAGTGTCAGTAGTCTTGTGCGGTTTTCGATGTGGTGTTCATCCCTTGGGCAGATTGTGGGTTTGGTTATGGGTTATGGTCGCGGATTCCTTTGGTTATCGTCCGTGGGGGTTGTTAGGGGAGATGCGGCACTGGGTTGATTGTCGGGTAGCATCTACAGTCGTGGAGTGGATGATTGAAGGACTAGATTCTTGTGAGTGGGTTGATCAGGGAGGATGTGTGTTTTGCTGAGGGTTGCTTGTGCTTGGGGGAAGCAGTCAGTGTGTAATCGTTCTCTTTGTACAGGATTGTTCTGTAAGGTCGTTAATGACGATCGGTGGCAGTTAGTCAGTGTTTTAGTGGGGGAGAATTAGAAAATTCTCCGGGAGATCGATGAGTATGTGAGGGTGCTTAGCTGTTGGGATTCAGCAGTGGTTGTCAGCGCAGAGTATAGGCCGACGAGAGTGAGCGTCGGGTATGCGGGGCGGGATTCAGACCTAGGGCATTCGATTGTGGAGGCCTGAGAGAAGGTCAGGATCAAGCTTGAGTAAGTAACCGAGATTATGTTGTGCATGTTTCTAGAGCTGGAACCGAAAGGTTCCAGAGTTAGAACCTGAGGGTTCGCAGAGTTGGGTGTACGGACCCACAGAGACATAGCCTCGAGTGGCTGGTATGTGTTATGAGAGTCGGTCCAGTCATGCTGGAGACTCTGTTGGTATTGCTGGATCAGTTTGAGATTGCGGATTGTGTATGTTGCAGTGTGATTGCATTGGAAGGTCTGGCCCCGGGTTAGTGATCTTGTTTAGCTGAGGCAGTGATTTTGATGAGTGGAGGGAGTGCATGAGATTGAGAGCCCCTGCAATGAGAACCAGAGTATGTGGTTAGCGGTTATGCAAAAAGGGTGGTGTCGCTTGGGGCGAGCACCGTGGCACCGGTTGGAGTGGCATTATGGCCAAGAGGGTTCCTTGGAAAAAGGAAAAGAGGAAGGTGTGTAACTCCGAAGGGGTGCAAGTTCACGAAAGTGAAATTTGCAGAGCAGGGTTATGGTTAGAGTATTTCAAGTATGGTTTCGAGCATCATGTATGCGGCAATGAAGTAGGAACCATCCGGGTTGGGATGACTGACGAGACTCAGAAAGGATGCAAGAGAATAGAGAATCTTGAATTCTCAGTGTGATTCTGATCAGAGTATAGGACGGATATTAGTGGTTCTCCTTGGGAGATGTTCGAGGATATCATTAGTGTACCGGGTTTTTCAACCTGCGAGTGTTGGGACTAGTTCAGTATGTGTATGTGATGGCAAGAGGGAACTTGTGAGAGTTGATCTGAGAGGGAGAATGGATCTCTCAGTCGAACCGGAATGGGCAAAGTGGGCCTTGGATAGGGGATCTGGTGGTTCAGGGTATCCTAACCCTTATGGGTTGAGTGATCGTTGAGATTTGGAGCAGAGTGCATCTTGGGTAATTTCCGATTACAGAGAGTGATGAGCAGTTCAGAGTTCGTGCTTTAGTTGACAGAGCAGACTCAGCAGGTTAAAGAGAGTTAGTGATCGTCTAGAGTTAACAGGAAGGTTATGCAGGCAGACACCGTTACGAGCATGAGATTCCGGTCGGCGACTTCGTAATTCTGACGGGGTGTTTGGATTTAGGAAGAGGAGTAAATGGGGGGCCCCGGTATGTTGGGTCTTTTCGTGAAGGTACGAAGGTAGGAAGGGTGACCTATTGTTGGAGCTGTCAACGGAATTGGGACGGATCCATGACGCTTGTATGTATCGCAATTGAAGAGGTGTATAGCGGATGAGTCAGCAGTGGTTCTACTTGAGAACGATTAGGTGGATGCGAGCCTGTGTTACGTCGAGAGGCCAGTGGCCGTCGGAGATCAGAAGATCAAAATTCTGAGGAACAAGGAGGTACCTCTGGTATTGGTTCAGTAGCGGCCTCGAGAGAGATCGGTAGTGTCTAGGGGAGCCGAATCGTGAGATGCGGGAGCAGCAGCCAGAACTATTTTCAGAGTGAGACTTCGAGGGCGAAGTCTAATTCAAGTGGGGGAGAATTGTAACAGCCCAAAATCTCAAGTATTGTTAAATTGCATTTTAGGGTGTTTTAAAGGGGGGACTCGGCGAGTTGGAGCCAGACTCGCCGAGTAGGGTCGCAGATTTGGTCGCGGGTTCGCGACTGGACTCGACGAGTCCAGATATGGACTCGGCGAGTCGATGCTGTTCAGCGGAAACCCTAGCCGTTTCGTATTGGGTCGTATATAAGGGACCTTATGCCGTCATTGTTCGCCTTTTGGCCGACTGAGAAGGATCCTAAACCGGTTGTGGGCATCCAGAACAAGGATTGAAGATCATTGGTGATTTGAGGAAGTTATTGTTCAAGAAGGAGAAGGTTTTGGCTAATGGGACAGTAAGGGAATCACGTTTTGAGTCTTGGGGACACTGAGAGTGCATGATTCAGGTAACCTTTCGGATTATTTACTGCTATGTGAATGTGTGCACGGATTTAGGGTTTGTGAAACCCATTTGGAGGTTAGATGGATTGTTGTGTCGTTATCCAATGTTTATAACCTTGTATTAGGACCCTTAGAGGTCCAGAGGGTCCCATGTTTGTATATTCGGGAATATATGTATCTCAGGAAGCAGTTCGATCGACTGCATGGCGTGGACTCGCCGAGTCGGATGATCAGACTCGGCGAGTAGCTTGAAGGTTCACTGGGACTCGCCGAGTTGGTTCTTCAGACTCGGCGAGTAGAGTCGGGGTGGCCCCGCGATTCTTCCAGGAGTAACTCGTCGAGTCAAAGAGGATACTCGACGAGTAGAAGGGGACTCTTAGAGGATTGAAGGACGACCAGACTCGCCGAGTCGCCAGGGAACTCGCCGAGTCCAGTCGAGCTGACAACGGGCTGTTGACCAGAGTTGACCGGTGTGATTTCTTAGGGTCAGTTAACGTGGAAGATAGAAGTATTACTAAGGGATATATGGTGTTACAGGGAGCTTGTAGCTCGGAGGATCAAGTGCAAGGGATTTCAGGAGTTGCTATCTTCCAGTGTCCGCGAGGTGAGTCTTCTCACTATACTTTACCCGGAAGGGTTTGATTGTGAGACCGGAAGGTCGTATGTGTTATATTTATGCTATGGCTAGAGAGATAGATGCTTTATATGTGATGTATGCTTATATATGATGTATACTTATACGGGCCGGAAGGCGAGACTTCATGTGATAGGAAGAACGGTATGATGTATGACTTATGTGTTATGTGCGTTATGTTACATGTGTTATGTTTATACTGTTATGGGCCGGAAGGCGATTATGTTACGGGCCGGAAGGCAATACTATGTGGACCGAAAGGTCCGGGCCGGAAGGCAATACTATGTGGACCGAAAGGTCCGGGCCGGAAGGCAATGTTATGTGGACCGAAAGGTCCGGGCCGAAAGGCAATGTTATGTGGACCGAAAGGTCCGGGCCGGATGACGTATGTGCGTAAGGTATATTGGGGAACTCACTAAGCTTCGTGCTTACGTTGTTTATGTTATGTTGTTTCAGGATCTTACAGTAACGCGGGATGGCAACGGTTCGATTGTACACACCGAAGAAAGAGTTGTGTTTTGGAGGATCCTGGTCTTCTATTATAACGAAAATGAAACTATGTTTTGCAATTTGAATGTGAATAAGATTTTAAACAAGTGTTTTAATATTAATTTGATTATTTAAATGAAAATTTTGTTTTTGGAAATCACGGTGTTACACATCTCCATAGAAGGGTCTTTGTTTGTTGTGATAAACTCCTTGTAGGTGCTTGTACCTACCTTCTTTATCCCCTTGGTTGATATTTCATTCCTTCGTAGCGAGTCCATAATTTCCTATAACATCATAGACTTGATGCTCAATCATTGACTTGATGGTGGTTGGATCTACTAATGCTAACATTGTCCTGTTTTCATCCTATAATGATGTTACTTGTTATTTCTTTCTCATAGATTTGATTGGTATAATTGAAATTTTTAAATTTTTATGTGTTTTAATTTTTTTGGGAATGTAATATTCTTCATACTTATTTTTTAGCACATACTATGGTTTCTAACTAGTTAATTCCATAGAAATATGTCTTATTATCGGTCTATGCTTTACTTAGATGGATTGGTTGTCTATAAATGAGATTCATTGTTATTTAATGGAATTATTATGAATAATGGTACATTATTCCTTTCGTGCTTTACGACTTTGGATAGGTAAGGTTTCTATGTTTAAATGACTTTTTAATTCTTAGGGTACAAAACTGATAGATGAAATAAATTTGAGGTAAAAAGTGTCAAATTTTAAAAATAGGGTATTGCACTTCGTGCATGGCATATGCATCTCTCACACCTTGATTAATTCGTTATTTAATGACGATTTTGTCTTTATTCGACAACAAGTGCCGCAACTCTTTCTCCTAACTGGCCACCACACGCGATAGACACGTTGCGCATTCATTGATTTTGACTTCGGGTTCTGATTTCTCCTACATCTAGGATACTCCTTACTCCTAATCTTATCTTACATTTAGTACCTAACAATCTATTAATTATGTATATAGCGTTTTTAAGGCTTTTTAGGATTTTATCACTTTTGCTCGTAATACTCAAAATTGATTAGCTGTATATCTAGTTTAACAACTGATTACTAAACCCCAATGCATAATTTATGATTTAATTAATTAATCTAACCTAGATATGGCATTTCTGGTTATGGTAAAAAAATCTAGGGTTTTGCTTAATCTGTTGATTTTTTGATGTTTAGGGTGAAATTGGTAGTGTATTTTTCTTGTCTAAGCCTCAACTATCGATCCCCTATAGCTTATAGGTTGTAACATGGATGAAATCTGGATTTTTGAAACCGACTGTGCATCATGTTCTTGAAGCATGCCGTATGTAAGGTCCTAGAAACAGGATCTTAACCAGTAATCAAGCAATCTAACAATCAATTAAGATGAGAATTAAGTAGAAGAAGAATGAATCAAAGCTTGCACACATTTGTATTCATAAAACGTCTGGTACAACTCTGATAATGACCGTTAACACAATGAATTATCAACAACCAACAAAAAATACAAACTGATCCTATATATAGCAAAGAACACATGATCATAAACTGGACATGCCCGTAAACACACTCATGGCTGAAACACACCAAAAGCACTTCTATTACAATACTTAAAGTAGAAATGACCTATACATCTAAAAGCCTAGCCCAAACCATAACATGGACCCTTCAATCTCCCCTTGGTTAGGGCTAGCTGTAATTTAGTCCTTTTCAATTATAAGCACATCAGACCCTCCTATTTCCCCTTGCCACATCTCCTTCGCAATAATCTTAGCAACCATTGTTGTGTACTCTTTCGCACCAGGCTCGAAAATATCTTCAGCTACCTTTATCTGATGTAAGGCCAACTGATGAATATCCCACTTGCTAAATTGAAGTAGGTCTCTTTTTTCATATAGGCGAAAGCAACCCTTTTGAAATTTTATGATAGTAGTCACAGTTGTTTCTTCATAGACCTAGTAATGCATTTTCATGAGAGATCCATCATTAAGGTTTTGCAGCACCGGAATCTGCCTGACTTGATTGGTTGGTGGCCACATAACATTCTGAAAAGGATTATTTTTCTTGGGGTCCACTACCTTAGGGATGCTCTTAATAAAAGACTCGGCAATCTTCATACTAGAGAATCCCTTCTTTACTTGATCCTCCAAGAATCCCTTGAAATGATTTGCCTTTGGATCTCTAGAAGGATTTGAAAATGGAACACTTGATAGTTCTGAAAGATCAACCCTTGTCTAGGAACTAAAATCATGGAAGTCTTTGTAGTGCTCCACATTTTTGCTTTTATGTCTCACTAACCACATGTTTAGCCCATCATGAAAGCCCCATGAGAAAATTCCTGACCTATCACCATACTTGTGTCCAAATTTCTTTTTTTCAAGATTAGTGAAAGTGATTTTGGGTTGATTTTTAGGAGCATTCAGATCAGAGTATTTCTTGAAAAAGAAGTTGCTTTTTCTTGTTAGAAGCTACTAGCTTGGCACGCTTGAGTGCAACAACATTTGGTGCTTGAGCAGGTCCCTTGTCAAAGTGATTGACAATCATCGTTCTTTTTTGAGTGGGCAGGTCAACAGGGGTTCTTGAACTTGTTGATCAGCAGACTGGCCAGTGTTGACATTGTGAACTGAAGACTTGAATTTGTTGCCAAATTCTTCTGCTAGCTTCTTCTTAAGATCAAAGTAACTTGCACTCAAGGCTCCCAGATGGGTTTGCAGATCCGAAATTTGCTGAGTTTTTTGGGTTTTATCTGCGTTAATATCTGCAACTTGAATTTCAAGTTGGACCTTTTCAGCTTCAAGATTAGCCACCCAGATATTAAGCTCAATATTCATCTGATTAAGCACGCTGATTTCCATTTGAAGGTCAGTTATGGTTGGATCATCCTCTTTTGAATGGCCTTCCTAAAAAAAATTCCCTTAGCTCGGGAGGAAGGCACTGAGCTTTGTTCGTGGGCCAAATGTAGAGTAAGCCTCTCAGAGGCAACATCGTAATAGAGCATAAGAGGAGATGATCCTGAAGGGACTGAGGAACCACTAGCTTCATAAAATGTGCTTGGTCCTTCATTTGATGGAATATGTGAAGATGCAACAAAAGTAGTAATTGGTGGAGTTGACAAGCCTTGAGATAGATCAGGCACAAATACACCCGGTCTAGGATCAAGTCTTCTTCTCTTCAATGAAGGCAATGAGGTCTGAGTTGTTAGAGGTTCACTCACTGATGGGTCAATAGAAGGAGGAACATTCTCAGAGGGAGGAATCTATGAAGATGTCTCCATTGGAGTTGAAGTTTCAGTCATTTGATTTGGAGAAGGAAGCGTTGTCTCAAGAATGTCTTCTGACTCCCTTATCTCCGTTTTTGGATGAGCAAACATCATGGATAGTGTCAAAGAAAGTGTCAAGATCCTCATTTGACAAGAGATTTTCATTTCCTCCAAGGTTAAAGGGAATATCATCCTTGTTAAAGCCCGTAAGGTCCAAATCCTCAAAGGAATCAATTTCTTCGTTGAAATCACTCTCAACCTATACAGAGTGAAGGTCATGCTCTTCAGCTACAATAGCTGCAGGTGCAACTTCATCGTCTTCATGATTAGAAACTGTAATGACATCATCTTCTGAACACACATGTTCTGAATATACACGCTCCGAAGATACTCTGTCTGAAGACCAGTGAGATTCAGATAGTTCATTCAACTCAGCAAACTTACCAAACTCTACCTGGGGAAACTTTCCTTGAAAAACGACTTTTCCTTTTCGATTTTATTTGATCAACCCAACAGTGTGTGGACCAAGAGACTTCATATCCAAGATTTCTCCATCTGTGACTACTTCAGGAAATTGCACATCAATAAACACCTGAATAAACCTGGGATACATCAAGAATGTGTCTCTAGTCTTCACGTTGATGTTCGTAACAAATTCGTCCAGGATAAACCTTGAGAAATTGAAATTGATTCCTGCAGCAAGAGCGGTAATGGATCCTGTGTTTCTTAATGAGATCTCATCAACACCAGTTCGTCTGCCGGATATGCATTTCACAAAGATGTGAGCCAAGAATCTCCAGTACGGTGAAAGTAGTTTCTTTATGTTGGGAGGAAATTCGCCTTCATAGCCCATCTTGTCAAGAATTTCTTGAGCTTCATCAATTGCAATTTCAGTAGAGAAGGTAGATTGATGGTCAATTTGTAACGCTTCTCTGATTGATTTCTCTGTTATGATAACATTGCACCCTTTTACATCAGCTTCAATAGATATAGATCTATCATTTCCTCTCTTCAACTTAGCAGATTTCCAGAACTCCTTGATGAGTACTTGATAGACTACAAAATTCACGGTAAGAGCAATGGACAAGCAGCATTCCCTTAAACCATGAATCATTGACTTGAACTCTCCATGAGCAACAGGAGGTTCAGCCAGAAGGATTGCCAGGTTGTGATTGTCAGCAAATTTAAGCTCTAACATTTCAATTTGAACTAAAACGAGCCAAATGAGAAAACAATATATTTAAATATTTAGAATTTACTCATGTTAGCTATTCAGATTGGCATTTAAGTGAAACACAAAAAAATAATTTTTATTTGACCAAAAGTAAGTTCGCGGCCATAAACAGCCTACCTGTAAACAGCCTAGCCGTAAACAGCCTGCATGTAAACAGCCTGGCTGTAAACGCCAACAGTTGGATTTTCCTCGATAAAAGCCACAATATATGTCGATTTGATGCGATAATCACATTTCCAAGATCGAAATTGGCATACTTATAGTTTCAATGGATCAATTTCACTAAATTTCACAATTTTTTTTTTGAGAGAGAGAGAGAGAGAGAATCTAGAGAGTTTACGGCTGAGAACACAGAAAATGAGAGGGTGGGGTTGAATTCGGCTGTAAACTCCTTTATATATCTGGTTGAAAAGTTGGGTTGCAATCCACACTGTATAAAACGAAGTCCAATACCCCAAAATTTTTAAAAATAAAACATTTCGAGGATAAAGAATAAAAATAAAAATAAAAATAAAAATAAAATAAAGTAAACTAAAATAAAACTAAATTTTAAAAATAAATTTTTTATCAAAAATAAAAATGAAAAGTTAAAAATTAAAAATAAAATTAAAAATTGAGAATTAAAAAGTAAATCTTGTTTCATCTAATCTGACACTGAAATTAATTTTGTAACACTGGGATCAAAGTTATTAGACAGCCTTAGTCCACTTATCGGTACGTCTACTGTGACATCCCCAAAATCTCGGCCAGAAAAGACCGATTTTCATTTATGCTTTTAAATATTTTCAGAGTAAATCCTTTTGATTTGAAAGAGTTGCGGAATTTGTTCCCAAAAACAAAACATGATAAAACAATGTTTACCGAAGCATTTCATAAAAGAAATGTATTTTCATTATAATCAAAACTCGGGGTGTCATGTTCCGATACAGACCAATAAGCATAAACGAATACATTACAAGTCATATAACAGATATAAACATATGTAGACTTGTAAACAAAACAACTTGATGGTTCATCCATCTCATGCCCTTCCGCCACTTCCTGTAATACAATTTAAAACTGAGAGGGTCAGGCTTGGGAACCTGGTGAGCATATAGGGTTTTCAACCCACAATAAATATCATATTTAATTTTCACCAACCAACAATAACCCAATTACCCATTCCCGTTATTCTCACTTTAATGTCCCTAAAACAACTAACATAAGGGACCTAGTCTAAGAATATTTCATCGGGGCGACAACACATGCTTCGGGGGTACCTCAGCAATATAAGTCAAATAAGGCAACCATGAGGGGGATGGAGTATAGCGAATGAACACCCAAGTTCATTAACACCTACAGGTGGCGAACCTGCTAATGTTTCCACAAGACTGTCTAGAATAGTATGTGGACGTCATCTAAACTCCGCTAGATGACTAAATCAAACAACAACGAGGCCTCTCATCTGTTTATTACACACCAACTGTCTACCCATGTTCTACCCAGCATATTAGTAGATAAAAATATACATTTGTATACATAGTTTAAAAACCTGTATAGCATGCTTTAATCAACACATATATCACATAAAAGATGAGGCACACACACACACAACACATATCTCATAGAGAAATAATCAGATCTATAAGATAGAAGAGAGTGAATACACATTCACACATAACACAATCAAATATATACACATAGCACGTATTTCATATAAAATACTTCGTATTATTGTATTAGAAGAAAATAACTACACACTCACTTGATCAGAAGATGATCTGACAACACTACGGCTTATGGAAGTAGTATTCCTCAGCAGATCTGGAAGATCTCTTCAAAAATCTAACTTCTCGCGGGCAGAGCTTCGGCTCGGGAACCGCACTTCTCGGGATCTCGGGACTTGCTTCGAGACTTGGGAATATTACCGGGGCTTCGGGATATTTCTGGCACGCAAAACGATGCAAAACGGGAGAGAGAGGAGAAGAAATGAACAAAACTCTCGGCTGCCTTCGGATCCCTTTTATAGAGGCTGGAGCCTCGGAGTACGCGGGGCGTACTGCAGTACGCAACGCGTACTGCTTCCGAAATCGTCACTGCATGCGTCATCCGAAGTGTCGACACTCTCGGAGTATGCGGGGCGTTCTCGCGTACGCGGCGCGTACGTCGGATCGGACTGGTGACTCCCCCTTCGGATAATGCCGGATTTTTGATTTAAAAATAAATACAATTTATTTATCAAACTTTGGAAATTCATATCTTCTTCATACGAACTCCGTTTTCGACGTTCTTTATATCCACGGAAAGGTGAGACCACGCTCTACGACTTTTGTTTAGACTCCGTCGGCTAACTTTGAATTTATTTTTATTAATTATTTTTAATAGGCCGGGACAGAAACTTTCGTTATAAATTCATAACTTCTTTGTTTGACGTCCGTTCTCGCCTAACTTTTTATCGCTTCGATACCAACAATGAGATCTTCGATTCTCATTTAGATTGCTTCGGCTAAAAACCGCTCGATCTCAAATCGAGTATTTCAGGCTGCATACCGCTAAGCCGGAACTTCGATAAATCATAACTTCCTCATACGAAGTCAGATTTGGGCGTTCTATATATATTCGGAAACCTCGTTTCAATTACTACAACATTAAACAAGATATTAAGTTTATTTACACTTAAATTTTTGACGCTTATTTTTATTCTTAATTAATCAAACCACATAATTAAGCAATTAAGCACAAAACACACAATACTCAAATAATACAATCTTATTATTTCAAAACGGGTTACAAAGATTAACCTAGACTATTATATTGCTACAAATTGCAAGCCCGGAAACACAGGCGTTACAATTCTCTCCACCTTAGAATGATTCCGTCCCCGGAATCACACATCAACAAACAAATGCGGATAGCGACTCAACATGTCACTCTCCGTCTCCCAGGTGAGATTCGGCCCATTCGTGTGTTTCCATCGGACAAGCACTAACCCAACCATTTTGCGTCGCAACTTCTTAGTCTTTTGGTCAACAATTGCCTCTGGTTCTTCAATCAACCTTTTGTTCTCATCAATTCTCAATTCAGAAATTGGAATTATATCGGGAACTTCTCCCGTGAACTTCCTCAAATAACACACATGAAAAGTGTTGTGAATTCCATTCAGTTCTTCGGGTAATTCGAGCTTGTAAGCTTGGTTCCCAATCCTCTGAAGGACTTTAAACGGTCCGATAAACCTTGGACTCAACTTTCCCCTTTTACAAAATCTTATAAGTCCCTTCCACGGCGAGACTTTAAGCATAACCGAATCTCCAACCTCAAAAGTCATCGGTCTTCGCTTCTTGTCAGCATAGCTCTTTTGACGATCTTGAGCTGCTAACATTCTTTCCCTAATTATTTTCAACTTTTCAGTAGTTTGATGAACCATCTCCGGTCCCATAAACTGCTTTTCCCCAGCCTCAAGCCAACAAGACGGTGTACGACACTTCTGTCCATACAAAGCTTGATAAGGTGCCATCTTAATGCTCGAGTGAAAACTATTATTATAGGAAAATTCTACCAACGGTAAATGTTCATCCCAATTACCTAGGAATTCCAAGGTACATGCTCTCAACATATCTTCAAGTGTTTGTATTGTTCTTTCACTCTGACCATCAGTCTGCGGATGGTAAGCTGTGCTTAAACATAACTTGGTACCCATTTCCTCTTGTAGACTTTTCCAAAACGTTGAGGTGAAACGGCTATCACGATCCGATACAATCGTTAACGGAACACCGTGAAGCCTCACAATTTCCTTCACGTAAGAATTCACAAGCTTTTCCATAGACCATTTCTCCCTGGCCACTATGAAATGCGCACTCTTAGTGAATCGATCAACGACCACCCAAATCATGTCGTGACCATTCTTTGTTCTGGGCAGTTTAGTGACAAAATCCATAGCAATGTCTTCCCACTTACCCATAGGCACATGCAATGGTTCTAAACTCCCGTAAGGTTTCTGATGTTGTGTCTTGACTCTTGCACAAGTCACACACTCGACCACATACTTTGCAACATCAAGCTTCATCGTCGGCCACCAGTAGTAGGGTTTCAAGTCCCTATACATTTTAGTGCTACCCGGATGAATTGAGTACATGGTTTTGTGAGCTTCTTCCATCAGAAGATCCCTAATTCCTCCTGACTTAGGTACCCAAATACGATCTTGGAATACCTTCAGTCCATGACCGTTAGTACCAAACACCAACGTTTTACCCAAACGTTCCTCCTTTCGGTCATTTTTCTCAGAAGCTTCCTCTTGAGCTTTCTTTATACTTTCCACAATAGTCGAGACAACTTCAATTCTCAACGCTCTTGGCCTTTTCCTTTCAAGATTGACTTTCCGACTGAGAGCATCAGCAACAACATTAGCTTTACCGGGGTGGTAAAGTATCTCGCAGTCGTAGTCTTTAAGTAATTCTAGCCAGCATCGTTGCCTCATATTCAATTTTTTCTGATTAAAGAGGTATTGGAGACTCTTATGATCAGTGAAAAGTTTGCACTTCGTGCCATAGAGGTAATGCCTCCATATTTTCAGAGCGAAAACTACCGCTGCCAACTCCAAATCATGAGTCGGGTAATTCTTTTCATGCTCCTTCAGCTGTCGAGACGCATATGCTATCACCTTTTCTCTTTGGGTCAAAACACAACCCAATCCAACACCAGACGCATCGCTATAAACAGCGAAGTCTTCAACTCCATCGGGTAGAGAAAGTATCGGTGCCTCGCATAGCTTCTTCTTTAACTTCTCGAATGCTTCTTTATGCTTCTCACTCCAAGCATAAGTAGCTCCTTTGTGGGTCAAAGCTGTCAATGGAGTAGTAATCGAAGAAAAGCCTTGGATAAACCTGCGGTAATATCCGGCTAATCCCAAAAAGCTTCGAATCTCCGTGGGACTTTTCGGTTGTTCCCACTTCATCACAGCTTCGATCTTCGCTGGATCAACCATTATCCCTTCTTGGTTGACCACGTGACCCAAGAGTTGGACTTCACGAATCCAAAAATCACATTTGGAGAACTTCGCATAAAGCTTCTCCTTCTTCAAAACTTCTAACACTTCTCGCAAGTGTCTGCCATGCTCCTCCTGGCTTTTCAAGTAAATCAGAATGTTGTCTATGAACACTATCACAGATTTATCAAGGAACGGGTTACAAACCCTATTCATCAAATCCATGAATGCTGCCGGAGCATTGGTTAGTCCAAACGACATAACCAAGAACTCGTAGTGCCCATATCTAGTTCTGAATGCAGTCTTCTCGATATCTTGCTCTCTTACTCTTAGCTGATGATATCCTGACCTTAGATCGATCTTCGAGAAATAGCTCGAACCTTGCAATTGATCAAACATGTCATCAATCCTCGGCAACGGATATCTATTCTTTATTGTTGCCTTGTTCAGCTCTCTATAATCGATGCACATTCTCATACTTCCATCTTTCTTCTTCACAAATAACACCGGAGCTCCCCAGGGCGATGAACTAGGTCTAATGAAACCTTTGTCCAATAATTCCTGAAGTTGCATCATTAGCTCCTTCATCTCCGTCGGTGCTAATCGATAAGGTGCTTTTGCTATTGGCGTGGTTCCTGGTAACAAGTCTATTCTGAACTCCACTTGTCTATCAGGTGGTAATCCAGGAAGATCTTCGGGGAATACTTCCGGATAATCACACACCACTGGAATGCTCTGCATCACCTTCTTTTCCTTCTTAGCATCAATCACAAATGCTAAATATGATGTACATCCCTTGGTCAAACACTTTCTGGATTTCATTAGAGAAATGATCCCAGAATTCACTCGCCGTTTGTCCCCATACACCATAAACGAATCTTTTCCAGGCGGGTTTACGTTAACTATCTTTTTCTTGCATAAAATTTCGGCATCATTGGCGCTAAGCCAATCCATTCCCAAGACGATGTCGAAACCATTAAGTTCGATAGGCAATAATGCCTCGCGAAACTTATTCCCATTAAGGTCGATCAAGACGTTTTTCATACGATGGCTAACAGGTACAAACTTGCCACTAGCTACTTCGACTAATAAAGCATTATCTAGTCTATCAATAGGCAAAGCTAGCTTTCTACCAAACTCATGCGAAATAAAGGAGTAGTTGGCTCCAGAATCAAATAAAATTTGGGCAGGCAATTCGTTAACGAGAAAGGTACCTGAAGCGACATCAGCTTCATCTTTAGCAGCTTCCAGTGTCATCTGGAATGCTCTCGCCTTTGGCTTTGGTGGAATGTTGGGCTTTGTTGCCTCCTTCTTCTTCGGACAGTCCTTCAAAATGTGCCCCTCTTCATTACACCCAAAACACATCCTTTTGTTGTTCGGACATTCATTGGCAAAATGTCCAACCTTTCCACACTTGTAGCAGGTCACATCCTCGCTACATATCCCAAAGTGCTTTTTCTTACACTTATCACACCACTTTGCTTCGCCTCCTTTTCCTCCAAACTTTTTCGAATCAGATTTCAAAAATTTTCCTTTCTTACCGGAACCAGATGTTCCCTCAAACTTTCTTTTCTCACCAACATTAACCTTGTCGGTGGTTCTCCCCTTGATCATGTTCTCCACAGACTTGGCAGCCCAGATAGCTGCCTCTAGGGTAAGTGCCTGACGTACTGGCACCTCGTACTCCCATGGAAGTCCCTTCGCATACCGATCCACCTTTGTCAGCTCGTCTGGAACGATACGCAAGGCAAACTCCATCTTATCGGTGAAGTTATTGGTGTACTCATCAACTGACATGCTACCCTTCGTCAATGTCAAAAACTTATTCTTCAACTCCAACAGATTTTGAGCCAAGCAGAACTTGCGCTTAAACTGCACCAAGAACTCTGCCCATGACAATTGCAGTGGCTCATTAGGGCTCAAAGTCTTCCCTAGAGTGTTCCACCAACGAACGACTCCACCTCGGAACTGACGCACTGCATAGATAGTTTGCAACTTACCTCTGCAGCCACACGTCATGAAGGCTAGCTCCATTTCGGAGATCCAATCCATAACCCCAATCGGATCCTCCTTTCCATTGAAGGTCGATGGTTTGCAAGTCAAAAAGTCCTTGTACTTGCATCCCATTCCATCATTCCTTCCATCACGGTTGTCTTGCCTAACTATCGGTGGGTTGGCTTGACCAACAGACCCACTGAAGTTTCCACCTTCCGAGTGCCCTTCATTCAGTTCAGGCTCTTCCACACGAATCGACAGTTCTTCACGATTTTGTTGAAGCAACCGTCTAGTTTCATCCATCTGACGATCCAACATCGTCTGAATCATCAATTGCACACCAGCCATGGTTATTGGCTCAGGTGCTGCTGCTACGACAGGTATTGGCTCAATCACTGGTGGTTGATTCCTGTTTTCGTCAGCATTTCCAACTCCACTTCTTGTTCTCACCATTTTGATCTACACATCGAATAAGGTGAAATTAGATCCTCAATCATGATAGATATTCAAATCATCCTTATCACTCCGAAATGTTTACATGCTAGTTCTAATATCGTAGACGTACGCTTAGAATCCTACACACATAAGGTTTCTAGATCCGGTCGGCAACAGACCATAGATCCGAACAAATAATATCATATATGGCAACATATAACATTTAGCACATAAAGCATTTTAGACAACTTTCCTAAAATAAACTAGTGCTTGCGTCTAAATCACAACAGACACACATCTCAAAATTTCACTTAGCACTCTAAGTTTAAGTCTAGAAATCCTACAAATTCCTAGTTCGCTTAAACTAATGCTCTGATACCAACTGTGACATCCCCAAAATCTCGGCCAGAAAAGACCGATTTTCATTTATGCTTTTAAATATTTTCAGAGTAAATCCTTTTGATTTGAAAGAGTTGCGGAATTTGTTCCCAAAAACAAAACATGATAAAACAATGTTTACCGAAGCATTTCATAAAAGAAATGTATTTTCATTATAATCAAAACTCGGGGTGTCATGTTCCGATACAGACCAATAAGCATAAACGAATACATTACAAGTCATATAACAAATATAAACATATGCAGACTTGTAAACAAAACAACTTGATAGTTCATCCATCTCATGCCCTTCCGCCACTTCCTGTAATACAATTTAAAACTGAGTGGGTCAGGCTTGGGAGCTTGGTGAGCATATAGGGTTTTCAACCCACAATAAATATCATATTTAATTTTCACCAACCAACAATAACCCAATTACCCATTCCCGTTATTCTCACTTTAATGTCCCTAAAACAACTAACATGAGGGACCTAGTCTAAGAATATTTCATCGGGGCGACAACACATGCTTCGGGGGTACCTCAGCAATATAAGTCAAATAAGGCAACCATGAGGGGGATGGAGTACAGCGAATGAACACCCAAGTTCATTAACACCTACAGGTGGCGAACCTGCTAATGTTTCCACAAGACTGTCTAGAATAGTATGTGGTCGTCATCTAAACTCCGCTAGATGACTAAATCAAACAACAACGAGGCCTCTCATCTGTTTATTACACACCGACTGTCTACCCATGTTCTACCCAGCATATTAGTAGATAAAAATATACATTTGTATACATAGTTTAAAAACCTGTATAGCATGCTTTAATCAACACATATATCACATAAAAGATGAGGCACACACACACATAACACATATCTCATAGAGAAATAATTAGATCTATAAGATAGAAGAGAGTGAATACACATTCACACGTAACACAACCAAATATATACACATAGCACGTATTTCATATAAAATACTTCGTATTATTGTATTAGAAGAAAATAGCTACACACTCACTTGATCAGAAGATGATCTGACAGCACTACGGCTTACGGAAGTAGTATTCCTCAGCAGATCTGGAAGATCTCTTCAAAAATCGAACTTCTCGCGGGCAGAGCTTCGGCTCGGGAACCGCACTTCTCGGGATCTTCGGGATCTTGGGACTTGCTTCGGGACTTGGGAATATTACCGGGGCTTCGGGATATTGCTGGCATGCAAAACGATGCAAAACGGGAGAGAGGAGAAGAAATGAACAAAACTCTCGGCTGCCTTCGGATCCCTTTTATAGAGGCTGGAGCCTCGGAGTACGCGGGGCGTACTGCAGTACGCAGCGCGTACTGCTTCCGAAATCGTCACTGCATGCGTCATCCGAAGTGTCGACGCTCTCGGAGTACGCGGGGCGTACGTCGGATCGGACTGGTGACTCCCCCTTCGGATAATGCCGGATTTTTGATTTAAAAATAAATACAATTTATTTATCAAACTTCGGAAATTCATATCTTCTTCATACGAACTCCGTTTTCGACGTTCTTTATATCCACGGAAAGGTGAGACCACGCTCTACGACTTTCGTTTAGACTCCGTCGGCTAATTTTGACTTTATTTTTATTAATTATTTTTAATAGGCCGGGACAGAAACTTTCGTTATAAATTCATAACTTCTTCGTTTGACGTCCGTTCTCGCCTAACTTTTTATCGCTTCGATACCAACAATGAGATCTTCGATTCTCATTTAGATTGCTTCGGCTAAAAACCGCTCGATCTCAAATCGAGTATTTCAGGCTGCATACCGCTAAGCCGGAACTTCGATAAATCATAACTTCCTCATACGAGGTCAGATTTGGGCGTTCTATATATATTCGGAAACCTCGTTTCAATTACTACAACATTAACCAAAGATATTAAGTTTATTTACACTTAAATTTTTGACGCTTATTTTTATTCTTAATTAATCAAACCACATAATTAAGCAATTAAGCACAAAACACACAATACTAAAATAATACAATCTTATTATTTCAAAACGGGTTACAAAGGTTAACCTAGACTATTATATTGCTACAAATGGCAAGCCCGGAAACACAGGCGTTACATCTACCTTCATGTCTATGTCTAGTCGATCGTTGGTATTGTGGTCCACTTAAACACGAAAGATTTGTGATAAGTTTTGGACAAGATAAGAGTGACAAGACCTTGGATCCTATGAATCTAGATACACATCCTAAAGACCATTTAGCTGACGACAACCAAGGATATTGTTGTCCACCTAAATTGAGCAGCAAGAGCTACAGACAACCTATAAGTGTTCAATTTTAATTGTATTAGAACGTGTTTCCCGCTTCCTAATATACCCCAATAATCAAGGACTTCTAGAATACTCCTTACTTCAGATGAGCAGACAATTATTAAGGAGGAAAATAGATTTAGAATGCATATGTTTTACACTCAGGTTGGATCTCTACCAATCACGCAGAGAGTGAAACGTATAACTAACTAGAGTTTAGAGGGATTGAGAAGTAGAAGGTTGCATATGCTGTGTACCAGGTCGGATTGTTAATCACACAAAGGAGACAACATATGGCTAACAGGTAGGAAGAATAGCCTAGAAGAAGATGCAGAGAGACAAAATTGCATATGTTACAGTCCAAGTCGGATCTTTCGATCACACAAAGGAAGTAACATATGACTGACAGTAAGAAAGAAAGATAATAACTTTCTACAGACCTAGTTTATCGGAATTCCCCAGTCGCCCCGTCAATATAGGAATTAAGGACAAAGTCTGCACATCGAGGAAAAGTCAATCCACAGTTCTAAATACAGATCATTTAGTGTATCCCCAAATTCCCATGTATATCTCTCTGCTCAACCTACCTAAGCGTCGTATTGTCACACTCAATGGAACTATCTAGGTCAAGATTTGTCTAGACTCTAAACTCCTTAAGTTCATCTGATCCTAGTCAAGTCCATTTTAAAATCCTTCATGCCTATCAGCACATCAAACACAGAGCACAGACAATTCGACTTAGGCACCTTACACAGATTCAGGTTATCTGTTATCACATGATTATATCACCTCCCTTCACATCACCTACAAACAAAACTATTAACAACATATATTATTTTTTTAATTTTCTGATTTTGTAATGTTTTTGGGTTTTTGGAGTATTTTTTGAAAAAAAATAAAACAGAAATAACACTATTTTTTTTTTTGATTTTCTAATTTTTGTTTGGTTTTTGTTTATTTCCCCCCATAAATTTGTGCATGGGTGAGAATGAAATTAAAATACGCAAATTTAAATAACCTAAAGCAAAAATTAGTCCTCAAAACGAATCATTTTCAACAAGCTCACAAGCACATCGAATCGAGCTTTGTTAAACGGCTTTGTGAACAGATTCGCCACATTATTAGCAGTGGGAACCTATTCCAGCTGAATGAGCGAACGCTCATAACAATCTCTGATGAAATGAATTTGATGTCAATGTGCTTGCTTTTCAAGTGCTGTACTGGATTTTTAGCAATATGAATTGCAGCCTCATTATCACAAAATATAGGGGTTTCTAAATAATTCAAACCGTAATCCAACAGCTGATGTTGGATCCATATAACTTGAGAGCAATAAGCAGAGGCAGCAACATATTCGACCTCTGCTGTTGAGGTTGAGACGGTGTGTTGTTTTTTGCACTGGCAAGACACCATCCGGTCACCAAGGAATTGACACCCTCCTGATGTAGATTTCCTATCAAGCTCACAGCCTCCATAATTACTATCAGCAAATGCATATAAATCAAATTCAGAGTTTTTCGGATGCTAAAGACCCAAATATGGGCTGCCTTTGAGATACCGAAAAATTCTTTTGACAACAATAAGATGTGAAAGTTTAGAATTAGCCTGATAGCGTGCGCATTGACAAATTGCAAATATCATGTTTGGACGGCTTGCAGTTAGATACATCAACGAACCGATCATCGATCTATAATGAGTTTGATCTACAGATTTGCCTTCAATATCTGGAGTCAGCAGGGGTCTCTCGGCCATTGGCATCAAGGCAGGTTTTGCGTCTTGAAACTCGAACTTCTCAAGTATATCGACCACATACTTTTCTTGATGGATTAGGATTTTGGTTGATCTTTGTTGGACCTGAAGCCCCAAAAACATGGTCATTTCTCCTAACGAGCTCATCTCGAACCGCTTTTTCATCACTCCTTCGAACTCTGTGCAAAGCTGTGGACTTGTAGACCCGAAGATAATGTCGTCAACATAGATTTGGACTAGAATCTGATCATTACCTGCATGCTTAATGAACAAAGTCTGATCGATAGTGTCGCGAGAATATCCATGTTCGAGCAAGTGCTTTGTGAGAGTTGCATACCATGCTCCAGGAGCTTGATGTAACCCATACAATGCCTTGTCCAACTTGTAGACATGATTAGGAAAGTTCGATTTAACAAACCCAGGGGGTTGATCAACGTAGATTTCTTCTTTCACCTTGCCATACAAAAAGGTTGTCTTGACATCCATCTGATAAACAGTGAAGTTCATGTAGGAAGCGTATGCAAGAAATATACAGATAGTCTCCAAGCGAGCCACCGGAACATAAACCTCAGTGTAGTCAAGACCCTCAATCTATCTAAAACCACGAACCACCAACCTTGCCTTGTTGTGCACTATGACTCCTGAATCATCTTGGTTATTGCGGTATACCCATCGTGTGTCAAGAGACTCTTTGCCCTTAGGAAGTTCAACCAGCATCCAAATCCTGAGTTTTTCAAATTGATTTAACTCTTCGTGCATAGCATTAACCCACCTGGGCTTATTCAAATCCATTTCAATGTTCTTTGGCTCTATTTGAGAGATAATGCAAGAATAGAGATATTGATTGTGACAACCCGAAACTCTCATCCTATGTAATTGGTCAGCGTATTGTCTTTAAATCTTGAATTCATTATCCTTTGTAAATCTTGTGGTTCCAAATGCATGTTTTAGACATAATATAGTCTAACTATGGGTCTTAGGAAGTGTTGGAAAGTCTTTTGCATCATGGAATCGGATCAAACACACCAAAGGAGGTGTGTACGACCACACTTTTCTGTGTATGGCCTCACACCCAACCGCACACCCTCTAGCCTCACACCCAAACCTATATATAGTTGGATACCTTCTTCATTCTTTCATTTGGATGCTCCTTACTCTCTCTCTCTCTCTCTACTTCTTCTCTCTAAAATCTTCAACCAAGAACACCTTGAAGGCTTCATATTGTGATCTAGTTCATCTTCAAGCTTATTAGTGGTAAACACTTGAACCCCAAGCTTTAAAACTCATCATGTTCATCATATTCATAGTCCCTTGAAGGTGTACGGCCGCACACCTTCATGAAGGGGGCAACACACATTCAAAACCCCCTAGTGTGAAGAGCAAACACTTCAGATGGACTCACAAGAGGAGTGTACGGCCACACACTCCTGTGTACGGCCGTACACACACTCTGAACGGCCGCACACACTTGTGTGCAGCCTCACACACCCTTCTGGCCGCACACCTCAGCCGCACACTAAGTTTCAAGGCCTTGCACTCACTCAAATGCCCACTTTTGGCCCTATACTTGCATGAATCACTAAGTATGGATCATAAGACATTTATACTCAGTACTTCCGAGCCCTAAGAATGTTTTTCCATCATGTTTAAGCATGAAACACCCTAGTTCTAACCTAATTATGTGTCATCACATGATTTATAGGGACCATTGGCATTCAGGGCATTCGTTGACACTCGAACCCTACGATAAACTGTGAGTTCATACCCCTTTAATGAACCTTTCAAATGTTTTTATATGTTTTAGGGGGGGATACAAGTCAAATATACATATTTATGAAAATTAATCAAATGTGATTCACTATCCGTAACTCAAATCATATGTGATTTATCGGTATGCCTTATAAAGGAACTTTGCGTTTTCAAAACTACTTTGAATAAATAAACTATTTTCTAAATGTTCCCTTTTGACAAGACTTTATTAAATTTGTTTTCTAATAAAAATGTAACCACTCTAATATATGTATATAAGTAAGACTTGAAGGACTTAGGACCGATAGCTCGCCTTACTTCCTGTTCTTGTTTGATTGTGGGCTTAGGGTAGTTGTTATCTGTCCGACTGTCGTTGAATTCTTAGTTATATATCATGTATATTGGTGTTGGATACGAGTATTTTCATTTCATTCGATGCCTATACTACTAAAATACCAAGAACCATATACACTAAGTTAACTATAATGGGTATAGTTAAGGCCACTACTACTCGTTACTGTCACTACTTTACCTACTATAATACACACTATTATGAGACGTCACACTAGTAAGAGAACTCACTACGAGCTATACAAAAGACTACTACACTATAATACAAGAGAAAGCACTAATCAGGGGATAACACACTAACTCACTACGAGATACGCTATTCGCTACATACTATGCCCAGAGTTTTCCAACAGGAAGACGACACTACATGTATAGATCTATACGGGGCAGACACTATTACATTCTGACTGTTAACCTCAGTCCGAGCCGTGCAGGCCCAGGGATGCCGCTACTTCTCTACACTATGCATGACCGGGAAGGTCATGGGGTACTCTATTACTCACACTATCAGTAGCATACAAGGAATACATTACATTCACACTAAAATACTAACACTAAAGAATAAGTTAAAATCCCGAACTAACTAAGTATCTATTTCTTATGGGAGTTTGCCCCACTATTACCGATATCAGGCATAATTTTTCTTATTACACTACCTATTGGTGACTCACTAATATACCTTACAACAAATGGTTTTAAATGAAGATAAGTACATGCAACTTAAAGGCTTTCACTTACAAGGTATTTTCTGGAAAATATAGGATTTTCTAGAGTTTTCTACTACCTACGAATGTAAACTGCAGCTTTTCACACTATCTGTACTAATACATTTTATACTAAAATTTACACTAAACTCTTATGAACTCACCAGCTTTATGCTGATACTCGTTTTCAAAATAACTTGTATCCTCTAGTCAAAGATAGACAGGTACAGGTGCTACATTTTGGAGAAGGTGGAGCATACAAGATCCATCTCTTATTTTTGCATACTTTAGGTGTTTGATGAACTTTACAGAACACACTTGTAATTATACTCACTATGTAAATGAAATGGTTGCATGTTTCTTGTTTTTACTATTATACAATTGTGATGATACTGTACATGACGTCCTCCACCCCGAAACGTATTCCGCCGTTACCAGTTTTGGGGTGCGATAGATTGGTATCAGAGATTTGTTTATAGTGAATCAAGTATATCAACCTATAAAAGATATACGAACTATAAACACTTCGGGACTAAAACACTCTGACCAAGAATATATATTGTTAAGTATTTAAAAGGTTTAACTAAGTATATATACACACACATCTGTATAAAACACAGAAGTTAGTATCACACTAGAATAGAACAAAAAGTATTAAGATTGTTGGACAACACAAATTCGGTTTAGAGACATATAGTCATATTTGGGAGGAATGTAGCCTGATCAACTACGTTTTCCTGGGAGTGACTAGCATGTGCCTAAGCTTAGTTGTGGTGTTGCAACAAGTCTAAAACTTACCAACACTACCACAATAACGTTACCCTAAGAATACTATAGGAGTATTCTGTATCTCTAAAACATACATATGTGAGAACAAAAAGGGTCGTTACTGGTAGGACAATAGTTGATAAGTGAATACGCCACGGTTACATGTGACTAGGGTGCTATAGACTCAGAATTTGTAGCCTTTGCTTCATTTCCTGTTCTTGTTTGATTGGGGATCTAGAGTGAGGGTTGCTTATTCGAAGGACTATCTTGCTTCGATTGCATGTAATTGGTATGCACTACGCAAGTATTGGGTCGACTAGTAACGATTCATCTTATAAGTAATTTAGGTTAGTACGTCTATTAATCTTCTTTTCCCCTTTCTCGCATAGATAGCATGGCTGGCTTCCACCTACCCGGCGATCCGTACTATCCAAACCAGGGCAATGGAGGATGGCTCGATGAGGAGTCAGATAATGATCACCCGATCCCTTTGGACGATCATCATGCTGAAGGCTTCTCTGATAGTTCCAACTCCGAACCAGAAGTTAACAACCAACCTCCTGAAGCTCCAAATCCCAACCCCCGTCCGGTATTTCAGGGTCGCACCCCTATGTGGGCCATATCCTTGCATCGATGGAGCGAGGAGCAAGGCCAGCCTATACCTTACAATGGAGACCGAAGCTTCTACAACGTAAGCGAAGGAGGATCAGCGGATCGGGTTCTGCCCATCATGGTCCGAAGAATTGCCAGGAATGTCGAGCAGGGTCAAGCAGCCATTGGTCGAGTTATAGAAGTGGATGCCAACTCGAATCTCAACACGGTTCGCATCTGCCAACTCGAAGAAGCCATGGACAGGACAAGGAGGACCAACGAGGCTCTGCAGCATCAGCTGGCTGCATCCCGAGCCGAAGTTAGGGAACTCCAAGCACGTCAAAGGATTCATGATCGACACCTTCAGGAAATTATGCGTCGACTAGCGGATCTGAGGGTTCGCCCAACAAGTAACCGTCACCAGTAGAAGACACCCAATTACCTCACTCTTTTGTCTAAAGGACTAGCCTTTTCTCTCAATGTTCTGTAGATCTCTTGTCTGTAAATAATCCTAGCTCTAGAAAGCACGCTAACTAGATCTCTAAACTGCCAACATTTTCCCTATGGTTTGATGTAAGACCTTTTGTTAGGTCAATTTTTCCTGAACTTGTATTACATCATCAATACTAGTATATTGGCAGCTAACTATCCTATTACTATGACTCTCAATCTGAATTTTGGATTATGTTGAATTAATCCATGAAACACCCTATTCCTATTTCGCAATAGACTCTTACTATTGCTATCATTCCTGTGATCTTCCAGTAAAAGATGCCTCCACGAAAGCGTCCAAGCAGAGGAAGACCAGCAACTCAAACCTCTCCTCCACCACCTCCTCCTCCGCAGTTCGATCTAGTGCTATTCCAAACGGCTGTGACTGCGGCTGTAACGGCAGCCATGGCTCAAATGAACTCCGGCGATGCGAGCGGTGGTAACTCTAGATTTGGTGAAGTCCATCAAAGAGTGCAGGGATGCACTTATAAGGACTTCATGAACTGTAAACCTACCTTCTTCGAGGTACTGGAGGAATTCTGGCATTATCCCAATGGTTCGAAAGAACCGAGGCTGTATTTGAAATGTGCTCTTGCCCCGAAGAGAGCAAAATCAAGTTCACTACTGCCACTCTCACTAACAGGGCCCTGACATGGTGGAACGGCCATGTCAACGCACTCTCCTTGGTCACAGCCAATGCCATGGACTGGGACACTCTAAAGGATTTCATGAGAAAGGAATACTGCCCGAGGGGCGAAATTCAGAAACTTGAGGAGGAACTCTGGAACCTCAAGATGGAAGGGACTGACATAACAGCTTACACGGCCAAGTTCTGCGACTTGGCGGCTATGTGTCCCAACATGATCCCATCCGAAAGCAAGAATATTGAACGATACATATGGGGTCTAATGCCCCCGTATCGAGGAAATGTTCTAGCCTCGCGCCCTACCACTTTCGACAGTGCCAAGTAATTGGCCCAAAGTCTGATCAACCATGAAGTCTCTTCCACTCCAGCAACAGCAACCACAACTACCACTGCACCACCCGATTCATCTGATAGAAAGAGGAAGCAATGGGATAAGAAGAAAGGCAAGAAAACTCAAACCTCCTCCAAGGACCAGCAAATTGTGGCTGTCCATGCTGCCACTACTCCAGCCACTCCTACACCACCAAAAGCTTATAGTGGAAATCTGCCCAAGTGTCCCAAGTGCCCTTTCCACCACAACGGCCCCTGCCGTGAATTGCAGTGTTCCAACTGCGGTCGAAAGGGCCATACTGTGCGATTCTGCAAGGCCCCTCCCAAACCTATCTTGCAAGTTTCCGGTTCGGGAGTGACCCCGACGTGTAATGGCTGCGGTGAGGCTGGTCATTTCAAGAAGAACTGTCCAAAGGCTGCGAATGCTGGGGGAACTGGAAGGCTACTCGCTATTGGTCACAACGAGGCGGTAGCGGATCCCACAGTAGTCACGGGTACGTTTCTTCTCAACAACTCTTATGCCTGTGTCTTATTCAATAGTGGTGCAGAAAGAAGCTTCATAAACCAAAACTTTAAACACTTACTCAAACAATCCCCTCAACCACTAAAAGAAACATTCGTCGTAGAGATGGCTAACGGGAAGACCGAAAACTCTAACGAAATCTACATAGGTTGTACCCTCACGTTAGACGATCACTGATTTCCAATCGATCTCATACCAGTCTCTATAAAAAATTTCGATGTCATTGTCGGTATGGACTGGTTGAGTCTCCATCGTGCCGATATCCTATGCTCTGACAAACCCATTCGCCTGAATCTTTCGAACCACGAAACTCTATTGATCTATGGAGATAAACTCGGAACGAACCTACGTATCATCTCCAGTATTCAGGCTCATAAATACTTACGTAAGGAATACCGCACCTTTCTTGCTCACGTTGTTGACATTAGTCAGAAAACGAAAGATCCGAAAGACATTCCCGTTGTATGCAATTTCCCCGATGTCTTTCCGGAGGACCTTCCGGGTCTACCTCCCAAACGTCAGGTTGAATTCAGAATTGACCTGGTCCCAGGAGCTACTGCCGTAGCTAAGTCGCCTTATCGTTTAGCACCTGCAAAGATGCAAGAACTATCCGGTCAACTTAACGAACTGCTCAGCAAGGGCTTTATAAGACCAAGCTTCTCACCTTGGGGAGCTTCGGTCTTGTTCGTAAAGAAGAAAGACGGATCGTTCCGTATGTGCATCGATTATAGAGAACTCAACAAACTCACTGTCAAAAATCGCTAACCTCTCCCTCGTATCGACGATCTATTCGACCAACTACAAGGAGCGAGTTACTTCTCCAAGATTGATCTTAGGTCCGGGTATCACCAGTTACAAGTGCTTGAGGAAGATGTTCCGAAGACAGCTTTCCGAACCCGTTACGGGCACTTCGAGTTTGTAGTGATGCCCTTTGGACTGACTAATGCTCCCGCAGTATTCATGGACTTAATGAATAGGGTATGTCGTCCGTATCTAGATCAATTCGTCATCGTCTTCATTGATGATATACTCGTCTACTCTCGGAGCGAGGAAGAACATAAGGATCACCTGCGATGAGTCCTGGAAACACTGCGATCAGAGAAGTTATATGCGAAGTTCTCTAAGTGCGAGTTTTGGATCCGAAGAGTTGAATTCTTAGGACACGTGGTTAGTGAAGAAGGAATCCACGTGGATCCCTCCAAAATTAAAGCTATTGAGAACTGGTCAGCACCAAAGACGCCTACGGAGATTCGTCAATTTCTAGGCCTCGCTGGCTACTATCGCAGGTTCATCCAAAACTTCTCTCGGATTGCGAAACCTCTCACTATGCTGACACAGAAGGGCGTATCCTTCAACTGTGAAGAGAAACAGGAGAAGGCATTCCAGACCCTGAAGCGAGCCCTATGCACCGCACCAGTATTATCCCTTCCCGAAGGAACCGAAGACTTCGTGGTATACTGTGATGCATCGAATCAGGGACTCGGCTGTGTCTTGATGCAACGAGGTAAAGTCATCGCTTATGCCTCAAGACAACTAAAGACACACGAGGCGAACTTCACTACTCACGACCTCGAGCTAGGTGCGGTCGTCTACGCACTAAAAATCTGGAGACACTACTTGTATGGGACGAAGAGTGTAGTGTATACTGACCATAAAAGCCTCCAACACATACTGAACCAGAAAGAGCTCAACATGAGACAACGCCGATGGGTTGAGCTACTCAACGATTACGACTGCGAAATTCGATATCACCCGGGGAAAGCCAACGTGGTAGCAGACGCCCTGAGTAGGAAAGAGTATTCAGGTCAAAGAACCAAGTCATTAACAATGACTATCCAATCGCATCTATCCACACAGATCAAGGAGGCTCAGCTTGAAGCATTAAAGCCTGAGAATGTGACGGGAGAATCCCTGCGCGGAATGGATAAAAGTTTGGAGATCAAAGGTGGCGGAGCTTACTATCTCATGGACCGAATATGGACTCCACGCCACGGAGGTTTCAGAGATTTGGTCATGAAGGAAGCTCACAACACTCGATATTCCGTCCACTTAGGTTCGGATAAGATGTATCTGGATCTCAAAAAGCTATAATGGTGGCCTAACATGAAAGCTGAGATAGCTACCTTCGTGAGTAAGTGCCTTACTTGCGCGAAGGTCAAGGTCGAATACCAGAAACCATCAGGTCTCCTCCAACAACCGGAGATACCGGAATGGAAGTGGGAACGGATCACAATGGATTTTATAACCAAGCTGCCCAAGACAACGGGTGGGTTGGATACCATTTGGGTCATTGTCGACAGATTGACCAAGTCCGCACACTTCCTACCCATCAGAGAAACAGACAAGATGGAGAAGATCACAAGAACATACCTTAAGGAGATAGTACGTCTACATGGCGTCCCTATATCTATTATCTCAGATAGAGATAGTAGGTTTACATCGAGATTTTGGCCATCACTACAAAAAGCACTAGGGACAAGGCTGGATATGAGTACGGCCTACCATCCACAGACTGACGGGCAAAGTGAGAGAACGATTCAAACTTTAGAAGACATGCTGCGAGCTTGTGTGATCGACTTCGGTAAATCGTGGGATACACACTTACCTCTTGTAGAATTTTCCTACAATAATAGGTATCATACGAGCATCAAGGCAGCTCCATTCGAAGCCCTCTACGGTCGAAAGTGCAGATCCCCTCTGTGTTGGGCTGAGGTGGGTGACACTCAGTTAGCTAAAGGACGAGTTCCTGACAGCACTCTCACTGGTCCAGAGATCATTCGAGAAACGACCGAGAAGATTGTACATATTCGTGAACGATTAAAAGACGCTAGGGATCAACAGAAAAGCTACGCGGACAAACGAAGAAAACCCTTGGAGTTTCAGGTGGGAGACCGAGTCCTTTTGAAGGTCTCGCCCTGGAAGGGCATGATACGCGTCAGAAAGCGTGGAAAGCTGAACCCAAGGTACATAGGACCTTTCGAAATTCTTACTAGAATCGGCCCTGTAGCTTACAAACTAAACTTACCCCTCGGGCTAAGTAACATACATCCTATCTTCCACGTCTCGAACTTGAAGAAATGCCTATCCGACGAAACTCTCGTGATTCCCCTCGACGAGAATGAGGTCAATGAAAACCTCAAATTTGTGGAAGAGCCTGCGGAAATTATGGATCGAGAAGTGAAACGAACGAAACAAAGCTGCATCCCAATTGTGAAGGTTCGGTGGAACGCCAAGCGGGGACCGGAATTCACTTGGGAGTGCGAGGATCAAATGAAACTCAAATATCCCTATCTCTTTTCCTAATAGTTCTGTAACCAAACTCTGTAGGAATTCTAAATTTCGGGACGAAATTCCCTCTAATAGGGGGATAATGTGACAACCCGAAACTCTCATCCTATGTAATTGGTCCGCGTATTGTCTTTAAATCTTGAATTCATCATCCTTTGTAAATCTTGTGGTTCCAAATGCGTGTTTTGGACATAATATAGTCTAACTATGGGTCTTAGGAAGTGTTGGAAAGTGTTTTGCATCATGGAATCAGATCAAACACACCAAAGGAGGTGTGTGCGGCCACACTTTTGTGTGTACGGCCATACACCCATGTGTGCGGCCGCACACCCAACCGCACACCCTCTAGCCTCACACCCAAACCTATATATAGTTGGATACCTTCTTCATTCTTTCATTTGGATGCTCCTTACTCTCTCTCTCTCTCTACTTCTTCTCTCTAAAATCTTCAACCAAGAACACCTTGAAGGCTTCATATTGTGATCTAGTTCATCTTCAAGCTTATTAGTAATAAACACTTGAACCCCAAGCTTTAAAACTCATCATTTTCATCATATTCATAGTCCCTTGAAGGTGTACGACCGCAAACCTTCATGAAGGGGGCAGCACACATTCAAAACCCCCTAGTGTGAAGAGCAAACACTTCATATGGACTCACAAGAGGAGTGTACGGCCGCACACTCCTGTGTACGGCCGTACACACACTCTGAACGGCCGCACACACTTGTGTGCAGCCTCACACACCCTTCTGGCTGCACACCTCAGCCGCACACTAAGTATCAAGGCCTTGCACTCACTCAAATGCCCACTTTTGGCCCTATACTTGCATGAATCACTAAGTATGGATCATGAGACATTTATACTCAGTAATTCCGAGCCCTAAGAATGTTTTTCCATCATGTTTAAGCATGAAACACCCTAGTTCTAACCTAATTATGTGTCATCACATGATTTATAGGGACCATTGGCATTCAGGGCATTCGTTGACACTCGAACCCTACGATAAACTGTGAGTTCATACCCCTTTAATGAACCTTTCAAATGTTTTTATATGTTTTAGGGGGGGATACAAGTCAAATATACATATTTATTTAAATAAATCACATGTGATTCACTATCCGTAACTCAAATCATATGTGATTTATCGCTATGCCTTATAAAAGAACTTTGCGTTTTCAAAACTACTTTGAATAAATAAACTATTTTCTAAATGTTCCCTTTTGACAAGACTTTATTAAATTTGTTTTCTTATAAAAATGTAACCACTCTAATATATGTATATAAGTAAGACTTGAAGGACTTAGGACCGATAGCTTGCCTTACTTCCTGTTCTTGTTTGATTGTGGGCTTAGGGTAGTTGTTATCTGTCCGATTGTCGTTGAATTCTTAGTTATATATCATGTATATTGGTGTTGGATATGAGTATTTTCATTTCATTCGATGCCTATACTACTAAAATACCAAGAACCATATACACTAAGTTAACTATAATGGGTATAGTTAAGGCCACTACTACTTGTTACTGTCACTACTTTACCTACTATAATACACACTATTATGAGACATCACACTAGTAAGAGAACTCACTATGAGCTATACAAAAGACTACTACACTATAATACAAGAGAAAGCAGTAATCAGGGGATAACACACTAACTCACTACGAGATACGCTATTCGCTACATACTATGCCCAGAGTTTTCCAACAGGAAGACGACACTACATGTATAGATCTATACGGGGCAGACACTATTACATTCTGACTGTTAACCTCAGTCCGAGCCGTGCAGGCCCAGGGATGCCGCTACTTCTCTACACTATGCATGACCGGGAAGGTCATGGGGTACTCTATTACTCACACTATCAGTAGCATACAAGGAATACATTACATTCACACTAAAATACTAACACTAAAGAATAAGTTAAAATCCCGAACTAACTAAGTATCTATTTCTTATGGGAGTTTGCCCCACTATTACCGATATCATGCATAATTTTTCTTATTACACTACCTATTGGTGACTCACTAATATACCTTACAACAAATGGTTTTAAATGAAGATAAGTACATGCAACTTAAAGGCTTTCACTTACAAGGTATTTTCTGGAAATATAGGAGTTTCTAGAGTTTCTACTACCTACGAATGTAAACTGCAGCTTTTCACACTATCTGTACTAATACATTTTATACTAAAATTTACACTAAACTCTTATGAACTCACCAGCTTTATGCTGATACTCATTTTCAAAATAACTTTTATCCTTAGGTCAAACAGAGAGAGGTACAGGTGCTACATTTTAGAGTAGGTGGAGCATACAAGATCCATCTCTTATTTTTGCATACTTTTGGTGTTTGATGAACTTTACAGAACACACTTGTAATTATACTCACTATGTAAATGAAATGGTTGCATGTTTCTTGTTTTTACTATTATACAATTGTGATGATACTGTACATGACGTCCTCCACCCCGAAACATATTCCGCCGTTACCGGTTTTGGGGTGCGACATTGATTAACATCTCCACTCTGGCTTCTTGTTCGAACACCATCACCTAGTTGGCCAATGACATTATCGATCGGATGATCGCGTTGAATACATGAAGGTATCACCTAGCTGATGTCATTGGGTGAAATAGGAAGATTGTGAATTTTAACTGCATCATTTGCTGAATGTTCCACTTCAGACAAACCGGTCTCAATAGTAGTATCTGCCACAAACTCATTTGCGATTTGCTCAGGAAAGAGAAGTTCCATAAAAGTTTGAGTAACATCAGGAGTTAAAGGTGTGGCATCGGCATATGGAGCATTTAGTTTACTTGGAATGGAAAAGAAATTGGAACAGATGACTCCACCGCAGGAATTGCAGAAGATACTATCGACGGTCTGTAGACAACTTCTTCGTCTTCATCTTCAAGTATAGTCTTGGAACTAGAAGTAGAACCATATACACTATCTGAACACACATTGAACGATTTGAACAATGACATGTAATCAAATAGCTAATCAGGACCCACTATATCATCCGTTTCATTCTCCTCCAGCCAGAGCACATCGAAGGATTCTACAATTTGCTTTGTTCTTTTGTTGTAGACCTTGTACGTAGTGCGAGCAGCGTACCCCACAAAATAGCAGTCATCATCTTTGGCATTAAACTTCAGGTTGGACTCCAGGTGAAGAAGGGTACAAGGGCAACCAAATACACGAAAATGGCTGACAGATGGCTTGTGACCATATAGAATTTTGTATGGAGTCTTCATTTAGATTTTGTTGATCAAAACACGATTCTGAACATAACATGCGGCATTGATCGCCTCAGCCCAAAAGAAAACAGGTAATTTTGAGTCACACAACATCATCCTTGCAGCGTCTTGCAACGTTCGATTCCTCCGTTTAGCAACAACGTATTGTTGAGGCATGCGAACAGAACTGAATTGATGCAAGATACCCTTTTCTGCACAAAAGTGATCAAGAACTACTTTCTTGAATTCTATTCCATTATCAGTTCTAAGCGCCTTCACCCGGTTATTGGTTTGGTTCTCTATCATTACGATGAATTTCTTGATCAGATCAGATACCCCAGCTTTGTTGGATAAGAAGAAAACCCACGTGAAATGCGAGAAGTCATCGATCGCAACGAGACAGTATGAATTTCTGTTGATGCTTAGGACATTGACCGAACCAAATAAATCCATGTGCAACAATTGGAGGACTTGGCTGATTGAATTTATCTATTTTTGCAAGTGTGGTTTCCTGTGATGCTTTCCTTGGGCACATGACACACACTTTTCAAATGTTATGAAGTCTCTGAAAGGCAGGCCACACACCATTTCATGTTTAGCAAGACGATTCGGATTCTTAGTGTTCACATGACCGAGTCGTCGGTGCCACAACATAGCACTTTTTTCTGAGCCTTTTGAAAAGAGGCAAGTGACTCGCTTAGTAATACTGCTATTCATGTTCATAATGTATGCATTTCCATCCCGCTTTGACTTAACAAGAATCCACTCATCCGGGATGACAATGTCTGGATTTAAGATCAGACAATCTTTATTAGTAAAATGTGTTGAATAACCCTTGTCACAAATCTGAGAGACACTCAACAAGCTATGTTTTAAATCGGGAGTATAGTTGACTTTCTCGAAAATCAGCACTCCGTTTGTCACAGTTCCTATCTGAGTGATTTTTCCGCCTTCTCCGCCCGCGAAGGAAACAAATCCCCCATTAAAAGTATGAATGTCAGTCAATTGGGAGATGTCTCCTGTCATATGCCGGGAGCAACCGCTATCGACATACCAAGGTCTGACAGCATTCCTCTGCAACTGTCCCTGCAAGATGAGCGAGATTATTTAGATTTAGGGACCCAGTTCATTACTTTCCTGGGTTGACCCTTTACAATCATAGATTTATCTTTTAAACCCTTTAATGTTGAATCATCATGTACAACACTTTCAGAGGATGACAATGATTGGTTGGAAGTTAATTTCGGCACCCACTGATATTTAGGTTTCTTAACAATCACTGGTGGTTTTGAAACACTTTTCTTTTCAGTTTGCTTTGAACATTTGGATTTTCTACGAGAAGTGGTTGAAGATCCAGATCCACTCTTTGACGAAACTACTCTCGGCTGAGCCTTGTTTAATTTTGGCAAGTTGTTTGTGACTTTGCTATTGAAAACACGTTTGTTCTTTTGAAAAACTGCCCTGTTCTTGTTTTGATTATCCTTCCAATCATCATCTCAAGAATGAGCTCTTGAGGACTTTCTAGTTAAAGACCTTCCTCTAGACTTGTTCTCTCCTCTTGGTGACAAAAATTGCACAAAAACCCGATTGAAACAATTCCTAGCAATGTGACCAACAGTACCACAATTGAAGCAAATCTATTATTATTTGAACTGGTACTACCTATTTCTGATTTATTTTCTTTAATGACACTCTTACTTTTTCTACAAGTACGTGTGCAAGAATCAGATTGTGCGATAGGTGAGGGTGAATCAGGTTGTGTGATTTGTGAAGTGGGTGTACTTGTAACAAAAACATCAAGAGCATCAGGAACATCAGGATTATCAAACAAGTCATCAAATATATCAAAAAAATTCAACTCAACATGATCCGATGCAGAAGTATCACAAGATGTATCTTTGATTTTAACATCAGAAACAAAGAAATTATCATTTGAAACAGAAACAACAGGTTTAGACACATTTTTATTATTAGAAACATATCCTGCAGCTTCTTGCTTTGACTGAATTAAGGATTGATCTGCATGGGAAGTAGAAACATTAGAATTTTCAACATTAATAGTGCCTCCTGAAACAAAACCAGCTAGTTTGCCATAAACATGAATGGTTCGTTGGCAATCTCCTCTTTAGTTAAAGGGTAATGTTCATATGTGTGATTGAAAGGAGGAGGTAATTTATCATATTCTATGCCATTTTGCTAGTTATTTTTAAATTGCAGACAATGATCTATCATGTTTGCAACTACTTCGCTTGACACATCAAATTTTCTAAAATTGAAATCTGCAGTTTCAAATTTGTCTTTTAATATGTCAAGCTCAGCAGTTAATTCAAAAAGTTGTCTTTTAACATAGTCATAATTTTCACATTTATTACTATAATCTTCCTGAAGCCTGCTAAAGTCTTTGATTTTTGCTTCTAATTTAGCCTTTAGGGGTTTTTGTCCTTTCCTTAGTTGATAACCTTCATATCCTAGGTCCTCGTTCTCTCTATGTAATGATTCTATGTGCTCAAGAAGATTTTTAACATTATCAATGCATATTTGAGAACAGGAAGATGAACTTATCTCTTTCTTTTCAGATTCTGAAGTAGAAGATACCACTAAGGCAACCTGCAAATCCATCATTTCTTCTTCAGGATCAACTTCAGCTTCTTCTATAGGAATATCATTGATTTGAGCCAAGTGAGCGTTTTCAGGTCCTGAAATATTCAGTGCCTGAATCTGGTACTCCTAGTCAAAAGACTGAGCAACCACTGCTAGATTAGCAATCTCACTGTTGAGAGCAACATTTCCGCGACCATTTACCACTAGAACCATTGTTTGATCACCACTTACTCTTCTGTTTGCTTTGGGACATTCACGAGCAAAATGACCCGACTCGTCACAGTTGTAGCAACGCCACCTTCCCTTGTTAAACCCTACTCTCTTATCCGTACTCATTCCCCAATTATTCTTTCCTGTCTTCTTAGCAAATTGCTTTGCCCTGAAAACTGCCATAACTATATTCCATGTAATATCCATTTCTTCCACATCCTCTAGATGAATTTGATCCATGTCAGCAAATGAGAGTTGAGGTGGAAGCTCTCCAGCTACAAAAGCATTGTAGCGATTCACAAGTCTAGTAGCAAGAGCTAAGTTCTCATCAGTATCTTTGGAATGAGGAGTTGGAGCCATAACTAGTGCATTGGAAGAGGAAGCCGCTTGTGGAACAACAAAAGATTGAATTTGTGGATGAGGCATAGATGATGAGGCAACAAAGGGTGCAACGGATGGAGTAATAAAGGTTTGATTATGAGGTTGTTGAACAACAAAAGCTTGACTTGGAGAAGAAGTGAAGGATGACAAGGCGTTGTTAGAAGAAATCCCAAGATTTGCAGTTGACTAGGAATTTACATGATTAATCTCTCATTGCTTATCATCAAGATCACAAGCATTGATGATTGCCATAGTTTCAACAAGACTAAGACGATTGAGATCGTTTGTCTTCTTGATGAAAGCCACGTTCATATCCCACAACTTCGGAAGTGAATTCAACAGCTTTTTGTTTATCTTAGATTTAGTCAAGAAAATCCCAGCTATATTCATCTCAATAGTAACTGTAGTAAATCCTTGCAACTAAGCTTCCAGGGTTTCTCCAGTGATTTAATTGAACATGTTTAACTTTTGTCTTAACATATCCTAACCACACTCTTTCATGTCTTCATTTCCCTCATAAACCTCAATTAAAGCTTCCCATAGTGCTTTAGCTGAAGTGTTTTCTCTGAAACCTTGAGCTACATTGGGAGATAAAGCCATAGTCAAAGTAGCTAGAGCCCTTTCCTGTTCTTCAACTGCATTATCAATCTGCATTATCAATCTGTTGTCCACCCGCAATAGTGGTAGTAATTCTGATTGGTCCTCTTAGAATTCTTCGCAAAACCTTGAAATGTTTCACTTTGATGTATTTTTTGATTCGATATTTCCATTCTGGGAACTCATCTGCAGACAATAATTGTGGAATACGGCTAGTTGTTCCCATAACGGAATCCGGTTCATGTTGAAGTGCTTGACTTTGAGAGTCCATTTTTTTATCTTTTTTTTAATTGATAATAAAAATAAAAAATAAACCGAAAGAAGTGTCAAATGACAGTTTTCGGTCACACAGTTTACGGCCGTAAACGGAGTTTATGGTCGAGTTTACGATTGAAGAGTTTGCAGTCGAGTTTGCGGTCTAACAGAGTTTACAGTCTATGAAGCTTTACAGTTTACAGTTAATAAGAGTTTACTGTTGAGGAAGATTTTCTGTTTACGGTCAAAGAAGATTGTCTGTTTATGGTCAAAGAATATTTCCTGTTTACGTTCAAAGAAGATTGCCTGTTTATGGTCGTAAAAGGAAGTTTACGGCCGTAAACACTTCACCCTAAATGCCCAGAACTTGATGAAAACACAAAGTTATTTCATATCTGATCCTATTTTGCTACCAAAACACCAAATCCAGTCTCGAACAATGATAAAACTAAGCTTCTTTGATTGAAAGATGATTTGACACGGGACTCGCTCTGATACCAATTTTAAGGTCCTAGAAATAGGATCTTAACCAGTGATCAAGCAATCTAACAATCAATTAAGATGAGAATTAAGTAGAAGAAGAATGAATCAAAGCTTCACACGTTTGTATTCAGAAAATGTCTGGTACAACTCTGATAATGACTGCAAAACACAATGAATTATCAACAACCAACAACAGACACAAACTGATCCTATATATAGGAAAGAAAACATGACTGTAAACTGGACATGGCCGTAAATAGGTTTACGGCCGTAAACAGACTCATGGTCGAAAACACACCAAAAACACTTCTATTACAATACTCAAAGTATAAATGACCTATACATCCAAAAGCCTAGCCCAAACCGTAACATGGACCCTTCAATATCTTCGATGCATGGGGCGCACCTCCATCCGGCACGTGGCATTGTTTTTGGCGCGCGCGAACTCTTTTTTCTATCATTTTGCAACCGTTTTACCTATCTTATCTTAATTCTAATTCTCTTGCCTTATTATTCTAATTGTCAATTGCAACCTGATTGTCCATCTCATCCATTCTTATAATTTCCATATGATATTCCTTCTGAAGCCCTGAGCTTCTTTTTTTCATGCATTACTGCTCTATTGTCCAAGCAATTTAGCATTCCATAGCCTCTAGTATGGAGGACTATTGACGAGTTTGGGTTGACAATTCTTTTAGATCCATATCTCACTCGGGTCTTTTGTGATGATAACAGTCTTGAGCTTTTTTTATGCCAGGGGTGGTGTTAGATCTTCAGGATTAAGGAGGGTATCTACTAGGAACCCTATTGGGAGTTCTTTTCTATAGTTGTTTCGACAGGCGGTCGCCAAACTAGGCAGATCAGTCTGTACTTACCATTCATCTAGGAGGGGTATCATGTTCTTACAACATTGCAGACTTGGGATGACGTTTAGGGGTTTATATTAAGGAGGAGGTGGCTAGTCCTCATCTCCTTCCGTACCTAGAAAGTTGCATTCTTTCGCCACCACAGGAGTATGATTATCTATAGGTTTAGTGTAACGCCCGCGTTTCCAGGCTAGGCATTTTCGTTGATGTAATAGTCTAGGTTAACCTTTGTAACCCGTTTTGAAATAATAGAAGTATATTATTTGAGTATTATGTGTTTTGTGCTTAATTGCTTAATTAATTGATTTGATTAATTAAGAATAAAATGATAGTCAAAATTCAAGTGTAAAATAAACTTGATATCTTTGGATAGTGTTGTAGTAGTTGAAACGATGTTTCCGAATATATAAAGAACGCCCAAATCTGACTTCGTATGAGGAAGTTATGATTTTCTGAAGTTTCGACGTAGCGGTATGTAGCCCGAAATACTCGCATTGAGATCGAGCGGTTTTTAGTCAAATCAATCTAAACGAGAATCGAAGATTTCGTTGTTGGTATCGAAGCGATGAAAAGTTAGGCGGGAACGGACGTCAAACGAAGAAGTTATGAATTTATAACGAAGTTTTTCTGTCCCGACCTACTAAAAATAATTAATAAAAAATAAAGTCAAAATTAGCCGACGGAGTCTAAACGAAAGTTGTATAGCGTAGTCTCACCTACGCGTGGATATAAAGAACGTCGAAAACGGAGTTCGTATGAAGGAGATATGAATTTTCAAAGTTTATTAAATAATTAATATTTAAAATTAATTATAAAATCCGGTATTATCCGAAGAGGAGTCATCGGACTCATCCGAAGTACGCCCAACGTACTGCTGTACGCCCAGCGTACAGCGAAGCGTGACGTCCCTCACACTCGAGTTCTTTGGATGACGCATGCCATGACGTCCCTCACACTCGAATGGGTAATTGGGTTATTGTTGGTTGGTGGAATTAAATATAGTTATTTAGTGTGGGTTGAAAACCCAATATGCTCACCAGGCTCCCAAGCCTGACCCACTCAGTTTTATTTGTATTACAGGAAGTGGTGCAAGGGCATAAGATGGATGAACCATCAAGTTGTTTTGTTTACAAGTCTGTATATGTATATATTTGTTGAATGACTTGTAATGTTATCGTTTATGCTTTATGGTCTGTATCAGAACATGACATCACGAGTTTTGATTATATAATGAAAATACATTTCTTTTATGAAATGCTTTGGTGAACATTGTTTTATCATGTTTTGTTTTTGGGAACAAATTCCGCAACCCTTTTAAATCAAAAGGATATACTCTGAAATTATTTTAAAAGAATAAATGAAAATCGGTCTTTTCTGGCCAAGATTTTGGGGATGTCACAGTTGGTATCAGAGCATTATTTTAAGCAAACTAGGAATTTGTAGGATTTCTAGACTTAAACTTACAATGCTAAGTTAAATTTTGAGATGTGTGTCTGTGATATTTTAGACACGAGCACTAGTTTATTTTAGGAAAGTTGCCTAAAATGCTTTATGTGCTAAATGTTATATGTTGCCATATATGATATTATTTGTTCGGATCTATGGTCTGTTGCCGACCGGATCTAGAAACTTTATGTGTGTAGGATTCTAAGCATACGTCTACGATATTAGAACTAGCATGTAAACGTTTCGGAGTGATAAGGATGATTTTAATATCTATCGTGAATGAGGATCTAATTTCACCTTATTCGGTGTATAGATAAAAAATGGTGAGAACAAGAAGTGGAGTTGGAAAAGCTGATGAAAACAGGAATCAACCACCAGTGATTGAGCAAATACCTGTCGTAGGAGCAACACCTGAGCCAATAACCATGGCTGGTGTGCAAATGATGATTCAAACAATGTTGGATCGTCATATGGATGAAACTAGGCGGTTGCTTCAACAGAATCGTGAAGAACTGCCAATTCGTGTGGAAGAGCCCAAATTAAATGAAGGGCACTCGGAAGGTGGAAACTTCAGTGGGTCTGTTGGTCAAGCCAACCCACTGATAGTTAGGCAAAACAACCATGATGGAAGGAATGATGGAATGGGATGCAAGTACAAGGACTTTCTAACTTGCAAACCATCGACCTTTAATGGAAAGGAGGATCCGATTGGAGTTATGGATTGGATCTCCAAAATGGAGTTAGCCTTCATGACTTGTGGCTGCAGAGGCAAGTTGCAAACTATCTATGCAGTGCATCAATTCTGAGGTGGAGCCGTTCATTGGTGGAACACTCTAGGGAATACTTTAAGCCCTAATGAGCCACTACAATTGACATGGGCAGAGTTCTTGGTGCAGTTCAAGCACAAGTTCTGCTCGGCTCAAAATCTATTGGAGTTGGAGAATAAGTTTTTGGCATTGACGAAAGGCAGCATGTCAGTTGATGATTACACCAATAACTTCACCGATAAGATGGAGATTGCCTTGCGTATTGTCCCACACGAGCTGACAAAGGTGGACCGGTATGCGAAGGGACTCCCATGGGAGTACGAGGTGCCAGTACGTCAGGAACATACTCTAGAGGCAGCTATCTGGGCTGCCAAGTCTGTTGAGAACATGATTAAGGGGAGAACCACCGACAAGGTTGAGGTTGGTGAGAAGAGAAAGTTTGAGGGAACATCTGGTTCCGGTAAGAAAAGCAAATTTTCGAAATCTGATTCGAAAAAGTTTGGTGGAGGAAAAGGAGGCGAAGCGAAATGGTGTGATAAGTGTAAGAAAAAGCACTTTGGGAAATGTAGTGAGGATGTAACTTGCTGCAAGTGTGAAAAAATTGGGCATTTTGCCAATGAGTGTCCGAACAACAAAAGGATGTGTTTTGGTTGCAATGAAAAGGGGCACATTTTGAAAGACTGTCTAAAGAAGATGGAGGCAGCTAAGCCCAACATTCCACCAAAGCCGAAGGCGAGAGCCTTCCAGATGACACTCGAAGCTGCGAAAGATGAAGCTGATGTCGCTTCAGGTACCTTTCTCTTAAATGAATTACCTGCTCAAATTTTGTTTGATTCTGGAGCCAACTACTCCTTTATTTCGCATGATTTTGGTAGAAAACTAGCCTTGCCTGTTGATAGACTAGATAATGCTTTATTAGTCGAAGTTGCTAGTGGCAAGTTTGTACCTGTTAGACATCGTATGAAAAACATCTTAATCGACCTTAATGGGAATAAGTTTCACGAGGAATTATTGCCTATCGAACTTAATGGTTTCGACATCGTTCTGGGAATGGATTGGCTTAGCGCCAATGATGCCGAAATTTTATGCAAGAAGAAGATAGTTAAGTAAACCCGCCTGGGAAGGATTCATTTATTGTGTACAGGGACAAACGACGAGTAAATTCTGGAATCATTTCCCTAATGAAAGCCAGGAAGTGTTTGACCAAGGGATGTACATCATATTTAGCATTCGTGATCGATGCTAAGAAGGAAAAAAAGGTGATAAAAGATTTTACCAGTGGTGTGTGATTATCCGGAAGTATTTCCCGAAGATCTTCCTGGATTACCACCTGATAGACAAGTAGAGTTCAGAATAGACTTGTTACCAGGAACCACGCCAATAGCAAAAGCACCGTATTGATTAGCACCGACGGAGATGAAGGAGCTGATGATGCAACTTCAGGAGTTATTGGACAAAGGTTTCATTAGACCTAGTTCATCACCCTGGGGAGCTCCGGTGTTATTTGTGAAGAAGAAAGATGGAAGTATGAGAATGTGCATTGATTACAGAGAGCTGAACAAGGCAACAATAAAGAATATATACCCGTTGCCAAGGATTGATGACCTATTTGATCAATTGCAAGGTTCAAGCTATTTCTCGAAGATCGATCTAAGGTCAGGATATCATCAGCTAAAAGTAAGAGAGCAAGATATCGAGAAGACTGCATTCAGAACTAGATATGGTCACTACGAGTTCTTGGTTATGTCGTTTGGACTAACCAATGCTCCGGCAGCATTCATGGATTTAATGAATAGGGTTTGTAATCCGTTCCTTGATAAATCCATGATAGTATTCATAGACGACATTCTGATTTACTCAAAAAGCCAAGAGGAGCATGGCAGACACTTACGAGAAGTGTTAGAAGTCTTGAAGAAGGAGAAGTTGTATGCAAAGTTCTCTAAGTTTGATTTTTGGATTCGTGAAGTCCAATTCTTGGGTCACGTGGTCAACCAAGAAGGGATAATGGTTGATCCAGCAAAGATTGAAGCTGTAATGAAGTGGGAGAAACCGAAAAGTCCCATAGAGATCCGAAGCTTTTTAGGATTAGCCGGATATTACCGAAAGTTTATCCAAGGCTTTTCTTCGATTGCTACTCCATTAACAACTTTGACCCACAAAGGAGCTACTTATGCTTGGAGTGATAAGCATAAAGAAGCATTCGAGAAGCTAAAGAAGAAGCTATGCGAGGCACCGATACTTTCTTTACCCGGTGGAGTTGAAGACTTCACTGTTTATAGCGATGCGTCTGGGGTTGGATTGGGTTGTGTTTTGACCCAAAGAGAAAAGGTGATAGCATATGCGTCTCGACAGCTGAAGGAGCATGAAAAGAATTACCCGACTCATGATTTGGAGTTGGCAGCGGTAGTTTTCGCTCTGAAAATATGGAGGCATTACCTCTATGGCACGAAGTGAAAACTTTTCACTGATCATAAGAGTCTCCAATATCTCTTTAATCAGAAAGAATTGAATATGAGGCAACGACGCTGGCTAGAGTTACTCAAGGACTACGACTGTGAGATACTTTACCATCCCGGTAAAGCTAATGTTGTTACTGATGCTCTCAATCGGAAAGTCAATCTTGAAAGGAAAAGGCCAAGAGCGTTAAGAATTGAAGTTGTCTCGACTATTTTGGAAAGTATAAAGAAAGCTCAAAGCGAAGCTTCTGAGAAGAATGACCGAAAGGAGGAACGTTTGGGCAAAACGTTGGTGTTCGGAGTAAACAGTCATGGACCGAAGGTGTTCCATGTTCGGATTTAGATACCTAAGACAGGAGGAGTCAGAGATCTTCTGATGGAAGAAACTCACAAAACCATGTACTCGATTCATCCCGGTAGCACTAAAATGTATAGGGACCTAAAACCCTACTACTGGTGGCCGACGATGAAGCTTGATGTTGCAAAGTATGTGGCTGAGTGTGTGACTTGTGCGAGAGTAAAGACACAACATCAGAAACCATACGGGAGTTTAGAACCATTGCCTGTGCCTATAGGTAAGTGGGAAGACATGGCTATGGATTTTGTCACTAAACTACCCAGAACAAAGAATGGTCACGACATGATTTGGGTGGTCGTTGATCGATTCACTAAGAGTGCGCATTTCATAGCAGCCAAGGAGAAATGGTCTTTGGAGAAGCTTGCAAATTCTTATGTGAAGGAAATTGTGAGTCTTCACGGTGTTCCGTTAACGATTGTGTCGGATCGTGATAGCCATTTCACCTCGAGGTTTTGGAAAACTCTACAAGAGGAATTGGGTACCAAGTTGTGTTTAAGTACAGCATACCATCCGCAGACCGATGGCCAGAGTGAAAGAACAATACAAACACTTGAAGATATGCTGAGAGCATGTACCCTGTAATTCATAGGTAATTGGTAGAATTTTCGTACAATAATAGTTTCCACTCGAGCATAAAGATGGCACCTTATCAAGCTTTGTACAGACAGAAGTATCGTACGCCGTCTTGTTGGCTTGAGGCTAGGGAAAAGCAGTTTATGGGACCGGAGATGGTTCATCAAACTGCTGAAAAGTTGAAAATAATTAGAGAAAGAATGTTAGCAGCTCAAGATCGTCAAAATAGCTATGCTGACAAGAAGCGAAGGCCAATGACCTTCGAAGTTGGAGATTCGGTTTTGCTTAAAGTCTCGCCGTGGAAGGGACTTATAAGATTTGGTAAAAGGGGAAAGTTGAGTCCAAGGTTTATTGGACCGTTTAAAGTTCTTCAGAGGATTGGGAACCAAGCTTACAAGCTTGAACTACCAGAGGAACTGAATGGAATTCACAACACTTTTCATGTGTGTTATTTGAGGAAGTTCACGGGAGAAGTTCCCGATATAATTCCAATTTCCGAATTGAGAATTGATGAAAACAAGAGGTTAATTGAAGAACCAGAGGCAATTTTTGACCAAAAGACTAAGAAGCTTCGACGCAAGATGGTCGAATTAGTGTTTGTTCGTTGGAAACATTCGAATGGGCCAAATCTCACCTGGGAAACGGAGAGTGACATGTTGAGTCGCTATCCGCATTTGTTTGTTGATGTGTGATTCTGGGGACAAAATCATCCTAAGGGGGAGAGAATTGTAACGCCCGCGTTTCCAGGCTAGGCATTTTCGTTGATGTAATAGTCTAGGTTAACCTTTGTAACCCGTTTTGAAATAATATAAGTATATTATTTGAGTATTATATGTTTTGTACTTAATTGCTTAATTAAGTGATTTGATTAATTAAGAATAAAATGAGAGTCAAAATTCAAGTGTAAAATAAACTTGATATCTTTGGATAATGTTGTAGTAATTGAAACGAGGTTTCCGAATATATAAAGAACGCCCAAATCTGACTTCGTATGAGGAAGTTATGATTTTCTGAAGTTTCGACGTAGCGGTATGCAGCCCGAAATACTCACATTGAGGTCGAGCGGTTTTTAGTCGAATCAATCTAAACGAGAATCGAAGATCTCGTTGTTGGTATTGAAGCGATGAAAAGTTAGGCGGGAACGGACGTCAAACGAAGAAGTTATGAATTTATAACGGAGTTTTTCTGTCACGGCCTACTAAAAATAATTAATAAAAAATAAAGTCAAAATTAGCCGACGGAGTCTAAGCGAA